>NC_042618.1:102461399-103123230 GCF_901001135.1 Rhinatrema bivittatum
CTCACCTCGGTGGTGGGAAAAGTAATGGAGTCGCTGCTAAAAGAAAGAATAGTGAACTATCTACAGTCAGGAGAATTGCTGGACCAGAGGCAGTATGGATTCACCAGGGGAAGATCCTGTCAGACGAATCTGATTGACTTTTTTGACTGGGTGATTAGGGAATTGTATCGAGGAAGAGCGCTCAGTGTCATCTACTTGGACTTCAGCAAAGCTTTTGATATTGTCCCCCTCAGGAGGCTTGTGAATAAAATGAGAAGCTTAGGAGTGAGTGCCAAGGTGATGGCCTGGATTGAAAACTGGTTGACGGCAGACGACAATGTGTGATGGTAAACGGAAATTACTGTGAAGAGAGAGCGGTGTTAAGCGGAGAACCGCAAGGATCGGTGTTGGGACCGGTCCTGTTCAGTATCTATGTGAGCGACATAGCGGACGAGATAGAAGGTAAGGTTTGTCTGTTTGCGGATGACACTTAGATCTGCAACAGAGTGGACACGCCGGAAGGAGTGGAGAGAATGAGACGGGATTTAAGGAAGCTGGAAGAGTAGTCTAAGATATGGCAGCTGAGATTCAATGCCAAGAATTGCAGAGTCATGCATATGGGGTGTGGAAATCCGAAAGAACTGTATTCGATGGGGGGTGAAGGGCTGATGTGCACGGAGCAGGAGAGAGACCTTGGGGTGATAGTGTCTCACGATCTGAAGTCAGCGAAACAATGTGACAAGGCGATAGCTAAAGCCAGAAGAATGCTGGGCTGCAAAGAGAGAGGAATATCAAGTAAGAAAAGGGAAGTGATTATCCCCTTGTACAGGTCCTTGATGAGGCCTCACCTGGAGTACTATGCTCAGTTCTGGAGACCATATCTCCAAAGGGACAGAGACAGGATGGAGGCGGTCCAGAGAAGGGCAACCAAAAAGGTGGATGGTCTTTATCGAATGACTTTTGAGGAGAGATTGAAGAATCTAAATATGAACACCCTGGAGGAAAGAAGGAGCAGAGGTGATATGATACAGACTTTCAGATACTTGAAAGTTTTTAATGATCCAAACATAACAACAAACCTTTTCCATTGGAAAAAAATCAACAGAACCAGGGGGTCATGATTTGAAGCTCCAGGGAGGAAGACTCAGAACCAACGTCAGGAAGTATTTATTCACGGAGAGAGTGGTGGATGCCTGGAATGACCTTCCTGAGGAAGTGGTGAAGACCAGAATTGTGAAGGACTTCCAAGGGGCTGGGATAAACACCGTGGATCCATAATGTCTAGAGGATGTGAATGAAGAGAGGGTGGTTTGCGGGAATGACTGCTACTACCTGGAGATAATACCCTTATTCAATAAACATACACATGGTTAATGTGACTCCAACATTGCTCTATGCTTCAACGGCAAGAGCAGGGGTGGGCAATTAATTTTCCCATGGGGCCGCATGAGAAATTGGAATGGTTTTAGAGGGCCGGACTAATATAATTAACTCAGTTCTCAATAGCCCTACTTATGAAAAGACAGCAGTTTACCACCAATGTATGTCCTCTGAGAAAACACAACAAATAAGACCGATACAAACGCTTACATGCTAGCAAAATATCTCATCTCGGTAACAGACACAGAACCGACCTAACATACTCCCAGGATCTGTAGTAATGCATGCACATAAACTAATCCGCACACAGTTACACCTGTATTATGGAATACACTCAAACAGGAGCAACCCTATCTATGAAAAGGCAACACTACAAATATTACATCAGACCCTAAACACCAATACACCTCTTATTAGGAAAACAGAACTAACAAGCAGCTATAGATCCCCAAACAGAAATAATTGTAAAACTATACTAATAAGCAGAATAAATGTTTCTAAACAGCTATGAACAGAATAACATCCAACAATTAAAAACTCATAAAAACTATTAACATTCTCCAAACACCAATAAAATATTTCAAAAAAGCAGACATCACACAATTAAAATGGCAGTCAAGAAAAATAAACTTAAAGCCACCTTTACTTACCCCCTCCAGCAGCTCTCCTACTCCCCTTCCCTGCAGGCCATGGCACACACCAGAAGCAGCAGTAGAAGCTAAGCTCTATACTTATGGTCCTCTTCCTTAGTGCCCATGTCTCTCACACACAC
This sequence comes from Rhinatrema bivittatum, assembly GCF_901001135.1. NCBI lineage: Eukaryota > Metazoa > Chordata > Amphibia > Gymnophiona > Rhinatrematidae > Rhinatrema > Rhinatrema bivittatum. The sequence continues at coordinate 102,463,531 of NC_042618.1, forward strand.
ACACCATACCAGTCATGCCCCCATGACCAGTTTCTGTCTCTCACACACCAATCATCTCCCAAACAGTCTTTGGCACACACACACCAGTCACCTTCCTGAACAGTTTCTCTCATGCCATACACACACACACACACACACACACACACACAGGCTTCCCACTCCCGTGTTCTACTTGCATATATGGTCTTCTCACTCTCTTAATCACTTTCTCTGTCTCTCTCTCTCACACACACACACACTCACTCACCAGTCTCTCACTCCCATGCTTGTTCTCTCCACATGCACAGGCTTCTCATTCCCATAATCACTTTCTCTCTGTTACACACACACCAGTCTCTCTCATTTCCATGCTCACTCTCCACGTGCACAGGCTTCTCATTCCCTGAATCACATTCTCTCACATTCACACACACCAGTCTTTTTCTCTCACACACACAGTCACCTTACCAAGCAGTCTCTCTCTCTCATGCATGCACACTCACCCAGGTTTCTCACTCCCACAACTCCAGGCTTCTTATGCTCATGCTTTCCCACATACCCAGACGTCTCACTTCTATGCTTTTTCTCTCACACACACACATCAGTCACCTCCCTGACTAATGCCTCACACTCTCACATACACATCAGTCATCTCCCTGACTAATGTCTCACACTCTCACATACACATCAGTCATCTCCCTGAGCAATCACTTTCATTGTCTCTCACATACACACACACATCAGCTCTCTGACCACTCAATCACACACAGGCTGGCTGGCTGCTTCTCACTCTCTCTTACTCACTTCCTCTTCCCCCTACATATGTCACGGAGTTTTTTGCCGGTCCGCGGCGCGCGCTCCCGGTCTCTCCCGCTGCCGTTGCCGCTGGGCTGTCAGCACGTTCAAGCCCAGTGGGAACGGCAGCGGTGTTGGAAGAAGCTGTGGCACCCGCGGCTGGCCTTTTCTTCTTCCCGCGCCTGCCCCCCCCACTCCCGTGACCCGAAACAGGAAGTGATACACGGAGCGGTGCGCGGGAAGGAGAAAGAGCCGTGCCGCGTCGGCTGCAGAATCGGCCCCGAGCAATTGAACCAGCCGGCAATCGAGAAAGGAGTCAGCAGCATGAGCCCCCGCAGGCCAAGAAAGAAGAATCCCTTCGGCCGCGGGAGGCTCATGCTGCTGACTCTTCTCGATTGCCGGCTGGTTCAATTGCTCGGGGGCCGATGCTGCAGCCGACGCGGCACAGCTCTTTCTCCTTCCCGCGCACCGCTCCGTGTATCACTTCCTGTTTCGGGTCACGGGAGGGGGGGGGGCAGGCGCGGGAAGAAGAAAAGGCCAGCCGTGGGTGCCACAGCTTCTTCCAACACCGCTGCCGTTCCCACTGGGCTTGAAACGTGCTGACAGCCCAGCGGCAACGGCAACGGGAGAGACCGGGAGCGCGCGCCGCGGACCGGCAAAAAACTCCGTGACATATGTAGGAAAGAAACTCGAGCGAAGACACGCTGCCCGATTGGCCGGTGCTGGGCAAGGCTTGCCCAGCACCGGCCAATCGGACAGCGTGCCTTCGCTCGAGTCACTCCCTCCTCCCCCCCCCGGATGCTGTAAAAAAAACAAACCAGTTCATTCTCCGCTCCCTCGCTCCCCGATTGGCCGGCCAATCGGGGAGCGAGGGAGCGGAGAATGAACTGCTGCCTTCCCTCTGCAAGGGAAGGCAGCAGTGCCTCATTCCCCGTCTGCTCTCAGCAGTGGGCGGGCCGGATTCAGACCGTAGGCGGGCCGGATTCAGCCCGCGGGCCGCCCCTTGCCCAGGTCTGGGCAAGAGGAAATGTGGAAAAAAGGATTTGCATTCACAAAAAAGGGGGGAGTAGCTTGCTTGTTATGGTGGTTACTACCCCAAACCAAATAACTGATACTTCACTTTCAATGGATATCCAGCATAGCTCTCTGCTTCAATGGCAGGGGGAATGAAGAAAAGTGGATTTATATTCAGACAACCAACAAGGACTGAATTGCATAGGCTGGGTAAACAAATAAGCATGGGAGTAGCTTGCTTATTATGGCGGTTACTACCCCTAACCAATTAAGCTAGATATTTCACTTAGATGCAGTTCCAACACTGCTCTCTACATTAATGGCGGGGGTGGAAGAGAAATAGAACCAAAAGGTTGCTAAGGGCCAAGAGTAACAGATAATTATGAGAAAAAAACAAGTGCGAAAGCTTGCTGACCAGACTGGATGGGCTGTTTGGTCGTCTTCTGCCGTCATTTCTATGTTTCCATGCATCGCTTCAGATAGTGGACCTATGGTAGAACCTGGGGCTGCCTTCTTAACTAATGTGGGCTGTGACTTGGTTTGCGGAGTTGCTTCTGTTGTAGCGGCTAGATGACGGCTGTGGCTGCAACTGGACAGCAGATACTATTTCAAAGTCCAATTTTACCAAGCTGCCCTTCAAGGTTAGCTTTTGTTTGGCAGTGAGTTGGAGAAAATGGCAAATAGGAGGGAACCCAGGTCCCTCGCTTGCGAGAGGACAAGAAGCCGGTTTCCTGGACGTTTTGAGCAAATGGCCACTCTCGAGACTACTGGCATTTTCGGCCTTATAGGGGAAGCTCCTAATTTTTCGGTCTGTATCTCTTTTCCTACCAACAAGCAGGCATTTCACTACAACACTGTGTGTAACCACACTCTGTTGCGTCCGTCCCAGCCTTCATAGCTTCCCCTCAGTCGCTGCTGCTTGTACATATTTATCAGGCTGCGACCTGGAGTGCTCTCCATAGCTTCGCAGCCCATTATTGCTTAGATACGACTAGCCGGCATGCTCCATGTTTGGCCAGTCCGTCTACTCTTATTCTTTTTGGTTTAACTACCCAACATCCTTCCACCAACCCGTTAAGGGTTTCAGGATGCTCTCCGTTCCAAATTCCACCCCCGTCATTGTGCCTTTCGTGCGTCTTGGGTGCATTTGCCGCACTCTCGGGCATCCTCAGCTTGGTACTCACCCATATGTGAGGACTAACATCCTGCTTGTCCTGTGAGAACACCTGTTACAGGTAAGCAACACTTGCTTTATTGCTGTTCAAATGCTGACAGAAAAGATGATTTTAGGTATTTTTAAATGCCATGATGTCTTTTTAGTATCATAAAGCTAGTGGTAGTGATTTCAACAATATGTTTTCTGCTACTGAAAATGCCTTCTTGGGTGCATGTTGGATTGAGGGTACATCTAGTAACAGTGGATGATCTTAAGGTTCTTGAGGGGGATGTGAAATTTAAGTACAGAGTTGAGCCAGTGTGAAGGGGCATTAAAGATAATATTGTGCACAATGGTCGCCAATTTATTTTGAATTTGCTGTTGTATTGGGAGCCAGTGGAGTTATTTTAAAACAGGTGCAATGTGTTTGTGGTGTTGGGTGCCAGTTAGTAAATGGGCAGCAGCATTTTTAATCAATTGGAATGGCTTAATTACTTGTCGGGGTAATTATATATATATATATATATATATATATATATCTGGAGTTGCAGTAATCAGGCCAGGATTATTATTGTTTGTCCTCTCAGCAATGCCAAAAGTATTTACAAAATTTCTCAGTTGTAGCTGCATAACTTTGTCAGCAGGGAGTTTACATACTCCTGTACTTGAAAGACTGGCTGGTGAGGAACTTATTCCTAGTAGGTGTACTCGAGTCACTCAACATGACCTTCCAGCTCCTCCAATCTCTGAGATTCTTGTTCAACTTCTCAAAGTAAAACTTGGTTCTGTTTCAAAGGATGCAGTTCATAGAAGCCTGGATAGGTTTGCTTCAAGTGAAGGTGCTTTTTCTGGTTGAAAAAGAAGTTGGTGGCCTGTTGAGATTCCTTTTGTGGCAGAATCAGACATTGGCAAGGTTGGTCTTTGTTCTTCTAGGTCACATGGCCACAGTAGTATATGTGATTTCTCTAACTTGTCTGCACATGTGGAGTCTTCAGTTGGCCCTTTGAGGCCACTGGTGGTCTATTCACCTTTTTATGCCCTGATACTCTCTGGACAGCATGTCCTAATGAGATAGTAACTTTGGGCAAGCAGTTCTGCACAGCCTGTTCACTTGTATTCCAATCTGCACATGGTGGTGCAAGTTTGTCTAAGTAGTTGCTCTAACATAAAATCCTTAGTTTGTAACTCTCCTCATATTATGGCTAATTCATGCCTGCTTGTCAACAGAGATAGTAAATTTTCTTACCTGTAACCAGCATTTTCTGTAAATATCAGGATGAATCAGTCATACTTAATGCCCACCCACTTGCTAAGGGAGTTTGCTTCACTAAAACTTAGGCTCTGGAAGAGACTAAGGGGGGTTACAAGGTAGCGACCATGAAAGGGATCTCCCATACTTGTTCAAAAAGACTTTATCAGAACTCTGAGAGCTGATCCATGTTGGTGCTGTTAGATGACATCACCCAGGTGTTATGGCTGATTTTATCTTGCTGTCTATGGAGTACCCTGTTTACAGGTAAGTAAACCTGCATTGCAGTGGTAGCTCAAGGTGAGTTACTTCCAGATGCAGCAGGTATTTCCCCTGGCCCCAGGAGGCTTTTAATCTGTTTGTATCTGAGGCAACAGGGTCTGAACTGACTTACACAAGGTCACAAGGAGCATCAGCAGATTTGAACCCTCACTTTCCCTGGTTTTCATTCTGCTTCTCTAACTACTAGGAGGCTACTTCTCTTTCAGTAGCAACACTGCAAACTTGAGAGAAGAGAAAGTAAAGCTTCTGAATAAACTGATATTTCCAAGCAATTACAAACTTATTTTTTATTATGTATTATCTGGATTCCTGTGGCATTTCTCCCCCTTATAAATCCTATACATACACACATACAATTAACATTCCTCTTAAAATGCTGTTTGTTACCTGTAAAGACCTTTGTTTTCAGTTTTTATTTTTCCTAGGAATTTCAATGTTATAAAAAAAAAAAAAATCAGTGGACTTTCATTGATCTTTCTCCTGTGTGTTATGAGAAAACCATTTCCCACTGATTTTTCTTTTCTTTTCTTTTTTTTTTTTTTTTTTGCTATAACATTGAGATTACCAAGAAAAATATAATAAAAACTGAAAAACAATGTCCCTAGATACCTGCTACAGGTACCATGTAGGTGCTGATTTTGCTGCTGATAATGGTCCTTTTCTTTGAGTACTAAATTATGCTGATTCTACTTTAGTTAAGATTGACTTTTCTTTATTCCATCTGTAGGCATGGACATTTTACTTTCAACTTCAATGCAGCAGTCAGAGGTATGAGGTTTATGTATTCATTCTCTGCTTAGATCATAAATACACTCATAACTGTGAATGTTGTCTCATTTATAATTATCTGTAATTTAACAATTCAAACATTTAATTTCATCTCATTTTTATTTCTAGAATCTGAATTGTATTGTTGGTATGCCTTAAAATTACACTATTGCTTATATTGCTCAATTATTACTGTTTGTTTTTGTCCAAACCCTTTTGAAAAACTCCTTTTCATAGTCAGATTTTCACTTATTTGTGCTGGACTCATCTGAGTTCAGGAAGGCATGGGACAAGCACAGGGGATCTAAAAGGGAATGGCTGTCTGATTGCATCTTATTTTGTTATAAAAACGCACAAATGAACCTGTCTAAAACTAAGGGTCATCAAATTAGAGTGATCACAGCTACAGTGGCTTTTTATCATTCCATTTCTATACAGGGCACTTACAAGGTGACAATTTTGGTCCTTTATTCACACCTTAACTAAACAATGTTTGGAACAGCACCAAACTAGCTTTGGTCAAGCAGTTCTCAGAAATCTGATTAATATCTTCAGCTCTCCCACCTGCCTCTTTTTTTTTTTTTTTTTCTGAGGTTGAATGTTCATTAATGAAGACAATTTATCTTGCAACCCTTCACTTGGGAATTCCCACATATGTGGCTGTTTTGTTATGCTCGTTATTGGAGAAAGAGAAGTTACTTAACTGTAAAAGGTATTATCCCAGGACAAGCAGGATGCTAGTCCTCACATATGGGTGACGTCACTGACTGAGCCTTATCCCGGAAAACTTTGTCAAAGTTTCTAGAAACTTTTGACTGGCATCCTGAGCCTACTGAGCATGCCCAGCATGCCATGATCCCTCAAGCCACAGGGGTCTCCCTTCAGTCTTCTTTTTTCTGCGAAGCCGTTTGCCTCGCGGTTATAGGAGTCCTGTGTGGTGAATTTTCACTACATAAAGTTTTTAAAAACTTGGAAAAACTTTAAAGCGTCATAGGGGTCTCCCTTTTTTCCACCGTCGGTAAGTCTCTAAATTTTTCTGGTCGGTTCCATTACCGCTAAACCATGTCAGAAGGTTGTCGATGGCTGTCTGGCCTTCGTATGACTACGGGTTTCAAGAAGTGCCCGAATTGTTCCTGCACTATGTCCATAATGGACCCACACATCGAGTGTATACTTTGTCTCGGCGAAGGACATGGCGTTTCGACATGCCCAAGATGTGCCGAGATGACGCCGAAAGGCAGAAGACTGCTCATGGAGAAAATGGAACATTTATTCCATCTTCAACTAATGCCATCGACCTCAACTTCCACACAGTCGTCTCCGGCTGGAGCGATTAGGAAGGTCGTCCTCAAAACAAAACGTAGACCGTATGAAGCAGGTGATCGGCCTTCACCGACCCCTTTCAAGATCATTGATTAAAATCTACATCTGTCATCGAAAAAGGCGTCAAAGTTCGGCAGAAACATCCTCATTGACACCAGAGGCCTTACGATCCTGAATTGGATCCGATATCCGGAGCTCCATCAACAAGACTTGAATCAACTCCAAAGAAGCCTCAGAGAGAAGACTCTCCATGTCCACCAAGGCCTTCGACTCCTAGGCGATCCCCACTGATATCGATGCCAGGAACCGTACCTCCACAGGGCCCTGCGGAGGTACCGGTATCGCCTTTGCTGCCTCCCCCCATAGCTGCTTTGGTTTCACCAGCTATGAGGGCAGAACTGGACGGTTACATCTGCCAGGCAGTTCGAGACGCACTTTGTGACATGCCTCCGATGCCAGCACCGATCACAGTTCCGCCATCGATGCCAGCACCATCGCCGGTACTGGTTCCACTCCCATCACCGGTGCACAATCCGATGCCATCGCCGGTTCCAGTTCAACCAACACCGATGCCAATGCCGGAAAAGTCCTTTTTCGCGCCAATTTTCGCGAAATTGGACACACTCATTGGTGCCATCCTGGTACAACCACCCGATGTCCCGGCGCCAAGACCGATGGAAGAAGAAATGGTAAAGGAAGTACAGATACCTGAACCTATTCCAGGTTCATCGGGAATCTCACGTCCACGGCCATCGTTTTCTCCACTATTTCCATCGAAACCACTGGAGAAACCATCGATGCCATCTCTTCCTAATCCATCGACTCCTCGTCCACTTTCATCGGACACTTGGGAGGATCCAAATACTGACTCTTCCTCAGAGGAAGTCCTCTCAGAACCTTCTCCTCCAGAGGAAAGACGGAAATCCCCTCCAGAGGACCTTTCTTTTTCAAATTTCATCAGACATGGCTGATACCATCCCTTTTCAGCTGGAATCTGAAGAAGATACCTCCAGTCTTCTGTCTAGTATTACAGTTCGTGGACCCACCTAAAGAAGTCCTGGCGATACCAGTTCACGAAGTCCTAGTCGACTTACAACAAAAGCTATGGGAGCATCCCTGCACCATACCACCAGTGAATAAAAGAACTGATGCTATGTACCTAGTCCAGCATATCCCAGGCTTCCAAAAAACTCAACTACCCCATCAATCGGTAGTAGTAGTCAGCTCAGAAGAGGTAAAAAAGAATTAAACCTCATTCATCAAATCCTCCTGGGAAAGAACAGGTTTTTGGACACCATCGACAGGAAAATGTTTCAGGGGTCCATGCTAGTATCCAGAATTGCGTCCTACCAACTCTATATGAGGCAATATCAGCGAAATTTGTGGAAACAAATTCAGGAACTCTCAATCTCTTCCCCAACAATTTCAAGATTCCTTCAGTAGTATCATCCCTATTGGCCTGGAGGCTGGGATACATGAAGTTCGTGCAGCTTATGATAGCTTCGAGACTTCATCTAGAATGTCTGCCACTGGCATAAGTGCCCACAGATGGGCCTGGCTCAAGGCCTCCGACCTGAGACCAGAAGTACAAGAGAAACTTGCTGATCTTCCTTGTGCAGGGGACAATCTCTTTGGAGATAAAGTACGAGAGGCAGTTTCCCAGCTGAAGGAACATTCGGAAACCTTGCATCAGCTCTCCTCTGCTCCTCAGGAGTCCCAAACATCCTCACGAAGGCTTCCAAGGAAGGATTCAAAACGGCCATATTATAGACCACGGAGGTACTATCCACCTCCTGCCCGTGGAATTCATCTAGGCCAGCACAAAGACCGCAGGCCCGAAAACCAAGAGCACCTAGAGCTCAACCCCCTCCACAAACAGGCCCGACTTCGGGATTTTGAAATCTCACCGGGGAATAGAAGCCTACCTGCCAATCCGACCCCAAATTTGCCAGTAGGAGGTCAGATCACTTTCTTCCATCACAATTGGTCGCACATCACTACAGACCAATGGGTACTCTCGATAACAACTCAAGGGTACCACATGGACTTTCTCACTGTACCAAACAATACTCCACCCACCTCGTCTTGGACAGTAAACAATCAATCCACACTCTTACAAAAAGAATTATCTACCCTTCTGAGAGCCAGGGCCGTAGAACCAGTTCCCCGACCTCAGCAGGGCAGAGGATTCTACTCCCGTTATTTCCTCATTCCAAAGAAAACAGGCCTACATCCCATATTGGACTGCCGGAAACTCAACAAATACCTGAAAAAAGAAAAATTCAGGATGGTATCATTGGGCACCATGCTTACCTCTACTTCAGGGAGGTACGGGCTCGTATCTCCTTTGTCAAGAAGCCGCGCAGATTTGGAACTGGGCCCTAACACACTCATTGTTTCTTCGGGCCACTTATCTGGCAGGCATTCACAACGTAGTGGCGGATAGCCTCAGTCGTCAATTCCAACCTCACGAGTGGTCTCTGGATCCAATAGTAGCGACCAAGATCTTTCAACGTTGGGGCCAACCAACAGTAGACCTCTTTTCATCACAACTGAATTGCAAAGTGGACAATTTTTGCTCCCTGCACAAGCAGAGAAACCGCTTACCCAGGGACGCCTTTGCTCGCCACTGGAATTCAGGTCTTCTGTATGCGTATCCTCCGATATCACTAATAACCAAAACCCTAGTGAAGCTACAACAGGCAAAGGGTCCATGATACTCATAGCCCCATATTGGCCTCGATAAGTATGGTTTCCAATACTTCTCGATCAGAGACTCAATTCGCCTGGGCACAGCACCCACTCTCATAACTCAGGATCAAGGCAGGTTGCCTCATCCCAACCTTCAATCGCTATCCCTCACAGCATGGATGTTGAAAGCTTGATTCTACAACTTCTCAATCTTTCAACTAATGTCTCTCAAGTGCTTGTAGCTTCACGTAAACCCTCCACACAAAAGAACTATCGTGCTAAATGGAAATGGTTTACCACGTGGTGCACACAAAACAGCGTTGACCCTTTTTCCTGCACTACATCATCTTTATTAGACTATCTATGGCATCTCTCAGACTCTGGTCTTCAGACCTCATCTGTAAGAGTACATTTAAGTGCAATCTCAGCTTATCACAATACCATCTGAGATGCACCAATATCAATGCAACCCCTCGTTAGTAGATTTATGAGAGATTTAATTCAACTTAAACCTCCACACTGACCACCGGTCACGGAATGGTACCTTAATGTAGTCTTAACGAGGCTCATGCGTTCTCCTTTTGAACCCATGGATTCCTGTGATGTTAAATTTCTCACTTGGAAGACTATCTTCTTAATAGCCATCACATCTACTAGAAGGGTTAGCGAGTTACAAGCACTTGTCACATACTCACCCTACACAAAATTCCTACATGACTGAGTGGTACTCCATACACACCCAAAATTTCTTCCCAAGGTAGTTAGGGAATTCCACTTGAATCAATCCATCATCTTGCCTACTTTCTTCCCCAAACTGCACTCTCCAAGGAGAGAGGGCTTTACATACCTTGGACTGTAAGTGTGCGCTTGCATACTACTTAGATCACACTACGGCCCATAGGAAATCCACCTAGCTCTTTGTTTCTTTTGATCAAAAGAAACCTGGAAAAGCGGTGGGCAAGCAAACTCTATCTAATCGGCTTGCAGATTGTATACAATTTTGTTATGAAAAAGCAGGCGTTCCTCTCCAGGGGCGAGTAAAGGCTCACTCAGTAAGAGCAATGTCAACCTCAGTAGCACACTATCGTTCAATGCCAATAGCTGACATATGTAAAGCCGCAACATGGAGTTCTCTTCACACCTTTGCGGCTCACTACTGTCTCGATGAGGAAGGACGACAAGATTCAACCTGTGGACAATCTGTCTTAAAGAACTTGTTTCCAGCATGATCCAACTCCTTCCACATCCAACCTTTCGTGATTTCAGGCTGCCTCATTTTTCCCAACAGTACACCGTTGTTGTGCCTGTTGCACAAGTTGTACACTGGTGGTCCAATACAAAGATGACTCAGCCTGTAGCTTGCTAATCACCCATATGTGAGGACTAGCATCCTGCTTGCCCTGGGATAAAGCAAAATTGCTTACCTAATAATAGGTGTTATCCCAGGACAGCAGGATGTAGTCCTCATGAAACCCACCCACCACCCCGCGGAGTTGGGTCCAATATGTTTTATTATTTTATTTTTGGCTAACGCTCATTGCTAAAAACGAGATTGAAGGGAGACCCCTCTGGCTCGAGGGATCATGGCATGCTGGGCATGCTCAGTAGGCTTAGGATGCCAGTCAAAAGTTTCTAGAAACTTTGACAAAGTTTCCGGGATAGGGCTCTGTCAGTGACATCACCCATATGTGAGGACTACATCCTGCTGTCCTGGGATAACACCTATTACAAGGTAAGCAATTTTGCTTTCTCCCTGGACAGCAGGAGAAATTAGCTACACAGTCACATCCATCTTCCTGTAGCTTAAAGCATAGCTAGGGAAAGGACTCTGAAGACTCGTATAGGAACACCTCTATATGCTCAAAGACTTTTCTGAGCTATGAGAGAAAGCATGTCGGAGCTGGTGCCATCAGATGATATTGCCCACTTGTGTGGCTGATTTATCCTGTCCATAGATAACACTTGTTACATGTAAGCAACTTTGCTTTTCACCTTTTTTACTGGCTTTATTGCCACACCTTCCTTAATAGTTGCCCTATTTATATTTTTGGCAGTTTCTCCATTTATTTTTTATTTAAAAAAAAAAAAAAAAAAGCAGCACACACAAAAAATCATCATAGTACTAGAGTATCTGTTTAAAGACCTTTTTAAATAATGGAATCATACTTTTTTTTTTAATTATGCAGCCATCACACTTTGAGGCTTTAAATATTGAAACATAGAAATGACGGCAGAAGAAGACCAAACGGTCCATCCAGTCTGCCCAGTAAGCTTTCACACTTATTTTCTCATACTTATCAGTTACTCTTGTCCCTTATAAGTAATTTTTTGGTTCTATTTCCCTTCCACCCCCACCATCGATGTAGATAGCAGTGCTGGAACTGCATCTAAGTGAAGTGTCTAGCTAATTGGTTAGAGGTAGTAACAGCCGTAATAAGCAAGCTACTCCCACGCTTGTTTACCCAGCCTGTGCAATTCAGTCCTTGTTGGTAGCTGTCTGAATATAAATCATCTTCTCTTCATTCCCCCTGCCATTGAAGCAGTGAGCTGCGCTGGATATGTATTCCAAGTGAAGTATCAGGCTTGATTCGGGGTAGTAACCGCCATAACAAGCAAGCTACTCCCCGCTTTTTTGTGTATGCAAATCCTTTTTTCCTCATTTCCTCTTGCCTTTGAAGCATAGAGCAATGTTGGAGTCGCATTAGCCATGTGCATGTTTATTGAATAAGGGTATTATCTCCAGGTAGTAGCCGTCATTCCCTCAAGCCACCCCCATGCCTCTTCTCTTCATTCACATCCTCTAGACTTATGGATCCACAGTGTTTATCCCATGCCCCTTTGAAATCCTTCACAGTTTTGGTCTTCACCACTTCCAGGCGTTCCAGGCATACACCACCCTCTCCGTGAAGAAATACTTCCTGACATTGGTTCTGAGTCTTCCTCCCTGTAGTTTTAAATCATGACCCCTGATTCTGCTGATTTTTGCAATGGAAAAGGTTTGTTGTTGTCTTTGGATGTGCGCAGGGTGCCGAAGACATCTGCGCGCAAGGGGCTAAAGCAATCCGTGCGCACAACCAAAGGAAATTCTACGCGCACGGCGCTAACACCTGTGCGCCCAGCGCCAACCATCTCTATGCGCACGGCGCCGGAGACATCGGCGCCGAACACTCTTGTGCATATGGAAACAGAAAGATATGCGCACAAGTCTAGATCCGCGCATAAGACACATGAGCACCCATCTCATGGGAAGTAAGCCCTTCGACTTCTAAATCATCTCATATACCAACTTCAAATACCTTCTCTCACAGAGTGGTAATACAAGTTGCTTCCTCTACTGCTTCTATAGCTTCAGAGGATTCGAAGGACATCATATGTGACAAAAAACAGAAAGACCATAAAGTATACACTACTTTACCTCAGAGAACACACCAATGCACCCTAAAGCATCTGAGTCACAAGAACCAGATGATCGTACAATAATGCCCCCTCGTACAAAAGAGGCATTTTTTCAATTGTCCCAATCCTTGGCAGGTTTTTATGAAACTCTTCAGTCATCATTCAAAATGGCTAATGTTGCTGCTGACAGTTCTCCGGAACATAAGACGCAGACTAATAGAGAACAGTCGCTGGAGCCTCCGACATCTCCTATAGCAAACCGACCAGCTTCACCAAATTATTAACAGGATACATCATTTGATTCTCCTTCACCGTATACATCCCCATCATCATCTACGGGATTCCCATCTGATCCACAGGAACAACATCAGGAGCCGTATTCCCCTCCGGAAGACCTCACACCCAAAATTTCTAGAAAAATTGGATACAATACTGCATCTAGAGGTCCAAAAAGAGACAAGACCCTAGGTCAGAAACCCTTGGTCTCCTAAAAATTTTTGAGACTCCAGGGGAACCAACATTTCTTCCACCACAAGAGCTCCTGCATTCAGTCTTACAGAAATCCTGGGAAACACCTTACGCAATCGCAGCAGTTTCCAGGAAAACGGACATAAAATTCCGTATGAGGAAAACATCACCGTACTCTGTGCCACAATTACCTCATGCTTCAATTGTAGTAGAGTCGGCGATGCACAGAAAACAGTCACATTCCTCATACCCACCAGGCAAAGACAACAAATATTTGGATGAGTTTAGCAGGAAAATATACCATAACTCAATGTTGAATGCCCCAATTCTACATGGTATGATACCTATATGAGTGCATACAAGTTATAAAAGGTATGCTTTCCTTGACTGCGGATCAGATACCTCCGCCCCTTCATGACATGGAAGAGTGTTCTAGTCACCTTTTGAGGTCAATCTACGAAGCATATGAAACATCGTCTAGGGCATCGGCAACAGCCATTGCAGCCCGCAGACTAGCATGGTTACGATCAAGTTCCATACGTGAAGATTTGCACGAGAAACTAACGAACTTCCCATGTACCAGGAGATAACCTGTTCGGAGAACGATTTCAGGACACAGTGGGTAAACTGAAGGAAGAAGCTCTAGCAGTTCAATCATTAACATCACATCCTAACTATTCGACCACACGTCGTTATATTGGATCTACTCGTAGGCAGTCCTATGCCAGGAGACCCTACAGATCTTACAAGTCCTTTCGTACACAGACTTGCCCTGCGTACCAGCGTCCTGCTCCACAACAGAATACCTCAAACCAACGTAGAGGTAAACCACGTAATCAGAGACAGCAGGCACAACAACCGGCTACTGCAGTGAATGCGACTTCATCTTTTTAGTTACCCAGCCACCACCACAACATCAAGCACCACCCGGCAGGATTCATTCCTGCCTGACAGCCTGGGAGAGAATAACATCCGATCAATGGGTTTTGGAGATAATACGTCACGGCTACCAACTCCAATTTGTCACAAAACCCATATTACCTCATCTTTCCACTTTCAAGATTCAAACTGGGGGAGGAAATTGCTTTGCTTCGCAAACAACAAGCAATTCAACAAATTTACCCAGGGACCCAATCAGTAGGATTTTATTCCCCATGCTTCCTCATACCCAAAAAGTCGGGTGGCCTTCATCCCATCTTAGACCTAAGGGAATTGAACAAATTTCTCACCAAAGAGAAATTGAAAATGGTATCGTTGAAATCAATCCATCCTCTGATTCAAACCAACAATTGGATATGTTCCATCGACCTGAAGGATGCTTACACACACATTCCAATCCATCCATCCTCGTGGCGTTACCTATGCTTTCGCTACAGGCATCAACACTACCAATACAAAATTCTCCCCTTTGGACTATCTGCTGCACCCAGGGTGTTCACCAAATGCATGGTAGTGGTGGTGGCTCATCTCAGACAACAAGGTATAACCACCATTTTCCCATATCTGGACGATTGGCTCATAATCGCCCCAACTCCAAACATCTTACTCGAGCACCTCCATCGAGTGATACAATGCTTGCAAGAATTAGGATTGGTGATCAATTTTCAGAAATCGCACCTGCAACCAACACAACAGTTACAGTTCATAGGAGCACGCCTCGACACTACGTGCAATAGGGCATATCTACCAAGTGACAGAATATCACAATTCTGTCTTTTATATACCTTGAACCATACTCGTAGACCTTCAGTGAGACAGGTTTTAGTAGTCCTTGGCCACATGGCAGCGGCAAATTTCATGGTTCCCAACACCAGGCTACACATGAGACGCCTGCAATGGGGCTTGAAACGTCAATGGAAACAGCACTCGCAACCATTGACACAGAAGTTATCATTGACCGCCGAAATGAGAAAAGACATAACATGGCTCCTAGACTCCACCCTATCCAAGGGAGCATTGTTCAGTTCCCCTCCTCACAACGCAGTCTTAACCACAGATGCGTCTTGCAAGGGCTGGGTTGCACATCTCGAGATTTACGAAACAAGGGTTATGGACAATCTCTGAACAGAACCTGCAAATAAATTTATTGGAACTCAGAGCGATTCGCAATGCATTATGAGTGTTCCAAGACCACCTGAAAGGACGCAGGGTCATGATCTACACGGACAACCAAGTCACAATGTTTTACATCAACAAACAAGGAGGGTCAGGTTCATGGTCCCTTTGCAAGGAGACCTTGACAATCTTCGAACATGCTCACCGAAATTGCATACTTCTCCAGGCAACCTTCCTACCAGGAGTTGCAAACACAAGAGCGGACAAGCTAAGCTGCATCTTTCATCCTCACGAATGGGCACTCAATACAGAAATAGCCCAAGACATATTCATGCAGTGGGGGACATCTTCAATAGGTTTCTTTGCAACAGAGATCAATGCTCAAGTTCCCAAATTCTGCTCAATAAGACCAAGCCAATTCAGGATCGCGCAAGATGCCTTCCTCATTCCGTGGACGACAGGCCTCCTATACGCCTTTCCTACCATACCACTCATAACAAGGACAATTCAAAAGTGCATAGCAGACAAAGCTCAACTGATACTCATCGCCCCGGCCTGGCCGAAGCAACCATGATACAGTTTCCTTCTCAGACTATCCATCATGCATCCAATTCGTTTACCGAATCGCCAAGATCTTCTCTGCCAAGATCAAGGGACGCTCCTACATCCACTACACTCATCTCTCCACTTGACAGCGTGGATATTGAGGCTCCTTTTAACAGAACAAGGAGTTTCCACTTCGGCATAATCTATCTTGTTAGAATCCAGGAAACTCTCAACGAGGAAAAATTATAGCTATAAATGGAAACGTTACTCTACCTGGTGTATGTCCAAAGGCGTACCACCATTGGACTGCTCACCTGAATTGCTCATTGATTATATACAGCTGGTCTAGCAACATCATCCATTAGAGTTCATCTCAGTGCCATAGGGGCATATCATAGACCAGTTAACAATATTCCTATATGCAATCATCCTTTACTATCTCGTTTCATTAAGGGGTTAACTCACCTTCGTCCTCTGATCTCTAAGCCTCCAGTTCCGTGGAACCTCAACATAGTTCTTGAACAGCTCATGCTTTCCTCATTCAAACCCATTGACTCGGCACATGTTAAATACCTCACATGGAAGGTGGTATTCCTCGTCGCAGTAACATCAGCACGAAGAGTCAGTGAATTACAGGCCTTGGTCCATTATTCTCCATATTTGCAGTTTCATCACCAAAAGGTAGTTCTCCGAACTCACCCATCCTTCCTACCAAAAGTGGTTTCTCAATCAGACCATGGAATTACCAACATTTTTCCCTAAACCTCACGCAAATGATAGGGAAAAACTACTGCACACACTAGATTGTAAAAGAACTTTAGCATACTACAAAGAAAGGACAAACTCGGACTCCCGTGTTTCTCAACTCTTTGTCTATTTTGATCCCCAAAGGCACCTGGACTACCAGTGGCTAAACGCACCATCTCCAGCTGGATAGCACAGTGCATCAAATTCTGTTACAATAAACAGAAACTACAACTACCTTCAGAGCCGAAAGCTCACCAAGTCAGAGCAGTAGCAGCCTCATTGGCACACCTGAAGAATGTGCAGCCCATAGACATTTGTAAGGCAGCTACATGGTCATCACTCCATACCTTCACATCTCACTACTGCCTTGATCAACAAGCAGCCACTGATGCGAAGATAGGGCACGTAATCATGCAATCTCTATCCTCCGGTCCACGGTGACTGCCACACTTGTCAAAGATCACGTACAAACATATATATCATAAACAATGTGATCGGGAGCTTGGGACTCCCATGACAGTATGGCTAATTCAGCCCTGCTATCGACGGGAAAAAGCAAGTTTGCTTACCGTAAACGGTGTTTCTGTAGATAGCAGGATGAATTAGCCATGCTGACCCACCCTCCTCCCTGGCAGTCACCAAGTCTTCGACTACACTAAGGCTTAATCACAGACTGAGAAGATTCCGTTACTTTCCTGCGTGGGAACACACGCGCAGCCGCAGAGAGCAAAGCTCTGATCTCTGCTTTGACAAGCTCCGCCTCCCGGACCTGATTGACAGATCCCATGACAGCATGGCTAATTCATCCTGCTATCTACGGAAACACCGTTTACGGTGTGCAAACTTGCTATTATCTCTCTCTGCTACTTTTAAACAGTTTTTAAAAAATGTAATCTTAATTTTTATAGTTTATATTAATTTTATGTATTTACTACTATTTTATTCTTTAGAAATGCAAATGTTCTTAATTTGTACATTTGATAGCAACTGTAAACTGATGTGATGAGTGTACACGAATGGTCGGTATATAAAAATCAATCAATAAATATACCATCAGGATGTCGCTGGCGCATCCATTTTGGTGCAACTTTTAGTAGGCCACTTCATGCGGGGCCTCTTCCAGCTGAAGTCGTGTTCCCCCCCCCCCCCCCCCCTCCCTTCGGCTCCTGTAGCATCATGGGACCTCAACATTTATTTTATTTATTTATTTAAGGCTTTTATATACCGGCATTAGTGTGCAAACATGTCTGTTTACATTGGAACTAAAAGGAAGGAAAGGAAATACAATGAACAGGGGTGTGGGGAGGGGACATAGCATAAGGCTGCAGAAGAGATAAGGCAAGGAAGCAGAAAAGTAAATGGTGAACTATGTACAGTATGGAGTAAAAATATAAATACACTATATACAGGGCAGACGATCAATTGTGTGTGTCAAGGGGACTAGGGGGGCAAGGGTGCAAGATTGAGTAAAGCGGTGAAAAGAAAGGTCTATTCGGGGTAGGCTATTCGGAAGAGCCAGGTCTTTAGTTTCTTTCTAAATTTTGTGTAACATGATTCAAGTCTAAGGGGGGTTGGAAGGGAGTTCCAGTGCCTGGGGCCTGCGATAGAGATTGCTCTGTCCCTTGTAGAAGAGAGGTGGGCTTTTTTAAGGGAAGGTATTGTGAGGGTACCTTTATTGACGGTTCTAGTGGGCCGATCAGAGCGTGTGAGGAGAAGCGGTTCATCAAGCCAGTCAGAGTTATGGGAGTAAAGGGATTTGTGGATAATGGACAGGGTTTTGAAGAGGATGCGGGATGTGATGGGGAGCCAATGAAGGTCTTTGAGTATGGGGGTAATATGTTCAGACTTCTTGGTATTTGTGATAACTCTAGCAATGGAGTTCTGGAGCATTTGTAGGGGTTTGATGGAGGAGGGGAGTCCAAGGAGGAGGGCGTTACAGTAGTCAAGTTTTGAAGAGAGTGTGGCCTGAATGACAGTCCGGAAGTCTTGGTGGTGGAGGAGGGGTTTCAGCTTTTTTAGAATATTTAGCTTGAAGAATCCCTCTTTGAGGATGGAGTTAATGTTTTTTTAGGTTTAATTGCTGGTCCAAGATAACTCTAAGGTCTCTTACGTGTGGTTGAGATGACGTGACTTTAAAGGCAGGGTCGTTAGAGATTAGAGGTTTGGGGGGTTGGTGTGGGGATATGAGGAGTAGTTCTGTTTTTGATGTATTGAGGGCGAGGTGGATATGTGTGAGGAAGTCATTTATGGTGGAGAGACAAGATTTCCAGTATGCTAGGGTATTGGATAGGGAATTCTGAATGGGGATGATGATTTGCACATCAGCGTAGAGGTAGAATTTGAGGCCAAGGTCAGTGAGTAGGTGACAGGGGGGGGGTGAGGTAGATGTTGAATAAGGTGGAGGAGAGGGAGGAACCTTGTGGGACGCCTTGGGACAGGGGGTAGGGTGCTGATTCGGTGCTTCCGATTTTGACGGAGAATTTCCTGTTGGATAGGTAGGATTTGAACCATAGGAGGGCAGTGCCTGAGATGCCAATTTCAGACAATTGGGTGAGAAGGTTGTTGTGATCAATGGTGTCGAAGGCCGCGGAGATGTCTAGTAGGGCAAGGAGGTAGCTTTTACCTTGATCCATGCCTCTGAGGATATGATCTGAGAGGGTGAGGAGAGAGGTTTCCGTGTTGAAGTGCTTGCGGAAACCAAATTGGGTGGGGTGCAGTATTTTGTGGTTTTCCAGGTGTTCGGTGAGTTGTGCGTTAACTATTTTTTCCATAATCTTGGAGATGAGAGGTAGGTTGGAGATTGGGCGGAAGTTAGAAGGATCTTTGGGGTCTAGAGAAGGTTTCTTGAGTAGAGGTTTGACAATTGCTTGTTTGAGTGGGTCGGGGACGCATCCTGAGGAGATGGAGGAGTTAATGATGTCCATAATTGGTTTGGCGATGGAGTTTGGGATGGAAAGGAGGCTTTTTGTGGGTATGGTATCGGATGGGTGACAAGCGGGGCGGAGCTTTTTTAGAACTGCTTCAACTTCCTTAGCTGAAGTGGGCTCCAGAATTTCAAGTGTAGTGGTGTTGAGGTCGGCGTGGGGGGAGGAGATGGGGAGGGTTGTGGTTGTGGGGTGTTGGAATCTGAGAAGGATGTTGGCGATTTTATTGTGAAAGAATTGAGCGATTTCTTCACTTTTGGCGGAGGCGTCATTGTCAAGGGATGTAGCTAGGGATGACTTGGTAAGGTTGGAGACATAGGTGAACAGCGCCTTTGGGTTATACATGTATTCATGGATTTTGGAGGCATAGAAGTTGCATTTGGTGTTGAGGGTGGAGGTTCTGTAGAGATGAAGGGCAGATTTGTAGATGGAGGTGTTTTGGGGGGATGGGGCCTTGCGCCAGATTCTTTCCAGCTGCCTAAGTTTGTGTTTTAAGGCTTTCAGCTCAGCTGTGTACCAAGGTTGGCGGTTTGTGGTCGATTGTTTCAGTTCACGTCTAGATATTGGACATAATTTATCAGCAATATCAAGAGTGATTTTGTTCCAGGATGAGAGGGCGACTTCAGGGTTGGAGCAGTCAAGGTTTGGTAGCTCATTGGAGATTGCAAGGGACAGTTCCTCGCTAGAGCAGGGTTTTCTAGAGACAAAGGTTGTGTTATGTGCTAGCTTAGGTGAGGTGGGTATGTTGAGAGTTAGTGATGCTTTGATGAGGAAGTGGTCTGACCAGGGGACTGGGGAGCAGGAGGGGGGGTGTGGGGGGAGAAAGCTCTGGTTTATGAAGATAAGGTCTAGGGAGTGTCCTGCTCGATGGGTTGGTGAAGAGATGATCTGTTTAAGTCCTATGGCGTGGAGGGAGGTGAGGAAGGTTTCGCAAGCAGGGGTGAGGGGGATGGAGTCTATATGAAGGTTGAAATCCCCTAGAATAATGGATGGAATTTCAATGTTGATATTAGAGGCAATAAATTAAATTATGGGGGAGGGATCACGCTCAATGGAGCCGGGAGGAGCGTAGATAAGGCAGATCTGTAGCGTAGGGGATTTGAAAAGGCCAATTTCAAATTTAGGGGGTGAGGTGATATGCGCTGGTTTAAGGTCGAGGTGTTTTTTGAAGGCAAGGAGAATGCCGCCTCCTTTTTTTTTGGGTCGGGGGATAGAGAGTATTTCGTAGGAGTGGGTGGGTAGTTGGTTAAGGAGGACTGTGTCAGTTTCTCTAAGCCAAGTTTCTGTCACAGCACAGATGTCTGGTTGGCAGTCGGTGAGGAGGTCATCCAGGATGGGGGTTTTTTTGGAGAGGGACTGGGCATTGAAAAGAATGATCAAGAGGGTTGTGAGTCCTAGAAATTGGGTGAGTGGGGTAGTGAGGATAGGAAGGAGGGAGAGGTGGGGGTAGGGGGATGGGCGTGGATGTCTGTTGAGAGGGAGGTGAATGCGGGGAATGGGATGACAGGCCATAGTAGTGGGGTTATGGTGGGGAGGAGAGGCTGTGGGTGGTTTGCAGGAGACGGGGTGGGGTAGATTAGGAGGAGTGATAATTGGTTTCTGAGATGAGGGCAGGTTGTGTAGAGGGATAGGAGGCAAATTATAGTGGTTATACAGGCAATGTCAGTAGATATAGACAATACAGGCAATGTCAGTAGAGGCAGGCAGTTATATAGGCAATACAGGCAAGGTCAGTAGAAACAGGCAATTATAGTTACAACATTGTCCTGGCATGGCTCATGCACCCTCCTTTTGAACTGCTACAGTCCTGCAATCTGAAGATCCTCACCTGGAAGGTCATATTCCTGGTGGCGATTTCTTCGGTTCGTAGAGTCAGCGAACTTCAGGCTCTGGTTACGTGCCCCCACCATACACGAGGTTCTTCCACAATTGTGTAGTCTTGCGTACGCATCCGAAGTTTCTTCCCACAGTGGTGACTGATTTCTGCCTCAATCAGTCCATCGTTTTACCCACCTTCTTTCCGCGACCTCCTTCCCACTCCAGGGAACGACCTCTTCATACCCTGGACTGCAAAAAGAGCCTTGGCTTTCTATTTAGACTGCTCAGCCGGCCACAGGCAGTCTACCCAGCTCTTTGTGTTCTTTGATTCCAACAGACTGGGAATGGTGGTGGGTAAACAGACCATGTCGAATTGGCTGGCGGTTTGCATTGCCTTTTGCTATGCTCAGGCAGGCCTCTCACTAGCTGGCCGAGTTAAGGCTTACTCTGTGCGGGCTATGGCGACGTTGGTGGCTGATTTGCGTGCAGTGCCCTTCATTGAAATTGGCCAAGCCATAACCTGGAGTTCCCTTGACACATTTGTGTCTCACTACTGCTTGGACAAGGATGGGCCTCAGGACAGTGCCTTTGGTCAGTCCTTCCTGCGCAGTCTGTTCCAACTCTTCCTGTTTGTGCTTCTGTGGGAACCGGTCATCTGCTGACCTACAGTGTCGCAGTTGTTGTGCCCATTGGCACCTTGTTCGATCGCTGTTGGTCTCTTCTGTTAACAGGGACAGTCTGGAGCTTGCTACTCACCCACATGCGAGGACTACCAACCTGCTTGTTCTAGGAGAAAGTGCAGTTGCTTACCTGTATGCTCCTAGGACAGCAGGATGTTATTCCTCAGGAATTCTGCCCACCTCCTCAT
This sequence comes from Rhinatrema bivittatum, assembly GCF_901001135.1. Classification (NCBI taxonomy): domain Eukaryota; kingdom Metazoa; phylum Chordata; class Amphibia; order Gymnophiona; family Rhinatrematidae; genus Rhinatrema; species Rhinatrema bivittatum. The sequence continues at coordinate 102,485,610 of NC_042618.1, forward strand.
GAGTTTGAGTTCTCCCTCCGGTATTTTGTTTTATTTTTTCGCTTGTATTTTTCATCTGTGACGAGACTGAAGGGGGGACCTCGCGTGCAAACGTGGATAGTAGCAGGCTGGGCATGCTCAGTGTGCTGATCAAAGCTTCTAAAAACTTTGACAAAAGTTTTCTGTACCGGGCTCCATCAGATGAAGTCACCCACATGTGAGAACTAACATCCTGCTGTCCTAGGAGAACACCTGTTACGGGTTAGCAACTGTGCTTTTTCTGCTTGTTACTGGAATTTTCAGTAATGTTTTGTCTGAGACGATTTTAGCAGTCGACCGTCACCAAATTCATAAAACACTCATTGCCTTTCTTGCACCATATCTTCTGAATCCAGCTTTCTCTTTGACATAATTGTTTGGTAATCTATTTTTTTTATAATTAAGGTTGCTCTAGCATCACCTGCCTCACAAAATGCAATACCCTTATACGATCAATCTGATGCTGTTTTTCGCTATCATACATTCTGGCCATAAGTTATTTAAGTAATGTGTGAGGTACTATTTCATTTCAAATTAAATGGCTTACAGAATGGTACAAAAATTATAGTAGCTGGATAATCCAGTGGGGCACTGGGGGGTGGGGGGGGGGAGCAAAGGTTAATCCAACATCAGGTAAAATTTTAAAAATTAGGTTGATGCTGATAAATGGTTAAACTTGTACAGTCCTTCAAGTGATCAAATTTGCCGATGACACAAAATTATTCATAGTTAAATTTCAAGAGATTTGTGAGAAATTGCAAGAGGAGCTTGTAAAACTGGGAGACTGGTCATGCAGATGGCTAACGAAATTGAATGTGAACAAGTGCACATGATGCACTTGGAAAAGCAACCCATATTATAGCTACACAATGCAAGGTTTCACATTAGGAGTCACCATTCAGGAAAAGGATCCAGGCATCATAATTGATAACACGTTGAAACTTCTGCTCAGTATGCAGCAGCAGTCAAGAAAGCAAATAGAATGCTAGGGATTATTAGGAAAGCAATGGAGAATAAAACAGAATATTCTAATATCTTTATATTGCTCCATGGTGTTATCTCATCTTGAGTATTGTATGCAGTTCTGGTCACCACATCTCAAGAAAGATATAGCAGAATTAGAGACAGAGAAGGGCAACCAAAATGAAAAAAGGGATGGAACAATTCCCATATGAAGGAAAAGCTAAAGAGGTTAGGATTCTTCAGCTTGGGAAAGAGATGGCTGAGGAAAGATATGATAGTCTATAAAATGAGTGGACTGGAATATGTAAACATCAATTGGTTGGTTTACTCTTTCAAAACGTATAGAGACTAGGAAAAACACAATGAAATTACTAAGTTGTACATTTAAAACTAGTAAGAGAATATTTTTATATTCCTAACTGATCTCTGGAATTTGTTGCCAGTGGATGTTAAAGATGTCAGTGTAAGTGTGTTGTTTAAAAGGCTTGGACAAGTTCCTGGAGGAAAAGTCCATAAACCATTATTAAGGTGGAGATGCAGAAATCCACTGCTTATCCCTGGAATAAGCAACATAGAATTTATCTACTCTTTGGTATGCTGCTGGATACTTGTGACTTGGATTGGCCACTGTTGGAAGCAGGATACTGGGGTTGATGGACCTTTTGTTTCACCTAGTAAGGTAATCTTATGTTATATAATTTTCAAAGGAGTCACACATGTAAGTGTAACATACTATCATAGCAATTTTCAAAAGCCATTTACCACTTTAAACATACATAATGCAGTTAAAACAAATGGACAATTCAATAGCATGTATTGTAACAAGTTTCAAAAGCCTCTTAATATGGGTAAAATGCATTTACATATGTAAAATTCAGTTTTAAGCATGTAGATATTTTTGAAAATCAGGCCTTTTCTGTTTTACTATTTATTAATTTACTGTTAAATCAAGTGGTGCTAAACTAAGTGTCATATCCTAAGTAGCATTTGTGATAAGCTTTGTCTGGTTGTAGATGTATTGGCTGTTGGTCACTGAAGATAACCATTATTACTTGCTGATTTGATCATATGATTTGTTTTCTTTAAGAACATCATTACTTTAACCTTTTTTGTTTCTTTCCTTTTAGTGGGACTCATGCAAAACCTATAAATCAAGTAGCAATGATAAAACAATAGTCTTTTCAGATGAGAATGACATGGACATGACTGCAAGCAACACTATTACAATTACCCGAAATGTGGGAAATCCTGAAGTTGAGGAAAAACCTAGAAAAATAGATTTCATATCTTTTCTTAGTAGTTTAAATGCTGAATGTCAGGTGCCAAAAACAAAATTGGACTGCACTATTGCCTCTGAATCAACTAACAGTACATGCTTTACTTTTCAATCCAAGCCAATGGCCTACCCCGTAAAGAAGAACATCAAAGACTTCTTGTCAAGCCTAAAACCACCGGGAAAAACCGTAAAACCTTGTGTTGAAGGTGATGACAAGGAGAATTTGTTTACCTGTATTCCTAAATGTAACTTTTTCTCTCTTGATGAGATGGCATACATGGGTTCTCACACTCAAGAAAATAGCAACAGCACCCATGTTTTCAGGGAAAAACATGATGCAGTAAATATAACAGAATGTTATACCTCCAGCATCAAAACCTTTTTCCCTAATGCTAGTTTGTCAGATGAAACTGGAGCTGAGGATACTGGATATAGCAAAATGGACATGAGTGGAAATCAGTGTGTAAAAGTCAGCTTATCAAAAGATAACGTACTGAAAAACTTAACAGAAATTTCACTTGAGAATTTTGGAATAGAGAACAAATGTCAAATGAAAAAGATGGAACTTGCTGTTCAGTGTCCAGACTCCAAAATATGTTATGAAGACCAAACTGAGATGTTTGAAGATGAAATGGAAATTACCAGAAGCCATACAGTTTTGATAGGCAGTTCTGACCTGCAAGAAACAGATAATCAAAACATCAAAACTTTTCCTATGTCTGTAACACCCAGTGATAAAACTATTGTTTTTGGAAGCTCATGTGGTGCTATGGAAACGACAAAGAACCTTACAATTGCAGTTGGCAGTAAAACCTCTAGAGCAGCTAGTAGTATTTCTTTTAATGAAACCTCTCATAGAACAGGGAAAACGTTATCGTCTATCCAAATGGAAAAAGCTTTCATTCCTTCATTAGATAATGATATGGATATAACAAAAAGTCATACTGTAGCTATTGATGATTTTTGTTTTAAAAGACAAGAAAAAATGGGATCCAGAGTTGAACTATTAGAGAATCTGGAAAAAGATACAGAGAAAATGGAAATTAGTAAATATTCCACGGTGTCTCAAAGACCAAAACAGGAATTTTTAAGACCTGTGTTACCTTCTGCTGATACAACCAATATGTTTAGATTGGATGATATGAGAGTAAGAAATAACAATAACATCATTAATTCTGTTGAGCCAGAGGGAATTTTAACCTTGAAAAATGATGGAAAAACCAATCCAGGCAGTAAGTCTTTCCTAGCAAATGCAACATGTTTTTCTCCATCAGAAGAGCAAAATGAAATAGATATTACTAAAGGCCATACTGTTGTCATTAATAGTTGGACAATGAATTCCTCTCCAAATGACAATATTGAATTACATAGGCAGAATGACAAACGTTCTATCAACTCCTCAGATACCAGTGTCAATGATAAAACTGTTCTAAATGAACACCAAAAACTGTACCTAAGCCATAATGATAACTTTGATTCTATGTTTAAATTACAGGGAACCAACAAGGTGCACACACATGGCAATGCAACATTTGAAATTGACATGGATATAAGTAAAAACTATACTGTGGGAATTAATATAAAACCTATATTGCCACCTGCGAGTACATACTATATGGTACCTGCCACTCTCTGTGATAAAACTATTATAAATTCAACAGATAGGCATGGTATGAAACCGGCTGACAGTGATTCCTCTTTACCAGTTGAACAGCAGAACTTCTTAGTGCCTTTGGATTCTACTGATAAAACTGTTATATTTTCAAGAGACCTAAAAGGAATGGACATCACAAAATCCCACACTGTTGTAATTGATGATAAAATAGTTGAGGCTACTCTGTCAAGGAATACTAATAGAAAAAGCATGCCTGGTTTAAGGATGTCATCTCTTCCTATTGACCAGACAGTGGTATTTTCAAAAACTGAAGATGACATGGATCTAACCAAAAGCCACACTGTAGCAATCGATAGAAATTCTGTGTTACTAGCTGAGAGAGAGAACCTCCCATCACCTTTAGTTTCTGTTGACAAAACTGTCATATTTACCTGTGATCAAGATGAAATGGACATCACAAAATCCCACACTGTTGCAATTGATGATAAAATAGTTGATGTGGGTAGAGACTTGAGTGCACAGACTCTGCCAAGGAATATTAATAGAAAAAGCATGCTTGGCTTAAGGATCTCATCTGTTCCTATTGACCAGACAGTGGTATTTTCAAAAACTGAAGATAACATGGATCTAACCAAAAGCCACACTGTAGCAATCAATAGAAATTCTCTATTACTAGCTGAAAGAGACAGCCTCCCATCACCTCTAGTTTCAGTTGACAAAACTGTCATGTTTACTTGTGATCAAAATGAAATGGACATCACACACTCCCACACTGTTGCAATTGATGATAAAATAGTTGATGAGGGTAGAGACCTGAGTGCACAGACTCTGTCAAGGAATACTAATATGGATCTAACGAAAAGCCACACTGTAGCAATCGATAGAAATTCTGTGTTACTAGCTGAGAGAGAGAACCTCCCATCACCTTTAGTTTTTGTTGACAAAACTGTCATGTTTACCTGTGATCAAGATGAAATGGACATCACAAAATCCCACACTGATGCAATTGATGATAAAATAGTTGAGGCTAGAGTCCTGAGTGCACAGACTCTGTCAAGGAATAGTAATAGAAAAAGCATGCCTGGTTTAAGGATGTCATCTGTTCCTATTGACCAGACAGTGGTATTTTCAAGAACTGAAGATATGGATCTAACGAAAAGCCACACTGTAGCAATCGATAGAAATTCTGTGTTACTAGCTGAGAGAGAGAACCTCCCATCACCTTTAGTTTCTGTTGACAAAACTGTCATGTTTACCTGTGATCAAGATGAAATGGACATCACAAAATCCCACACTGTTGCAATTGATGATAAAATAGTTGATGTGGGTAGAGACTTGAGTGCACAGACTCTGCCAAGGAATATTAATAGAAAAAGCATGCTTGGCTTAAGGATCTCATCTGTTCCTATTGACCAGACAGTGGTATTTTCAAAAACTGAAGATAACATGGATCTAACCAAAAGCCACACTGTAGCAATCAATAGAAATTCTCTATTACTAGCTGAAAGAGACAGCCTCCCATCACCTCTAGTTTCAGTTGACAAAACTGTCATGTTTACTTGTGATCAAAATGAAATGGACATCACACACTCCCACACTGTTGCAATTGATGATAAAATAGTTGATGAGGGTAGAGACCTGAGTGCACAGACTCTGTCAAGGAATACTAATATGGATCTAACGAAAAGCCACACTGTAGCAATCGATAGAAATTCTGTGTTACTAGCTGAGAGAGAGAACCTCCCATCACCTTTAGTTTTTGTTGACAAAACTGTCATGTTTACCTGTGATCAAGATGAAATGGACATCACAAAATCCCACACTGATGCAATTGATGATAAAATAGTTGAGGCTAGAGTCCTGAGTGCACAGACTCTGTCAAGGAATAGTAATAGAAAAAGCATGCCTGGTTTAAGGATGTCATCTGTTCCTATTGACCAGACAGTGGTATTTTCAAGAACTGAAGATATGGATCTAACGAAAAGCCACACTGTAGCAATCGATAGAAATTCTGTGTTACTAGCTGAGAGAGAGAACCTCCCATCACCTTTAGTTTCTGTTGACAAAACTGTCATGTTTACCTGTGATCAAGATGAAATGGACATCACAAAATCCCACACTGTTGCAATTGATGATAAAATAGTTGATGTGGGTAGAGACTTGAGTGCACAGACTCTGCCAAGGAATATTAATAGAAAAAGCATGCTTGGCTTAAGGATCTCATCTGTTCCTATTGACCAGACAGTGGTATTTTCAAAAACTGAAGATAACATGGATCTAACCAAAAGCCACACTGTAGCAATCAATAGAAATTCTCTATTACTAGCTGAAAGAGACAGCCTCCCATCACCTCTAGTTTCAGTTGACAAAACTGTCATGTTTACTTGTGATCAAAATGAAATGGACATCACACACTCCCACACTGTTGCAATTGATGATAAAATAGTTGATGAGGGTAGAGACCTGAGTGCACAGACTCTGTCAAGGAATACTAATATGGATCTAACGAAAAGCCACACTGTAGCAATCGATAGAAATTCTGTGTTACTAGCTGAGAGAGAGAACCTCCCATCACCTTTAGTTTTTGTTGACAAAACTGTCATGTTTACCTGTGATCAAGATGAAATGGACATCACAAAATCCCACACTGATGCAATTGATGATAAAATAGTTGAGGCTAGAGTCCTGAGTACACAGACTCTGTCAAGGAATAGTAATAGAAAAAGCATGCCTGGTTTAAGGATGTCATCTGTTCCTATTGACCAGACAGTGGTATTTTCAAGAACTGAAGATATGGATCTAACGAAAAGCCACACTGTAGCAATCGATAGAAATTCTGTGTTACTAGCTGAGAGAGAGAACCTCCCATCATCTTTAGTTTCCGTTGACAAAACTGTCATGTTTACTTGTGATCAAGATGAAATGGACATCTCTAAATTCCAAACTGTTGCTCTAGATGATAAAATTGATGTTAAGGCTGGAGATCCGCATATGCAGAGTTTACTAAAGAATACTAATAGAAAAAGCATGATTGAGATGCAAAGCCCTTTGGTGCCTCCAGTTTCCACTGTTAAAACTGTTCTGTTAACCTGTAATCAAAATGACGTGAATGAAAAATCTCATTCTGTTACTATTGATAAAAAGTTCATCAAAGATAATGAGACCTGGAAAATGAAGGTACCAGAGAACTGTAATGTCTTTTCCCAGAATGTGGCAACATCTTTGTGTAGCAGTCAATCTCTGGAAAATTTATCAAGACATAATTTAAATAGACTATCTTTAAAGCTTACAGAAAATAATGTGGAGTCCCATAAATCAGTGCCCAAAAGTTTTGTAAATGAAGCTCATGACATTACTTTGGAACAATGTGAAAAAGCCGAAGAAAGAACTGGTACACCTAGACTTCAACATATATCAACTCTGCAGTCTCTTTTATGTAAAAAAGGACAGGACAATTTGAACAAGGATGAGTTGAACAAGTTTTTAAGTTGTAGAAATTTTGATATGAAAGATGATACAATGAAACAAGTTTCATATGAAAAGAGAGACAAAAATGTATTTGTTCAAGTAAATATTGATGCCTGTAGTGATACAGAGAAGATAGAAAATGAAATGACAGTATGTGAAAATGTTAGAAATGTCAATATCAGTTTAAACACTGCTGAAAAGATGCCCTGTGTTGGTACCATTCCAGTTGAATTCGACCTACATACTTTGTCTCACTGGATACCAAAAGAAAAATTCAGACAAACCAATATTGCTGATATTCAGTTAAAACTAATTAGTCTGAAAGGAAATCTGAGCTTTATCCAGTATGCGATGCTGTAGCTGATCACATTGAACAGTCTCATAAATCTGCACCAAACCCTAATTTATTGCAGTTGGAAATGCTTCCTGAAACTCACCATTCTGGAAGCCAAACTGGAGCACATAAACATACGAGAGAGATGGATAGTAGGGGTTACAAAATGGAAGATAATCTCAGTATAGCACTAGTGGAAACTGAGTCAAAGGATAGATGTAAACTAAAAAGGATGCCCTTTGGAGCCTATCCTCCTAAACTACCTAACAAAAAAAATTCAAATGTTTCTAATACTGAGTATGTGGAAGAAAGATCAGATCCTCAGCTTTCAGGTTTACATGTAGACACTGTAGCAGCACGGCCAGATATAGTTAACAAATTGAGCATATCTCAATCTATAAATGAGGAAATACTTCCATCAAGCCTGGAAGATCTGGATTTCAATGACTCTTTCAATTTTGAGCTTCCTGAATGGGCACTGGAGGAGATATGTGAAAAAAAAGCCATCCATAACCAGCATAGTTCTGAACTTAGGGAAAAATGTAAGAGCCAAAAAAGAGTCCGTGACCTGGAGGAAGGGGAAGAACTTCTGAAAAAGAAGATGAAAAGAAATGAGATTGAATGTGACTGTGATAGTACAAATGAATATCAGGTGAGTGTATAATTTATAATTAATTCTTAAAGTAGCAAAACTGGTATTTTAGTGAAATTGTATGTATTTCAATAGCTTACTGGATTTTTGGATTTATTTCTTTTATTTCTGTATTTTTATTTCTTACATTTCATAATCTCCCTGTTCTAAAGATTTCTAAGTGATTTCAGATTATTTCTTCTCCTACCAGAACTATTTCAACCTTTTTTTCATTTATTACTTTTCTTGCTCCTCTGTGCAAACAAGTGTTCCAGGATTGTTACAAAGTAAAAACATGAAACACTAAAAACTAATTTTTAAATGAAAGTGGAAAGGGGTGAATTGAGAGGGGTTGAAACACATACTGAAACACTTGAATTCTTTGTACTATGCTGATAGTCAAATAAATGGAAAATAGAAGAGGCTGAACTTTCTATGAAAGTAAGCCATAAATAAAGTTACAGAGTACCTGTATTATGAAATGTAGATATTAATCTTGTTTGGTATCTCTTACCAATCATGTATGAGTTTCAAAAGTTCATTTTGTAGGTATTAGTCTGTGTATACAGTGACTATAGAAAGTCTGCACCCCCTTCTGACATGTTCTCCTTTTGTTGCTTTACAGCCTGGAAGTAAAATAAACTAAAACAGTATTTCTTCTTCTAGGACAAGCAGGATGATAGTCCTCACAAGTGAGTGACATCATCCTATGGAGCATGCCCAGTCTGCTACTATCTGCGCGTACACACGAGGTCCCCCTTCAGTCTCTTCTTTTCCGTGGTGCAGTTGCCTTGTGGTCTGCGGCACTCCAACTTTTCAAATTTTTCTTTGATTTCTTAGTTTTGCTTTTCAGGTCTTCCTCAGGTCCCCCATCAGTCTGTGCTTCCTTGGTATGGTAGGTTCTTTTTCAGCCATTTTTTTTCCAACTTGCAGTCTATTCCTGACTCCACACCCTGCAGTGTCAGTTTGTCATCGACCGCATGCTGGGGATTTTTATGGCCTTGACTGGTGTTCGGTGCCCCCAGTGCCTGCGGACTTTGTCCATCATGGATCCACATGAGGTTTGCATCCTCTGCCTGGGGGCCTCACACAATGACCAAAGGTGCAGTCTGTGACACCCAAAGGGCGTCGGGCATGCCACGACAAAATGGAGAAACTTTACGGGACCCCAAAGTCCTCCGCGCTTGTTGGTTTCAACACCCAAGGATCGCGGGGAGCTGTCCAAACCACTTTCCCTCGCGATCCCTCTGGCTAGTACCTCCAAGGACAGGGGAGACTCAGATTGAACCTCGATGGTCTCTCTGCTGTCCTGGACCTTGGGGGTCATCGGCTTCCTCCGTGCTGGGGAAAGACCGGGTCGAGCACCGGAAGTGGTCCCGTAAGGACAGACACTGGTCACCGTCCTGACACGGTTCTGGGTCCGGAGCAGCATCAGCAACCACAGAGCTGCCATCGAAGCGGCACCAGCCATCAGAGGGCCATTCCTACGGTGCTCTCGGTAGCCTAAAGTGTTCCCCACTGACACCGGTGCAGGGTGCCGTGCCTCTTCGGGGAGCCGAGATGAGCCGGCAAAGGCCTCGTCCCCCTCCATCAGTCCTAGCCACCCAGGACTTCCAGGAGGAGTTGAACTGCAGGGTGCAATCGGCGGTGCTCAAAGCGCTACAAAGCATTGAGCTGCCAGTTCCACAGACCTCCGCCATCAATGTTAGCACCACTGCTGGAGCATCTGGACATCCTTCTTGGCCCTCTATGCCCCATCGGCCACCAATGCCCTCCTCTGGGAACAATCTTGACTCTCGAGTCCTCCAAGGAGGAAGATGTGGCCGGTAACATGTTCCCTCACCCATGGTTCCCCGAGCCACTGCTGGACTCTTTCCGGCTTACCACAGCCGATGATCCCTTCCATGCTGGAGGAACCACCTATGCCCTCAGAGCACAGAGCGATGCCCCTCACGGACCTCGCCCTTGGCGTCTTGGTCCAAGTGAGGATGAAGGGCCAATGACCCCTGGGGTGATGACTCCACGGACTCCTCCTCAGAATACTCTGACAACCCCCTCTCGGAGCCCTCTCCTCCAAAGGAGCAACGTCTGTCGCCAACCGAGGAACTATCTTCTGTGAGGTTTGTCAAGGCTGTTGCTCAGGCCATTCCCTTTCAGCTCTTTAATGAAGAGGATGCACGTCATAAGATGCTGGAAGTCCTCCAGTTTATTGACGTTCCTAAGGAAATCGTGGTGGTTCCAATTCACAATATTTTTAAGGAAGTCCTCCTCCACATGTGGGAACACCTCATTTCCATCTCCCCATTTAGCAGGCCGATGCCACCTACTTGATGCAACAGGCCCTGGGGTTTGATAGGAGATAGCTCCCCCACAAATTGGTCGTGGAGTCTGCCTTAAAGGCCCAGCATTCCCATGGCTCCGCTTCTGCAGGATGTGAGCATAGGGAATTGGATGCAATGGTACGGAAGATTTTCCAAGGCGCCATGCTGGTTGCCCGCATAGCAGCCTACAACTCTATTTGACTCAGTACAACTGTAATCTCTAGAAATGAGCCCAGGATTTTGCAGAGGGCCTTCCCCAGCAACAACAGGAAGCCCTTGCTGCCATTGCTTCACTGGGTCTGGAAGTGGGAAAACACGAGGCGCGTTCCACCTACAATGTTTTCGAAACGGCAGCCCGCTTAGCCACCATGGGCATTGGCGCCAGAAGGATGGCTTGGCTCCAAGCCTCGGATTTCCGGCCGGAGGTTCAGGACAGGCTCACTGACCTCCCTGTACAGGCGAGAATCTGTTCGGGGATAAGTCTGGGATGCAGTAGCGCAGCTGAAGGACCACCATGATACCTTTCAGCAACTTATCCGCTAGTGCCTTAGAAGAGCCATCCTCTGCCAGGAAATTCTCAGTTCTCAAACCTTTTTATCGGCAGAGGAAATATTACCCTCTGGCCGCTCAGACTCGCCCAAATCAAGCCAGTTCCAGGGGTCGTCCCTGCCAGCAGTGGATCCCCTACACCCCAACCGGCTCTCCAGCAAGCCCCAGCCACTGGCTTTTGATTGGCGGTGAGGCCCGTAAGTCAGCTGGCAGTTACCCCTGGTGCCTGAACCCCCAGTTGGTGGCAGGCTCCTCAGCTTCGCCTGTCACTGGGAAGATATAACATCGGACCACTGGGTCCTCGCCATTGTTCGCCAGGGGATACCATCTGCACTTCAGCCGGCTCCCAGAGACCTCTCCTCCATGTCTATCGTGGGGTTCATCTGCCCATTTGGTCGTTCTTCACAGAACTTTCCGCCCTCCTTGCAGCAGGCGCAGTCGAACCGGTCCCTCGCTATCAGCAGGAACAAGGGTTCTACTCGAGGTATTTCCTTATCTCGAAAAGGAATGGTGGCTTGCGCCCTATTCTTGACCTCAGGGCGTTGAACAAGTTTCTCGTAAGAGAAAAATTCAAGATGGTCTCTCTGGGCACGCTGATCCCACTCCTCCGAAGAGGAGACTGGCTTTGCTCTCTTGACCTCAAGGAGGTGTACGCAAATATTGCGATTGTCCCCAACCACAGGAAGTACCTTCGCTTCGTGGTGGGGAATGCACATTTCCAATACAAAGTGCTGCCCTTTGGGCTGGCATTGGCCCCCCGCGTCTTCACCAAATGCTCAGCGCTGGTGGCTGCCTATATCAGGCGTCATTCAGTCCATGAGTTTCCATACCTGGATTGACTGGCTAGTCAGGAGCGACTCCCGCTCCAGGGCCTTGCAAGCTCTGGCCTTGACGGTATAGACCGTGGAGTTCGTTATCAACTTCCCCAAATCGCACCTCTGTCCGTCCTCTCAGCTGGAGTTCATAGGCGCCATGTTGGATATGGCACAAGCGAAAGCTTTTCTGCCCAGGGACTGGGCGATTGCCCTTGCCTTGCTGGCTACCTTCGTCCGCAACAGCAGGAGGGTGCCAGCCAGTCTTCTGCTGCGTCTACTGGGCCACATGGCGGCCTTCTTTGGCCCGCCTCCGCATGAGGAGCCCCCAGTGGGCCTTGCGGTCCCAGTGGCAATAGGCATCTCCAGATCTAGAGGCTCCGGTCACTGTCATGGCCTGATGAAAAGTTCTCTCCAATCTGGAATGCGGACTTCCTTTCCAGTCCACACTACCCCAAGTGACCCTCACCACCGATGCTTCCCCTCCCCAGTGGTGGGGAGCCCACACGAATGGCCTACACACACAAGGCCTTTGGACTTTAGCCAAAGCACGTTGCCAGATAAAGGTTCTGGAGCTTCGGGCAAAATGGTACACCTTGTGGGCAATCAGGGATCAGTTGTTGTCCAAGGAAGTTCAGATCACGACGGACAACCAGGTCACGATGTTGTACATTAGCAAACAGGGTGGCACGGGCTTGTTCCTCCTCTGCCAAGAGGCGGTGTAGGTCTGGAATTGGGCCCTCTCCCAAGGGATGTATCTATGGGCCACCTACCTACCAGGTCACCTCAATGTGTTGGCAAACAGTCTCAGTTGCTCCTTCCAACCACACAAAAGTGGTTCCTCAGCCCAGCGGTGGCGGCCGACCTGTTCTGCCGATGGGGTATGCTGGATGTGGACCTGTTTGCCTTCCCTGTCAACCACAAGGTGAGCAGGTTCTGCTCCCTAGTAGCAGGGAACGACTATCTGGCCTGTGATGCCTTCTTCCTTCACTGGGGGCAGGGCTTCCTGTATGTGGACCCCCCCTCTACCACTCTTCTCGAAGACTCTGTCGAAATTTTAGCAGGACAGCGGGACCATGATCCTCGTGGCACCTTCCTGGTCTTGACAGGTTTGGTTCTCACTTCTCCAGGACCTGTTAGTGCGTGCGCCCATCCCGCTGGGGACAGCATCTGACCTCATATCACAGAAGTAGGGCACCCTGCGCCATCTGAACATCCGGGCACTGGCCCTCACGGCTTGGATGTTGAGCGTATAATCCTCCAGCCGTTATAGCTCTTGGACTGTTTCTAGGGTTCTGGTAGAGTCCCGGAAATCTTTGACCAGGAGGTCCTACAGCTCGAAATGGAAGCGTTTTTCCATCTGGAGTGGAGGGTATAGTTTAGACCCCCTTCTTGTGCCCTCTCCCCCAGCTGCTGGACTTCCTGTGGCACCTATCCGAGTCTGGGCTTCAGACCAGTTCCATCAGGGTGCACCTCAGCACTGTCAGCTCGTATCACTGAGGTGTCGCTGGTACGCTCATTTCTGTCCAGCCCGTAGTTAGCCGTTTTATGCAGGGTCTCCTCCAGCTGAAGACCCCTCTTCGGCCACTGGTGGTGTCCTGGGACCTCAAAGTTATCCTGGCAAGACTGATGCAGCTTCCCTATGAGCCACTGCAGTCCTGTCACCTGAAGTTCATCACCTGGAAAGTCATATTCCTGGTGCAACACTTCCGCTCGCAGGATCAGTGAGCTTCAGGCACTGGTCATGTACGCACCGTACATGAAGTTCTTCCATGACCGAGTGGTTCTGCGTACGCATCCTAAGTTCCTGCCGAAGGTCGTGACTGATTTCCACATCAGTCAGTTGTTTTAGCCTTCTATTTCAATGGCACGGCGAGCCACAGGCAGTCCACCCAGCTCTTCATGTTGTTTGGCTCCAACAGGCTGGGAATGGTGATGGGATAACAGACCTTGTCTGACTGGCTTGCAGATTGTACTTCCTTCTGATATAGCAAGCGGGCCTCCAGCTGGCTGGCAGGGTGAAGGCTCACTCTGTGCGGGCTATGGCAGCGTCGGTGGCTCATTTGTGTGCAAGTCCCCATCAAAGAAATTTGTCTGGCCGCACTCTAGAGCTCTCTCCACACGTTTGCGGCTCACTACTGCCTTGACAGGGATAAGTCATCAGAACAGTGCCTTCGGTCAGTCCGTCCTGCATAACCTGTTTCAGGCCTGAACCCAACTCTCTCCGCTCGTGTTTCTTGTGGGAACCAGACTGTCTCCTTTTACCCACAGTGCAGCAGTTGTTATGCCCGTTGGCATCTTGTTTGGTCTCTGTTCTCTAACTGAACATGACTGTCTGGAGCTCTGTTCTCACCCACATGTGAGGACTGCCATCCTGCTTGTCCTAGGAGAAAGCGCAATTGCTCGCCTGTAACAGGTGTTCTCCTAGGACAGCAGGATGTTAGTCCTCAAGAATCCCACCTGCCTCCCTTCGAGTTTGGGTTCACCTTCAGTTTATTTTATTTTTCGCTCATCTGTTTTGCTATGTTACGAGACTGAAGGGGAACCTCGTGTGATGCGCGGATAGTAGCAGGCTGGGCATGCTCAGTCTGCTGCTCAAAGCTTCTAGAAACTTTGACAAAAGTTTTCTGTGCCGGACTCCATCGGATGATGTCACACACATGTGAGGACTAACATCCTGCTGTTCTAGGAGAATACCTGTTACAGGTAAGCAACTGTGCTTTTTCAAATATGGACCAATTTAGGTCCTATGCATATAAAATCATTTTTGACACTTTTCTACTTGGAGTTGCTTAAGGGAATAGGCAGGAAAATTGTAGTGAAACTGCTTAAAAATTTAAAAATAACTTAAGAGTAACTTGAATGAATCATAGCTTGGCAAATTAAAAAGAATGAATTTCAGATAGTGTAAATGCATTATGTGAAGATACAACATTCACAACCAGAAGTGTGGTGGTTGATAAACTATATAAAGAAGATTAATATAAAAAAGACATTTTTCTTATGCTGCAAAAAAATCAGTGGACTGGGGTAAAGATGTCAAAACTGGTACATTCACACTAAGCAAAATTTTTAAAGTGCTATATGAAAACATAATTTTCGGAGAGTAAAATATCACACCAACTCAATCTATGCATCTGCACCAGGTGTAGGCAACGTCTGTCCTTGAGTGCCACAACCAGGTCTGATATTCAGGATATCCACAATGAAAATGCATGAGGTATATTTGCATGCATTTTCCTCCACTATGTGCAAATATATTTCATGTATATTCGTTGTGGATGTCCTGAAAACCAGACCTGGCTGTGGCATTCCAGGACCAGAGCTGTCTATCCCTGATCTATACTGTACCAGAAAATGTCTCAGGATTCAAATTAAATGAGACAATTTCTCTGCTCAGGCTCTGCAACAACAAAAAAAAAAATTCTACACATTAACAATGTCTTGCATATTCATGAATGTAAAAATATTTTTTATATTTTGGGAGAAAACACTGTAGAGCTGGTAGTTTTTCCCACATACAGCAAGCCACACAGGCAGGTGACAATATAGATTACATTTGAAGTATTGCAGTTGGAAAAAAAGTTCAAATCAAATCTTCAACTGTATCTGTAATGAGATGATCTAAGATCCTTTCTTCAGTGTAAAGTGTGCAAACCATATAACTTGCATGGTGAATAAGTGAATTTGCTAAAATTTAATATCCACTTAGCAGAGGTTTTGGAACAATTTAAGTGCAGTACTTGTACAGTTTCCACACTTTGCTCTGAAAAGAGGTCAATTGGCATAAATTTTCTTGAATTCATTGTCAAAAAAATGTATTATTGGTGGAAGATATGTGGCACAAACAAGGTACCATCCAGGTTACCATGGCCAAACTTATAAACTGTCAACCCACCTAATCTCTTGATAGTCTATTTTCAAACAATTTTTCTGTGAAACATTTTTGTGCATTTAAAAATAAACTCAAAGTGCTATTTATGATATTCATAGATTATTAAAAAGTGGTGATACTTAATTGGAAATAGTTTCTCCCAGGACAAGCAGGATGGTAGTCCTCACATATGGGTGATGTCATCAGGCGGAGCTCTATTACAGAACACTTTTGTCAAAGTTTCTAGAAACTTTCTAGAAACTTTGCCTGGCACATTGAGCATGCCCAGCAAGCCATGATCCCTGTGTCTCCCTTCAGTCTCTTTTTTTTTCCGCGCTGCAGTTTGCCTCGCGTTTAGGAGCTCTGTGAGATTTTTCTCACAATTTTTCTTCACGGAAACACTTGAAGTTTTACTTTACAAATAATTTCCCTACATGGGTCTCCCTTCACATACATTTCATCGGCGCTTGGTGAGTACTATGCCCTGTTTTCCGGTCGGTTCCTGTCACTTCACTGTCGGCTCCCCCAGGTTACCAACCGAATTGCGACCCTCTTTTCTCCCTATGTCTATCACCCTCTGTCCGCCCCACGATGCCCGCAAGTGTCCTTACTGCGATCTTCCATCGGAGCTAGAGGGATTGGGACGTCTATGGTTCCTGTTGTCGCCAGAGCCGCCATCGGTGCCCCTGTCTGTGCTGTTCATACTATCGAAGCAGTCATCGATACTTCCATCGATGCCCTCGACTAAACAAAACACTCCATACTTCGGGTTCTAAACCAGAGCCCCGTGTAATCCTTGGGCGACAAACAACGCCTGGAGCAGTAGAGGCACAGTGACCAACACCAATTCCATCCGGGACAGCGAGGGCATCTTCCTTGGTGCTGGGTAATGACCGGGCCGAGCACCGTGGAAATCATCACCGGCATGGTGACCGTCCGTCACAAACACTATCCATGACATCTGTGGGCATCTTTCTTGGAGCTGGAGAATGTCCGGGCACAGCATCGAGGGAAACATCATCGCCGGCACAGACGTGGTTCCGCGTTCGGTGCCGGCACTGATACCGCAACAGCATCAATGCCCGTTGAGCCAGTTGCAAAGCGGTCCCGGGTACAAGAGTCTCCATGGCCTCTGCACCCGAGGCACTGAGGCGTTCCCCACCAGTGACGGGTACTGAGCCACCACAGATTCATGTGGAAGTGCCAGTAACGCCTAGCCTGTCTCCCCCTGTAGCTGTGCTACCTATACTAGTTTCCAGGGAGGAGCTGGACATCATCGTCCGTCAGGCTGTCCTCAATGCCTTCAGGAATCTACGAACACCAGAGCCATCTATATTCGCACCGGTGTGGCACCTACCAACGACAGCCTAAGTCATCAACGCAGACTCGTCCTTCTGAGCCTCCACAGATCCCTATACCTATCCCGGGATTCTCGAAGGGCGATGGGTACTCTAATCCCGCTTCGGCACCGATCCCATCGAGACCTAAGTAAAAGGATGTGTCTGAAACTATCCTTTTCAACCTGGTCACTAAAAAGGACCAGACGTTTTCGGGAGGTTCTAGGTCGTAACATCTTCGAAGAACCATATTGGTGTCATATATTGCTATTGACCAGCTATGTTTGACACAGCACCAAGGGAACCTCTCTGCCATCCACATGAAATTCGAGCAGCATGTGATTCCTTCGAAACTTCCTCTTGTTGCCAGCAACAGGACTCCGTACTAGATGGTAACCTGGCTTTGATCTCTTGTTTTCATCTGTCCTGGGTCATGAACAGACAATTACTTATGGAGCCTCAATTTCTAGATACATTAAACAGTAAATGTAATGAATATGTGGAGTTTAATTATGATGTGATTTAACATGGTTGTGTGGGATGCTACCAAAGCAGTGATTCGGGGACAATACTTCTGATCTTTCGATAGGCAAAGGCAAGGTAAACTGGATTCTGTTTTGTTTGAGCTGCAAAGGCTCAAACAAGACCAAAGTCTGCAGATGAAATCCTTAAGAGATTGATTTTAGTCATGGAAGAAATCAATTTGATGGAAAATGCCCAAAAGGTGCAACATATGAGGTGCAATAAGTTTTGTTTTTTTGTTTTTTTAAATGAGCATGCAAATAAACTGAGCATGTTACCCTTTTCAGGTGCCAAAGAAGCAAGAATTCACAGACATGGATCATAAACAGACAATTACTTATGGAGCCTCAATTTCTAGATACATTAAACAGTAAATGTAATGAATATGTGGAGTTTAATTATGATGTAATTTAACATGGTTGTGTGGAATGCTGCCAAAGCAGTGATTCGGGGACAATACTTCTGATCTTTCGATAGGCAAAGGAAACAGCAGCAGGGATATGGCAGTGGTGGTGGCCAGCACATCCTCATGGGAACCCTGAGATTTGCAAGAGCAAACCCTGTCAGACTCAATGCAGGTTGTCTCCTCCTTGCAGAGCAATCTGGTAGGGCAATGGGGCAGCACTATGACTGCCACAGGAGGAGCAGTGACCAGCGAAGCAGCAGAGGTGATTTTCAAGCAGAAGAATGCTGAGCTGCATAGAGAGAGGAATATCTAGTAAGAGGATATGATGATCCCCCTTGTACAGGGCCTTGGTGAGGCCTCACCTGGAGTACTGTGTTCAGTTCTGGAGACAGTATCTCCAAAGGGACAGGGTGGAGGCGGTCCAGAGAAGGGCGACCAAAAGGTGGAGGGTCCACCTAAAATGACTTACAAGGAGAGATTGAAGAATCTAAATATGTACACCCTGGAGGAGAGGAAGAGCAGGGGGTGATACGATATAAGCTTTCAGATACTTGAAAGGTTGTAATGATCCATGGTCAACAACAAACTTAGAAAATGGCGAGGGCCATCCATTGCTCCTTTCATGTGACAGGGGCCGACCAATGGCACTGGTAGCCCCTGTCACATGGTAAGGGCAAAGGGCCACGGCACCATTTTGTTTACTGGCAGCTGACGGCCCGAGAGCGGGAGATCGTTCCCGGGACCCCAGCTGGACCACCAGGGACTTCGGGTAAGTTTGGGGGGGGGGGGGGGGGGGGGGGGGGGGGGGGGTTTGTAAATAACCAAATTTGAAGGGTTGGGGTGGGTTTTTTTTTAAAATTTGCTCCTCCCCCCAGCGCTAACCCGAACAACGAATTATCCCAGGCAAGCAGGATGCTAGTCCTCATATATGGGTTACGTCACTGACTGAGCCCTATCACGGAAAATTTTCTGTCAGTTTCTAGAAACTTTTGATTGGCACACTGAGCCCACTTAGCATGCCCAGCATGCCATGATATTCTCAGCCACAGGGGTCTCCCTTCAGTCTTCATTTTTCCGCGCTGCTTTTGGCATCACGGAGCAGGAGCCTGTGTGAGATTCTTCACACAATTCTGACTAAAAATCAGATCAAAATTCAATTTTTTTTCTGTCCCACAATCGGGGTGTCTCTCGTTACCACCAGCTGGTGAGTAGATTAATTCCTTTCCGACTCATTTGAGTTTAAAAATTTTTCGTCAGATATCCATCGACAGCTGTCGAGGTTATCATGGCCACAGGATTTAAAAAAATGTCCCAAATGTAATCGGACCATGATTATGGATCCACACCTCGTGTGTACTTTGTTTGGGCCAATCTCATGATGTTTCATCCTGCCCAAAATGTGCAGAAATGACCGCTAAAGATCGGAAAGCACAACAAGAAAAGATGGAACATTTGTTCCATCTTCAACTCTTACCTTCCCCATCGATGTCCACTCAGTCGT
This sequence comes from Rhinatrema bivittatum, assembly GCF_901001135.1. Lineage (NCBI taxonomy): Eukaryota > Metazoa > Chordata > Amphibia > Gymnophiona > Rhinatrematidae > Rhinatrema > Rhinatrema bivittatum. The sequence continues at coordinate 102,505,237 of NC_042618.1, forward strand.
CTCCGGCCGGAGCTTCAAAAAGGATAATCCTTAAAAAAAAAAACAAAAAAAACAAAACGTTGTCTGGAAGGTTCAGGGGACCATTTATCACCGACCCCCATCGGCTAAATCAGCATCGGCGCATCGGTCAAAACATCGACATCCTTCGATTCCGGAATCTCTACTATCCCCGGAGAAGTCGACAGCGGCCTCGCCTACAGGAAACACCGAGGCGTTCACCTTCTGTCGAGGTGCCAGACATCGAACCTCCACAGGGCCCTGTGGTAGGACCGATAATGCCCCCCCCCGCCACCACGTATAGCTGCTCTGCCTACATCAGCTATTACGGAGGAATTGAGCGGATTTATCCGCCAAGTGGTGCTAGAAGCGCTCCAAGAGCATAGACGCCAATGGCCTTGCCGAAGCCCTCACCATTGTCGATGCCGGGGCCATCTCCGAAAACAGGACCAGCACCGATGCCGCTACCTGGGGCTCTAGGGCAACTGGAATTTGCTTTATTCCAAATGCTAATGAATAGATTTGACGCCCTCATCGGTGCCATCCCACCGTAGCCTATCTCTACTAAACCTGCAGGACTAGGAGATGTTCCTGGACAGAGACCTGTCAATGATCCTCAACCAGGGCCTTCAGGACTCTTTAGACCACTGATTCCATCACTTCCACCGAGGTCTTCTCCTACTTCTCCTTCCAGACAAGTGCCATACGACTCATGGGAGGAGAAAAATACTGATTCTTCATCGGAAAGCTTCATGTCTGACCCGTCTCCTCCTGAAGGCAGGAAGAAGTCTCCATCAGAAGACTTGTCCTTCGAATTTCATAAAAGACATGGCAGACACAATCCCTTTCAACTTAGTGTCTGAGAGGATACAAGACAGCAGACTTTAGAAGTCTTACAATTTGTGGATCCTCCAAAAGAGGTCCTGGCCATTTCTATCCATAAAGTACTTTTGGAGTTACAGCATAGGCTTTGAGAACATCCATGTTCCATTCTACCTATTAATAAGAGTGGACGCTACATATCTTGTCCAACATGTTCCTGGTTATCAAAAGTCACAGTTACCGCGTCAATCTGTAGTAGTTGAGTCGACTCAAAAGAAGTCCAAAAGAGTATGACCTCATTCCTCCACTCCACCTGGGAAGGATCATAGATTCCTAGACTCTTTAGGGAAAAAGGTATTCCAAGGAGCTATGCTCAACTCCAGGATAGCATCCTATCAACTTTATATAATACAATACCAAAGGAATCTATGGAAGCAGATGCAGGAACTTTCTAACTCCCTACCTCAACAGTACCAGGATGCAGCTCAGGCCATTATACATAAAGACTTGAAGTCCAGGCTGCCTACGACAACTTCGAAACATCTTCAAGGGTGGCAGCTTCAAGAATCAGTGCATGTCGCTAGGCCTGGCTAAAAGCCTCTGATCTCAGGCATGGAGGTACAAAAGAAGCTGGTGGAATTTGCCCTGCGTAGGCGACAACCTCTTTGGGTCGAAGGTCCAGGACGCAGTGGCCCAACTAAAAGAACACAAAGACATTGCGCCAACTGTCATCAGTTCCGCAAAACTCTTCCTCATCAATGTCTCGCCGTCCACCAAGGAAAGAAACCAGAAAACCTTTCTACAGGCAGAGACGATATTATCCACTGGCATCCAGGGGTAGATCTTCTCGTCCACAAGAAAAATCTCAGCCCAGACAGCCTAGAGCCACTAGGCCTCAACCGCCACCGCAGACTGGACCGGCTGCAGGTTTTTGAGGCCAACACCAGAGAGCAAAGCCATCTCCACATTCCCAAACCGAACTTGCCAGTAGGAGGTCAAGTTTCCTCCTCCTGCAATCATTGGTTACAGATAACAGACCAATGGGTACTCTCAATAATATCATGAGGTTACCAACTCAATTTCCTCTCAACTCCAAGAGACTGTCCTCCAAAACCTCTTTCGCTAAACAAAAATCACATAATTCATCTACAAGCAGAATTATCCACCCTTCTGAGAGCAAAAACCGTAGAACCATTGCCCCGGACTCAGCAGGGCAGAGGATTCTACTCCCGTTATTTCCTCATTCCAAAGAAAACCAGAGGCCTACGTCCCATCCTAGAACTCAGAAATCTCAACAAATTTCTAAAGAAAGAAAAGTTCAGGATGGTTTCTCTAGGCACCATGCTTCCCCTTCTTCAAACAGGAGATTGACTTTGTTCTCTGGATCTAGAAGATGCTTATGCTCACATTCCAATATTCCCCCCTCTTCGCAAGTATCTGCGTTTTCTGGTGGGTCGTCAACATTTCCAGTACAGAGTACTACCATTCGGACTTGCCTCAGCTCCCAGAGTGTTCACGAAATGTCTGGCAGTAGTGGCAGCACACTTACACAAGGAAAGTGTACACTGTTTCCCCTATCTAGATGACTGGCTCATCAGAAGTCAATCTCAACAAGGAGCTCTGGCTTCTATCAGCCGAGCAATTACTCTGCTTCACTTGATGGGGTTTCTCATCAATTACCAAAAGTCCCATCTCATTCCGTCTCACATGCTTCAATTCATCGGAGCAGAATTGAACACCATCCTTTCAAGAGCTTTTCTACCCGAGGATTGAGCAGACACACTCTCCCTATTGGCAAACTCGCTACACTCGCAGAAACAAGCAACAGCTCATCAGTATCTAATTTTACTAGGCCACGTGGCCTGCACAGTTCATGTCACTCCTATGGCCAGACTAGCCATGAGAATAACCCAATGGACATTAAGGTCACAATGGATCCAAGCCATTCAACCACTGTCTTCTCCAGTTCAAGTAACCCACCAACTACGTTCTTCTCTCCTTTGGATCAACAGACAACTTGCACAAGGGCCTACCCTTCCAACAACCAGTCCCACAGATAACTTTAACTACAGATGCATCCACCTTAGGCTGAGGAGCTCACATAGACAAGCTCCAAACCCAGGGTACTTGGACAAAACTCGAAGCAATATTTCAAATCAATTTCCTGGAACTTCGAGCTATAAGTTATGCTCTGCATGCATTCAAGGACTGCCTTTCACACAAGACTGTTCTGATTCAAACGGACAATACAGTAGCCATGTGGTACCTGAACAAACAGGGAGGTACAGGCTCGTATCGCCTTTGTCAAGAAGCCGCACAAATTTGGGACTGGGCCCTGACACATTTCATATTTCTCCTGGCCACTTATCTAGCGGGCATCCACAACGTAGTTGCAGATTGCCTCAGTTGTCAGTTCCAACCACATGAGTGGTCCCTGGATCCCTTAGTAGCAACCAGGATATTCCAGCGTTGCGAACAACCAACAATAGACCTCTTTGCATCACACCTGAATCACAAAGTGGACAGGTTCTGCTCTCTGCACAGGCAGAAACACCAGCCAGCCAAGGATGCCTTTGCTCGCCCTTGGAACTCAGGCCTTCTATACGTATATCCTCTGATATCGCTCATAATCAGAACTCTAGTGAAGCTACAACAGGATAAGGGGTCCATGATACTCATAGCCCTGTATTGGCCTCGACAAGTATGGTTTCCCATACTTCTAGACCTCTCGATCAGAGAACCAATTCGCCTGGGTGTAGCTCCCAATCTCATAACTCAGGGTCAGGGCAGGTTGCGCCATCCCAACCTTCAATCCCTATCTCTGACAGCACCACTCAATCTTTCAACTAATATCTCTCAAGTGCTTATAGCTTCACGTAAACCTTCCACACGAAAGAATTATTCTTCGAAATGGAAAAGATTTACTTTGTGGTGCACGCAAAAAGAACATTGACCCTTTCTCCTGCCCCACACCTTCTCTGCTAGATTACTTATGCCATCTTTCAGACTCTGATCTCCAGACCTCATCTGTACGAGTACATTTAAGTGCAATCTCTGCTTACCATAACAAGATGGGAGATGCACCAATATCCATACAACCTCTTGTCAGTAGATTTATGAGAGGTTTAACTCACCTTAAACCACCAATACGGCCACCAGTCACAGAATGGGACCTGAATCTGGTCTTAAGGCTCATGTGTTCTCCTTTTGAACCCATGAATTCCTGTGGTGTTAAATTTCTCACATGGAAGACTATCTTCCTCATAGCCATTACATCGGTTTGAAGGGTTAGTGAGTTACAAGCACTTGTCACGTACGCACGCTCTACAAAATTCCTACATGACAGAGTGGTTCTCCGGACACATCTAAAAGTCCTCCCCAAGGTAGTTAGGAATTCCACTTGAACCAATCCATAATTTTGCCCACATTCTTTTAAGGTTAATGCTATAACCCCCTGTTCCTTGTAAACCGATATGATATGATCTGTATCATGAATGTCGGTATAAAAAAGTACTAAATAAATTCTTCCCAAGGACTCACTCTCACCAAGGTAAAAGGGCCTTACATACCTTGTACTGTAAACATGAGCTAGCATATTACTTAAACCGCACTGCAGTCCATAGAAAATCCACTCAACTCTTTGTATCTTTTGTTCTCACAGGACAAGCAGGATGGTTGTCCTCACATATGGGGGACATCATCAAGATGGAGCCCAATCAAGGAAAACATCTGTCAGTTTCCAGAACTTTGACTGGCCCCTACTGGGCATGCCCAGCATGACACTAACCCTGCAGCCAGCAGGGGTCCCCCTTCAGTCTTCTTTTTTCCGTGCAGCAGTAGCCTCGGGGTAAAGGAACTGTGAAGAGATTCCTGACAGGAATTTTCCTCACAGAATTACTAAAAGTTATTTGCCCCACAGGGGTCCCCCCCCTTTAACTTTCTTAAGTCTGCAGTACTCCAGTAAATTTTTAACCGTTTTTTGGCGATTACCGTCGCGTTTCGTCCACGCGGCATACTGACCGTCAACCGAACCGCGGCTCAATTTTTGCCATGGCGTCGGGGTTCCATCGGTCCATCGGTGCCCGGACTGTACCCGTACCATGTCTATCTGTGTAATGTGCCTAGGACGCGAACATGATATACTTACCTGCACCAAATGTGCCTTAATGACTCCAAAGGGTCATAAGGCCAGAATGGAGAAGATGGAACTTCTCTTCCGTGCTCAAACCCCGACCGCCCGCCATCGACGACTTCTCGGCCATTGACACCCTCCACTCCCCCTCAGGATCGAGGGGATCATAGGGAAAAGCATCGCCATAGACATGTAAGACTCGGACCATCGAGGGAGCGAAATCATCGACCTTGCCATCATCCGAGCCGCTGTCGAAGAGACCCCGTCCAGGAAAGGCACCGAAGATTCCTGCTACCGAGTCACCAAGGCAACCCTCACCCGATCGGGGATTGGGAGCCACGACTCTGCTTGTAACGGTGGTCCCTCCGGCTATGCCTCTGTTTCCTTCTTCTGTTCCGGAGTCGGGGCTGCTTGCTCCAGGTCTCCGAGAAGAACTGGACCGGATGGTTCAGGAAGCCATCGACAATGCGATGCAACATCTTCAGGTTCCTCCGACACCGGCACCGTCTGTGGAACCGATCATCGATTCGATTCCAGCAGCATTGGCACCGCTGATGACCACTTTTCCTTCGATGGCTCCCGGGTCTCCGATGGCTCTGATGCCCTCCCCACTGACTACTTCATCGTGAGGAGAAACACCGTTTCGCATTCCCCCATCGGGGGTTTTGCCTCAACCATCGATGCCGATACGTCCATTGGCACCACAGAGTCATCCATCGATGCCTTCGATTCCTGGACCGGTGCCCTCGATGCCATCTCTGTGCCTCCGATAATTTCTCCGATTCCTTCTGAGCAAAGGTCGGGTCCTTCAGATCTTCAACCACCCTGTCCCCCTCTAGTCCCTAGAGGTGCAGGTGCTGACCCTTATGTCACCTGGGGTGATGACACCTCAACAGTCACCGATGATTTGCCCTCACCACCTTCACCCACTTAAAGTAGGAAGTGTTCTCACCCAGAGGACCTCTCCTTTATAAATTTTGTGAAGGAAATGTCTGAATTGGTCCCTTTCCAATTGCAGACTGAGCAAGATGATAGGCACCAGATGATGGAATTACTCCAATTCCTGGATGCCCCCAAAGTAATCACCTCTATTCCCATCCATTAGATCCTTCTTGATCTTGATCTTCTTAAGAAGAACTGGGAACATCCTGGATCAATTGCTCCAGTACATAGAAAAGCTGACACCACCTATTTGGTGCAATCAGCCCCAGGTTTTCAAAAATCTTAGCTTGATCACCACTCAGTTGTGGTAGAGTCTGCATAAAAAAGGGCAAAGAGGTCAAAACCTCACTCATCTGTTCCTCCTGAAAAGGAACAGAAGTTCCTTGACTACATTGGTCGCCAAGTATTTCAAGGGGCCATGCTCATCTCCCGAATAGCAGCCTACCAGCTTTATATGACCCAATATAACAGGGTCATCTTTAAGCAGATACAGGACTTCTCAGAATCCCTGCCTCAGCAATTTCAAGAACAATTGCGAACCCTAGTTAATAAGGGTTTTGAGGCAGGGAAGCATGAGATTCGAACATCTTATGACATTTTTGACACTTCCACAAGAGTGTCTGCAGCTGCCATTTCAGCAAGGAGGTGGGCCTGGCTCAAGTCTTCTGACCTTCACCTAGAAGTTCAAGATTGATTATCCGACCTGCTTTGCATTGGAGATAATCTGTTTGGCGAGCAGATTCAACGGACGGTAGCAGAATTAAGACCATCATGAGACTCTAAGACAGCTCTCTTTGCCTTCTGACTTCTCCTCAAAACAGCCTTTTAGAAAGGATTATAAGAAGTCATTCTTCCGCCCGAAGAAGTCTTACCCGCCACCATCCAGATCCCGTGCCACGAGACCCTATCAAAAACCACAGTCTCGTCAAGCCCGAAAACAAAAACCACAAGCAGCTCCTCAACCAGGACCTGCTTCAGGTTTTTGACTTTCATTTAGAGAGCAGCAGCCAAATTCCTCTCTCCCACATACCAGTAGGGGGTCGATTGTACCTCTTCCACATCATATGGCATTCAATCACCTCCGACCAATGGGTATTAGCAATCATTGCTCAGGGTTACCATCTGAACTTTCTCGCTCTACCACCAGACTCCCCACCTCTGCAGACGTGGAGAACATCTGATCACTCCATTCTTCTGGATCAAGAGGTCTCCCTCCTTCTCCAGTCAAGAGCGATAGAACCCATTCCTTTTTCCCAGCAAGGCCTAGGGTTCTACTCCCGATACTTTCTAATTCCCAAAAAATCGGGAGGCGTCCGTCCTATTCTAGATTTACGAGCTCTGAACAAGTACCTTCAAAGAGAAAAGTTCAAGATGGTCACCTTGGGATCGCTTCTACCTCTTCTACAAAGAGGAGACTGGCTCTGCTCTCTCAACCTCCAGGACGCATACACCCACATTGCGATAACTCCAGCGCATCGCAAGTACCTGATGTTTCTAGTAGGCCCCCAGCACTATCAATATCGAGTGCTCCCGTTCGGCCTAGCATCTGTATCACGAGTCTTTACCAAATGCCTCGTAGTGGTCGCAGCCTTTCTCAGAACTCAGGGTGTCCACATCTACCCCTACTGGACGATTGGTTAATCAGGGCTCCCACTCAGCAAGCTGCTCTGTCGTCCCTCAATCTAACCCTACACACTCTAATTTCGCTAGGATTTCTCGTCAATTATGAGAAATCCTACTTAGTCCCATCTCAAACCGTATCGTTCATTGGGGCAGACTTGGACACCTTACAGGCAAAGGCTTTCCTACCTCAACAACGGGCACTGACTCTTGCATCCCTTGCTCACCAGCTGCAGTCTCAGCGCTCCACGACTGCACGCCAATTTCTCGTGCTCCTGGGACACATGGCGTCCTCAGTCCATGTCACACCAATGGCCCGCTTGGCCAAGAGGCTCATGCACTGGACTCTGAGGTCTCAATGGACTCAAGCCATTCAGCCTCTGTCGGCCATTGTCCAAGTCACTTACTCACTCCGTCTGTCCCTCGCCTGGTGGAAGAATCAGACCAATCTCCTCCACTGATTGCCCTTCCAGGTTCCAAATCCTCAAATTATTCTCACCACCGACGCTTCCAACCTTGGGTGGGGAGCCCATGTAGCCGATCTGCAGACACAAGGCTCTTGGTCTCCAGAGGAAGCCAAACACTAAATAAATTTCCTGGAACTTCGAGCAATCAGATATGCTCTCAGGGCTTTTCAGTATCGCCTCTCAAATCGTCATCCTGATTCAGACTAACAACCAGGTGGCCATGTGGTACATCAACAAACAGGGAGGCACAGGCTCCTTCCTTCTGTCAGGAAGCTGCGCAGATGTGGGCGGAAACTCTCTCCTGTTCGATGTACCTCAGAGCCACCTGGTTGCCAGGACTGGACAATGTTCTGGCAGGCAAGCTGAGTCGTATGTTTCAACCGCATGAGTGGTCTCTCAACCCCTCGGTAGAGGACTCCATCTTTCAACAATGGGGATATCCTCAGATAGACCTCTTTGCGTCCCCACAGAACCGCAAAGTGGACAACTACTGCTCTCTCATTCGCAGCAATCTCTCTCAACCCAGAGACGCATTCTCCCTCTCTTGGACAAACGGTCTGCTCTATGCATTCCCTCCACTCCCTCTTCTCTCGAAGACTCTCGTGAAGTTGCATCAGGACAAGGGAACCATGATCCTGATAGCACCTCACTGGCCACGCCAAGTGTGGTTCCCAATACTTCAGGACCTTTCCATCCACAGGCACATTCCCCTGGGAAAGGACCCGCTTCTGATCACTCAAAACGACGTGTGCCTATGACATCCCAATCTTCAAGCCTTGTCCCTGACGGCATGGATATTGAAAGGTTAATCCTTCAGCCACTTAACCTTTCCCAGCCAGTTTCCAGTGTCCTGATTGCTTCACGGAAGCCTTCTACGAGAAAAGCTCACTCTTATAAGTGGAAAAGGTTCACGTCATGGTGCTCTTCTCAGTCCCTTGACCCCTTTCCCTGTCCAATCCCAAAATTTTTGGATTATCTCGGCATCTGTTGGAGTCAGGTCTTAAGACTTCCTCCATTAGAATGCATGTCAATGCGGTAGCTGCCTTCCATAAAGGTGTCGGGGATGTTTCTATATCAGTACACCCCCTGGTAACACGTTTCTTGAAGGGCTTGCTTCACATCAAACCTCCACTACGTCCTCCGGCCCCTTCTTGGGACCTTAATCTAGTTCTAGGTCGGCTCACGAAACCACTTTTCGAGCCTCTTCACTCTTGTGACCTTAAATATCTTACGTGGGAAGTGATTTTCCTTTTGGCTATCACTTCAGCTCGCAGAGTTAGTGAATTGCAGGCTCTAGTTACCTATCCACCTTACACTAAACTTCTGCAGGACCGGGCGGTACTCCGCACTCACCCGAAATTCTTACCTAAGGTAGTTTCAGATTTTCATCTTAACCAATCCATCATACTACCTACCTTTTTTCCCAGGCCCCATGCCAACCCAGGAGAACAGGCTCTGCATACACTTGACTGTAAACGGGCTCTAGCGTTCTACCTCGACCGTACAGCTACTCACAGAGAAAGCACTCAACTCTTTGTCTCTTTCCACCCTAACAAGTTAGGGAAGCCTGTGGGTAAGCAGACTCTCTCCTCCTGGTTGGCGGACTGCATAACTTTCTGCTACCAGCAAGCGGGCATTCCATTTCATGACCGTATTAAAGTACACTCTGTGAGGGCCATGGCGACTTCAGTAGCACACCTACGATCGGTGCCGTTTCCTGACATTTGTAGGGCTGCCACTTGGAGTTCTCTCCATGCCTTTTCAGCCCACTATTGCTTGGACAAAGCCAGAAGACAAGATTCCATCTTCGGCCAGTCTGTCCTTCATAACCTTTTTCAACGTGACGTACCAGCACCCTTCCACCTGCCCGGTGGAGTTCAGGATGCGCTCGTCCAAATTCTACCCCAGTTGTTGTGCCTGTTGCACGCCTTTGGGTACATTTGGTGCATTTTCGGACATCCTCAGCTCTGTACTCACCCATATGTGAGGACTACCATCCTGCTTGACCTGTGAGAAGGCAAATGTTGCTTACCTGTAACAGGTGTTCTCACAGGACAGCAGGATGGTAGTCCTCACGAAACCCGCCCGCCACCCCGCGGTGTTGGGTTCGTAACGTTTTGTTGTTTTATTTTTCGGCACTGCCTGTAGCTTTCAAATAAGACTGAAGGGGGACCCCTGCTGGTTGCAGGGTTAGTGTCATGCTGGGCATGCCCAGTAGGGGCCAGTCAAAGTTCTGGAAACTTTCACAGAAGTTTTCCGTGATTGGGCTCCATCCTGATGATGTCATCCATATGTGAGGACTAACATCCTGCTGTCCTGTGAGAACACCTGTTACAGGTAAGCAACATTTGCTATCCAAACAAACCGGGTAATCCAGTGGGCAAACACACTCTCTCCAACTATCTAGCAGATTGCATAGAATTCTGTTATGAAGAAGCAGGCCTTCCTCTCCAAGGGCGAGTAAAGGCGCATTCAGTAAGAGCAATGTCAACCTCAGTAGCACACTATCATTCAGTGCCAATTCTTGACATATGTAAAGCGGCAACATGGAGTTCTCTTCACACCTTTGCAGCTCATTACTGTTTGGACAAAGAAGGACGACAAGATTCAGCCTACGGACAATCTGTCTTAAAGAACTTGTTTCCAGGATAATCCCAACTCCTTCTACATCCAACCTGCTGTGATCTCCGGCTGCCTGATTTTCACCAACAATACTTCAGTGTTGCTTCACTACAAAATGACTCGGCCTCTAGCTTGCTAATCACCCATATGTGAGGACTACCATCCTGCTTGACCTGTGAGAAAGCAAATGTTGCTTACCTGTAACAGGTGTTCTCACAGGACAGCAGGATGTACTCCTCACGAAATCCATCCGCCACCTCACGGAGTTGGGTCCGATTACGTTTTATTATTTTATTTTTGCTAAAGCTTATTGCCACATACGAGACTGAAGGGCGCGATCCCTGTGGCTGAGAATATCATGGCATGCTGAGTGGGCTCTGTGTGCCAGTCAAATGTTTCTAGAAACTTTGATAGGTTTTCCCGCAATAGGGCTCAGTCAGTGACGTCACCCATATGTGAGGACTACATCCTGCTGTCCTGGGATAACACCTATTACAAGGTAAGCAATTTTGCTTTTTCCCCGAAGTTTGTGGAAAATCTGTCTCAGGATTCGGGTCCTCCGACCCTTGCTGAATTGGACTGCCTTTGAAATTTTCGAATTTGGCAAAAACGATTGCACATCCCTACTCTCTGCATCAACGGCAGGGGGTGGCAGGAAATTCGAATCCAACAGTTACCAACAAGGGCCCTGAACTTGGTGGTCGGTGAAACAGATAGTATGGGAAAATAAGTGTGGGAGCTTGCTGGACAGACTGTGGATGGGCCATTTGGTCTTTTTCTGCGTCATTTCTATGTTTCTATATATCTGTGAGGACTAACATCCTGCTGTCCTGGGAGAACACAGGTAAGCTATTCTTTCTTATTGGTTTTAATGCACTGCATGTGATATTTTGAAATGTTAATAAATAATCTAATACAAAAAATTTTAATTTTTGTATGCACTGAATTGGAGCAATGAGAAGAGGTCTCATAACTTTGAATGCTGACTTCCCTGTACGTACCTGGATCAGTCCAGACCGTGGGTTATGTCCCCAATCCAATTTTAATTTTTGTATGCACTGAATTGGAGCAATGAGAAGAGGTCTCATAACTTTGAATGCTGACATTTTCTGGTATAGAGAAGACACATAGTTGGAGTTGGTGTGACTGATTATATTTTTTGAAAATGTTTTCATATAGCACTTTAAGGATTATGCTTAGTGTGAGAGTCTGTTTCCATGACACCCTTGTTCATTTTTTTCAACATACATTAAATTTTCTCCTAGTTTATATGAATCCTATTTATGTACTTCTGTCTTTGATCACACTTCTGGTTATGATTGGACACCCTTGTAATTTTCTTATGTTTCTCTGCACATAATTTTTGTCTTAACCTTACAACATTGCCAAGAGCATATATGCAGTAAGCAGTTCCTTTAATTTTTAGAACAATCTGCATTGTAGATGGTTTTTGATTTCTGCTCTGCTGTAGCTCAGTATTTACACCCACAATAAACATGGTAAAAGCTAAATTGTGTTTTAATGGCATGTCATAATTTGGTCTATGTAAAAGCTTGTATATACAATTGTTTTTAAAGAAAAACTTGAATTGGTGTCTTAAACCATTTTTGCTAAAATACTATGATACTATTTCAGGCTTCCCATCTAACTAGTTCTACAGAGTCTGACCATCTAGTGGAAAATGGTACAACTGAAAGCTTTCCTACTATCTTAGCAAAAAGCTTAGATAGAAATTACAGCAGCAGCAGCTCGCAAGACTCCAGAACAGATGGGACATCTGTAGATCTTAGCAGTAAGAGATTTTTTTAATATTATTTATTAAAGCATTTTGTTGTATCTTTCATCCTAAAGAAGTGGATAAGAATTCCCTCCCATCCATAATTCCCTCCCATCCATTATCTCCTAAGAAGTCTGGCTTTATTGGTTTATTGCAAAACTGATATTCATACAATTAGTACCTAAATATCTTTATATGATACATCTGACTCATGTTATATAATAGTATTTATCCCAGGACAAGCAGGATGCTAGTCCTCACATATGGGTGACGTCACTGAACGGAGCCCAGGCGGGAAAACTTTGTCAAAGTTTCTAGAAACTTTTGACTGGCCCTGTGAGGCCACTGAGCATGCCCAGCATGCCATGATATTCTCTGCCACAGGTGTCTCTCTTCAGTCTTCGTTTTTCCGCGCTGCAGTTTGCATCGCGGGTTAGGAGCCTTGAGAGAACTTCTCAACTTTGTGACTAAAAAGTCACACATATCCAGCGATATTCTCTGTCACAGTTTTCAGGGGGTTTTTTCTTCACCGGCTGGTGAATACCCTCTTCATAATTTTCTCTTTAGGAGAACATTTTTTCTCTCAGAAATTCCGTTTTTTGCCTCGACGGCCGTCGATCACAACATGGCTACCGGTTTTAAAAAATGTCCGGTATGTGCCCGTAAGATGTCGTTAACCGATCCGCATCTCGAGTGCGTAATTTGTCTCGGCGAAAAACACGACGTACAAAATTGCCCGCAGTGTGCCGAAATGACGCCGAAAACAAGAAAATCCCGGCTCGAAAAGATGGAACATTTGTTCCACTTACAGTTAATACCATCACCTTCGACGTCATCTAAATCGTCTCCGGCTGGAGCGACAAAGCGCGTACTGCTTAAAAAATCTACCCCGGGACCGTCGGGAGATCGTTCCTCCTCCTCGTCCACGTCGACAACATCCGCTGACCCGCAAAAGTCTAAACATAGACACAGACAGTCATCGACTGAGTTGGAGTCCCATGATCCGTCGACGGAAAAGCGGCCACGTGTGGAGGAAACCTCGGGGTCTTGGCCTCCTCCTCCGATCTCGACATCTGAACCCCTGCAGGGCCCTGCAGCAGTTCCAACGCCTCAGCCTTCGCCACCGCTTACAGCTGCTCTGGTACCAACAGTTGTAATGCCGGAATTGTCTGAGATCATCAGACAAGCGATTTCAAAGGCTTTTCAGGAGCAACTAATTCCGACGGGATCGTCGATGCCGATGCTTCCAGCATCGATGCCGGCCTTGTTGCCGATGCCGGTTGGACCACCGATGCCGGCGTCCCCCTTGACGCCGAGGACGCTAGACGAATCGACGTTGACACCACGGATAATCACCACGTCGACGTCCATCTATGCGCAACTACCATCGACGGCTACGAGGTCCATGTTACCACCTCCATCGGAGAAAAGACCTCTCTCGACGTCGACGTCGAGACCAACACTAATACCATCGATACCCATACCTATGGATGACGATGAGGTCCATGACCTACCATCTCTACAGCGTCTGCTTCAGAGATATCAAGATGTCATCGACACCTTACCCAAAAAACCTGATAAACAGGATTTTCCATCTACTCCAGCTGAAGAACCATTGCCAGGTCCATCAGGTCTACATTTTCCAAAAGGATCCACTCACAGACAAGAGGAAGAAGAATCCTGGGACAGCCAAGATACAGAATCCTCTTCAGAGGATTTCATGTCGGATCCCTCCCCTCCTGACTCCAGAAAGAAGTCTCCACCTGAAGATCTGTCATTTTCAAATTTTATCATCAAAAAACAAGGAAAAAAGAAGAACCAAAAAAATTTTTTATCACAAAATTGTGCTCAAAACTTTTTTTGTAGAATAAGACTGACCGTATCGGCAAGCCTGACGACACCCCTTGAATGAATTAACAGGGGTTGTCCGGACTTCTCGTCATTTACAGTCAACCTTTTTCAATTAAATTTTTACAATTTTTTCAATTATTTTTGTTTTTAAATAGTTTTTTATAAATGTTACTTAAAAAATGTTTTTTTAAATCCAAGGCAATTGTATCCAGTTATCTCAATCCAGAGACACAATTGTTTCCATTTGACTCAGTCCAAAAAATTATTTTCAAAACCAAGGAATGTAATTTTCAATAAACAAAGGACAAGAATATTTGTTAAATAACCTCGACACCCGGCCGATGTTTCGCTACTGCTTCATCAGGAGCATGACATTATTTACTTCCAATATCTCCCGTCGATATTCTATACAAGGAGCATATGAAAATCTTGCTTGTCCAAGCGTGGTGTTTCCTGCATTTCCGGAAGCCAGTTGAGACGGTACACGTCCACAATGAAGGATTTTTCCGGGCAATAATGAGAAGCGACAACCCTGAAAAATGAGACCGCTTTTAAAATGTTGAGCGGATATAGGCTGGGTAAGCTCCCGATGAAATAAATCTGACGGGAGACACCACGTTTGGACAAGCAAGATTTTCATATGCTCCTTGTATACAATATCGACGGGAGATATTGGAAGTAAATAATGTCATGCTCCTGATGAAGCAGTAGCGAAACATCGGCCGGGTGTCGAGGTTATTTAACAAATATTCTTGTCCTTTGTTTATTGAAAATTACATTCCTTGGTTTTGAAAATAATTTTTTGGACTGAGTCAAATGGAAACAATTGTGTCTCTGGATTGAGATAACTGGATACAATTGCCTTGGATTTAAAAAAACATTTTTTAAGTAACATTTATAAAAAACTATTTAAAAACAAAAATAATTGAAAAAATTGTAAAAATTTAATTGAAAAAGGTTGACTGTAAATGACGAGAAGTCCGGACAACCCCTGTTAATTCATTCAAGGGGTGTCGTCAGGCTTGCCGATACGGTCAGTCTTATTCTACAAAAAATTTTTTGAGCACAATTTTGTGATAAAATTTTTTTGGTTCTTCTTTTTTCCTTGTTTTTTGATGATTAATTGAATGGAAAATTATTAGCTCTTTTTTTGCTTATTTTCAAATTTTATACAGGACATGGCAGACACCATCCCCTTTAAGTTGGAGGCAGAACAGGACTCTAGGCAACATACTTTAGAGGTCCTGCAATTTGTGGATACCCCAAAACAAGTTTTAGCCATCCCAATCCACGAAGTACTGTTAGACTTACAGCACCGAATCTGGGAACACCCATCTACAGTGCCAGCTATAAACAAAAGGGTGGATTCATCATATTTGGTACAATCAACTCCAGGGTACCAGAAATCTCAACTGCCACATCAATCTGTGGTAGTTGAATCTGCACAGAAAAAATCAAAAAGAATCCGGCCTCATTCCTCCAACCCACCGGGCAAGGATCATCGCTTCCTTGATTCCTTAGGAAGGAAGGTTTATCAATCTTCAATGTTAAACACCAGAATCTCTGCATACCAGCTGTACATGACACAGTATCAGAGAAATTTATGGAAGCAGATGGAGGAACTCACCAATTCACTGCCTGAACAGCTTCAAGAACCTGCACAAGCCATTTTCCCTGTACGTACCAGGATCAGTCCAGACTGCTGGGTTATGCCTCCCCTCCAGCATTTGGTCAGAGAGAAAACTGAAAGCACCCCCTAGATATACTGGTGTGCCACCTGCCATCCTTCAGTATTTCCTGACTCCAGCAGATTGAGAGACATAACCTGCAGTCCTGTCTATCCTGACACAAAATCTTTTTCAGGTGTCATTTATTAATTTCTTGACTTGTACTGTCTAGATCGATTAGTTATTCCTCTGTTTAGTTTGGAAAAAAAAAAAGTGGGACTGTTTTAGTTTCTTGTTGTTTCCCTGTTTTCAGCGCAGCGTGCTATTCTTATACAGGCAGGCTGAGAGAGCTTTGCTCTTCTTTATTTTCCCGGTTGGTGTCCCTTTGGTCAGGGGGAAAGTCTACCGGTGGTCCGGTCACCCTCCCCTGTCTGTTCCTGCTTTATTCCAGGGGTTTTTTCCTCCTGAAGAGGGCTTCTGTTTAAAAAAAAAAAAAATAAATAAACTAAAGGCTATTTTAAATTCAGCGTGAGGACCCGTAAGTCCTGTTGGTGACAGGCTGTGGTCCCTTGTAGCCCTAGCCTGCCGCGCGGACCAGGGACTCCGGAGGGGGTGAGGTCTCTTCACCCGGCGATTTTTTTCCCCTTGCTGTTTTTTGGCACGAATCCCTGCTCCCAACCAGATACTCACGGTTCTGCCGTAGGATGCCCCGAGCTTCGGCCTGCACGGCCTGTGGCAAGGCGGGGGGCGCGACTCCAGGGAGGGTCTCTGCTCCCATTGCATTCCCGGGGGCGAGGGACTCTCCCGGGGGCCGAGCGCTGCCCGCAGCGCAGCTTTTCGTCCCTCTTCAGTGCGATCAGGGAGCCTGGCAGCCGTGCGGTCATCAGCCCCGCCCCCCACTGTTAGGGAGCCGGCGGCCATTTTGACCACGCGGCAGCCTGCTGATTCGGCATCGGAGGAGGAGGATTTTGTTCATATCTCTCCTCCTGCCTTGAGCCCGTGCAGTGGATCTGAATTGGATGCTCCTCGAGCCCCTCCCCCCCGGGACCAGCCCGCGGGGGGCTCCAAAAGGAAAGTGCCCTTTTCTTCAAAATTTGTCCTATTGATGCACCAGGCATTTTTAGACGCGGAGGCAGGTTGGGAGCCGGATGAACCCCCTCCCCCTAAGGTTCCCAGAGTCTCTCCTGAGCGGGGCAGGTCTGGGCCTAGGGACAAAGCGGGGGGTTCAGATCCCACCAGACTTTATTCATTAGGCGGCAAGGGGGGTCCGGTAGCTCCGGATCTCACTCAGGGGTCTCCGGATGGCACAGGATCGCCGGATGGTATGGGGACAGAGGTCTCTGACGCTCCGGGGGCGCTCGAGGGCGATGACCCCCAGATCCTGCGCCTGTTTAGCAAGGATGAGCTTAACTTTTTAATCCTTCATGTTTTGAAGGAATTAGAGATCCCAGTGCCACAGCAGGACACTGACACTTCCACGGGGGACATAGCTATGGCAGGTTTAAGGGCCCCCCCACAGTCTTTTCCCTTACATGCCAAGGTTTTACAGCTAGTTTCCAAAGAATGGGAGGTGCCGGAGGCATCACTGAGAGTCAGCAGGGCCATGAATAAATTATATCCCCTGCCTGCAGATTCTTTGGATATTTTTAAGGTCCCTGCCGTGGATTCTGCAGTGACGGCTGTAGTTAAGCACACTACCATACCTGTCACAGGAGGGGTAGCTTTGAAAGATCTCCAAGACAGAAAGTTAGAAGTGCTGTTAAAGCGCATCTTTGAGATAGCGGCATTGGGGGTCCGAGCAGCGGCATGTAGCAGTATGGTTCAGCGCGCTACTCTCCGCTGGGTCCAACAGTTGCTTACCACACAGGAGCTACCACCAGCCGAGGCTGAGCAGGCTAACTGCGTGGAGGCAGCGGTTGCTTACATGGCGGATGCCTTGTATGATTTGTTGAGAACCTCGGCCCGCACTATGTCATCGGCGGTCGCTGCTCGGCATTTACTCTGGCTTAGGCTTTGGTCGGCTGATGCCTCGTCAAAATCGCGCCTCGCATCTTTTCCCTTCAAGGGGAAGTTGCTGTTTGGGGAGGAGCTAGATCAGCTTATCAAAGACTTGGGGGAGAACAAAGTGTATAAGTTACCGGAGGACAAGCCCCGTTCGTTTCGCTCTTTTGGGAATGTACGATCCCGCTTTCGGGGACAACGCCGGTTCCGTATGGGAAGGGGGGCTCCTTTCCCACAGAAACAGCAGGTTCCCAGGTCTCAGCCTTGGTCTCCTTCCTTTCGAGGCAGGCGGCCACAGCGTCTGGGATCCTCGCAGAACCGGTCCATCGGCAAGCCTTCGCAATGAAGGCGCGCAGGCCCATTCCTCCCTCCCCTGCATCGGAGGTCGCTTGTCCCTGTTTTGGGAGGAATGGGTCAAGGTCACGTCGGATCAGTGGGTTTTCGACGTAGTTCGTTACGGCTACGAGTTGGACTTTGCTCGGCCCCTCCGGGATCTTTTTATGGTCTCTCGCTGCGGTCCTCAGGAGAAGCGGCAGGTTATCGCCCACACTGTGCACAGGTTGCGATCGCTGGGGGCAATATTGCCGGTTCCTCCGGAGGAGACCAGAACAGGCAGGTATTCCATTTACTTTCTGGTCCCAAAGAAGGAAGGTACGTTTCGCCCGAGTCAACAATTGGAATTTTTGGGGGCGCGCTTCGATACCTTAGAGGGCAAAGTATTCCTCACGCAGCAGCGCCTAGAGAACCTGATGTCTCAGGTGCAGACCTTGCTAGCTCTACCGTTGCCTACGGCTTGGGATTATTTACAGGTCATTGGACATATGGTTTCTACTCTGGAAATGGTGCCGTGGGCCTTTGCTCATATGCGTCCTTTACAGCGAGCTCTCCTCTCCCGCTGGACCAGAAATCGGAGGATTACGGTGTCCCATTGCCGCTGTTGGAGCCAGCTCAGTCCAGTTTGGCTTGGTGGTTGATCCCAAACAATTTATTGCAGGGGGGTGGACCTAGAGCCACCCCCGTGGATCGTAGTGACGACGGATGCCAGTTTGACAGGCTGGGGAGCGGTCTGTCAGTCCAGCGCGGTGCAAGGCCTGTGGACCCCTCTTCAGGCAGCTTGGTCCATCAACCGTCTGGAGACCAGAGCGGTACGTCTCGCCTTACGCCACTTTCTTCCGTTGGTTCGAGGTCGGGCGGTGCGAGTTCTATCGGACAACGCAACCACGGTAGCGTATATCAATCGTCAGGGCGGCACAAGAAGTCGGCCGGTGGCGGACGAAGCGTCGCTGTTGATGGCCTGGGCGGAACGTCACCTATCCCGCATAGCGGCTACCCACATAGCGGGTGTCGACAACGTGCAAGCGGATTATCTCAGTCGTCAATACTGGGATCCCGGAGAGTGGGAGCTCTCAGCCGAGGTGATGGGCCTCATCACCCGACGATGGGGAACTATGGCGACTCGGCAGAATGCGCAGGCGGCACGTTTCTTCAGTCGACGGCGAGAGCACAGGTCGGAAGGGGTGGATGCCCTGGTGCTTCCATGGCCTCGACACATCCTCCTCTATGTGTTTCCCCCGTGGCCCCTAATAGGAAAGGTATTAAGACGCATAGAATCCCATCGAGGCCCAGTGATTCTAGTGGCTCCGGAGTGGCCAAGGAGACCGTGGTTTGCGGATCTCGTCAACCTGGCACAGGACGGTCCTCTCAGATTGGGTCATCTTCACCACCTGTTTCGGCAGGGACCTGTATTTTTCGATCAGGCGGACCGCTTCTGTCTGGCGGCTTGGCTTATGAGAGGCGGCAGTTGAGGAGGAAAGGATACTCAGAACCGGCCATTTCCACGCTCCTTCGGGCGCGCAGACCCTCCACTACGCTAGCCTACGCCAGAGTGTGGAAGGTATTTGACTCTTGGTGCTCTGCATCAAAAATCCCGCCGCGAAAGGCCTCGGTAGGGGATATCCTTACGTTCTTGCAGACGGGCTTAAAAAAAGGGTTAGCTTACAGTTCTCTGAGGGTTCAGGTGGTGGCCCTGGGCTGTTTGAGGGGCAAGGTGGACGGGTACTCGCTCGCTGTCCACCCAGATGTGGCTCATTTTTTGCGGGGCGTTCGGAACTTGCATCCACCATTTCGACTCCCTTGTCCTTACTGGAGTTTGAATTTGGTGCTCAAAGGTCTCGTCAAGGCCCCCTTTGAGCCCCTCAGGAGGGCATCGCTAAAGGATCTCACGCTCAAAACCGTGTTCCTAGTGGCAATTGCGTCAGCCCGTCAGGTGTCGGAACTCCAGGCACTTTCGTGCAGGGATCCGTTTTTACGGATTTCCAGTGCCGGCGTGTCGCTACGTACGGTCCCGTCGTTCTTACCAAAGGTGGTGTCGGCTTTTCACCTTAATCAGACCGTAGAATTACCTTCGTTCTCAGAGTCGGACCTAAAGTCTTCGCACGGTTCCGATTTGAGGCGTCTAGATGTGCGGCGAGTGCTCATGCGGTATTTGGAGGTAACTAATGCATTCAGAAGGTCGGATCACTTGTTTGTCCTGTGGCAGGGGCCCAGAAAGGGCCTACAGGTGTCCAAAGCAACTATTGCTCGTTGGCTGAAGAGTTCGATCGCATCCACATATATTGGCTGTGGTAAGTCTGTTCCTGAGGGGCTCAAGGCGCACTCTTTGCGTTCTCAGGCGACTTCCTGGGCAGAAAGTCGTTTGGTTTCTAGCCAGGAGATTTGCAGAGCAGCCACGTGGAAATCATTGCATACCTTAGCTCGTCATTATCGGCTTGATGTTGGCGGCACATCAGCTGATTCCTTTGGCAGCAGTGTCATTCGAGCGGGACTCTCTGGGTCCCACCCCAATTAAGGGGGCTTGGGTACATCCCAGCAGTCTGGACTGATCCTGGTACGTACAGGGAAAGGAAAATTATGTTCTTACCTGATAATTTTCGTTCCTGTAGTACCAAGGATCAGTCTAGACGCCCGCCCGTTATTGTCTTTCCAGAGAGTCTGCTCCACTAGCCAGTTGTTTTTCAATATTTCAGCACGGTAGGTACCAATCCCTTTTCTTTGATTTTAGAGGGTGGTGCTTTTTTGAAGTTCTGTTAATGTTCGCCAGTTTTTGGCATGTGAGAGTTTAACTATTTGATCTAGACAGTTGCCATGGTTTATTCGTGGTTAAGTTGGCGGAGGATTGTTTTGGCTTTCTTCTGCTTTGTTATACTTTATACTGAAGGATGGCAGGTGGCACACCAGTATATCTAGGGGGTGCTTTCAGTTTTCTCTCTGACTCCATCTGCTGGAGGGGAGGCATAACCCAGCAGTCTGGACTGATCCTTGGTACTACAGGAACGAAAATTATCAGGTAAGAACATAATTTTCCTATACATAAAGGCCTGGAAGCAGGTAAACATGAAGTAAGGGCAGCATACGATAGTTTTGATACTGCCTCCAGAACTGCAGCTGTAGGCATCTCTGCACGAAGATATGCATGGCTTAAGGCCTCTGACCTCAGGCCTGAGGTCCAAGAAAAGTTGGTTGATCTTCCATGCAAGGGAGACAACCTATTCGGAGAAAAAGTTCAAGAGGCAGTCCAGCAGTTGAAGGAACACACAGAGACTTTACGTCAGTTGTCTCAGATGCCACAGGATCCTTCCTCACAACCTCCTCGTCGACCTCCTCGGAGAGAAACAAGGAGGCCTTACTATAGACTGCGCAGATACTACTCCCAGACTTCAAGGGGTAGATCCACCAGGCCTCAGCAGCAACGTGCCCAAAATAGACAGCCGAGGGCACCCCGTCCTCAACCACCACCTCAGACGGGCCCTGCTACTGGGTTTTGAGATGCAGCCCAGAGAACAAACCACTCCTTTAAATCCACACACACAATTTCCAGTGGGAGGAAGGGTATCCCACTTCTACATTCACTGGGAAACAATAACAACAGACCAGTGGGTGCTCTCTATAATTGCTCAAGGATACAAACTAAATTTCCTGTGAATTCCACCAGAATTTCCACCGAGAGCTACCCCACAACAAGAGTCTCAACTGATTCTTCTACAAACAGAATTATCCACCCTTCTGAAAATCAGGGCAATTCAGTTAGTGCCCCATTCTCAGAGGGGAGAGGATTCTACTCCCGTTATTTCCTCATTCCAAAGAAAACAGGAGGCCTAAGACCCATCCTAGACCTCAGAAATCTCAACAAATTTCTAAAGAAAGAAAAATTCAGGATGGTTTCCCTAGGCACCATGCTTCCTCTTCTTCAAAAAGGAGATTGGCTTTGTTCTCTGGATCTTCAAGATGCTTATACTCACATCCCAATATACCCTCCTCATCGCAAGTACCTGCGCTTCATGGTGGGCCATCAACATTACCAATACAGAGTCCTTCCCTTCGGTCTCTCCTCTGCTCCCAGAGTATTCACAGTGTCTAGCAGTCATTGCAGCACATCTACGCAAAAGAGGTGCTCATGTATTTCCATACCTAGACGACTGGCTCATCAGAAGTCAGTCTCTACAAGGAGCTCTCGATTATCTCAATCAAACAATTACAACTCTACATTCAGTGGGTTTCTTGGTCAATTACCAGAAATCTCATCTCACACCAGTACAGCTACTTCAATTCATAGGAGCAGAATTGAACACCAACCTGACAAGAGCTTTTCTACCAGAGGACCAGGCAGAAACAATCTCATCACTAGCAAGGTGGTTCACATCACAAACACATGTAACAGCTCACCTGTTTCTAACTTTACTAGGCCACATGGCCTCTACAGTTCACGTCACACCCATGGCACGTCTAGCCATGAGAATAACACAATGGACTTTACGATCACAATGGATCCAAGCCATTCAACCATTCAATACTCAGATCCGAGTAACCCACCAACTACGTTCTTCTCTACTATGGTGGGTGAACAAGGACAATTTACGCAAGGGCCTGCCCTTTCAACAGCCAATTCCACAGATCACTTTAACTACAGATGCATCCACCTTGGGTTGGGGAGCTCACATAGGGAATCTCCAAACACAAGGCACTTGGACAAAACTCGAAGCAACATTTCAAATCAATTTCCTGGAACTTTGAGCGATACGTTATGCTCTACATGCCTTCAAAGACTGCCTTACACACAAGACTGTTCTGATCCAAACGGACAACACAGTAGTCATGTGGTACATCAACAAACAAGGAGGGACAGGGTCTTACCTCCTCTGTCAAGAGGCAGCTCAGATATGGGGTTGGGCCCTGAGCAACTTCATGTTTCTCAAAGCCACTTATCTGGCGGGCATTCACAATGTAGTGGCGGACAGACTCAGTCGTCAATTCCAACCACACGAATGGTCCCTGGATCCCTCAGTAGTGACCAGAATATTTCACCTTTGGGGACATCCAACAGTAGACCTCGTTGCATCACATCTGAATCACAAAGTAGAAGACTACTGCTCCCTATACAACCTGAACAACAAGCCAGCCAAGGACGCATTTGCTCGCCCTTGGAACTTGGGCCTACTCTACGCGTATCCTCCGATACCACTCATAACCAAAACTCTAGTGAAGCTACAACAGGACAAGGGGACCATGATACTCATAGCCCCATATTGGCCTCGACAAGTATGGTTCCCCACTCTCCTCGACCTCTCAGTCAGGGATCCCATTCGTCTAGGAGTAGCTCCCACTCTCATAACTCAGGATCAGGGTCGGTTGCGCCATCCCAACCTCCAATCCCTAGCCCTGAGAGCATGGATGTTGAAAGCTTGATTTTACAACCACTCAATCTTTCATCCAACATATCTCAAGTACTTATAGCTTCACGTAAACCTTCCACACGGAAGAATTATGCTTCCAAATGGAAAAGATTCCCTTTGTGGTGCACGCAAAACAACATAAATCCTTTCACTTGCACTACAAATTCTTTACTAGACTACTTATACCATCTTTCAGAATCTGGTCTCCAGTCTTCATTTGTAAGAGTACATTTAAGTGCAATCTCTGCTTATCATAACCAGGTAGCGGATGCACCTATCTCCACACAACCTCTTGTCAGCAGGTTTATGAGAGGTTTGACTCACCTCAAACCACCAATTAGACACCCAGCCACACCATGGGATCTAAATTTGGTTTTATCAAGGCTTATGCGTTCTCCTTTTGAACTATTTTCCTCATAGCCATTACATCAGCTAGAAGGGTGAGTGAGTTACAAGCACTTGTCACATATGAACTTTTTACTAAGTTCTTACATGACAGAGTGGTTCCCCGTACTCATCCTAAATTCCTCCCTAAGGTAGTTACGGAATTCCACTTAAACCAATCAATAGTCTTGCCCACATTCTTTCCACGGCCTCACTCTCATCAAGGAGAAAGAGCCTTACATACCTTGGACTGTAAACGTGCTTTATCCTTTTATCTCAACCGCACTGCAGTCCACAGGAAATCCAATCAGCTTTTTGTTTCCTATGATCCAAACAAACCTGGTAACCCAGTGGGGAAACATACTCTATCCAACTGGCTAGCAGATTGCATACAATTTTGTTATGAACAAGCAGGCCTTCCTCTCCAAGGGCGAGTAAAAGCACACTCAGTAAGAGCAATGTCAACCTCAGTAGCACACTATCGTTCAGTGCCAATCCTTGACATATGCAAGGCAGCAACATGGAGTTCTCTTCACACCTTTGCAGCTCATTACTGTTTGGACAAAGAGGGAAGACAAGATTCAACCTATGGACAATCTGTCTTAAAGAACTTATTTCCAGTTTAATCCCAACTCCTTCTACATCCAACCTGCTGTGATCCTCGTCTGACTCATTTCAACAACAACGCTTCCATGTTGCCTTCATAAAAAATGACTCAGACTCTAGCTTGCTATTCACCCATATGTGAGGACTAGCATCCTGCTTATCCTGGGATAAAGCAAAATTGCTTACCTTGTAATAGGTGTTATCCCAGGACAGCAGGATGTAGTCCTCACGAAACCCACCCGCCACCCCGCGGAGTTGGGCCTCAGACTTATTTTATTTTTGGCTAACGCACTATACTATATAACAGACTGAAGAGCGACACCTGTGGCAGAGAATATCATGGCATGCTCAGTGGCCTCACAGGGCCAGTCAAAAGTTTCTAGAAACTTTGACAGAAAGTTTTCCCGCCTGGGCTCCGTTCAGTGACGTCACCCATATGTGAGGACTACATCCTGCTGTCCTGGGATAACACCTATTACAAGGTAAGCAATTTTGCTGTATACTTCTTGTACCCAGCCCTGAAAGATGGAGGATACAAGTTAGAAATATTTTAAAATAAAAAAAATATATGTAGGTAAGCATATCACACAGGATTAGACTTTACAATTTGTGCTTGAAAGTGATAACTGGTATTTAGTTTATTAAATTTAATGTTTTTTGAGATCATAAGGTTGGCTTGTATAATAATTAGCATTAAGATTTGCAATAAAATTTAATAGCTATTCATGAATAATATACAATACCAGGCAGTCATGACCAAGCAAAGTCCCAATTTGTAACTTTATTAAATGTCTAGTTGATTGGTCAAAAATAAGTCAACCAGAAAAAGCTGAAACCTTTTTATTGTACTAAATGTGTTTGTCTAGTTTTGGAAGTTATATTCCTTTTTAAGGTCTAAATACAAAAAACAGGTAAAGGATGATGTTACCTGAATATAAAAGTGAATTGCAGATATTTGTAAAACTAAAATTGGCAGTGAAAGTACTCACAATATTTATTTATGTATTTATTTATTTATTTAAAAACTTTTCTATGCCGTCGCTAAGTCATGTACCATCGCAACGGTTTACAAGTAGGCACAAAATAAGGTATATATAGGTAGTTTAACGTACATTTAACAGGTGCCATTTACAAATGGTTACAATATCATTAATAAAGTCAAAATTTTGGGTAGTGGTGGATTAGTCCAGGAAGGTTATTGAGATACTTCTATTTTGGTCTACATCTTAACTGTATTATGTCTTTGTGATATTGTAATGCCATTTATTCTTAGTTGCGCTTTTCTGTATTTTTTGTTCTCTCACTCACTCTCTACCCCCTTGTTTCTTTTGGGAAGGCTTGTTTATAGAGCCATGTCTTCAAGGTTTTCTTAAAGGATTTGATATCTCTCTGTAATCTGAGTTCAGTGGGCATTGTGTTCCATAGAAAGGGTCCAGCCAGAGATAAGGCCCTTTCTCTTACTTGGGTTAGTTTTGCCGATTTTACTGTAGGGATTGTTAGTAGTGCCTTGTTAGCTGAACGAAGGTTCCTTTGTGGGACATTCTGCTGTCATAAGTCTTTTTTTTGTCTGTAAAAGAGAGATCTTGTAAAGATGGAGGGTGCGTTTATAATCGGATAGTGTTCTGGTGTTGGGGGTCTTATGCCATATGCCTTCCTTGTGTCTGAGGTCTTGTTTCATCCGTTTAAGTTCTGAAGAGAACCAGGGTTGTTTCCTTTTTTGTGTCCAATTGATTATTTTCGTCGATTTGGGGCAAAGTTTATTGGCTATTGACTCTGTGATATTGCGCCAGGATAAGAAGGGCTGAGTTGGGGTTGGAGATATCCAGGTTAGGGAGTTCCTTGGATAGGTATTCACTAAGTGTCGGAGGCACATGGTTTCCTGAAGTGGATGGTAGAATGAGGTTGAGGCTGAATAGGGTTTACTTGAGTCGTGAGGGTAGCTGATATCAGGGAATGGTCAGACCAGGGGACCGGGGTGCAGTCTGGGACGTTATTGTATGATAGGTTTGAGTTTATGAAGATGAGGTCTAGCGTGTGTCCTGCTTTATGGGTGGGTTTATTAATAATTTGTTCAAAGCCCATAGCCTCGAGTGTGGTGAGGAAGGTTTCACAATTGGGAGAGAGCAGTGAGGCGTCAACATGTGGATTGAAGTCCCCCAGTATCATAGCTGGTGAGTCTGTTTTGATGTGTTTGGCAATGGTTTCTATGAGGGGGGAGGCATCGGTGTCTAGTAATCCTGGTGGAGCGTATACTAGAAGAATTTGAATATGTTTTGACTTGAACAGACCTAGTTCCAGTTTTGTGAAGGAGGTCTTGACTGGTTGCTGGCTGAGACTGAGTTCTTTTTTGGTGGCTAGGAGTAGCCCGCCGCCTCTTTTTTTTTGTGTCTTGGGATTGAGAAAAAGTCATAGAGGTGTATCGGTAGTTGGTTTATCAGGGGAGTGTCTGAACTTTTTAGCCAGGTTTCTGTGATGGCACAGACGTCTGGTTTGAAGTCCAGCAGATAATCGTTAAGGATGTGGGTTTTCTTTGTAAAGGACTGAGCGTTGAAGAGGGTTAGAGTGAATATCGTGAGTCCTAATAGCTGGGTGAGGGGTGAAATCATGATTGGGATGAGTGATCTCGTAGTATGGTTCAGGGTTCATTGTAGAAGCTTCGATTGGTGGGTGTGGTGATGATAAAGATGGGGTAGGTTTGCATAGTGCCTTCTCGGATGGTGTAGAAAAGGAGGGTTGTTGTGTGTATGAGCTGTAGATAGTGGTCTTTGAGTCTCCTGTCTTTGAGTCGGTCTTAGAGATGACTGCTGGTGATTGGATGAGAGAGTTGGGAATTGCTTGTGTGTAGGGAGTTGTTTGAGAGAGTTGAATGAGTTTTTGTCTGATGTGGTTGTTTGGAGTCTGAGTGGGAGCGGTAAGGTGCTGGTGCTGGAACACTAGGAGCAGGTTGGGTATTGGGAGCGTGTCTTTATGATGAAGCGTAGGTTGAGCATGTTGCTTGAGAGAGTTGAGTATATGTCTGTCTGGCAGATGCTGGCAAATGAGATGCTGGTAGATGCTGGCAACGGCTGGATGAATGTTGGAAGAGTGCTGGATGGAAGCTGGATGCGGGTTAATGCTGGTAGATGCTGGCGAATGCTGGATGAGTGCTGGCAATGGCTGGTGGATGCTGGCAGAAGCTGGCAAAGCTCGATGAGTGCGGCTAGGACTGGAGGATTGCTGGATGCAAGCTGGATGCATGCTAGATGAGTGCTGGATGAAAGCTGGATGCGGGTAGATGATGGTTGATGCTGGCGGATGCTGGATGAGGGCTGGTAAAGGCTGGTGGAAGCTGGCAAAGCTGGATGAGGGCAGCAAGGACTGGAGGACTGCTGGATGAATGCTGGCCAAAGCTGGAAGAGGATGGTTGAAAAGATGGAAGCTGGAGAATGCTGGGTGAAGTAGTGTAAGGGAGTGGTGGCAGGCGAGGGGGCCTCTGTCCTGGGGGCTCACAAAGGGGCGCACTAAGGGGCAGGCCCCTTAGGTCGCGCTCCTTCGGGCACGCTACGCCGCCGGAGTCGCTGCAGATTTAAAGGGTCCTCAGTCTGCTCCTGATAGGCCGGCTGAGATAGAAAGGGCACGGCAAGACTCGCCGCTGGTTCCTGCCTTCTCGTTGCCTCAGGATATTTTCTTTTTATATTATTTTCAAATTTGCTGTTTGCTCTGCTCTGCGCGGCTCACCCTCGGGGGTGAGCGGGCTCTTGCCCGAATGTGCTGCGCCGACCGCGCGAGCCCCGGCAGAGAGAGAGATGAGGTAAGGCGAGGCCTATTGCAGGGTAGGGAGGGCGGCAAAGAGGGAGGCTGCCGGAGTCGCTTCAGATTTAAAGGGTCCTCAGTCGGCTCCTGATAGGCTGGCTAAGGTAGCAGGGGCGCGGCAAGACTCACCGCTGGTTCCTGCCTTCTCGTTGCCTCGGGATATTTTCTTTTTATTTTCTTTTCAATTAGCTCCTTTTCCTTTTCAAATTAGCTCCTTTTCCTTCAACTTCCAAAACTAAAAGTCATGCAGATCTCTAATGCCACCTTCTCTTAAACAGGCAGGAGCCCACCACTGCAGCAACCTCATAAAGGGAGTAAAGTAGCAAAGTTGTATTCTCCACTTCTTCTTTGCCTGTAGGTCCTACATTAGGGCTTACTTCTATTGGATATTCCAAGGGAGTCTCTACAAAGGGCACATGCCATGAAACTAACAGCCAGCAGATTTAAAGCAAATCGTAGAAAGTACTTTTTCACTCAATACACAATCAAGATTTGGAATTTGTTGCCAGAAGACATGGTGAGGACAACTAGCATAGTAAGGTTTAAAAGGGATTTGGATAAGTTTCTAGAGGAAATGTCCATAAAATAATATTATCCCAGGACAAGCAGGATGCTAGTCCTCACATATGGGTGACGTCACCGAACGGAGCCCAGGCGGGAAAGCTTTCTGTCAAAGTTTCTAGAAACTTTTGACTGGCCCTGTGAGGCCACTGAGCATGCTCAGCATGCTATGATATTCTCTGCCACAGGTGTCTCTCTTCAGTCTTCATTTTTCCGCGCTGCCGTTCGCACCGCGGACCGATAGCCCTACCGTTGGGAATATCGTTTTGACTAAAAGTCAATTTTTTCTATATATTCTCTGTCACGGGAAGTTCTCTGCCTCGCCGGCTGGTGAGTACTGTCTGTTTCACAATTTTCGGCTGAAAATTTTTTCACACGTTCGTTTCATCGACGGCCGTCGATCGAAAATGGCGACCGGTTTTAAAAAATGTCCGGTCTGTAATAGAACTATGTCTATTACTGATCCCCATTCGGAGTGTGTAATGTGCCTCGGGAAACAACATGATGTTAATTCCTGTGAAAAATGTGCTGAAATGACGGTCAAGGGAAGAAAGGCCAGACAAGAGAAGATGGAACACCTTTTTTCTCTTCAACTAATTCCTTCTTCCTCAAAAGCACCGAGTTCATCTCCGGCTGGAGCTACGAAGAAAATCCTCCTTAAAAAACCGCGTCCGGATGGATCGGGGGACCGTTCATCCTCGCCATCTTCTGTACGTTCTGCCACGTCAACAGAACGCTCCAAAACTAAACATCGCCATCGCCATCGATCATCCTCCGAAACACTGTCCCAGGACGAGTCGATGCCAAAGCGGTCTAAAAACCAAGAGACGCCGGTGATTGGGCCTTCGCCGCCACCGACACCAACACCGTCATCGATGGTCGTTGCAATACCATCGCATACACCATCGGCTCCTTCGCTCACACCACAGCTTGAATTGTCTGCACTGATTAAACAAGCTGTTTTCCAAGCTCTTCAAGAGCAACAACTCCCGACAGGCCTGTCGATGCCGATACCCTCGATATCGATGCCGATACCCTCGATATCGATGCCGATGCCCTCGATATCGATGCCGATGCCCTCGATATCGATGCCGATGCCCTCGATATCGATGCCGATGCCTTCGATATCGATGCCGATGCCTTCGATATCGATGCCGATGCCTTCGATATCGATGCCGATGCCTTCGATATCGATGCCGATGTCCTCGACATCGATGCCGATGTCCTCGACATCGATGCCGATACCTACATCATCGATGCCGGTGATAACACCGATGACAACAACACCTTTTCCATCAAGATCCTCGGCGGATACTATAACCACTACACCGAGAGTACTGACTCAATCTACATCGATGATTTTTCAAATTCCATCGACGAATCAAACGACTGCATCTCTGCAGCAACCTATTCCATCGGAGGAGGTCCGCGATGAAGCTTTTTATCATCGTCTCCTACAAAGATACCAAAAAGTCATCGACAAATTACCACCTATTACAAAAAAGAAGGTATCTGCTGATTTTTTCCTCGATGATCCACAACCTGGACCTTCCGGACTGCAAGCCTCTCCAGTTCCAACAACTTATAGAGAGGAATCAGAAGAATCCTGGGATGATGATGAACCCTCTCAATTTTCCTCAGAGGAATTCATGTCCAATCCTTCTTCTCCTGACCGAAGAAAGAAGTCACCTCCGGAAGATCTATCCTTCTCATCCTTCGTACAAACTATGTCTGATTCCATTCCATTTAAATTGGCTGCTGAGGAGGATACCAGAACACAAACTCTCGAAGTACTACAGTTTGTGGATCCACCCAAACAGGTACTAGCAATACCTGTACATGAGGTGTTACTGGAACTTCAAAAAAGAATCTGGGAACACCCTGCTGTAAACAAAAGAGTAGAAACTACTTACATTGTTCAACCAGCTCCGGGGTATCATAAACAACAATTGCCCCATCAATCTGTCGTTGTGGAATCAGCACAGAAGAAGTCTAAACGTGTGCGTCCACACTCCTCCATCCCACCAGGCAGGGAGCACAGGTTTCTGGACACATTAGGTAAAAAGATTTACCAGAGTTCCATGCTGAGTACAAAAATCTCTGCATATCAACTCTATATAACTCAACATCAAAGAAATCTCTGGAAAGAGATGGAACAATTCGTTACTTCCTTACCATCTCAATTCCAAGAACCTGCTCAAGAAATTATATCAAAAGGACTTGAAGCGGGCAAACATGAAGTAAGAGCAGTTTATGATAACTTCGAAACTGCTTCAAGAACAGCAGCAGCAGGAATCACTGCTCGCCGGTGGGCCTGGCTCAAGGCATCTGACCTCAGACTTGAGGTTCAGGATAAGCTTGTTGACCTTCCCTGTCTTGGCGACAATCTCTTTGGAGATAAAATTCAGGAAGCGGTTCAACAACTCAAAGACCACACAGAGACACTGAAACAACTGTCTCAGACCCCACAAGAACCTGCTAGTCAACCTTCTCGTCGTCCTCCACGAAGAGATGTAAGACGCTCTTACTACAGACCACGCAGGTACTACCAACCAACAAATAGAGGTAGATCAACTAGGCCAACTCAGCGTTCTCAAGCCAGACAATCCAGACCTGCCCGCCCACAACCACCTGCGCAAACAGGGCCTGCAACAGGCTTTTGAGGATTACACCAGAGAACAGACTCAACCTTGCAATCCCAAACCAAACCTACCAGTTGGAGGCAGAATATCCCTTTTTCACGAAAATTGGCAAAACATAACCTCAGATCAATGGGTTCTTTCAATAGTTACCCGAGGTTACAAACTAAATTTCACTTCAATTCCTCCAGAATTTCCACCAACATCATGCCAACAACAAAGATCTCAACTTCATCAATTACAAACAGAATTATCCACCCTTCTGAAATCCAAGGCCATTCAACCAGTGCCTCGGAAGCAGAAGGGCAGGGGATTCTACTCCAAATATTTCCTCATTCCAAAGAAAACAGGAGGCCTACGTCCCATCCTAGACCTAAGAAATCTCAACAAATTTCTAAAGAAGGAAAAGTTCAGGATGGTTTCTCTAGGTACCATACTTCCACTTCTTCAAGCAAAGGATTGGCTTTGTTCTCTGGATCTTCAAGACGCTTATGCTCACATTCCGATATACCCCCCTCATCGCAAATACCTGCGCTTCACAGTGGGTCCTCAACATTACCAATACAGAGTTCTCCCTTTTGGACTAGCATCTGCTCCCAGAGTCTTCACCAAATGTCTAGCAGTAATAGCAGGACACTTACACAAAGAAGGTGTCCATGTTTTTCCATATCTAGACGACTGGCTCATAAGGAGTCCATCTCAACAAGGAGCAATAACTTCTCTTAACCGGACAATTGCTCTACTTCACTCCATGGGATTTCTCGTCAATTATCAAAAATCACATCTCACTCCAACTCAAATGCTTCAATTCATAGGAGCAGAGTTGAACACAAACCTCGCAAGGGCCATTCTACCCATAGAACGGGCGGAAACCCTTATTCAGTTAGCGAGGTCCATTTCCTTACGGACGCAAACCACAGCTCATCAGTTTCTGATTCTGTTAGGTCACATGGCATCAACAGTTCATGTTACCCCTATGGCAAGACTAGCCATGAGAGTAACTCAATGGACTTTAAGGTCACAATGGATCCAAGCAATTCAACCATTACACTATCCAATTCAAGTGACCCACCAACTAAGATCGTCTCTACTTTGGTGGACCAACAGGGACAACCTGTGCAAAGGCCTACCTTTCCAACAACCGGTCCCACAGACTACTTTAACTACGGATGCCTCCACCTTGGGATGGGGAGCTCATATAGACAATCTCCACACACAAGGAACCTGGACAAAACTCGAAGCAACATACCAAATCAATTTTCTGGAACTTCGAGCGATACGTTACGCACTGCATGCGTTCCAGGATTGCCTTTCGCGCAAGACTGTTCTCATTCAGACAGACAATACAGTAGCCATGTGGTACATCAACAAACAGGGAGGTACGGGCTCGTATCTCCTTTGTCAAGAAGCTGCACAGATATGGGGCTGGGCCCTGACTCACTCAATGTCTCTACGAGCAACATATCTGGCAGGCATCCACAATGTAGTGGCGGACCGCCTCAGCCGTCATTTCCAACCGCACGAATGGTCCCTGGATCCTACCATAGCAACCAGGATCTTTCAACGCTGGGGTCAACCGACAATCGACCTCTTTGCATCACCTCTGAATCACAAAGTGGACAACTTCTGTTCTTTACACAGACAGAAGAACCAACCAGCCAAGGACGCCTTTGCTCGCCCTTGGAATTCAGGCCTGTTATACGCGTATCCTCCAATACCGCTCATAACCAAAACTCTAGTGAAGCTACAACAGGACAGGGGGGCCATGATTCTCATAGCCCCGCATTGGCCTCGACAAGTATGGTTTCCCACACTTCTAGACCTCTCAGTCAGAGATCCAATTCGTCTAGGAGTAGCTCCCACTCTCATTACTCAAGATCAGGGTCGGTTGAGACATCCCAACCTCCAGTCCCTGTCACTGACAGCATGGATGTTGAAAGCTTGATTTTACAACCACTCAATCTTTCATCTCATATATCTCAAGTGCTTATAGCTTCACGTAAACCTTCCACACGAAAAAACTATGCTTCTAAATGGAAGAGATTCACTTTGTGGTGCTCAGCAAGGGATATAAATCCTTTCACTTGCCCCGTAACTTCTCTTTTAGATTACTTATACCATCTTTCAGAATCTGATCTTCAGACTTCATCCGTAAGAGTACATTTAAGTGCAATATCTGCTTACCATAACAAGATAGCAGATGCACCTATATCTACACAACCTCTCATAAGTAGATTTATGAGAGGTTTAACTCACCTCAAACCACCAATTCGAAAACCCGTCCCAAGCTGGGACCTGAATTTGGTACTTGCAAGACTCATGCGTTCTCCTTTCGAACCCATCGACTCATGTAATCTTAAATTTCTCACATGGAAGACTATCTTCCTCATAGCTATTACCTCAGCTAGAAGGGTTAGTGAGTTACAAGCACTTGTCACATACGAACCTTATACAAAATTCCTACATGACAGAGTGGTTCTCCGTACACATCCTAAATTCCTTCCCAAGGTGGTTACGGAATTCCACTTGAACCAATCCATAAACTTACCCACATTCTTTCCAAGGCCTCATTCCCATCCAGGAGAAACAGCCTTACATACCCTGGACTGTAAACGTACACTCGCTTTCTACTTAAACCGTACTTCAGTCCATAGGAAATCCACTCAACTTTTTGTTTCTTATGATCCAAACAAACCGGGTAAAGCAGTGGGTAAACATACCCTATCCAATTGGATAGCGAATTGCATAGAGTTCTGCTATGAACAAGCAGGCCTTCCTCTTCAAGGGCGAGTAAAGGCACATTCAGTAAGAGCAATGTCAACTTCAGTAGCACATTTTCGTTCAGTGCCAATACTAGACATATGCAGAGCAGCAACATGGACCTCTCTTCACACTTTTGCAGCTCACTATTGCTTAGACAAGGAAGGAAGACATGATTCAGCCTACGGACAATCTGTCTTAAAGAACTTGTTTCCTGTTTAATCCCAACTCCTTCTACATCCAATGTTCTGGAATCCTCGGCTGACTCATTCAACAACAATACTTCCATATTGCCTCAATACAACATGACTCAGCCTCTAGCTTGCTATTCACCCATATGTGAGGACTAGCATCCTGCTTGTCCTGGGATAAAGCAAAATTGCTTACCTTGTAATAGGTGTTATCCCAGGACAGCAGGATGTAGTCCTCACAGAACCCACCCGCCACCCCGCGGAGTTGGGTCTCATACCTTTTATTATTTTATTTTTTGCTATCGCTTCATGCTATATAACAGACTGAAGAGAGACACCTGTGGCAGAGAATATCATAGCATGCTGAGCATGCTCAGTGGCCTCACAGGGCCAGTCAAAAGTTTCTAGAAACTTTGACAGAAAGCTTTCCTGCCTGGGCTCCGTTCGGTGACGTCACCCATATGTGAGGACTACATCCTGCTGTCCTGGGATAACACCTATTACAAGGTAAGCAATTTTGCTTTAGCCAGGTAGACTACAGAAAGCCATTGCCATCCTTTGGAGCACATAACAATAGATCTACTTTTTGAGATTTGCTGAGTACTTGCTACCTGGACTCGCTAATCTCTGAATCTGTATGCTGGACTCTGTGGAGCTGTGATCTGACCCAGCATGTCACATCTTATGTTGTTCTTCCCTTTTTAATTAAGGCAACTCTTCATTATGGAGTCCCATTTGTGTGACTGGTAAGTTTAGTTGTTTTTAGGGAAAGTGTAGTTGCTTAACTGTAACAGGTTATCTTTAAAGACAGTGGAATCACAAGTCACACATTACCTCCTAATTCCCCTTCTGGGGTTGATCTCTTTGAGCTAAATAATACAACTGGGGCATGATGCAGGGCCATGGCACCTTAGGTACTACACAGGCTTATATATTTTATCAACACTTTGAAGAAAGCTCTGGAAGGTGTCCAGTGCCAAGCATGTTGGCAGAATCACCAGTCATGGAAATGGGTGCTGTCTTCAAAGAACACTTGTTACAGATAGGCAACTATACTTGTTAGTGAAGGCTGATAATGAAACTATCCAGAAAGGCAAAGAAAGTATTGTACTTATTTAGGAGAAAGTTTGTTAGACGTTGTGATTTCCAGAAGCCAATTACAGAAATATAGTTGAAAGCGTAGTTATTTTGAGTAAAATAATATCTCTCACCCTGTAGGTCAACCATACAGTCAGGTGGAGGCCCAGTTTTTCATGGACAGTGGCTCAGCATACAGTTTATGGCAGGTATGTGAAGTTGTAGTCATTTAAGATAGATTGCAATGTAGAAAACATTTGCTATTTGGTGTAAAAAAAAAAAAAAAAAATATATATATATATATATATCAACCTAATAAACGAAGGTTGACCGTGCCGCAAATGCGCAGTAGAGAGCAGCTCTACCGCGCATGCGAGCACGTCGGTCACAGTGTGCCTCTTAAAAATAAAAATGGCGCTGTAGGAGCGGCGGCCCGAAGACCCGGAGCGGCGGCGGCACCGGCCCGAAGACCCGGAGCGGCAGGAGCGGCGGCACCGGCCC
Organism: Rhinatrema bivittatum; assembly: GCF_901001135.1. Classification (NCBI taxonomy): domain Eukaryota; kingdom Metazoa; phylum Chordata; class Amphibia; order Gymnophiona; family Rhinatrematidae; genus Rhinatrema; species Rhinatrema bivittatum. The sequence continues at coordinate 102,541,375 of NC_042618.1, forward strand.
GAAGACCCGGAGCGGCAGGAGCGGCAGCGGCGGCCCGAAGACCCGTGCAGGAGCGGCGGCGGCACCGCCCCGAAGACCCGGAGCGGTGGCGGCATGCGCGCGAGGGAGGGACAGACTTCCTTCCGTCCGTCTGTCCCTCCCTCGCGCGCATGCCGCTGCCGCTCCGGGTCTTCGGGCCGCCGCTCCGGGTCTTCGGGCCGCCGCCGCCGCTCCGGGTCTTCGGGGGAGATCGACTGAGGGAGGGGGGAGAGAGTGACTGGGGGGAGGGGGGGAGAGAGGAGTGACTGGGGGGAGGGGGGGAGAGAGGCGTGACTCTGGGGGGGAGGGAGGAGTGACTGAGGGGGGGAGGGAGGGAGGAAGGAGTGACTCAGGGGAGGAGGGAGGAGTGACTCAGGGGAGGGGGGATGAGAGGAGTGACTGACTGGGAGTGAGGGGAGAGGAGGAGTGACTGAACTGTGGGAAGGGGGCGAGAGGAGTGACTGGGTGGAGGTGCGGGAGGAGTGACTCAGGGGAGGGAGGAGTGATCTCAGGGAGGGGGAAGAGGCGTGAGGAGGGGGGGAACGAGAGGAGTGACTGACTGAGAGAGGGTGGAGGGAAGGAGGGAGGAGTGACTGGGGGAGGGGGGAGATAGGAGTGACTGAGGAGGGAGGAGGGGGGAGTGACATGAGGGAGGGAGGAGGGGGAGGGAAGTGGACTGAGGGGAGGAGGGAGGGGGGGACGAGAGAGGAGTGACTGAGGGGAGAGAGTGGGGGAGGTGGGAGGGAGAATGAGGGGGAAGGAAATGATCCAAAAAAAAATGTTAATGTAGCCCGTTTTAACGGGCTTAACGGGTTGTATATATATATATATATAATTTTTTTTTAATAAATATAAAAAGGATGTCTTTTCATAATAATTTTTATTTTATAGAACTTCCTTGGCAAAAATAAGTCTCTAAGGGTCCGTAGCACAGCCACTGGCTCTTTACCATCAGACTATCCAGGAATATATCTGCTCATTTATTGTGCCAGTTTTGTCATCAGCAACATTTTAATATGGGCTGACCAGAAGGTTCGGCACCTAAAGTGTACAGATCTTTTAGCAATGAGCACATCAACCTGCACTATGATGCAAATCATAGGAACCAATTTGTGAAAATGATTAGGGTGCTGAACTCAACTTAAAAGCACCGCTAGCAAAAAAAACCAAAAACAGAACACAGTGGGTTATAAGTGTGACTGACCAGCCTGTATTAAATATCTAGAGAGGAGTAGTTAATGTGGACATAATGAAAAGCCATGTGGTCAAAGCAAAAGCTAGGGAAAACTCAGTCCCAACATTCATTCATTCTCCCCAACACCAGCTCATCCCCTGTTGTCTTCTCCATCCCCCCTCCTCCTCACCTCATATACCAGCGCACCCTCTGCTGGAGCTCAGTATCTTTCTGACTCCAGCAGATGTGAGTTGGGGAAATCAGTGCTTCCCCAGAGTGACAGGTTTTCGATTTTCTTTCTTTCTCCTTTGAGTTCTTCCCTGTCATTTCTATTGTAACATTTTGGATCAAGTTAGTTTTGAAAAAAAAAAAAAAAGAATTCTTGTCAGTTTAATTTTTGAGGAGGCGTACCTTCCCTCTGTTCTGCCTCCTCCTGCAGTTCACTCTCCTTACTTTGGGGGTAAGTGTATATATTTTGTGATTTTTACTTTTCAGCTAACTCCCTCTTAACGGCGCTCCGTGTATGCCGGTGAGGCCGGCCCCTATGCACGACGGCTAACGGTCCGGCGGCCCGGCGAATTTTCTTCTCGGGCCTAGGCGCGCCGGCAGGGGGTTTTTCCCGCCGGCGCCTGAGGACTTGTTGGGCGGGTTGCGAAGGCCACTTGGGCCCCCCCGTGGTGCGATTTACTTTTGGCCCCCCCCCACCCCACCCCGAGGCGTTTCTCGCAGCGGCGTTGCGATGCCGCACTTTTCCAGATGCAAGACCTGCGGCGAGCCGGGGTCTCGTTTTTCTAGGGAGGGGGTTTGCCTGCGGTGCCTTCCCGAGGGAGAAGGCGCCGCGCACGGCTCGGGTTCACTCCCAGTGCCCCCCTCCCCTCAGCCCGGGAAGCGCGGGCCGGCCACTTCCTCACCAATGGCGGGAATGGCGGCCATCTTGGATGGGGAACTTGATGCGGCGAGCTCTCCTGAGGAGGAAGGCTCAGTTCAGGGCGTCCCTCGCCTGCACCGAAGCCCTGAGGAGGGCCTGCCTGCTCGTCTGCCTCAAGAGGCTCCTGCTTCTGGCAAGTCTCCCGGCCTGCCATTTTTCTCCCCGGATTTTATTTTAAAAATGCATACGGCATATTTACAGGGCCTGGTAGATCCGGGGGGTGCTACAGCAGGACCTCCTTCTCCCAAGATCCCTAAGCTCTCGGTCTCTCCCCCCGGGTCTCAGAACCCGGCTGGTGCGGTTCCAGGGACCTCTGCCTTGCCACCACAGCCGCGAGCTGTGGGAGCGGCTTCTCCGGGTTTTGACCCCTCGGACCCTCCGGATCCTGCGCACGCGGATGGACAGGCGGACGGCGACGACCCGCGCGCCCTGCGAATCTTCCACAAGGAGGAGCTAGAGGACCTTATTCACCAGATCCTTCAAGAGCTAGATCTGGATCCTCCAGCACCAGTGGCCCCGGCGGTTGCGACGTCCTCCAAGAAAGGGGACCCAGTTCTGGCCGCCCTCAGGCCTAGGGCGAAGGCTTTTCCAGTGCATGAGTCTTTTCTGCAGCTACTTACCGGTGAATGGGACGCCCCTGAGGCGTCATTGAAGGTCACCTGTGCCATGGAAAAATTGTATCCGTTGCTGGAGGATTTCTTGGATCTCATCCGGTTTCCTAAGGTGACTCGGCGGTTTCAGCAGTGACGAAAAGGACGACGATCCCGGTCACGGGCGGGACAGCCCTACGGGACACGCAAGACCGCAAGCTAGAGACGTTCCTCAAAAGGGTGTTTGAAGTCTCGGCCTTAGGAATGCGTGCCGTCATGTGTAGCTCCTTGACTCAGAGGGCCAGTCTACTCTGGGTCCAACAGCTCCTAACGTCCCAGCAGTTACCTCCGGAAGAGGCCGCTCAGGCCAACAGCCTGGAATCTGCCATTGCTTACGGGGCGGACGCTCTGTATGACCTCTTCCGTGTACTGGCCCGGTCCATGGTGTCGGTGGTGGCAGCTCGTAGGCTTCTGTGGCTTCGTAATTGGTCTGCGGATGCCTCTTCCAAGTCGAGCCTGGGATCCCTTCCATTTCGGGGGAAGTTTCTCTTTGGGAATGATCTAGATCAAATCATCAAGTCTCTGGGGGAAAACTCGGTGCATCGTCTACCCGAAGATAGGCAGCGACCTTACCGGGCGTTTGCCTCCACCAGAACCAGAGCTAGGGCACAGCGGCGTTACAGGTCGTACCGACAGCCTGGCTCTCGCGCAGCCCCCAGTAGACCACAGCCTTGGTCACGTTCCTTTCGCGGGCGGAGGCCCGCGAGAGAGGGCTCAGGGCAGGGGAACCCCCCCGCCAAATCCGCCCAATGATGCCAGAGAGACCCACTCCTCCAGTCCAGCCATCGGGGGCCGGCTCACGGAATTCTTCGAGGAGTGGGTAAATATTACTTCAGACCAGTGGGTATTGGACACCATACAGCACGGCTACGCCTTGGAGTTTGTCCGCCCGCCAAGGGACAGGTTCCTTTTTTCCCCATGCGGCTCCGATCTCAAGAGGATGGCGGTTCAACAAACACTAGACCGACTTCAGACCATAGAGGCTATTGCTCCCGTTCCCTTCGCCGAGGTGGGCTCGGGACATTATTCCATCTACTTCGTAGTTCCCAAGAAGGACGGTTCTTTCCGGCCCATCCTGGATCTAAAGGAGGTAAACCGATCACTGCGGGTCAGCCGGTTCTGCATGGAGACGCTGCGGTCGGTGATTGCCGCAGTGCACCAGGGGGAGTTCCTGGCTTCCCTGGATCTGACGGAGGTGTATCTGCACATCCCCATACGTCCGGACCACCGGCGTTACCTCCGCTTCAAGATTCTCGGCCAGCATTTTCAGTTTCGGGCCCTACCTTTCGGACTTGCGACTGTTCCTTGGACCTTCACCAAGATCATGGTGGTGGTAGCAGCGGCCCTTCGAAAGGAGGGTATCCTAGTGCACCCCTACCTGGACGACTGGCTGGTGCGGGCAAAGTCCTTCTCGCATGGACAGGCCTCGGTGGCCAGAGTTTTAGAGGTGCTTCGCTCCCTGGGCTGGGTTGTGAACCTCCCCAAGAGTTCCCTCGTACCATCTCAACGCTTGGATTTCCTGGGAGCGACCTTCGACACTCAGCAAGGCATGGTGTTCCTGCGATCGGACAAGGCCCTCTCCTTGAGGGAGCACATACGTCATTTCACTGCCTTGTCGGAACCCACCGCTTGGAATTATCTGCAGCTTCTGGGAGTGATGGCTTCCACTATCGACATGGTGCCCTGGGCATTTGCACACCTGCGCCCTCTGCAGGCGTCCCTGCTTTCCCGTTGGAAACCGGTGTCGCAGGAGTATCAGGTGATTCTGCCCCTTTCTCAGGCGGCTCGGGACAGTCTAAAGTGGTGGCTGGTCCCGGCCCACTTGGCCCGCGGCGTCTCACTCGAAGTTCCCACTTGGGTGGTGGTGACCACAGATGCCAGTCTCGTGGGTTGGGGCACCGTCTGCGACCGCAGCGCCACACGGGTTGTGGTCCCCGGAGGAGGCACGGTGGCCGATCAATCGTCTGGAGACCAGGGCAGTATGCCTCGCGCTCCAGCGTTTCCTCCCTCTGGTTCGGAACAGAGAGGTACGGGTCCTCTCGGACAACGCGACCACCGTGGCTTACATCAATCGTCAAGGCGGGACGAGGAGCGAGCACGTTTCCGCCGAAACCACGCTCCTGATGGCATGGGCGGAACTCCATCTCGTCCGGCTCGCGGCCTCTCACATAGCCGGGGTGGACAACATTCAAGCAGATTACCTCAGTCGACAGCGGTTGGACCCCGGCGAATGGTCTGTCTCCGACGCGATGAAACTTCTGGTTCAACGCTGGGGAACTCCAAGGCTGGACTTGATGGCGACCTCCCTCAACCCCAAGGCCAGTCGCAGAAGAGAGCGCAGCGCGGAGGGGGTGGATGCTCTAGTTCTTCCGTGGCCAACAGAGCAGTTGCTCTATGTCTTTCCCCCCTGGCCCCTAGTGGGCAAGATACTTCGCAGGATAGAGAACCACATCGGACTCGTGATTCTCGTGGCTCCGGAATGGCCCCTGTCGTCCCTGGTTTGCAGACCTGCTGCACATGGCGGTGGATGGACCGATACGTCTGAGTCACCTTCCCCGGCTCCTACACCAGGGACCGGTATTTTTCGAACAGGCAGAACTCTTTTGTCTTGCGGCCTGGCTTTTGAGGCTATCCGGAGGCGGTAATCTCGACGATGCTTAAGGCCCGCAAGCCTTCTACTTCCGTTGCCTATGTTCGAGTGTGGAAAGTCTTCGAGTCCTGGTGTGCCGATCAGGGGGCCCGGCCCACGGAGGCAACGGTTTCTCTGATCCTTCAGTTCTTACAGGACGGACTGGATAAGGGCCTCGCATACAATTCCCTCAGAGTACAAGTAGCAGCCCTGAATGTTTTGGTACAGACAGCGGTCTCTCTACCTCTCCAACCGGACATTGCCCGATTCCTGAAGGGGGTTAAGCATCTACGACCACCGGTTAGGGATCCCTGCCCGTCGTGGAGTCTTAACCTAGTCCTCCGGGCCCTGGCGGGCGCGCCCTTCGAACCCCTCCAAGGGACTTCTCTTAAGGATCTCACTATGAAGACGGTCTTTCTCGTAGCGATATGCTCTGCCCGTCGCATCTCGGAGCTGCAAGCACTATCCTGCAGGGAACCTTACCTTCGCATTTCGGAAGCGGGGATCTCGCTTCGTACAGTGCCATCCTTTCTGCCGAAGGTGATCTCTTCTTTCCACTTGAATCAGACGGTGGAACTCCCGGCGTTCTCTCCAGAGGAGTCGAGGTCTCTTCGTCATTTGGACGTCAAGCGTGTGCTCCTCCATTACTTAGAGGTTACCAATGACTTCCAGGTCTCCAATCATCTGTTTGTCCTCTGGTCGGGACCTAAGAAGGGCTCTGCCGCGTCGAAGACGACCATTGCCCGCTGGATCAAGGATGCCATTTCGGCGGCCTACATCGGTTCCGGTCGGGATCCACCTAGGGGCGTCCGGGCTCTTTCTACACGCTCGCAAGCAACGTGCTGGGCGGAGTCTCGTTCCGTCTCTCCGCAGGAAATCTGCCGGGCGGCGACATGGAAGTCGCTGCACATGTTCGCCAGGCATTATTGGTTACACCTGGCACCTTCGGCCCCTGGTCACTTTGGCGATCAGGTTCTCCGAGCAGGGCTCTCAGGGGCCCACCCGGTTTAGGGAAGCTTGGGTACATCCCACCGTCTGGACTGATCCTGGTACGTACAGGGAAAAGAAAATTATTCCTTACCTGCTAATTTTCGTTCCTGTAGTACCATGGATCAGTCCAGACGCCCACCACTCTGGGATTGTGAGCTCCTGCTCGGACTAGTATGTGTGACTGTCTTTTCCTGTTTTGTTCCTATTCTCTGTTTCAATTGTTTCCTATCGGGGTTTACAGCTCCTCACAAGTTGACTGTTGCGACCTGGTTTTGTAGGTCGTTCCTGTTATTGTTGTTGATGTTTTACATACGTCAGGGCACTTGATCCAAATTGTTTTTTGCTCTTTTGGGCTTTGCTATTCGCGATACTGAGCTCCAGCAGAGGGTGCGCTGGTATATGAGGTGGCACTCTCGAGCTCTGTTCTGACTCCATCTGCTGGACGGGGGACATAACCCACCGTCTGGACTGATCCATGGTACTACAGGAACGAAAATTAGCAGGTAAGGAATAATTTTCTTTTATCTGGCTAACTTTAGCTGGATTAATTAGCCATTTTAGATGTTTTAGAATATTGGCCTCCTAATGTCTTCAGGTGGAAGGCTCCCTATTCCGGTGGTTTTTCCATTTCATTATGTCAAAAGATTTACATTTACAAATTTCTCTTCAGATTGTTCTCACATAGATATATCCAATCTCGGTTGGGAAGCCCATTTAGAGGGACTTCATTCTCAATGCCACTGGCCCCTCCAAGAAAATGTTTTACCTAGAAATCTGGAGTTAAGGGCACTAAAGGCTTCCAAAAATCAGGTGACCAATAAAATCGTTCTAGGCCAGACAGGCAAGGCAGCAAGGTAATTATGTTCTAGCCGAGCAAGCAGGGAGAAACAGCATTGACTGCCTGTATGAGAGAGTAAAAAGGGCTATTTGGCTGCCTCAGTTTTAATGGCTACTTGTTTTTGTAACTGTTTTTAGAATTTTGTTTTTATATATCCCTGTTTTTTCCTTTTGTTATACCTCTTTGCCCTTTTCCTCCCCTTACTCTGCATAATTTTCTGTAGATACCCCTGGGGAACAGGCTTTTGCCTCCTGTGTCAGGAAACAGTCAATATGTGGAACTGATTCATCTTTCAAGGAGTAGTCCTCAAAACCACATATTTGGCTAGAAAGGATAATGTACTGGTAGACAGATTGTGTCTTCACTAAGACCCCCACAGATGGTCTCTGGACTAGGAGATGGCATACAAAATCTTCCTCCAGTGGGGCATGCCCAAGGTAGATTTATTTGCAATGGTCTTAAACAGAAAGGTACCAGTCTTCTGCTCCAGAAGGAGATCAGAAGCCAGGCTAGCTAGAGCTTTATAATGGCAACTAATACTTATTTGTTTTGTGTTTATCATTTGTGATATTTATTACTTTGTTTAGGTTTTTCTTTGTCCTTTCTTTTACTCTAGAAACTCCAGGACGGTGTTATCACAGTGAGAGAGTTTTTTTCGCTACTGCAGGTCCATGTTCAAATTCAGAGACCACGGCACAGTGAACTTCCAGCAAATGTAAGTATGTCTACATCCGAATCTGATATTTCTTTTTTTTTTTATTATTATTGGAACACAGCCATAAAAATAAATACTGCTTGATACCCAAAATCAAAATTGCAATTGTTCAAATAAAATTTGGCTAAGTAGCTCAAACTGCATGGGGGAAATATTTTCTTCTATTTTGTCCAAAATGTGAAAAAAGCCAAGCTTAGTAAGGCAAAAGTGGATAAATTATAGGTTTATATATGACTTGCCCAAAATTTCTGCCTAAAATAGTTACTCAGTTCCACCTGAACCAATCTATAGTTCTTCTCATTTTTTTTTCCCAAGACTTCATTCAGATAAGGCAAAAGAAAATCTGCACACATTGAACTGTAGAAGGGTGCTGCTTTTCTATTTAGAGAAAACAATAGCACTAAGGAAATCTTTTCTACTCTCTATCTCTCACAATCCAAATAATCAAGGACATTCAGTTTGAAAACAAACTTTCTCTTAATGGCTTTCTGGCTAAATATTTTCTGTTAGAGAAAGCAGGGGTAGCAGTTCCCAATAAAATAAGAGCTCAAATTTGATTGACTGCTACTCCAATAAGAAAATTATTCCTTACCTGCTAATTTTCGTTCCTATAGTACTGCGGATTAGTCCAGACAGTGGGTTGTGTCTCCCTTCCAGCAGATGGAGTCAGAGAAAAGCTTGAAGGGTGCTCTCTTATAGCCTGGAGCGCCCTCTGCGTCCCTTCAGTATTGAATATATCAAAGCAAGAAGAAACCATTGAATTGATCAAGTAAACGAACCTCAAACTGTAACTATGTACAAGAATGTTTTGATTAGAAATTGTAGTGAGAACAAACTTGCAAAAGGAACCATTGGCAATACACGAACATTCGAGCTGATATTCAAAAGTACTGAATTCGAGCTGATATTCAAAAGTACTGTGTAGACTATCCCAAAACCCATATCTACTCTTAGGGTGGGCATCTGGACTGATCTGCGGTAGTACAGGAACGAAAATTAGCAGGTAAGGAATAATTTTCTTTTCTCTGTACATTCCTGGATCAGTCCAGACAGTGGGATGTACCAAAGTTCCCTACGTAGGGTGGGCCCCGGATAGCCCTGCTCGAATGACCTGTGCGCCAAAGGAGCCAAATCCGGTGATTGGAGATTTAAGTGATAGTGACGTGCAAAGGTGTGCAACGATTTCCAGGTAGCTGCTCTGCATATCTCCTGTGGCGAGACTGCCTGACTTTCTGCCCAGGAAGCTGCTTGAGCATGGAGCGAATGAGCCTTGATGCCCTCTGGAGGTGGTTGACCAGCACCAACGTACGCTGAAGAGATTGCTTCCTTTAACCAGCGAGCAATTGTGGTTTTAGAAGCCTTGTTCCCACTTTTGGGTCTGCTCCACAGGACAAAGAGATGGTCCGATAGACGGAATTCATTCATAACTTCCAGATATCGAATTAGGACGCGCTTGACATCTAGCCATCTTAAGTTCTCTGGGATCCTCATCAGGGAAGGATGGTAGTTCCACCGATTGATTCAAATGAAAGGTTGAGACCATCTTTGGCAGGAAAGATTGAACTGTGCTCAAGGATACTCCCGAATCTGTGAAACGGAGGTAAGGCTCACTGCACGACTAAGCGTGAAGCTCCGAGATCCGGCAGGTAGGACAGATGGACACCAGGAAAACTGTCTTCAGAGCGAGGTCTTTGAGGGTAGCTCTTCTCAGCGGCTCGAAAGGAGGACCACCTAGAATCCGAAGGACCAAATTCAGGCTCCAAGAGGGGCACAAGGTGTGCACCGGTGGCTTCACATGCTTTACTCCCTTTAGAAACTGGACTATATCAGGATGTGACGAAAGAGGAGCTCCATCCAGGTGACGGACTAGGGAACCAAGGGCTTGCCACCTGAACCCTCAGGTGAATTGTATGCCAACCCCTTCTCCAGGCCTCGCTGTAAGAAGGGATAGTATCTGGACTATTGAAGCGCGACGTGGAGATACACCTTGGATTCACACCAGGCCTCAAAGGCTGTCAGGAGGGTCGAAATAACATCCTCCAGGTAGCCCAGTCTCCTCAACCTGCGCCTCTCAAAAGCCAGGCTGCAAGACAGAAGTGATCTGCCCGGTCGAAAAATACAGGGCCCTGACGCAGAAGGTTGGGAAGATGCCCCAGGCGGAGAGGTCCATCCACCATGAGGTTTACTAGGTCTGCAAACCACTGTCTTCGTGGCCATTCCGATGCCACTAGAATTACAGGACCTTGGTGAATCTCTATTCTTTGAAGCACCTTTCCCACCAGGGGCCATGGCAGGAACACATAAATTAGGAGGATTCGCGGCTATGGAAGGACTAGGGCATCCACTCCTTCCGCGTTTTGCTCCCTTCTATGACTGAAGAAGCGCGGAGCCTTCACGTTCTTTTGAGTGGCCATCAGATCCAGATGGGGTGTCCCCCACCGGGCAAAGAGGAGAGCCACTGCTTTCTTGGAGAGTTCCCACTCTCCGGGATCTATGTGTTGACTGCTTAAGAAATCCGCTTGGACATTGTCCACTCCTGCTATGTGGGACGCTGCCAGGCGGGAGAGGTGGAGCTCCGCCCATGCCATTAACTTGTCCGTCTCGGCTCTTTGTTCCTCCTCCTACCATAGTGGCATTGTCGGAGAGTATCCTTATGGCTTGGCAATGAACTAGGGGGAAGAAACGCTTCAAAGCAAGACGAACCACTCTGATTTCGAGACGATTGATTGGCACCGTCGCTTGCACCGTCACTTGCACGTCCATCGTTCCTGTGCCGACTGCGTTTGACACACAGCTCCCCATCCGGAGAGGCTGTAAGCATCGGCATTGACATACACGTCGGTACTGAAAGCTGGTCCCTCAAAGCCTGTGAAACCGCTTGTCGGATTAAATCGGACAATTCCGGCCGCACAACCGATGAAGTCAGAGCGGTTGTGGGCGGTGGCCGATGGTCCCGGGAGAGGTGTTTTAAGAATTAACCGCTTAGTCGCTCCAGCCGGAGACGACTTCGATGGCTGTGAGGGGGATGGTATAAGTTGCAGGCTGAACAGATGTTCCATCTTTTCTAGCCTGGCCTTCCGGCCCTTCGGCGTCATCTCCGCGCATTGTGGACAATTATTTACCTCATGTTTCTCACCGAGACATAATACACATTCACTGTCTGTGCCAGAAAGATAGACATCTTTCTGGCACAGACAGGGCATTTTTTAAAACCTGTTGCCATTTTTTTTTTCTTTCGATCGACAGCCGTCTATGAACGAATAAGATTGTGAGAAGAGAAATTTTTACTAAAAAAGTAAAAAATGAGACTGCGGCACTTACTGGCCGGTAAGAAAAAAGAACCTGAGAGATTTTGAGAGAGAGAATATCAATAGTTTGACTTATAAGTCAAAAAATAAATGTTGAGAGAATCTCAACGGCTCCTGTCCCACGATGCTTACAGCAGCGTGGAAAAACGAAGACTGAAGAGACACCTGTGGCAGAGAATATCATGGCATGCTGGGCATGCTCAGTGGCCTCACTAGGCCAGTCAAAAGTTTCTAGAAACTTTGACAGAAAGTTTTCCCACACTAGGGCTCCGTTAGTGATGTCACCCATATGTGAGGACTACATCCTGCTGTCCTGGGATAACACCTATTACAAGGTAAGCAATTTTGCTTTCCTGACTTCCTCAGTTCCAGGTTGGGAAAAAAAAACCCAGGTAATAATTTCTTTAAGATGAGAACAAGACTGGAGCTCTTTCAGCTAGTGCAGTACAGAAGAGAGAGTCGCGAACTCAGATAGTTAAATTAGTCAGCTTCAGGTAGAATGGAGTCTGATTAGAAAGGAATAGAAGAACTGCTTTTAAACCAATCTCATTTTTTGACTGGGATAGGTTAGAGAAGTTTTTCAATAATTCGAAGCTCCCTTTGTTAACTGAAGAAATGATGAAGGGTCTCAGAACCCATTATTGAATCCAAAGAATAATTAATGGGTTTGGGAGCAAGTAGAAGTCCTGGATTGGATGGGTATGTCATAGATTTCTATAAAAAGTTCAGTGTCAGTTTTTTGCCCAGATTGCGAGATCTTTTTAATCTTCTTAGGTTCTCCCAGCACAAGCAGGATGGTAGTCCTCACATATGGGTGACATCATCAGATGGAGCCCTGTCATGGAACACTTTTGTCAAAGTTTCTAGAACTTTGACTGGCACACTGAGCATGCCCAGCATGCCACTAACCCTGTAGCCACCAGGGGTCCCCCTTCAGTCTCTCTTTTTTTTTTTTCCACACTGCAGTTGCCTCGCGATTTAGGAGCTCTCTGAGAAATTTCTCACACTTTCTTCACGCTAGAGAGATAACATTCCTGGACGGAATAAATTATAGCTTTATGGAGCAATTGGTTCAGGAACCGACGAGAGAGGAGCAATTTTAGATCTAATTCTCAGTGGAGCACAGGACTTGGTGAGAGAGGTAACGGTGGTGGGGACTCTTGGCAATAGTGATCATAATATGATCAAATTTGATTTAATGACTGGAAGAGGAACAGTGTGCAAATCCAAGGCTCTCGTGCTAAACTTTCAAAAGGGTAACTTTGATAAAATGAGAAAAATTGTTAGAAATAAACTGAAAGGAGCAGCTACAAAAGCAAAAAATGTCCAAGAGGCGTGGTCATTGTTAAAAAAATACCATTCTAGAAGCACAGTCTAGATATATTCCATACATTAAGAAAGGTGGAAAGAAGGCAAAACGATTACCGGCATGGTTAAAAGGGGAGGTGAAAGAAGCTATTTTAGCCAAAAGATCTTCATTCAAAAATTGGAAGAAGGATCCAACAGAAGAAAATAGGATAAAGCATAAACGTTGGCAAGTTAAATGTAAGACATTGATAAGACAGGCTAAGAGAGAATTTGAAAAGAAGTTGGCTGTAGAGGCAAAAACTCACAGTAAAAACTTTTTAAAATATATCCGAAGCAGAAAGCCTGTGAGGGAGTCAGTTGGACCGTTAGATGATCAAGGGGTTAAAGGGGCACTTAGAGAAGATAAGGCCATCGCGGAAAGATTAAATGATTTCTTTGCTTCGGTGTTTACTGAAGAGGATGTTGGGGAGGTACCCGTAATGGAGAAGGTTTTCATGGGTAATGATTCAGATGGACTGAATCAAATCACAGTGAACCTAGAAAATGTGGTAGGCCTGATTGATAAACTGAAGAGTAGTAAATCACCTGGACCGGATGGTATACACCCCAGAGTTCTGAAGGAACTAAAAAAATGAAATTTCAGACCTATTAGTAAAAATTTGTAACCTATAATTAAAATCATCCTTTGTACCTGAAGACTGGAGGATAGCAAATGTAACCCCAATATTTAAAAAGGGCTCCAGGGGCTATCCGGGAAACTACAGACCGGTTAGCCTGAGTTCAGTGCCAGGAAAAATAATTGAAAGTGTTCTAAACATCAAAATCACAGAACATATAGAAAGACATGGTTTAATGGAACAAATTCAGCATGGCTTTACCCAAGGCAAGTCTTGCCTCACAAATCTGCTTCACTTTTTTGAAGGAGTTAATAAACATGTGGATAAAGGTGAACCAGTAGATGTAGTATACTTGGATTTTCAGAAGGCGTTTGACAAAGTTCCTCATGAGAGGCTTCTAGGAAAAGTAAAAAGTCATGGGATAGGTGGCGATGTCCTTTCGTGGATTGCAAACTGGCTAAAAGACAGGAAACTGAGTAGGATTAAATGGACAATTTTCTCAGTGGAAGGGAGTGGACAGTGGAGTGCCTCAGGGATCTGTATTGGGACTCTTACTTTTCAATATATTTATAAATGATCTGGAAAGAAATACGATGAGTGAGATAATCAAATTTGCAGATGACACAAAATTGTTCAGAGTAGTTAAATCACAAGCAGATTGTGATAAATTGCAGGAAGACCTTGTGAGACTGGAAAATTGGGCATCCAAATGGCAGATGAAATTTAATGTGGATAAGTGCAAGGTGATGCATATAGGGAAAAATAACCCATGCTATAATTACACAATGTTCGGTTCCATATTATGTGCCTCAACCCAAAAAAGAGATCTAGGCGTCATAGTGGATAACACATTGAAATCGTCGGTTCAGTGTGCTGCGGCAGTCAAAAAAGCAAACAGAATGTTGGTAATTATTAGAAAGGGAATGGTGAATAAAACAGAAAATGTCATAATGCCTCTATCGCTCCATGGTGAGACTGCACCTTGAATACTGTGTACAATTCTGCTCGCCCTATCTCAAAAAAGATATTGCGATGGAGAAGGTACAGAGAAGGGCTACCAAAATAAGGGGAATGGAACAGCTCCCCTATGAGGAAAGACTAAAGAGGCTAGGACTTTTCAGCTTGGAGAAGAGACGGCTGAGGGGGGGATATGATAGAGGTGTTTAAAATTGAGATGTCTAGAAAGGGTAGATGTGAATCTGTTATTTACTCTTTCGGATAGTAGAAAGACTAGGGGGCACTCCATGAAGTTAGCATGGGGCACATTTAAAACTAATCTGAGAGAGTTCTTTTTTTACTCAATGCACAATTAAACTCTGGAATTTGTTGCCAGAGGATGTGGTTAGTGCAGTTAGTATAGCGGTGTTTAAAAAAGGATTGGATAAGTTCTTGGAAGAGAAGTCCATTACCTGCTATTAATTTCACTTAGAGAATAGCCACTGCCATTAGCAATGGTAACATGGAATAGACTTAGTTTTTGGGTACTTGCCAGGTTCTTATGGTCTGGATTGGCCACTGTTGGAAACAGGATGCTGGGCTTGATGGACCCTTGGTCTGACCCAGTATGGCATTTTCTTAAACTATTTGAAGTTTATCTTCTTAAAAATCCCTCACCAGGGTCCCCCATTGCGCTCGGTAAGTGCTTTTTCCGGTACTTGTGGTCAGTTCCCAGTGGCTTATCGCTTCGGTGCCTGCCAAAGTTTTGTCATGGCGACCGGATTTAGAAAATGCCCCGAGTGTCCGAGGAACATGTCCATAACGGACCCGCATGAAGTCTGTGTTTTGTGCATAGGCCCCTCGCACGATATTCGTGGATACCCTAAATGCACACAAATGACCCCCAAAGGCTGTCGTGCTCACCTGGACAAAATGGAGCAGTTATTTCCTTCAAAACGCACTGCTCCATAGACGCCAGTTCAAGCGCCATCGACCGTAAAGGGTCCATCGACCTGTGAGATGATTCACCAGGAGCATCGTGATCAGGGTGACCGTCCATCACAGACTCCATCAAGGACATTGGCATCATCATCCTTGGTGCCGGGAAAGACCGGACCAAGCACCGAGGGAAGCACCGGGTATCCTCGACTGGTGCCGGCACAGATACCGCAGCAGCATTGACTTCCATCGAGCCGCCTGCGACAAGGGCCCGGGGAGAGGAGCTCCCATCCTCCTCTGGACCTGGGACCCCTAGGCGTTCCCCACCGATACCAGTGCCGGGCACCGAGCCTCAACGGGCCTCCATGGAAGCGCCGGTGACGCCAAGCCTGCCTCCTACCCCGATTGCCGTGTATTGCGACCGTCACTGCCCGACGCCTCCACTACACCCACCTTACCTCTTTTTTGGTGACTCCTTCTTTGCCTGTTGGAAGTTTGGCTGCCGCGGCGTCCCCAGACTGGCTAGACGCTGCAATCCGCCATGTTTCTCAGCAGGCTAAGGGCGCGCGCGCAGCGCGGCCCCGACTCAACTACCAGCAATGGCGTGAACCTCAGGGGCCGTCCCCCTGAGATGACGTCATCTTCATTGGATATTTAAGGCCTCTGAAATCGCTAACGAATCGAGTTAGCAAGGACAAGGGGTTTACTCTCCTAGCTACTCTGCCTCCTCGGACTTACCAGGGGTACCCGCTCCTTGGGGTCCTCGCTTTCTCTTTGCTTTTCAGATCGCAGTCTGGAACCGGTACTCGCTCCTCAAGGAACCTCGTTCCCTGACTTGTTCCTGAATGCCACTTCTGCCAGGAAGTTATTGCTTTCTACAACACCAGTGAGTTACCATCTCTCTCTCAGAGCTTTCCCTGGAACCAGGTACTCACTCCTCGAGGGCCTACTTCATTCCAGCTCCTGGGCTTCTTCTAAGAGATTATTGTGTGAGTGTTACTATCAAGGTTCTGTTCCTGAACTCTGCATACCCTACCTACTCCATTATCTTCAGTTTCTCTTCAGCTCAGTTATCTGGGATCACTGTTCCAGTATCTGAGGGACTACAGCCCAGCCGGGCACTACCAGCTCACTACTGCCACCTCTGGTGGTTCAATATACTGTTTAATAAAAGAACTAGTGTGTGTCTGCCTCCATACTCTGAGCCTAACCGGTGGTCCCTCTCAGGATCTTCCCCCGGGGCATGGTCATCTGCCACCGGCCCAAGGATCCACCTACAACTACCATGAATGCCAACAGATTGCTAACTCCCTCTACACTGTGCCACCCATTCCGGCTTCCCGGGAGGAATTGGACCGCATGATCCAAGAGGCAGTGCTTGAAAGTCTTACGAGGCTTCCAATTGCCGCCAGCACCGGTCCTGGAACTGGTTCCCTCAATGTTCACACCGCTCCTCGAGTGCCTCAATACACTCATCTGTGCCTTATCGACTCCTCTGCATCCGGACACACTGGCATTGAGTCGTCCATCGAGGCCTCCGCAGGTCGCAATTCCAGTACCAGGTTCCTCAAAGGAGACCTAGACACGACACTGTGCAGAGCATTCTTACCCAACGACCGTGCAATTACGCTGTCCAGCCTTGCCAGCTTTATCCGCCATCGGAAAAGAGCCTCAGCTGGCCAGCTACTCAGGTTGCTCGGCCACATGGCATCAACAGTCCATGTCACCCCTATGGCATGCCATGCCATGAGAGTGGCCCAATGGACTCTAAATTCCCAGTGGCGTCAAGCTGTACACATAACCAGCCAGCTTAGTCTGTCCCCTGCCTAGTGGACACACAAAGCCAACTTACAAGTGGGTCTTCCTTTCCAGCAACCAGCTTCTCAGGTGACCTTAACTATGGACGCCTCCAACCTAGGTTGGGGAGCCCAAGTTCAAGGCCGTCAAACTCAAGGGACTTGGACAACAGACGAAGCGACCCATCAAATCAACTTGCTGGCGCTTCGAGCGATGCGGTACGCCCTTTATGCATTTCAGGACTGCCTCTCCAACAAGGTTGTCCTGATTCAAACAGACAACCAGGTTGTAATGTGGTACCTGAACAAACAGGTGGGCACGGGCTCTTATCTGCTCTGCCAGGAGGCGGCGCAGATTTGGGCCTGGGCCCTGTCTAATTCCATTATTTTGCGAGCCACTTATCTTGTGGGCTCTCAGATTGCACTGGCAGACCACCTCAGCCGATGTTTCCAGCCCCACAAATGATCTCTGGTTCCCTCGGTTGCGTGCAGAATCTTCCACCGGTGGGGTCATCCGACCATCGACCTCTTTGCGTCCAGTCAGAACCACAAAGTGGAAAGCTTCTGCTCTCTGCACAGGGACTGGCAAGCACCAGCCAGGGATGCCTTCGCCCGTCCATGGAACAAAAGTCTGCTTTATGTGTATCCTCTGATTCCACTAATAAGCAAGACTCTCATGAAGCTACAACAGGACCGGGGCTTAATGATTCTCATAGCCCCGTATTGGCCATGCCAAACTTGTTTTCCCATACTTCTCAACCTTTCTGTCCAGGACCCCATTCACCTGGGCACGACACCCAACCTCATAACACAGAATTATAGAAAGTTAGGCCACCCGAACCTCCAGGCCTTGTCTCTGATGGCCTGGATGTTGAAAGGCTAATACTACAACCACTCAGCCGTTGAAGTGACGTATCTCAAGTCCTAGTAGCTTCATGGAAGCCTTCCATGCGGAAATCCTATCGCTCTAAATGGAAGAGATTTACCTTGTGGTGCACACAGACTTGGATCCCTTTTCCTGCCCCACATCGAGTCTCTTAGATTATCTTAGATTATCTCTAGCTCCTCTTGGAATCTGGTCTCCAGACATCTATCTGAGTGCACCTTAGTGCCATCTCTGCTTACCATCAAGGAATAGGGGATGCCCCAATAATGGTTCAACCCCTGGTGAGTCGCTTCATGAGAGGCTTATTACCACTTAAGCCTTTTCTATGGTCACCGGTTGCGGCATGGGACCTCAATGTGGTACTTGCACGGCTCATGCACACTCCTTCTGAGCCCTTGCACTCCTGCGAACTCAGATACCTTACATGGAAAGTTCTTTTCCTAGTAGCCATCACGTCTGCTCGTAGGGTGAGTGAGTTACAGGCCCTTGTGACGTACTCAACCTACACAAGGTTCCTCCATGACCGGGTGTTTCTTTGCACTCACCCTAAATTCCTTCCTAAGGTGGTAACTGATTTCCATCTAAATCAGTCCATAGTCTTGCCCACTTTCTTTCCAAGGCCTCACGCTCACCCGGGTAAGCAAGCTCTGCACACCTTGGACTGTAAGCGTGCTCTTGCATTTTACTTAGACTGCACTACAGCCCACAAGAAGTCCACCCAACCCTTTGTATCTTTCGATAAAAACAAACTTGGGAATGGAATGCAGTGGGCAAGCAAACACTGTCAAAATGGTTGGCAGACTGCATTGCATTCTGCTACCAGCAAGCAGGCCTTCTACTGCAGGGACTATTAAGCGCCACACCATTTTTTATGACTCTTAAGGCCAGGGAGACAAGAACACTTAGATGTTTATTGAAAGCATAATTTTTTATTGAACAACATAAGTAATTTTGGGAGATGCTGATGCTATGCCTCTGACAAACAGACCACCAGCATCTCATCGTATACAGTAAGTGATCCTTCTTTTATAGATAACATACAATATTGTGGAAAATTCTAGTGTGCGTGACTGCC
The DNA here is from genome assembly GCF_901001135.1 of Rhinatrema bivittatum. NCBI lineage: Eukaryota > Metazoa > Chordata > Amphibia > Gymnophiona > Rhinatrematidae > Rhinatrema > Rhinatrema bivittatum. The sequence goes on from NC_042618.1 coordinate 102,560,182, forward strand.
TTAGAGAATAATTTACATTAGTTGTCATGTCAACAGCATGATAAGATCATCCCTAGCTACCCCTGAGTATTTCTCCAAGGGCCCATTTACCATCACTCTTTAGGTAGTCTTTTTGTTCTGTTAAAATCTTGCTGGTCAGGGTAATTACCACATCTGTGGCTGTGTTTATAGAAATCCCTGAGAGAGAGTGCCTCTGTAGTGTCCGTATAGCCTGAAGGTCCTGCCATTGGTTTCTCCTTTAAGTTCCCGCCGTTGTTTGCTGCTTTGTTTGACCCCATGATTAGGCCTCACCTTAGCTTGACTGCCTGTTCTGGAAATTCTGCAAGTCATTCTCAATGAGTCACTTAGTTCATACAGCCAAGGCTTAGAAAACCAGGGGATTCTGGGACACATTTTCCTTTCTCCATGTTGGTTTTCTGTTCAGGCATACTTCTCAGGACGAGTGAAGGCACACTCAGTCAGAGCAATGGCAACGTCAGTAGCACACTACTGTTCAGTACCGATTGCTGACATCTGCAGGGCTGCGACATGGAGCTCTCTCCACACCTTCGCAGCTCACCACTGCCTGGACAAGGCTGGATGACAGGATTCCATCTTTGGCCAGTCTGTGCTAAGAAATTTGTTCCCAGTGTAGGAACCCAACTCATCCTATCTCGACCCGCAGTGAATTTCAGGCTGCCTCTTCCTTGCCAATAGCACCCCAGTTGTTGTGCCTGTTACACATGTTGTGTGCTGCTTGGCCTCATATGTATGACTCAGCCTGTAGCTTACTATTCACCCATATGCGAGGACTACCATCCTGCTTGTCCTGGGAGAAAGCAGAGTTGCTTACCTGTAACAGGTGTTCTCCTAGGACAGCAGGATGTTAGTCCCCACGAAACCCGCCCACCCCACAAAGTTGGGTTTGCTTACGTTTTATTTTCTTTTTCGCTCGTACTTTTGCAACAAACGAGACTGAAGAGGTCCCCCTGGTGTCTACATGGTTAGTGGCATGCTGGGCATGCTCTGTGTGCCAGTCAAAGTTCTAGAAACTTTGACAAGTGTTCCATGTCAGGGCTCCATCTGTTGATGTCACCCATATGTGAGGACTACCATCCTGCTTGTCCTGGGAGATCACCTGTTACAGGTAAGCAACTCTGCTGATTCACCCCATTCTATAGGGCAGCAGTTCTCAACCGGTGTGTTGCCAAGAACATGCAGGTGTGTCGCCACACTTCCCGGTCCCCCGCTGACCCAGCTGCTCCCCCTACCCAAGTGAAATAGGTCCGTCGCCTGGGCTTAAAATGCTGATAGCCCAGGCAGAACGCGGCAGAAGAGCTGGTGTCAGGGGCACCGGCATGCTCTCTTCTTCCCGAGCCTCGGAAAAGGAAGTGGTGAGCAGCAGGTGCGTGCGCGGGAAGAAGAGACCATGCTAGTGCGGGCAGCATCTGCCTGAAGAAAAGAAGAGAGGCGTGGCCTGAAGGAAGAGCAGCGCAACTCGGAGTAAAATGTGGAACAACCTCAACCCTCGCAGCTGATGGGACTCCTTTCTCCACGAGGGCTGAACATGAAGGAGGTTGCTGCTACCACTAGTTTAGGGGGGGTGGGAGTGAGTGAATGAGCAAGCATATGTGTTTGAGATCCTGTGTGTGTGAGATAACATGTATGTGAATGATTGAGAGCCTGTATATGTGAAAGAAAGTATGTGTGTGATTGAGAGCTGGTTTAGGTGAAGGACCATTTGAGTATGTGATTGAGCCTGTATGTAAATGAGAGAAAGAGAGAGAGCATGTTTGTAAGCATGTGAATGAGAGTGTGTGTGAGAGAGAAAAAGATAGCATGTATGTGTGTGATTGAAAGCCTGTGTGTAAGCGTGAAAAGATAGACAGCATGTGTGTAAATGTGTAATTAAGAGCCTATATAAGAGAGAGAAAAAAGCATGTGTATATGTGAGCGATTGAGAGCCAGTGTGAGAGAAAGGAGAAAGTTGCAAGCAAACCATCCCTCCTCCTGCTAATTCAAAACAATCTCAGGGCACCTGGATATCAAACGTTCCCAGGTATGCAGAGCAAAACATTTTTTGTATCATTTTTCATTACTGGGTCTTTGTGTCTGCTATTTTTAAATATTTATTGGTATATAGAAATCTTTGATTATGAGTTTTTAATTATTGTATATTCCATTCATCAGCTGTTTTGAAATAATCTGTTCTTTTTGTTAGTATGGTTTTACTGCTACTGATTTTATATTTCTTGATTTGTTTTATAAGGATAGGTGATGTTTCTTTTTTTCCTTTGTTACACTGCATTCAGAGACTCTGGCTTGTTGCGGTTTCCAATTCAGTTTTTGACTGCATGCTTCTAGTTATGCGTTTTGGTCTCTTTATTCTTTGTTAGGTGAGGGTCAGTACATGTGATTCAGGTGAGGTTTTCTGCTGGTGTGTAGTTTCTGTGTAGGGCTCTATAGCAGCCTGACTTGGTCTGTTTTCCTAATAGGAGATGTATTGGTGTCTTAAGGCCTGGTGTAATATTTTCAGTTTGCTTTTTCTTAGGTAAGGTGGTTATTCTTCAAGTGCTGGAAATTGGTGCTATTTTGGTGTGGGATGTTTACTATTTATGCAATTTCTGTTCAGATAGAATACGTATCTTTTCCTTGTGTTATTCTTAACAATAAAAATAACACTGGACCTTTATTTTTTATTTCCGCTGTGAAGTATGAGCAGTGTGTTGCCACACATGTGAGCGTGGTCTGTCAGGTGTGTCACGATGGGAAAAAGGTTGAGAACCACTGCTATAGGGAACCTAAATGATGCACATGTCATCTTACTTTATAAACAGAAAGAAGATGTGCTAGATATGGAGTCATATTGACCCATTTCTCACAGGACAAGCAGGATGGTAGTCCTCACATATGGGGTGACATCATCAGGATGGAGCCCAATCACAGAAAACTTCTGTCAAAGTTTCCAGAACTTTGACTGGCCCCTACTGGGCATGCCCAGCATGGCACCAACCCTGCAGCCAGCAGGGGTCCCCCTTCGGGCTTCTTTTTTCCGCACAGCAGTAGCCTCGCAGTTTAGGAGCTCTAAAGTGATTCCTGACAGGAATTTTCTTCACAGAATTATTTAAAGTTAAATTGCCCCACAGGGGTACCTCCTCTAACTTCGACCACGGTATCCAGTAAGTTTTTCTCTGTTTTTCCGTCGATTACCGTCTAGTTTGGCCCTTCGGCCTACTGGCCGTCGACTGTACCGCGGCTTGATTTTTTTTCAGTGACCATGGCGTCTGGATTCCGTCGGTGCCTGGACTGTACTCACACCATGTCTATCACAGACCCCCATGGATGTGTTTAGGCCGTGAGCATGATGTCCTGACTTGCACCAAATGTGCCCTCATGACACCAAAAGGTCGCAAAGCCAAAATGGAGAAGATGGAACTCCTCTTCCGTGCTCAGACCCCGACTCCGTCCATTGCATCGACGTCATCGGAACCGGCATCGTCGACTTCGCGCCAGCATCGACTACTGACCGGTGACCGGCCACCATCGACGTCTTCATGGCCATCGACACCCGCTACTACCCCTCAGGATCGAGGGGATCGCAGGGAGAGACATCGTCATTGACATCGCAAGACTCAGACAGTCGAGGGAGCGAAGTCATGGACCTCGCCACTGTCCGAGCCACCATCGAAGAAGCCCCATCCAGGAAAGGCACCGACCATTCCTGCGACCGGGTCATCGAGGCCACCCGCACCAGATCGGGGTTTGGGAGCCGCGATTCCACCTGTAAATGTGGTCCCTCCGGCTGTGCCTCTGCCTCCCTCTTCTGTTCCGGAGCCGAGGCTGCTTGCTCCAGGTCTCCGAGAAGAACTGGACCGGCTGGTTCAGGAGGCCATCGACATGGCAATGCAACGTCTCCAGGTTCCTCTGACACTGGCACAGATTGTGGAACCTGTCATCGACCCGATTCCGGCAGCGCTGGCACTTCTGCTGTCTAGGATGGAGGCGCTGATGGCCGCCCTTCCACTGATGGATCCTGGGTCTCCGATGGTTCCGATGCCCTCCCCAAGGACGGCTTCATCTGGAGGAGAAACACCGTTCCACATTCCTCCATCGGGAGTTTTATCTCAGCCATCAATGCCAATACGTCCCTTGCCACCGATTCATCCATCGTTGCCGATACGTCCATCGGCGCCATCAATGCCTGCACCGATGCCTTCCATGCCATCATCTGTGCCTCCTGCGATTCCTTTGATTTTTTCAGAGCCTCACCCGGGGCCTTCAGGTATCCAACCCCCTTCTCGTCCTACAGGACAGTCTGCTGATCCTTATGATACTTGGGGTGATGATACTTCAAGAGACACCGATGACTTACCTTCACCACCTTCTCTTACTGAAAGTAGAAAGCGTTCTCCTCCAGAGGACCTCTCATTCATAAATTTTGTGAAGGAAATGTCTGAGTTGGTTCCTTTTCAACTTCAGATGGGACAGGATTACAGGCACCAAATGATGGAGTTACTCCAATTTCTGGATGCCCCCAAGGTAATCACCTCCATTCCCATTCATCAAGTACTTCTTGATCTTCTCAAAAAGAACTGGGAAAATCCTGGGTCAATTGCTCCAGTTCACAGGAAGGCTGACGCTACTTACTTAATTCAGTCAGCCCCAGGTTTTCAAAAATCCCAGCTTGACCACCACTCAGTTGTGGTAGAGTCAGTTCAGAAAAAGGCGAAAAGGTCAAAACCTCACTCATCCACCCCACCTGCTAAGGAACAAAAGTTCCTAGATAATATTGGTCGACGAGTGTTCCAAGGAGCCATGCTCATCTCCAGAATTGCTGCCTACCAGCTTTATATGACCCAATATAATAGGGTCATCTTTAAACAGATACAGGATCTATCTGAGTCCCCGCCTGAACAATTCCAAGACCAGCTACAAACCCTTGTTAACAAAGGTTTTGAGGCAGGAAAACATGAGATTCGAATATCTTATGACATATTTGACACCTCTACCAGAGTGTCTGCAGCTGCCATTTCAGCAAGACGGTGGGCCTGGCTTAAATCTTCTGACCTTCGCCCAGAAGTGCAAGACTGGTTGTCCAACCTGCCGTGTGTGGGAGATCATCTGTTCGGTGAACAGATTCAACGAATGGTGCCTGAATTAAAAGACCATCATGAGACCTTTAAACAGCTCTCTTCGATGCCTTCAGACTTCTCTTCAAGACAGCCCATCAGGAAGGACTCTAAGAAGTCTTTCTACCGTCCAAGGAAGGCCTACCCACCACCAGCAATGTCCCGTACTACGAGACCTTATCAGAAACCTCAACCTCGCCAAGTCCAAAAGCAGAAACCACAAGCAGCTCCCCAGCCAGGACCTGCTTCAGGTTTTTGACTTCCGCTTGGCGAGCAGCAGCCAGATTCCTCTTCCAAACATACCAGTAGGAGGTCGATTGTGCCACTTTCTCAACATGTGGCAGTCAAATCACAACCAAGTAGTGGGTATTGGCAATCATTGCTCAGGGTTACCATCTGAACTTTCTCGCCCTGCCACCAGACTCCCCACCTCTGCAGACGTGGAGAACCTCCGACCACTCCATTCTTCTGGAACAAGAGGTCTCCCTCCTTCTCCAGTCAAGAGCAATAGAGCCCGTTCCGTACTCGCAGCAAGGCCTAGGGTTCTATTCCCGGTACTTTCTGATCCCCAAAAATCGGGGGGGGGGGGGGGGTTCGTCCAATCCTGGACCTACGTGCTCTCAACAAGTACCTCCAGTGGGAAAAATTCAAGATGGTTACCTTGGGATCACTTCTACCTCTTCTACAAAGAGGAGACTGGCTCTGCTCTCTGGACCTCCAAGATGCATACACACACATTGCGATAACTCCAACTCATCGCAAATTTTACCTGAGGTCTTTAGTAGGGTCCAAGCACTATCAATACCGAGTGCTTCCGTTCGGCTTGGCATCTGCACCATGAGTCTTTATCAAATGTCTCGTAGTTGTCGCAGCTTTTCTCAGAAAAGAAGGTGTTCACATCTACCCCTATCTGGATGACTAGTTAGTCAGGGTCCCAACCCAGCAAGCGGCTCGGTCGTCCCTCGATTTGACTCTACACACGCTTTCATTTCACTAGGATTTCTCGTCAATTACGGGAAATCCTATTTAGTCCCATCTCAAACCTTGTCGTTCATTGGCGCAGACTTGGACACCTTGCAGGCAAAAGCTTTTCTACCTCAACAACTAGCGTTAACTCTCGTGTCTCTTGCTCACCAGTTACAGTCTCAAAATACTGCGACTGCACGCCAATTTCTCGTCCTCCTAGGTCACATGGCGTCCTCAGTCCATGTCACACTGATGGCCCGCTTGGCCATGAGACTTATGCATTGGACTCTGAAGTCACAATGGATTCAAGCTGTTCAGCCTCTGTCGGCCATTGTCCACATCACCGACTCACTCCGTCTGTCTCTCGCTTGGTGGAAGAATCAGAGCAATCTCCTCCAGGGATTGCCCTTTCACGTGCCAAATACTCGTCATTCTCACCACCTACGCTTCCAACCTCGGGTGGGGAGCCCATGTGAACGATCTGCAGACGCAAGGATTTTGGTCTCCAGAGGAAGTCAAACACCAGATGCTCTCAGAGCTTTTCAGGATTGCCTTTCCAATCAAGTCATCCTGATTCAGATGTTCAACCAGGTGGCCATGTGGTACATCAACAAGCAGGGAGGCACAGGATCCTTCCTTCTGTGTCAGGAAGCTGCACAGATTTGGGCAGAAGCGCTCTCCCTCTCGATGTACCTCAGGGCCATCTACTTGCCGGGAGTGGACAATGTTCTAGCAGACAAGCTGAGTCGTGTCTTCCAACCGCACGAATAGTCTCTCAACCCCTCGGTAGCAAACTCCATCTTCCGACAATGGGGGCATCCTCATACAGACCTCTTTGCGTCCCCTCATAACCACAAAGTGGACCATTACTGCTCCCTCACTTGCAGCAAAGGCTCTCAGCCCAAAGATGCATTCTCCCTCTCATGGGCAACCAGTCTGCTTTATGCATTCCCTCCACTTCTTCTTCTCTCGAAGACTCTCGTGAATTTATGTCAGGACAAGGGAACCATGATCCTGATAGCACCTCACTGACCACGCCAAGTGTGGTTTCCAATACTACAGGATCTCTCCATCCGCAGGCACATTCCCTTGGGACAGGACCCGCTTCTGATCACTTAAAACAACGGGAGCCTATGCCATCCCAAACTTCAGGCCTTGTCCCTGACGGCATGGATGTTGAAAGGTTAATCCTTCAACCACTTAACCTTTCAGACCCAGTTTCCCGTGTCTTGATTGCTTCATGGAAGCCTTCCACGAGAAAATCTTACTCCTGTAAATGGAAAAGGTTTACCTCATGGTGCACTTCTCAGTCCTTTGATCCCTTTTCCTGTCCAATCCCACAGTTTTTGGACTGTCTCTGGCATCTGTCAGAGTCTGGTCTCAAGACATCTTCCATCAGAATGCATGTCAGTGCGGTAGCCACCTTCCATAAAGGGGTCGGGATGTCCCTATCTCAGAACAACCCCTTGTGACACGCTTTCTGAAGGGCTTGCTCCACATCAAGCCACCTTTACGTACTCCGGCCCCTTCTTAGGACCTTAACCTGGTTCTTGGTTGGCTCATGAAACCACCATTTGAGCCTCTTCACTCCTGTGATCTAAAATATCTCACTTGGAAAATGATTTTCCTTTTGGCTATCACCTCAGCTCGCAGGGTTAGTGAGTTACAGGCTCTAGTTACCTATCCACCTTACACTAAACTCCTGCAGGAACGGGCGGTACTCCGCACTCTTTTACCTAAGGTAGTTTCGGAGTTTCACATTAATCAATCCATCATACTACCTACCTTCTTTCTCAGGCCCCATTCCAATCCAGGGGAACAGGCTTTGCATACCCTTGACTGCAAACGGGCTCTAGCTTTTTATCTAGACCATACAGTTGCCCACAGGACGAGCCCTCAGTTATTAGTCTCGTTCCACCCCAACAAATTAAGGCAACCTGTGGGTAAGCAGACTCTCTCCTCCTGGTTAGTGGACTGCATATCTTTTGCTATCAGCAAGCAGACATTCCTTTTCAAGATCGTGCTAAAGCACACTCTGTGAGGGCCATGGTGACTTCAGTAGCACACCTATGATCGGTGCCGCTTCCTGACATTTGCAGGGCTCCCACCTGGAGCTCACTCCACACTTTCGCAGCCCACTATTGCTTGGACAAAGCCGGAAGACAAGATTCCATCTTCGGCCAGTCTGTCCTGCGTAACCTATTTCCAAAGTGACGTACCAACACCCTTCCGCCTGCCCGGTGGGGTTCAGGATGCCCTCTACCAAATTCCACCCCAGTTGTTGTGCCTGTTGCATGCCGTTGGGTACATTTGGTGCATGATCGGACATCCTCAGCTCGGTACTCACCCATATGTGAGGACTACCATCCTGCTTGTCCTGTGAGAAAGCAAATGTTGCTTACTTGTAACAGGTGTTCTCACATGACAGCAGAATGTTAGTCCTCACGAAACCCGCCCGCCGCCCCGCGGTGTTGGGTTCGTAACGTTTTGTTGTTTTATTTTTCGGCATTGCCTGTAGCTTTCAAATAAGACTGAAGGGGGACCCCTGCTGGCTGCAGGGTTGGTGCCATGCTGGGCATGCCCAGTAGGGGCCAGTCAAAGTTCTGGAAACTTTGACAGAAGTTTTCCGTGATTTGGCTCCATCCTGATGATGTCACCCCATATGTGAGGACTAACATCCTGCTGTCCTGTGAGAACACCCGTTACAGGTAAGCAACATTTGCTATCTCTTCTCAATTCAAATGTTAAAATTCTAGCGCAAATTTTGCAGCAACAGATAGAGGAATGATGCCACATTGCTAAGGACCAGTCTGGCTTCATCAAAGGAAGATGGTCTTTTCATAACACTAGAAGCCTTTTTAATTTATTACATATGGGGGGGTACACGTAAAATACCTGGAGCTATCTTGGCCCTAGACACTAACAAAGCATTCAGTGGCAATATCTTTCAAGTTCTGCAAAAATGTGGATTCCCAGAGGAATTTAATAAATGGATACAAGTCCTCTATACTTTCCCTAATGCTTGTGTTTTATTTAATGGTCGATTTAATTAAGGCCTTCAGAATGGCAAGCAGAACACATCAGGGATGCCCACTGTCACCTCTATTATGTCCTATAGTTATTGAGCCATTGGCCCAGGCAGTTCGTGTGCATCCTGAGATTGAGGGATGAATATAGATATGGAGTCCAACGTAAAATTTCTCTGTATGTGGAGGATGATCTGATATGCTTGACCCAATTGGATAGTTTAGGTCTGCCCTTAATGTACTTATTGGGAGAATATGGGAACATATCCACATATCAGATTAATTATACTAAGTCAGAAATTCTTCTTTTGGGGAGGGGGGGGGGGGGGGGATTTGTATACCTGGAATTTTGTGGCAATTTCATCAGGTGACTAGTGGTTTTACTTCTTTAGGTATCAAAATCTCCCCTAATCTAAAAAATTTATTTAGATTATAGCAGTTATCCAGAAAGAGCTGAAAGATTGGGTAGACCTGCATATCTCCTGGTCAGGCAGAATTAATCTAAGATGTGTATATTGCTCAAATTGGTGTACCTTTTCCAGCATAGTCCATGTTGGATCCCTCAGTAAAATTTTGACTCTTTAAATAGCCAGCTGGAAAGTTTTATTTGGCATAATAAAGTGGCACGTATTCATCTATCAATCCTACCTTCCTAAATCCCGGTTTGGGGGGGGGGGGGGGGAAGGGGGGGTATGGGACTACAGAATCTTCAGAGCTGCTATTGGGCATCAAGATTGGTGTGTTTGCGGAATTGGTTTGATTCGGATTCCAAGGGTGGATGGCTCCAGATAGAAAGGGCTCCGACAGGGGGAATGGAAATTCCTTTATTAACATTCTCTGAGGACAAGCAGGATGGTAGTCCTCAGACATGGGTGACATCATCAGATGGAGCCCCGATGCAGAAAACTTGTCAGTTTCTAAACTTTGACTAGGCACACTGAGCATGCTCTTATATCATGCATCCTTGCAGGGGTCCCTCTTCAGTCTCTTCCGTGGAGCTGTAAGCCTCGTGGTGTGATTGAGCTCACTTTGGCTGTTTTTAGCCTTGTGGAAAACATTTTGCTTTTTGCGTTTTCAGTTTTTCTCCTAGGACAAGCAAGATATTAGTCCTCACATATGGGTGACATCATCCGATGGAGCCCTGCACAGAAAACGTTTTTGTCAAAGTTTCTAGAAACTTGGCCAGCAGACTGAGCATGCCCAGCCAGCTACTATCCGCATGTCCACATGAAGTCCCCCACCTGTCTCTTCTTTTCCGCAGTGCAGTTGCCTCATGGTTGGTGGAGCTCCACTTTTTTTTTTTTTTCAAAATTTCTCTCGAATCCTTCGAGTTTCTTCTCGATCCTTGTCTGGTCCCCCTTCGCAATCGTTGCCCTTCCTGGTACATTAGGTTACTTTTTGATTTTTTTTTTTTCTTGTTCTTGCAGTCGATTCCCGACTTCCCACCTCCTGGTGCCCGTAGGCCATCGACCGCATGCCGGATCTTTTTTCATGGTGTCGACCAGTTTTCGTTGGTGCCCCCAGTGCCTGTGGACTATGTCCATCACGGACCCACATGAGGTTTGCATCCTCTCTGCCTGGGGGCCTCACACAATGTCCATGGATGTTGTCTGTGCAATCAGATGACATCCAAGGGGCATCATGCGTGCCTCAACAAAATGGAGAAACTTTTCAGGACCCTGAAATCCTACATTCCTATGTTGGATGCTTCGATGGCCAAGGATCACAGGGAGTTGTCCTCATCTCTGACCCTCATGGTCCCTTTCATCTCCATCCTCAAGGATTGGGGAGAGGGAGATCGATCCACAGTGGGGTCTCCCCTCCCCAGACCCTGAGGGTCATCGACTTCCTCGGTGCCGGGGAAAGACCGGGCCGAGCATCGGAAGCGTTCCCAGAAGCACCGGCACTGGTCACCATCCTGACACTGTTCCTGTTCCGGAATGGCATTGGTGGCCGCCGAGCCGCCATTGAAATGGCACCAGCCGTTGGGGGAACGCCGGTAGCCCAAGGCGTTCCCCCGCCAATACCGATGCCAGGTACCGTACCACTCTGGGGATCCAAGGATGAGTCGGCAATGCCTCGTCCCTCTCCATCAGCCCTGACCACTCAGGACTTTCAGGAGTTGTACCGCAGGGTGCAGTTGGCAGTGCTAAAGGCACTGCAAGGCGTTCAGATACTGGCGCCACTGGCCCCCATACCAGTGCCTGAACCTCCGCCATCAATGCTGTCACCCTTGCTAGAACATGTGGACATCCTTCTTGCGCCGTACTGATGCAACCAGTGTCCGGGAGGCCATTGATGCCTCGCCAGCCTCCGATGTCCTCCACCAGAGCGATCCCGGGTCCTCCGAGGAGGATGAACCCTCTGGGACCGGGCACCTTTGACCACAGTTCCCCAAGCCGCTACCGGATTTTTCCGGCTTACCACAGCTTAAGACCCCCTTGATGCCGGGGGATCCATCGGTGCCGCCGGTACCCCTGCATCCTCCAAAGCCCTCGGATCCTAGGGTCGATGCCTCTCATGGCCCCCTGTCCTTGGCGCATTGCCCAAGTGAGGAGGAGGGTCCCTATGACCCTTGGGGTGATGACTCCACGGACTCGTCCTCCAAATACTCCAATTACCTGCTTTTGGAGCCTTCACCCCCAGAGAAACTGTACCGGTCACCGCCGGAAGATGCTGAGGCCATCCTCTTTCACCTCCTTACGGAGGAGGATGCACGCTACAAGATGCTGGAGTTGCTCCAGTTCATTGACACTCCTAAAGAGATTGTGGCAGTTCCTTAAAAATGTCGTGGATTGCAACTTGTCCTCTACATGTGGGAGCGCACCCCATTTCCGCCTCCCCAGTAAACAGGAAGGCCGATGCCGCCTACTTGGTGCAGCAGGCCCTGGAGTTCGAAAGGAGGCAGCTCCCCCACCAGTCAGTGGTAGTGGAGTCCGCTTTAAAGAAGGCCTGGCACTCCCGCACCCATGCCTCCGCTCCTCCAAGACGTGAGCATAGGGAACTTGACGCCATAGGGAGAAAGTTCTTCCAAGGTGCAATGCTGGTTGCCTGCATTGTGGCTTACCAACTTTACATGACTCAATATAACCGCAATCTCTGGAAGCGGGCGGGTCCAGGATTTTGCAGAGGGCTTTCCCCAACAGCAGCAGGAAGCGCTTGCCGTCTTTGCCTTGCTGGGTCTGGAAGCAGGGAAACAGGAGGTACAGTCCACCTACGATGTGTGTGAAACTGTAGCCCGCTTAGCAGCCGTAGGCATCTGTGCCATACGGATGCCTTTGCTCAGAGCATTGGAACTCCGACTGGAGGTCCAGGATAGGCTCACTGACCTCCCCTGTACAGGCGAGAACCTGTTCGGGGACAAGGTCCTGGACGCGATGGCGCAGCTGAAGGACCATCATGACACCCTCCAGCAGCTATCTGCTAGTCCCTTCGTCCAGGAAATCCTCCAGGCCAGGCTCTCGCAAGTCCTTCTACCGGCAGCGAAAGTATTACCCTCTGGCCACTTGGACTCGGTGGTCCCAGACCAGTTCTAGGGGTTGCCCCGCCAACAGCAGACCCCAACTGGCACCCCAGCAAACCTCGGCCACGGGTTTTTGATTGGCTGTGAGGGAGCACAAGTCAGCTGACAGTTCCACTGGCACCCGATCCACTAGTTGGCGGCAGGCTTTTCAGCTTCGCCCGGTGCTGGGAAGGGATCACGTCAGACTGTTGGGTCCTTGCCATCGTATACCAGGAGTACCGTCTGCACTTCAGCTGGCCCCTGGAGACCTCTCCCCCATGTCCATTGTGGGGTTCATCCGTCCATTTCATTTGGTCGCTCTTCAAATAGAACTTTCTGCCCTCCTTGCAGTGGGCACAGTGGAACAGGTCCCTCGCAGACAGCAGGGCCAAGGGTTCTACTCAAAATATTTCCTCATCTCCAAAAGGAATGGCGGGCTGTGCCCCATCCTCAACCTCAGGGCGTTGAACAAGTTTCTCGGAAGAGTAAAATTCAAGATGGTCTCCCTGGGCACGCTGATCCCCCTCCTCCTCCGAAGAGACTAGTTCTGCTCCCTCGACTTGAAGGAGGCATACGCACACACAGCGGTCGTCCCCAGCCACAGGAAGTACCTCTGCTTCGTAGTGGGGAATGCACATTTTCAATACAGAGTGCTGCCCTTTGGGCTGGCATCAGCCCCCCCACATCTACACCAAATGCTTGGCGGTGGTGGCTGCCTACCTCAGATGTCGCTTGGTCCATGTGTTCCTATACCTGGATGACTGGCTGGTCAGGAGCGACTCCTGCTCCAGAGCCTTGCAATCTCTGGACCTGACAGTTCAGACCCTGCAGACTTTGGGATTCATCATCAACTTAGTCGCACCTCTGCCTGCCGCCGCAGCTGGAGTTTATAGGCGCCAGGTTGGACATGGCATAAGCGAAAGCTTTCTTGCCCAAGGATCGGGCGGTCACCCTCTCCTCACAGGCCACCCTCATCCGCAATAGCAGATCGTCCTCTGTCCATGTGACCCCCTTGGCCCGTCTCCACATGCGGACCCCTCAGTGGGCCTTGCAGCCTCCGTGGCAGCAAGCATCCCAGGATCCTAGAGGCGCTCTGATCACGATCAAGGACCCTCTCCAGCTATCCTTGGCCTGGTGGGAAGCCCTTCCCAATCTAGAATGCGGACTTTCCTTCCATCCTGTGCCGCACCAGGTGACCCTCACCACTGATGCTTCTCCTCGGTGGGGAGCCCACGCGAACGGTCTACACACTCAAGGCCTTTGGACCACCAACGAAGCATGTTGCCAGATAAACTTTCTGGAGCTTCGAGTGATACGGTATGCCCTGTGGGCGTTTTGGGATCAGTTGTCATCCAAAAGAGGTCCTTATCAGGATGGACAACCATTTTGCGATATGGTACATCAACAGGGCGGCATGGGCTCATTCTTCCTCTTCAGGAGGCGGTGCAGGTTTGGAACTGGGCCTTCTGCCAAGGGATGTATCTATGAGTAACCTACCTGCCAGGTCACATCAACACACTGGCAGACCATCCCATGCCACACTCATGCTCCTTCCACCCTGCGGTAGCGGCCGAATTATTCCACCGCTGGGGTACGCCTGATATGGACTTGTTTGCCTCCCCTCTCAATCACAAGGAGAGCAAGCTCTGCTCCATAATAGTGAGGAATGGCCATCCAGCCTGCGATGCATTCTCCCTTCATTGGGGGCAAGGCCTCCTGTATGCGTACCCGCCTCTCCTACCCCTCGCGAAGACCCTGTTAGAACTTTAGGAGGACGGGGGACCATGATTCTCTTGGCACCCTCCTGGCCTCGGCAGGTTTGGTTTCCACTCCTATAGAACCTGTCTGTGCATGCACCCATCCCATTGCGGATGATGCTCAACCTCATAATACAGGACCAGGGCACCCTGCGCCATCTGAATCTCCGGGCGCTAGCCCTCACGGCTTGGATGTTGAGAGCCTGATACTCCAGCCATTACAGCTCTCGGACTGTGTTTCTCGGATCCTGATCGAGTCCCAGATGCCTTCAACTAGGAAGTCCTACACCTCCAAGTGAAAACGTTTTTCCATCTGGTGCAGAGGGCATGGGTTGGACCTCTTCTCCTGCTCTCTCCTCCGGCTGTTGGACTACTTGTGGCACCTGTCTGAGTCTGGGCTACAGACCAGTTCCATCAGAGTACACCTCAGTGCTGTCAGTGCATATCACCAAGGTGTCGCACTCCTATTTCTTCGGTCCAGCCACTGGTTGACCACTTCATGCAGGGTCTTCTCCAACTGAAGCCCCCTCTTTGGCCTCCAGCAGTGTCCTGGGATCTCAACGTGGTCTTGGCAAGACTGGTGCAGCCTCCTTTTGAACCTCTGCAGTCCTGTGCCCTGAAGTTCCTCACCTGGAAAGTCATATTCCTGGTGGTGATCACTTCCGCTCGCAGGGTCAGCGAGCTTCAGGCCCTGGTTTACGTACGCACCATATATGAAGTTCTTCCATGACTGTGGTCTTGCGTATGCATCCTAAATTCTTGCCCAAGGTGGTGTCTGATTTTCACATCAATCAGTCCATCGTTCTACCCACCTTCTTTCCGAGGCCACATTCCCACCCTGGGGAATGTGCTCTTCATACCTTGGACTGTAAACGGGCGCTGGCTTTATATCTAGACTGCACAGCGAGCCATAGTCTACCAAGCTCTTTGTGTCTTTTGACTCCCAACAGGCTAGGGGCCACGGTGGGTAAGCAAGCCCTATCGATCTGGCTGGTGGATTGAATTGCCTTCTACTATCAGCAGGCAGGCAGAATGAAGGCTCACTCCATGCGGGCCATGGCAGCATCTGTGGCCCATTTACATGCAGTCCCCATTGCAGAAATTTGCCGGGCTTTAACCTGGAGCTCTCGCCATTCATTTGCAGCCCACTACTGCCTTGATAGGCATAGCCGTCAGGACAGTGCCTTTGGCCAGTCCGTCCTGCGCCACCTGTTCAGACCTAAACCCTACTGTCTCTACTCATCCTCCTTGTGGGACCAGACCTCCCCTGTTTTCCCCACAGTGCCACAGTTGTGTTGTGCCCTTTGGCACCTTGTTCGGTCGCTGTTAGTCTCTCTGGTTGGTAGGGCAGTTTGGAACTCTGTACTCACATGTGAGGACTACCATCCTGCTTGCCCTAGGAGAAAGTGCAGTTGCTTACTTGTAACGGGTTCTCCTAGGATAGCAGGATGTTAGCCCTCAGGAATCCCGCCTACCTCCCCATAATGTTAGGTTCACTTTCAGTTTTTTATTTTTTCGCTTGTTTCTTTGCTATGTTACGAGACTGAAGGGGGACCTCGTGTGGACGCTCGGATAGTAGCAGGCTGGGCATGCTCAGTCTGCTGGCCAAAGTTTCTAGAAACTTTGACAAGTTTTCTGTGCCGGGCTCCGTCAGATGATGTCACCCATGTGTGTGGACTAACATCCTGCTGTCCTTGGAGAACACCTGTTACAGGTAAGCAACTCTGCTGTATCACGATATGTACTGCTTGGCATAATTTTTATCCCAGGACAAGCAGGATGCTAGTCCTCACATATGGGTGACATCGGTAATGGAGCCCTATGTACGGAAAAACTTCTTTAAAAGTTTCCATGAAACTTTTGAATGGCACCAGAGTGCCTACTGAGCATGTCCAGCATGCCATGATATTCCCTGCCACAGGGGTCTCCCTTCAGTCTTCTTTTTTCCGCGAAGCCGTTAGCATCGCGGGTTAATAGGAGTCTTGAGGTGATTTTCACCTTGTACGAAATTCGAAAAAATTTGATCAGCCGCAGGGGTTTTTCAATTTTATTACCGGCGGTAACTTTTTCTGTTATTGATTCCCGGCTGGGAGCGATAATTTTGGGGGTTTTCGCCGTCGACGGCCGTCCGGCGCCATGGCCTCCGGCTTCAAAAAGTGCCCAAACTGCACAAGAACTATGTCGATTACCGACCCGCATTTTGAATGTGTTCTTTGCTTAGGCAGAGACCACAACATTCAAACGTGCAAGTCTTGTGCTGAAATGACCAGTAAAGTCGTCGTCTGAGGGCTGAGAAAATGGAGCAGCTTTTCTCCATACAGCTCCTTCCACGGGCATCGACTTCAACGCAGTCTTCTCCATCGGCTTCCGTTCGTCAGCTTATGATGAAGAAAAAACATCCGGAAGCTGGAGACGCCTCAACTTCATCTCAGTCAATATCATCGAAAGCATCGACTGCTGGAAGCGATAAACAAAAGGAGAAGCATCGCCATCGACGGCGACAGGATACGATGGCCGAAGAGACTTCCACAGGTACGGCCTCTCCGGCAAAGAAAACCCGGACGGAGACGGAGGCTCCAAGGCCTACTGCAGGGCGTTCCCCACCGATATCGGTGCTGGGTTCCGAACCTCCTCAGGGCTCTGAGGAGGTATCGGCATCGCCTCCACCGCCTCCCTCCACAGCTGCTCTGTTTTCACCAGCTGTGAGAGTGGAACTTGACTCCCTGATACGTCAAGCGGTGCAACAAGCGCCACGTGAGGCGATTCCACCATCGATGCCGATGCCATCACCATCGATGCCCGTTCCATCGATTCCGAGGTCACCGACGATGGCAGCGGAACCGGAGACGATTCCTACCCCGGTACAGTCACCGATGCCGCATACGCCTCTACCGATCCCTTCCTCGGTGCCAGCGACGCCAGCGCCGGTTCCACCTGGGGATGTCACCATGCTACATCCGGTCTTTAACAAACTGGACTCACTCCTGGATATCCTTACCAAACAATTACCACAGGATCCAGTTCCAGGGCCATCTGGTCTACCAAGGCATTTACCACTGGACCCAGTCCCAGGCCCTTCAGGAGTACCAAGGCCTACTAGGCCTCGCTCGCCTGTGCCACCACATCATGATCCTGGGGACTCTTCCTCTGAGTATTCTTCGGATGAAGAATTATTCTCAGAGCCCTCTCCGCCGGATGACCATAGAAAATCTCCACCTGAGGACCTCTCATTTACTAATTTCGTTAAGGAGATGGCAGACACCATCCCTTTTCCTATCCAGACAGAGGTGGATGAGAGGCAGAAGACTTTGGAAGTCCTACAATTTGTGGACCCTCCCAAAGAAATGTTGGCAATCCCGGTACACGAAGTCTTCCAGGAACTACAGCACAGGATTTGGGAGCACCCAAGTTCTGTACCAGCGGTGAACAAGAGGGCTGAAGCCACTTACCTTGTACAGCCTACTCCAGGATTCCAGAGATCTCAACTGCCTCACCAATCAGTGGTGGTTGAATCTGCCCAAAAGAAGGCAAAAAGACAAAAATCCCATGCTTCCTTACCACCTGGGAAGGAAAGTAGATTCCTGGACAACTTAGGAAGAAAGATTTTTCAGGGTTCCATGCTGGTCTCAAAAATTTCTTCTTACCAGCTCTACATGAACCAGTACCAAAGGAACCTATGGAAACGGGTTCAGGAACTCTCTCTTTCTCTTCCAGAGCAGTTTCAGGAGTCATTCCAAAATATAATACACAAGGGCCTTGACTCGGGCAAGCATGAAGTTCGAGCAACTTATGATTGCTTTGAGACAGCAGCAAGATTGTCAGCATCGGGTATAGCTGCGAGAAGGTGGGCTTGGCTGAAGGCCTCTGATCTTCGCCCAGAGGTTCAGGAGCATTTATCTGATCTACCATGTCTGGGGGATAACCTCTTTGGGGAGAAGATTAAGGAAGCTGTGGCAACCTTAAGGGACCACACCGAAACCTTAAAACAATTATCCTCTCAACCTCAAGAAACTCAAGTTTCTTCCAGGAAGTATCCCAGACGTGACACTCGCCGACCGTACTACCGTCCACGTCGGTACTATCCCCCAGCAGGTAGGCCAAGGGCTAACCGCCCAACACAACGCCAACAGCCTAGGCAAAGGCCAACAAGACCTCAGCCACCTCCACAAACAACAACTACTTCTGGTTTCTGAAAAGCCCCAGAGAGCAGCAGCTACATCAACCCGTTTCCAGAAACACCAGTAGGAGGTCGCATACAGTACTTCCACAACAATTGGACCTCCATCACCACCAACCAGTGGGTGTTATCCATCATGACTCACGGTTACAGGCTGGATTTCTTAACTATCCCAAAAGAAAATCCACCACTTCACTCTTACACAATAAATCAACATTCCATAATTCTTCAAACAGAATTATCCACCCTTCTGAGAGCCAGGGCTATAGAACCAGTCCCTGGGCCTCAAAAGGGCAGAGGATTCTACTCCAGATATTTCCTCATTCCAAAGAAAACAGGAGGCCTTCGACCCATTCTAGACCTCAGAAATCTCAACAAATTCCTAAGAAAAGAAAAGTTCAGAATGGTATCCCTAGGCACCATTCTGCCTCTTCTTCAAAGGGGAGATTGGCTCTGCTCTCTGGATCTTCAAGATGCATACGCTCACATTCCCATCTTTCCTCCTCATCGCCAATACCTGCGTTTTCGGGTACTGGATCAGCATTTTCAATACAGAGTGCTGCCTTTCGGCCTTGCATCAGCACCACGAGTATTCACAAAGTGCATGGCTGCAGCAGTGGCACACCTCCACAAGCAAAGGGTGCATGTGTTCCCTTACCTGGACGATTGGCTCATCAAGAGTCAATCAGAAGAAGGAGCTCTCACTTCTCTCAAGCTCACCATCCAAGTGCTTCACTCCTTGGGATTTCTCATCAACTACCAGAAATCCCATCTGTCACCAACTCATCTGATACAGTTCATAGGTGCAGAACTAAACACTACACTAGCAACGGCTTTTCTTCCAAGAGACCGTGCTCAAACACTTGTCCTGTTGACTCACAATCTTCGCAAACAATTCCAGGTAACCGCTCACCAGTGCCTCATTCTTCTAGGGCACATGGCTTCCACAGTTCATGTCACTCCCATGGCCAGATTGACCATGCGACTACTACAATGGACACTCAAAGCACAGTGGATACAAGCCACTCAACCAATGTCCACTCCCATTCATATCACACCAGAACTCAGATCTGCACTCCTCTGGTGGACATCAATGGACAACCTGCTCAAAGGCCTACCTTTCCAGCAGCCAGTTCCACAAATGACTTTGACTACAGATGCATCCACCTTAGGGTGGGGAGCACACATTGGTCCTCTAAAGACACAAGGCAAGTGGACACAGCTCGAAGCCTCTTTTCAAATAAACTTCCTAGAGCTTCGAGCTACACGCTATGCGCTACATGCGTTCAAGGACTGCCTATCACACAAGACTGTTCTGATCCAAACGGACAACACAGTAGCCATGTGGTACATCAACAAACAGGGCGGTACAGGTTCCTACCTCCTTTGTCAAGAAGCAGCACAGATTTGGGACTGGGCCCTCACACACTCAATTTTTCTACGGGCCACCTACCTAGCGGGCATCCACAACACAGTAGCGGATCGCCTCAGTCGTCAGTTCCAACCGCACGAATGGTCCTTGGATCCAGCAATAGCATCCAAGATTTTCCAACGCTGGGGTCAACCGACGATAGATCTCTTTGCATCTCAACTCAACTACAAAGTGAACAATTACTGCTCTCTCCTCTGGCAGCAACACAGCCTACCAAAGGACGCGTTTGCTCGCCATTGGAATTCAGGCCTGTTGTACGCGTATCCACCGATACCACTCATAACCAAAACATTAGTGAAACTACAAAGGACAAGGGAACTATGATCCTCATAGCCCCATATTGGCCTCGACAAGTATGGTTCCCCACACTGCTAGATCTTTCAGTCAGGGATCCAATTCGCCTGGGAGTAGCTCCCACTCTCATAACTCAGGAACAGGGTCAGTTGCGCCATCCCAACCTTCAGTCCCTGTCCCTGACAGCATGGATGTTGAAAGCTTGATCTTACAACCTCTCAACCTTCCAATCACTATATCTCAAGTTCTTATAGCTGCACGTAAACCTTCCACTAGAAAGAATTATTCCTATAAATGGAAACGGTTTACGCTGTGGTGCACTCAGAAAGATTTAGATCCTTTCACTTGCCCCACTACCTCGCTACTAGATTACCTTTACCATCTCTCAGACTCTGGTCTTAAGACATCGTCTGTAAGAGTACACTTAAGTGCAATCTCAGCTTATCATACCAAGCTGGGAGATGCATCTATCTCCACACAGCCTCTCGTCAGTAAATTCATGAGGCCTAACTCACATTAAACCTCCAGTTCATTCCCCAGGCATACAATGGGATCTGAACGTAGTACTCACTAGACTTATGCGTTCTCCTTTTGAACCCATAAATACTTGTGACCTTAAATACCTTACTTGGAAAACGGTTTTCCTTATAGCCATTACATCAGCTAGGAGGGTCAGTGAATTACAAGCACTAGTCACATACGAACCTTTTACAAAGTTCCTCCATGACAGAGTAGTCCTCCGGACACATCCAAAATTCCTTCCTAAGGTTGTCACGGAATTTCACTTGAACCAATCGATAGTTTTACCTACATTCTTTCCTAGGCCTCACTCTCACCAAGGAGAAAGAGCCTTACACACTTTGGACTGTAAGCGTGCGTTGTCTTTCTATTTAAACCGCACTACAGCCCAAAGAAAATCCAGTCAGCTGTTTGTATCCTATGATCCAAACAAACCAGGTAAAGCAGTGGGTAAACATACTCTGTCAAACTGGTTAGCAGATTGCATACAATTTTGTTATGAAAAAGCAGGCCTTACTCTTCAAGGGCGAGTAAAAGCACATTCAGTAAGAGCGATGTCAACTTCAGTAGCACACCTTCGCTCTGTACCTATTCTGGACATTTGCAAAGCAGCAACATGGAGTTCTCTTCACACCTTTGCAGCTCATTACTGCTTAGACAAAGAGGGAAGACAAGATTCAGCCTATGGACAAATCCGTCTTAAAGAACTTGTTTCCAGTGTAATCCCAACTCCTTCTACATCCAACCTGCTGTGATTTCGGCTGATTCATTTCAACAACAATACCTCACGGTTACTTCAGCACAAAATGACTCAGCCTCTAGCTTGCTAATCACCCATATGTGAGGACTAGCATCCTGCTTGTCCTGGGATAAAGCAAAATTGCTTACCTTGTAATAGGTGTTATCCCAGGACAGCAGGATGTAGTCCTCACGAAACCCACCCGCCACCCCGCGGAGTTGGGTCCGATATGTTTTATTATTTTATTTTTGGCTAACGCTTATTGCTACAAAACAAGACTGAAGGGAGACCCCTGTGGCAGGGAATATCATGGCATGCTCAGTAGGCACTCCGGTGCCATTCAAAAGTTTCATGGAAACTTTTAAAGAAGTTTTTCCGTACATAGGGCTCCATTACCGATGTCACCCATATGTGAGGACTACATCCTGCTGTCCTGGGATAGCACCTATTACAAGGTAAGCAATTTTGCTTTTTATTGCATTAAAATTTTTAAAAAAGATAACTATGGACATTTTTAAGACTAATAATTATAATGATTGGCAATATCCACGATGATCCTAGTATTGAGCAGTGAGCTCTAAGTATGATAGTTTTTAATTAGAATGTTTTTAGATCAGCAAAGCAATATTTTGAGGTTGTAGCATACATTCACATTGATGGTACAAATCATACTTGAAATAGTGTATGGTTATGGAATAAGTGATATTAACATATTTTCATTGTATTTTCATTTTCTCTGTAGCACAAATTGAGCTCTGATCCTACTCCAGAAGATTTCCTGATTGACCAATACATTTATCGTCCTAAGTTGATGGTTTATGAAGAGGATTGCCAAGCCCTTTGCCAAGCCATAACAGAGTAGGATAGGTGTTTCTTCATGCCTAAACTGATTTATTTTTTAACTAGCAATAGCCTTCTGCTCCTTTGTATTTCCAGCTCATTCAAAACCAGGGCTGGGATCTGGCGTCATAAGCCTTTATTCACAACTATATAAGGGGTTTTCCTTTATTTTAAATTCAATTTCCTTTCCCCTACTCCCCACCCCAGCATACATAGTTTGGTCATTGTAGTGATAGTCCTGGGTCAGGTGTGATGCACCAGAACTCCTTCTGAAACATGGGCCATGAAACCAGCCACCAGGTGTCACTCCTAACCAATGACTATGATTTCTTCTCACCCCCAGGGGCTGTAAACACAATCTTTGCAGCATCCCCAGCCAACCTAGGGAGCAGAAAACCAGACTCAGGGATTGAACTGGAGACATTCCTCATGGTAGTAATGCCACTGAACCACTGGGCAGGCCATTCCTAGACTCATATTTAACATTCCACTGCAAATTTTTATTCTAGTAAAGAAAAAATGTTTTGAAAGAAAATGTGGCTTTATAAGCTTGTAAATATTGAGAATTATATTCAAAAGGCTTTGTCCGACTAAGTGTGGTTTTAGGTAGGCAAAATCCATTTTTGGAATTTCCCACTGCTCTAAGGTCTCCGGTTCATCTGAGTATAATTCGTTAAGGACTTAGCTGGATAAAACATTCAGATACGTTGGAGGCATTTCAGCATATGGTTAAATTATCATGCTATGTTAGCCAGATAACTCCAATTTTTTGTGTTTCATGAAGCCAGATAACTTTGACTGTCTGACAATAGTCCTAAAGTTAACCAGATAAACTTATCAGGCTAACTTTGATATTACTGGGTATATTCAGCATTTCACCCTCCTCACTGAATGTCCTGACCAACAGGCCGATACAGTAAAATTCGCAGGAGAGCGGGCGATTCACTAAAAAAAAATCAAATTAGGGCCCGCGGTAAAAAGAGGCGCTAGGGACACTAGCGCGTCCCTAGCGCCTCTTTTTTTGACAGGAGCGGCAGCTGTCAGCAAGTTTGACAGCTGACGCTCAATTTTGCCGGTGTCTGTTCTCAAACCCGCTGACAGCCACGGGTTCAGAAACTGGATGCCGGCAAAATTGAGCATCGGTTTTCAAGCCGCGGGCTGATTTTACTTTTTTTTTTTTTTAATTATTTTTAACTTTTGGGACCTCCGACTTAATATTGCCATGAAATTAAGTCGGAGGGTGTACAGAAAAGCAGTTTCTACTGCTTTTCTGTGCACTTTCCCGGTGCTGGCAGAAATTAACGCCTACCTTTGGGTAGGCGCTAATTTCTCAAAGTAAAATCTGCGGCTTGGCTGCACATTTTACTTACTGAATCGCACGGGAATAACTAATAGGGCCATCAATATGAATTTGCATGTTGCAGGCGCTATTAGTTTCAGGGGGGTTGGACGCGCGTTTTCGACGCGCTATTACCCCTTACTGAATAAGGGGTAAAGCTAGCGTGTCGAAAACGTGCGTCCAAACACGGGTTAACAGTGCGCTCCACTGGAGCGCACTGTACTGTATCGGCCTGCAAGTTAGCCAGATAAGTTTATCCAGCTAACTCTGCCGGCCACTTAGCAGCTCAGTATGCACTTAGCAGCTCAGTAAGCTCATTATGCTTAAGATTCCGTTATACAAAACAGCACTTTCCATCTCCTCCTGCTATACCAGTCCAGCCTTTACAAGTGAGTTATTTCCTCCTACCAGCAGATGAAGGCAGACACTTTTTTATAGCCACTACTTAGGAGGTGGTGCCAGCAGCCAGAATCCAGTATTTTCTGCCCTCAGCGGATGGTAGGACTGAACTGGTAGAGCAGCTTGTCTGTGATTTTGTGGTTTGACCTCTGGGCTAGGCCACTACCCATAGCCAGAAGCATGAACCCTGCTCTGCTCCCAAACCTTGAAGGGGTACCTGGTTAAGCTCGGCCAGGGAGCATTATTGAAAGAGAGAAAAAAAGGAACTTAGGGAGATTGGGTTTCTGTTTGCTCCTACTAGGAGGGTTCCCTGCTCTCGTGCTGGTGAATCACTGGTTGTGTCTCCCTGCTTGCTTTCCCCTTGCCCCCTCTCATTTTTGGGGTCGTTCTTGCAATAAAGTTTAAAAAAAAAAGTGTGCGTGCTCAGCTGGCAGTGGGCAGCGACACAGTGCTAAGGAATGGCCTCCAGAGGGTTTCGCAGTCAGCTAGGCTGCGATCACATGGAGAGCGAGCTAGTGCAGTGTGTCGGACTCTCCCTCTCTGCCGCCTGGGGACTTGTTCAGTGTAGTGCTGTGCAGCCGGCCCGATGAGGCATTTTGGAGTCTTTCGGGCAACCGGTGAGAAAGGGCCACATCTGCCTGGCATGCCTTCGGACAAGAGAGGAACCTGGAGCATGCCTACTGCGGGTGTAACTCCTCTCCGGCCGCTAAATAGTTTCCTTGGCGTACTGACCCTGGAAGTCCCTGACAAGCGGTTCTCTACATGGGCTCCAGAGGCGGCAGCGCAGGGAGTTCTCCAGTAGGCAGTGCCTGCTGTCAACTCAGACCCCGGGGGGGGAGGGAGAATTTTCCCTAGAGTTTTCATTTTTTGAGGCAGGCTTTTTATGCCTTTTCCCAGCCAATGGCACTGCCAGGTGGGACCACGGCTATGACTTCTGGCGATTTTTCGCTGGTTCCTTCTCCAGTTCTGTCAAGTGAGTATGGCTAGCTGTGGAGGCCCCCAGGACCCTCTTGGGAGGATCCTCTTTAGAGAACTCTGGGACCTTGATGACTCCGGAGATGGAGACAGTTTATCGCCTTTGGAGGAGGGGGAACTTGCCCCAATCCTTGAGGCTGAGGTGATCTGTCTGTTTCACAGCGGCAAGATCAGTTATTTGATTGATCACGTGATTACATGTCTCTGCCCATGGGAGATAAAGGCTCAGGAGACTCTGGTGTGGATTCCGTCATCAAGGGGAAGCATAAGATCATTACCACATTCCTGCTTCACTTGGAGGTGCAGGAAATGAGGCTAGCAGAATGGGAGTCTCCGGAGTCAGGTCTTCAGGGTATTAACCTCCTATAGTGGCTATATCCGCTTCCACCGACCACAGTACAGAAGTTTTTTCAGGTCCCCGTGGTGGATGCCCTGGTGAGTCCCTCAGTCTTTTTTTCTTTTTCTTTTTTTTCTCACGGGGGTGTACGGTTGCCAACTTTTCTGCTGACCACGACTGAACAACTGAGGACGGAGAAGGGGAGAAGGTCCTTCCTTATTTGCATACATTGCAGATCCTGCCACTTGGAATTCATATGGTATTAGGCCTACTCTTCGCATGTTGCTGTTTGCTTAGCCCTCAGAAAGCCATGAGTAAACTAAATTACAATATAATAAACTTCTCGTATCAAAACAGCGCTAACTGCCAGCAATTAAACACTAACAACTAGAGGTGTTGCTATATATTTAAAAGATCTGGGGCACAAACCCATATGTTCTTGCCCTCTCCCTCCCTCTGAGACTTTTAACAACTCAGCAATCACAATCAGCAGCTCTTCTCCCTCACTCCCTCAGAGAACAATCCTGCAAAACTATGGAGCAAATATACCATACCATATCACACTATCAGACTCACAGTAACCACTCTACCCATGAAAAAGCAATACTGCAATTCTTATAACAGGCCCTAGAACAGGAAAGTACTGAGTAAAACACAAAGATATGAGAGACGCATATCACAAAGTTGACATATTCCAATCATGAAACTAAAAATAAAATGCTTTTTTTTTTTTTTTTTCTTTACCTTTGTTGTGTGGACACTTTATTTTTCTAATCAGGTTTATTGCAGTCTCTCTTCTTATTTCCTCTCTCCTCTTTTCTTCACTTCCTTCCCTACACCTGCCTCCAACATGGATTGACATCTTTCAGTCTCTCTTCTGCATAGCTAGATTTCACTATATCTTCTCCCTTCTCCCACGCTCTCATTCTCCATTTCATCTCTTACACATATCCCTTTCCCAACCCAAATCTCATGCTCTCCCTTCCCAGCCCTCCTATTCCCCCTTTTCACAGTCCCATCTCATATCTCTCAGCCTATCTAATGCACTCCCACTCTTCCCTGCCACTGAATTGCCAAGTCCTTCTTCTAGCCATTCATCCAGAAGACCCTGCTCTCCTCAAACATTTTCTGAGGCTTCTTTCTACCAAAACATCCCTGAGCATCAACTTTCTCCTCCACACATGATCTCTGTTCCCCCCCCTTCCCCCAATATGAATGTCCCTAATACTCCCCACCACCACCACCAAATCTGGATTTGCTGCTGAGGATATGGGGACACCCCCTCACTGTACCTCCTATTAATAAAAAGGCAGGGGTTTACCTAGTCCAGAAGTCTTCCAGATTTTATAAGCATCAGCTGCCCCACCAGTCAGTGGTGGTCAAATCCACCCTCAAGAGGGCCAAGTGCTTTTGGACTCATTCCTCGGCGCCCCCTGGGAAAGACCATAGAGCGATGGACGCTTTTAGGAGGAAGGAATTTCAAGGCGCCATGCTTATTGCCCACATTGCCGCCTACCAGCTCTACATGAGCCAGGACTCGTGGGACATCTGGAAGCAGGTGCAAGAGATGGATGAGTGCTGCCTTAGCAGCAGGCATAAGGGCCTAGAGTACGGAAAACACAAGATATGTGCAACCTACTCTGTTTTCAAGATTGCATTGAGAGTCTCTAGAGGGACTCTGTGCCCGCAGAATGGCATGGCCCGGAGATGGAGATAGAAAATTAAAGGCTTGTTTGTATCACCCCTTATAAGGTCCCATGCTGCATTCAGCCTTCTAGTATTCTCGCTCCAAAAGATGGTAGGCAAGCAATCCTATGTGTGATTGAGTCTGGTTTTAGGCTAGGTGAAGAAGCAGCTAGTGTGTATTGGGCTGCTCTTTTGGTGATAGTATCTGGACTTCCTCCCTCCCTGTCCCAAGGAAGCCACTCTTCAACCAGGGTGCTTCCTTGGGAACTGGATTTGAGCCAGTCTGGTTGAGAATACCCTTTCCTCTTTCCCCCCAATACCTCCATTGTGTTTTAGGGTCCTTATCGCTCTCCTTTTTCCTGTCGATAAGCAGGCTGAATTAGCCAGGCTGTCTGGGATGTCCTTCGAGTCAGAAACTTTTCTCAAGATATACAGGGCTTTGCTCTGTGCACCTGCACGATGGTTCCCATGTGATTGCCTGACTGCCTCAGTTCTGTATTTTCTCCTAGGACAAGCAGGATGGTAATCCTCACAAGTGGATGACATCATTCGATGGAGCCCCGCATGGAAAACTTTTGTCAAAGTTTCTAGAAGCTTTGACCAGCACACTGAGTATGCACAGCATGCCGCTATCCGCGCATCCACACGAGGTCCCCCTTCAGTCTCTTCTCTTCCGCTGTGCAGTTGCCTTGCGGTTCGTGGAGCTCCACTTTTTTCTCAGGTGTTGTGCAAGAAAAGTGTTAGTTCAAGTTTCCATCGTCTGATCCTCCTTCGTGGTTGGTGCCTTCTCGGCGTGGTAGGTAAAGTTGCCATTTTTGTTTGCTTCTTTGCGGTCAGTTCCCGATTTTTCACCTTCGGTGACTGCCAGCCATCGACCGCACACTGGGTATTTTTTATGGCATCGTCCAGTTTTCGCCGGTGCCTGCGGGCCATGTCCATCACAAATCTGCATGAGGTTTATATTCTCTGCCTGGGAGCCTCACACAACGTCCGGGAGTGTCACCTGTGTGATCAACTGACCACCCCCCCCCCCCCTCCCCCCCCAAGAGCTGTCGTGTGTGTCTCAAGATGGAGAAGCTTTTTGGTTCTTCAAGTCTGCTCCATCCACTCCAGTGTCAGAGTAATTGATACCCAGAGGATGTGGGGAGCCCCTTGATATGCTCCCCCTCGCTACTCCTTTCTCCACTTCCTCGAAGGATTGTGGGGATGTTGACCGATCCTCCATGATCTCACCAGTGTCCCGAACATCGGGATCCTCCGCCTCCTCAGCACCAGGGAAAGACAGGGCCGAGCACCGTGGGAGATCCCGTAAGCATCGGCACTGATCGCTGTCGGCGCACGGCTCCAGTGCCGACGTGGCAGTGGCTCTATCGCCACCAAAGTGACCCTGGCCATCGGAGGCCCCATCGTCTGATGTCCCCAGGAGTCCCGGGCGTTCCCCACTGATACCGGTGTTGGGCACTGAGCCACCTCGGAGAACCGAGGAAGAATCAGTGACGCCTCATCCCCCTCATTCACTCCTGGCCTCACCGGACGTCCAGGAGGAGTTGGACTGCAGGATTTAGACTGTGGTGCTCAGAGCTCCAGAACATCGAGGCAGCCATGCCACCAGCCCCCATACTGGTGCCAGAGCCTCCACAGTCTATCTTAGCACCCCTGCTTGAGTGTCTGAACGTCATTTTTGGCACCCTACCGACACAACTGGTGCCCGCAGGGCCTTCGATCCCCCAGCAGCCAACAATGCCCCCCATCGGAGTGATCCCCATCCTCTGGTCCTCCTCCAAGGAAGATGTGACCAGTATCACGTTCCCTAAGCTTCTACCGGGTCCTTCTGGTCTCCCGCGGCCTCTGGTCCCCTCGATACCAAGAGAACCATAGATTTCCGCTGTGCCCTCAAGGCATCCGAAGCCGTCGGATGCCCAGGGCTGATTTCCCCCACAGGGCTCACCCACGTCGTGCTGGCCCCAGTGAGGAGGAAGGGCCTTACGACCTATGGGGGATGATTCTACGGAGTCTTCCTCAGATTTCTCGGATGACCCTTTTCAGAGCCTTCCCCACCAGAGGTAAGGCATCGGTCTCCCCCGAAGGTTTGTCTTTCATGGGGTTTGTCAGGGTTATGGCAGAGGCTACCCCCTTCCAACTCCTCATGGAGGAGGATGCGCAACACAAGATGCTGGAATTTTTCCAGATTGTTGACGCTCTTAAGGAGATCATGGTGGTTCCCATCCATAACATCTTCAAGGACCTCCTCCTTCAAATGTGGGAGCTCCAGATCTCTATCTCCCCTGTCAATAGGAAGGTGGATGCCACCTATTTGGTGCAGCAAGCCGTGGGGTTCAAGAAGCAGCACTTCCCCCGCCAGTTGGTGTTTGTAGAGTCTGCCCTCAAGAAAGCCAGGCGCTCCCGTACTCACGCCTCTGCTCCTCCGGGGCGAGAGCATAGGGAGCTCGATGCCTTTGGCCACAAGGTCCTACAAGGCACCATGTTTCTTGTCCGGATTGCCACCTACCAGTTGTATATGACTCAGTACAACCAGAAACTATGAAAGCGAGTCCAGGATCTTGCAGAGACCCTACTGCAGCAGGAGGCGCTCTCCGCTATTCTCCTGCAGGGCTTTGAGGCTGGCAAGCATGAGGTGCAATCCACCTACGACGTCTTTGAGACTGCAGCCCATGTAGCCGCTGTGGGTATCGGCGCCCATAGGATGGCTTGGCTCAGGACTTCTGATCTCCGCCCAGAGAAACTGGCTGACCTCCCTTGCACAGGTGACAACCTTCTTGGGGATAAGGTCCAGGATGCGTAACACCATGACACCCTTCAACAGCTTTCCACTAGTGCTTCCAATGCCCCTTCCTCGGCCAGGAAAACTCTCAGGCCAGGATCTCGGAAGTCCTTTCACAGGCAGTGGAAGTATTATCCTCTGGCCTCCCAAACTCGCATACCAAGCACCAGCTCCATGGGCCACCCCCGCCAACAGCAAGTGCCTAGGCCCCAGCAAGTCCCAGCTGCAGGCTTTTGACTGACAGCGAGGGAGTACAATTCAGTTGAGTACACCCCTGACGCCAGATCCCCCAGTGGGAAGCAGGCTTGTGGACTTTGCACTCCCTTGGGAGGTTGTCACCTTGGACTGATGGGTCCTTACTATAATCCGTCAAGGGTATTGTCTCTACTTCCAACAGCTCCCAGGAACCTATCCCCCATGTCCATCATGGCCGAGAGTTCTATTCGAGATATTTCCTAATTCTAAAAAGGAATGGCAGCTTACATCCCATCCTCAACCTCAGGGTGTTGAACAAGTTTTTCTCAAGAGAAAATTTCAAGATGGTTTCTCAGGGTACACTGATTCCCCTTCTCAAAAGAGGAGACTGGAAGCGTATGCTCACATAGCCATTTTCCCCAGCCACAGAAAATACCTCTGCTTTATGGTGGGGAAGGTGCTGCCTTTTGGGTTGGCCACAGTCCCTCTCGTCTTCACCAAATGCCTGTCGGTGGTGGCTGCTTATCTCAAGTGTTCTGCGGTGTATGTCTTCCCATACCTAGACTGGTTAATCAAGAGCGATACCCGCGCAGGGGCACTGAGTGCTCTAGCCCTGGCAATATGGGTTCAACAAGCCTTAGTGTTCATGATCAACTTCCCAAAGGCACACTTCTGCCAGTCTCTTCAGCTGGACTTCGTAGGCACCAGACTGAACACGATGCAAGCCAAGGCGTGTTTGCCACACGATCGGGCTTTTGGCCTTGCTTCACTGGCAGCCTCCGTTCACGGCCAGACATCTGCTCCGTTTGCTGGGCCACATGGTGGCTTCTGTCCATGTTACCCCTCTCACCCAGTTGTGCATGTGGAGGGCTCAATAGACCTTGCGGTCACAGTGGTGACATGCCTCTCAGGGCCTCGAGACTTGCGTTACAGTCACAGTGTTATGGCTTTGAGGTGTTTGGTGGATTCTTAGGTGCTGCAGTGATGACCACGCCGACGGGGAGGAGCCCTGCGAGGAGCTGCAGTACCAGGCTAGACTCAGATGCACAAACACAGAGAGAGTTTTTATTATACAGCTTGTAGAGTTCACCAGAGGTGGCAATAGTGAGTAGATTCCTGCAGCAGCAGTCTGGGGTCCTCTGCTGAGGCGACCCGTCCCACAATGGTTGTGTAGAGAGCTCCGATGCAGGTTTCCAATGAGGAGCTGTAGGTGAGACAGACTGGTAGATGTTAGACTACTCACACTCTTGTAGCAGTAAAGGTAGAGTTCCCAGCAGGTAGAAGTAATGATGGCAGGCACCAAGGTAGACAACTCAGGCCCTCAAGGAGCGAGTACCTGGATATTGGATAGGCACCTGGAAAGAAGCATAGGGTCCCCAAGGAACAGGGTCCCAAGTTAGTAGAACCTCGGAGGGTGGAGAGAGCTTCCAGCAGCAGCAAGAAGCAGCAGCAGAGCAGCTTAGACCGGACAAATCCAATCCTTGCTAACTCAGACAGTCAGCAAATGGGCAACCTAAATACCCGGATGGCGTGACGTCACTTGAGGGGTACGCCCCCGAGGTTCGCGCCAATGCTGGAATAAAGACGTGGGTGGTGCGCGCGCACCCTAGGAGGCCCTCAGGTGAATCATGGCGGAATGCCTTGCCATAGCCGTTCCAGGGACGCCAGGAGATGTGGCAAGCAGACGTGGTGGTCGCCATTTTCCCGAGGCTGGTGGAGAAAGCAAATATTGAGGTGAGGCATGTGGGTCGAAGCCGTCTGGATGCAAAACACAGAACCTCTGCGGGTGTCTTTGTCCTGGTGGACCTGGTGCTCCTCCTCAAGTGATCCTCCCTGCCGATGCCTCCTCAGGGCTGGGGAGCCCATGTGGATGGCGTCCATACACAGGGTCTCTGGACTGCTCACGGAAACCGCTGTCAAATAAACTTTCTGGAGCTTTGGGCAATCCGTTACACCCTATGGGTGTTCAGAGACTGGTTGTCGCACAAAGCAGTCCTGATCCGGACAGACAACCAAATGGCGATGTGGTATATAAACAAACAAGGAGGCACGGGCTCGTTCCTCCTCTGTCACTAGGCGGTGCAGGTGTGGACCTGGGCCCTGTCGCAGGGATGTCATTGCGGGTAACATTCCTGCCTGGGACTCTGAATGGTCTGGCGGACCGGCTGAGTTGCTCCTTCCAGCCACACAATTGGCCCTCAATCCGGAGGTAGCAGCCAAACTGTTTCATCGGTGGGGGAACACCAGATGTGGACCTCTTCACCTCCCCACACAATCACAAGGTGAGCAGGTTCTGCTCCCTATCGTCATGGGGCAGGCATCTCGCCTGCGATGCCTTCTCCCTCCACGTACCCTCCTCTATCGCTCCTCCTAAAGGCCCTGCTTAAAATTCAACAGGACAGAGGGACCATGATTCTCATAGTGCCCTTCTGACCCCCGACAGGCCGGGTTCCCTCTACTGCTGGACCTATAGATCAAGACCCCCATTCAGCTGGGGACCACGCCCGATCTGATCATGCAGAGCCAGGGCACCCTGCGCCATCTGAACCTCCATGCGCTGGCCTTGACGACTTGGATGTTGAGCACCTAGTCCTTCAGCCTTGGACCCTCTCAGACAGTGTCTCTCAGATGCTGGTGGTTTCTAGGAAACCTTCCACCAGAAAGTCCTACAGCTTGAAATGGAGATTATCTGTCTGGTGTTTGGGGCAGGTCTTAGATTCATTCTCATGCAACTTTCCCCAGCTGTTGGACTACTTGTGGCACCTTTCAGAGCCTGGGCTTCAATCCAGCTCAGTCAGGTTCCATCTCAGCGCTGTGAGTGCATACCATCAAGGCTCGCTGGCACGCCCATATTGGTGCAGCCTTTAGTAGGTTGCTTTATAAGGGGACTGCTCCAGCTGAAGCCCCATCTTCGACCTCCTGTTGCATCCTGGGACCTCAACATTGTCCTTGCATGGCTCATGCATCCTCCATTTGAGCCGCTGCGTTCCTGCGACATGAAGCTCCTCACCTGGAAAGTTATATTCTCACTGGAGAAGCAGGATGGTAGTTCTCACATATGGGTGACATCAGGATGGAGCCCAATCATGGAACACTTTTGTCAAAGTTTCTAGAACTTTGACTGGCACCTACTGGGCATGCCCAGCAATGCACTGACCCTTCATCCAGCAGGGGTCCCCCTTCAGTCTTTTTTCCACGCAGCAGTAGCCACGCGGGTTAAGGAGCTCTCTGGAGATTCCTGACAGGAATTTTCCTCACGGAACTTCATTCAAAAATTTTCAAAAAATTCTACCCCATAGGGGTCCCCCCATACTCCGCGGTCAAAAGGTAAGGTTTTACCCTTGTTGCGGTCAATTCCCATCGAGTTATCCCTTCGGAGCCTACCGACCATCGACCGCACCACAGCTAAATTTTTGTCGGAGCCATGGCGTCGGGTTTTCGTTGGTGCCCCGACTGTACTCGGACAGTGTCCATAACTGACCCGCATGGGGTCTGTGTTATGTGTTTGGGGTTTGACCACGATGTCCTAACTTGCACCAAATGTGCCCAAATGACACCGAAGGACCCTAAGCCCCGATTAGAGAAGATGGACTTTCTCTTTGTTAAAAACCCCAAACTCCATTGATAGCTTCGTTCTCTGAGCTGGTGCCATCAAACTCTTGCCAGCACCAGGATACCGCTGCTGTTCGACCGGCGTCAACAATTCCAAAAGTGTCGATAGCCTCCTTGCCTCTTCAGGAAAAGGACCGAGGAGAACATCGTGAAAAGCGTCAACACCGGCATCGGAAGGCTCAGTCAGTCAATCCAGGCCAGTCCTCTGCATAGACATCGATAGAGCCTCTGACAAAGAAGCCCTGTCCAGAAAAGGCTCCATCCTCTTCTGTGACCGGGTCACTGAAGCGTTCCCCACCTTCAATGGTGCAGGGATCCGTGATTCCACTTTCACCGGTGGATCCTCCGGTTACACCAGTGCTGCCTCCTACTCCGGAGCCGGGGTTACTCACCCCAGGTCTCCGTGAGGAATTGGATCAGATGATCCAAGAGGCCATCGGAAAAGTACTTCAGGGCTTCCATCCTCCACAGACGTCGGTACCGGTCCCCGAGCCAGTCACAGATCTGATTACTGTAGCGCTCGCACCACTACTGGGTAGACTGGATGCGTTGATTGGTGCCCTTCCACTGCTGGAACAGAGAGCACCGGTGGATCCAGTACCCTCTACTCAGATTCCATTAACATCTGATGAAGAGGAAACACTGATACCCATTCCACCGTCTGGGATCTTACCACCGACTCATCCATTGATGTCACCGGTTCCTTCGGTGCCTCCATCGATGCTGTCTGTACCTCCGGTGTCGCCTCCGATGCCATCGATGCCTAGGCGTGGACCTTCAGGCTGGAGACCAACCCTATGATCCCTGGACAGATGATACGTCCCAGGATACAGATGATCTACCATCAGAGCCCTCTCCCCCGGATGAAAGACGACGTTCTCCACCAGATCACCTATCTTTTATTAATTTCATTAAGGAAATGTCTGAAACCATTCCCTTCCAACTTCAGACAGAAGAGGACTCTAGGCACAAGATGCTTGAGGTCCTCCGGTTTATCCCAGGACAAGCAGGATGCTAGTCCTCACATATGGGTGACGTCATCAGCGGAGCCCTAGTGCGGGAAAACTTTCTGTCAAAGTTTCTAGAAACTATTGACTGGCCCAGTGAGGCCACTGAGCATGCCCAGCATGCTATGATATTCTTTGCCACAGGTGTCTCTCTTCAGTCTTCTCTTTTCCGCGCTGCTTGTAGCATCGCGGGTCAGGAGTCGTTTTTCACAAGTGATTAAATAGTGTCAAAACTATTGATATTCTCTCTCAGAAATTTCTCTCGAGGGGTTTTTTCTTAACACCGGCTGGTGAGTACCTCTCCCTCTCTCTCGAATTCTCATTACAATAATTTTCCTCAGAAGTCCCATCACAGTCGATGGCTGTCGATCTAAAATGGCGACCGGGTTTAAGAAATGTACCATTTGCAGTAAAACGATGTCAATTACAGACCCACATTTAGAATGTGTGTTGTGTCTGGGAGAGAACCACGATATCAGCAATTGTGAACAATGTGGCGAAATGTCGGCGAAAACCCGAAAATCTCGTCAAGAAAAAATGGAACATCTGTTCCATTTACAGTTGATGCCTTCGCCGTCTAAATCATCGAAGTCGTCTCCGGCCGGAACGACTAAACGCCTCTTAGTTAAAAAATCTCGACCGCAAGGATCCGGAGACCAACTGTCCCCGCCATTATCCGTTACGTCCTCTAAGTCGGCTGAACATTCCAAATCCAAACATCGACCTCGACATCCCCGGAGGAACCGATGACAAAGCGGCCATGTCCGCATGATACCTCGGTCGCATTAGCGCCTGGGCCTACTCCATCGACGGCACCATTACCTCAAGTTCCTTTGCAGAGCATACCTTCAGAGACACCGCCGTACAGCCGGAATTGTCTGCCCTAATCAGACAAGCGGTTTTTCAAGCGTTCAAGGAACAAGTTTTTCCGGTGATACCACCGATGCAATCAGCATCGATGCCGGTAGAAATACCGATGCCGGTGGGATCACCGATGCCGATGACATAGACTTTTCGAACACCGAGAATTATAACGACGTTGACGTCCATATATGCTCAGATACCGTTGACTTCCTCGATGCCACTCTCGATGACAATACCATCGACATCATTGACACCGTCCAGGACGCCTCGTCCAATGATTCCATCGATGCCGACGACGGAACCCTTGATGCCATCGATGCCTCCTGGTCAGGAAGATCAAAATTTACAATTTTATCGACAACTATTGGAAAGATACCAAAAAGTTATCGATACTTTACCATCCAAGCATCCACAGGAAACTTCTCAAGTTTTTCCCATCGATGATTCTCAGCCAGGCCCTTCTGGCCTTCAACACCTAACTAAACTACCTGCTCGGCCACCTTATACAGAGGACCCAGACGAATCATGGGATGATCAAACTGATTCCTCGGAGGAATTTTTGTCAGATCCATCCCCTCCTGATCCTAGGAAAAGATCTCCTCCTGAAGTTCATTCAGGATATGGCGGATTCCATTCCATTTAAGCTCTCAGCTGAGCAGGATACAAGACAACAGACACTTAAAGGTTTTGCAATTCGTGGACCCACCTAAGCACGTCTTAGCTGTCCCAATACATGAAGTCCTCTTAGATGTTCAAAGTAGAATCTGGGAATATCCATCTACAGTGTCTGCAGTAAATAAAAGAATAGACTCTACCCATCTGGTGCAGTCAGCCCCAGGTTACCAAAAACAGCAGCTACCACATCACTCGGTTGTGGTAGAATCCGCTCAGAAAAAATCAAAAAGGGTCCGTCCCCATTCCTCCAATCCACCAGGGAAAGACCATCGCTTCCTTGATGCTTTAGGCCGGAAGATGTATCAGAGTGCAATGCTCAATTCAAGAATTTCTGCATACCAATTGTATATTACACAACATCAAAGGAATATGTGGAAACAACTGGAAGAGCTTGTCACCTCTTTCCCTTCCCAATTGCAAGATCAAGTACAATCCATCATTAATAAAGGATTGGAGGCTGGGAAACACGAAGTGAGGGCAGTGTACGACAATTTCGAGACATCTTCCAGGGCAGCAGCTACTGCAATCACTGCAAGAAGATGGGCATGGCTAAAAGCCTCAGACCTTAGGTCAGAGGTACAAGACAAATTAGTTGATCTCCCATGCCAAGGAGACAATTTGTTTGGAGACAAGGTCCAGGAAGCAATCCAGCAGCTGAAGGACCATTCTGATACCCTTCGTCAACTGTCCCAAACATCACAAGACACTGCTACTCAGCCTCCTCGTCGATTCCCTCAAAGGGATACTAGACAACCCTATTATAGGCCGAGACGATACTACCCCCAGACATCTAGGGGAAGATCTACAAGACCACTGCAACGTTCACAGGCCAGACAGCCGAGAACAACTAGGCCACAGCCTCCTCCACAAACAGGACCAACAACAGGTTTTTGAGACTCCATCCAGAGAACAGGCCAAGTCACCAAATCCTCACTCAGCGTTACCAGTAGGAGGAAGAGTACAAAATTTTCAGGAACATTGGCAAGCAATCACATCAGATCAGTGGGTACTCTCTGTAATATCTCGAGGGTACAAACTGAACTTCCTATCACTTCCTCCACAAAATCCTCCAAGATTCTTCACACAAACAGAATCTCAACTTCTCACTCTGCAAACAGAATTATCCACCCTTCTAAAAGCAAGAGCTATACAACTCGTGCCTCGCTCTGAGGGGCAGAGGATTCTACTCCCGTTACTTCCTCATTCCAAAGAAGACGGGAGGCCTTCGTCCTATCCTAGATCTCAGAAATCTCAACAAATTTCTAAGAAAAGAAAAATTCAGAATGGTTTCTCTGGGAACCATACTTCCACTTCAAAAAGGCGACTGGCTTTGTTCTCTGGACCTTCAAGATGTGTATGCTCACATTCCAATTTTTCCACCTCACTGCAAGTACCTACGTTTCATGGTACACCATCAACATTATCAATACAGGGTTCTTCCTTTTGGACTAACCTCAGCTCCAAGAGTATTCACAAAATGCCTAGCTGTCATAGCTGCACATCTACACAAACAACAAGTCCATGTTTTTCCATATCTGGGCGACTGGCTCATACGAAGTCAGTCTCAACAAGGAGCTTTGACTTCTCTCAATCAATCAATCTGCTTCACTCCATGGGATTTCTCATCAATTATCAAAAATCCCATCTCACTCCATCTCAACTACTTCAATTCATAGGAGCAGAGTTAAACACCACACTGTCAAGGGCTTTTCTTCCCGAGGATCGGGCAGACACACTTTCCCTTCTGGCAACTTCCATACACTCGAACAGACAAGTAACAGCTCTTCAATTTCTCACTTTGCTAGGCCACATGGTCTCCACAGTGCACGTCACTCCTATGGCACGACTTGCCATGAGGGTAACCCAATGGACTCTCAGATCTCAATGGATCCAAGCCATTCAACCACTACATTCTCCAATTCAAGTCACCCACCAGCTTCGTTCATCTCTACTATGGTGGGTAAACAAGAACAATTTGCGCAAGGGCTTACCCTTCCAACAACCAGTTCCACAAATAACTTTAACTGCAGATGCATCCACCTTGGGTTGGGGAGCCCACATAGACAACCTCCAAACCCAAGGAACTTGGACAAGACTCGAAGCAACATTTCAAATCAATTTCCTGGAGCTTCGAGCTATACGTTATGCGCTTCATGCATTCAAAGACTGCCTTTCACACAAGACTGTTCTGATCCAAACGGAGAACACAGTCGCCATGTGGTACATCAACAAACAGGGAGGAACGGGCTCGTATCTCCTCTGTCAAGAAGCAGCTCAGATATGGGGTTGGGCCCTGAACAACTCCATGTTTCTCAAGGCCACTTATCTGCCGGGCATTCAAAATGTAGTGGCGGACAGACTCAGTCGTCAATTCCAACCACACGAATGGTCCCTGGACCCCTCAGTAGTGGCCAGGATATTTCAACAATGGGGACAACCAACAGTAGACGTCTTTGCATCACATCTGAATCACAAAGTGGACGACTACTGTTTCCTATACAACCTGAACAGCAGGCTAGCCAAGGACGCCTTTGCTCGCCCTTGGAACTCAGGCCTACTCTACGCGTATCCTCCAATACCGCTCATAACAAACTCTAGTGAAGCTACAACAGGACAAGGGAACCATGATACTCATAGCCCCTTATTGGCCTCGACAAGTCTGGTTTCCCACACTTCTAGACCTCTCAGTCAGGAATCCTATTCGTCTGGGAGCAGCTCCCACTCTTATAACTCAGGATCAGGGCTGGTTGCACCATCCCAACCTTCAATCCCTATCACTGACAGCTTGGATGTTGAAAGCTTGATATTACAACCACTCAATCTTTCATCCAACATATCCCAAGTGCTTATAGCTTCACGTAAACTTTCCACACAGAAAACCTATGCTTCCAAGTGGAAAAGGTACACTTTGTGGTGCAAGCAAAACAACATCAATCCTTTCACTTGCCCTACAAATTCTTTACTAGACTACTTGTACCATCTTTCAGAATCTGGTCTCCAGACTTCATCTGTAAGGGTACATTTAAGTGCAATTTCAGCTTACCATAATCAGGTAGCAGATGCACCTATCTCTACACAACCTCTTGTCAGCAGATTTGAGAGGTTTAACACACCTCAAACCACCAATTAGACACCCAGTCACACAATGGGATCTAAATTTGGTTTTATCAAGACTCGTGCGTTCTCCTTTTGAACCCCGGTATTTTCTAATATCAAAAAAGTTAGGTGGCGTACGCCCGATACTGGACCTCCGTGCACTAAACAAATTTCTGCACAGAGAAAAATTCAAAATGGTAACCTTGGGCGCTCTATTTCCTCTTCTGCAAAGAGGAGATTGGCTATGCTCTCTAGATCTTCAGGATGCTTACACACACATCTCAATCACACCATCTCATCGCAAATTCCTGCGATTCCTAGTCTGCCCTTGTCATTTTCAGTACTGTGTACTAACATTCGGCCTGGCGTCTGCTCCACGAGTATTCACCAAGTGCCTGGTAGTGGTCGTGGTCTTCCTCAGGAATCAGGGGGTTCATGTCTACCCTTATCTCGACGATTAGTTGATAAAGGCTCCGATTCAGCAGGGCGCATTAACATCCCTGCGTCTCACTATCAACACTCTGATCTCTTTAGAGTTTCTAATTAACTCTCCCAAATCCAAGATAGTTCCATCCCAAACCCTATCCTTTTATAGGGGCCGACCTAAACACTAACGGGCCGATACAGTAAAAATCACGGGAGAGCGGGCGAGCACCCGCTCTCCTGTGCGTGCGATTCAGTAAATAAATTTATTTAAATTAGGGCGTGTGGTAAAAAGAGGCGTTAGGGACACTAGCACGTTCCTAACGCCTCTTTTTGGACAGGAGCAGCGGCTGTTAGTGAGTTTGACAGCCGCCGCTCAATTTTTACCGGCGTCTGTTCTCAAACCCGCTGACAGCCACGGGTTTGGAATCCGGATGCCGGTAAAATTGTGTTCGGTTTTCAACCCGCGGTCCCATTTAAAATTATTTTTTTTTAAATTTTTAACTTTTTTTTAACTTTTGGGACTTAATATTGCCATCATATTGAGTTGGAGGGTGCACAGAAAAGCAGTTTTTACTACTTTTTGTGCACTTCTCTGGCGCCGGCAGAAATTAACGCCTACCTTTGGGTAGGCGCTAAGGGGTAAAGCTAGTGCGTCGAAAACGCACGTCCAAATGCGTTTTAACAGTGCGCTCCATGTTGGCGAAAGCCTTCCTCCCCCAGGATCGTGCTTTCACCATTACATCTCTGGCGCATCAACTTACAGTCTCGAGTATCTTCAACTACTCAGCACTTCCTCATACTGTTGGGTCACATGGCATCCTCGGTGCATGTCACGCCGATGGCTTGCCTAGCCATGAGAGTGATGCAGTGGATCCTAAAATGCCAGTGGATTCAAGCTTGTCAGCCAATGTCCAGCAGTGTCCAGGTTACCAAACAGCTCAGTTTGTCACTAGCCTGGTGGATGCACCACTCCAATCTTATTCAAGGCCTTCCATTTCAGGCTCCAGATCCTCAAATCACCTTGACAACAGAAGCATCCAACCTTGGGTGGGGTGCACATGTAGGTGACCTGCAAACTCAGGTAACCTGATCTCCAGAGGAAGCCAAACACCAAATACATTTCTTTTCTGCTCGATGTGCCCCGAAGCAACCTATTTGCCGGGAGTGGACAATGTGTTGGCGGACAAGCTGAGTTGCACTTTCCATCAGTATGAGTGGTCTCTCAACCCTACGGTAGCGAATGCGATATTCCAACGATGGTGTTACCCTCGCATAGACCTCTTTGCGTCTGTACACAACCACAAAGTAGACAACTTCTGCTCTCTCATTCGCAGTCACCACTTTCAGTCAAGAGATGCCTTCGCCCTCTCCTGGACCAGTGGTCTCCTTTTATGCGTACCCTACACTTCCTCTCATTTCAAAGAGTCTCGTGAAGCTCCGTCAGGACAAAGGATTAATGATTCTGATAGCTCCCCATTGTCCACGCCAGGTGTGGTTTCCAATCCTCCAGGACTTATCAGTACGCCGATACATTCCTCTGGGGAAGGATCCCCTTTTAATCACTCAGAACGAAGGGTATCTGTCACCCCAACCTCCAAGCTCTGTCTCTGACAGCATGGATGTTGAAAGGTTAATACTCCAACCTCTTATCCTTTCAGAGTCAGTATCCCGAGTCCTGGTGGCTTCACGAAAGCCTTCAATGAGAAGGTCTTATCGCTCTAAATGGATGAGGTTTACGGTCTGGTGTACTTCCATGTTCATAGACCCCTTCACTTGTTCCACTGCAAGATTCCTGGACTACATCTGGCACCTGTCAGAGTTAGGCCTAAAAACTTCTTCTGTCAGGGTGCATGTTATTGTGGTGTCTACGTACCATAAAGGTGTAGGTAATGTCTCCATTTCTACACAACCCTTAGTATCACGGTTCATGAGAGGCTTGCTCCATTTAAAACCTCCAATGCGTCCTCCTGCCACTGCTTGGGACCTTAATGTGGTTTTGGGACGGCTCATTAAACCTCCATTTGAGCCTCTCCACTCCTGTGATCTCCGCTATCTCACCTGGAAGGTAGTTTTTCTTCTAGTGATCACGTCCGCTTGCAGAGTTAGTGAAT
Organism: Rhinatrema bivittatum; assembly: GCF_901001135.1. NCBI lineage: Eukaryota > Metazoa > Chordata > Amphibia > Gymnophiona > Rhinatrematidae > Rhinatrema > Rhinatrema bivittatum. Next base: position 102,602,046 of record NC_042618.1, read on the forward strand.
TACAGGCATTAGTTACCTATCCGCCTTACACTAAAATTCTGCATGACAGGGTAGTGCCCCGCACTCACCCTAAATATTTACCGAAGGTAGTGTCGGAATTTCATATTAACCAATCTATTATCCTGCCTACCTTTTTTCCCCGGCCCCATTCGAACCCATTCGAACAGGCGAGATGAGGCATGGGGGTGGCTTGCGGGAATGACGGCTACTACCTGGAGATCAATATCCTTATTCAATAAACACACATGGTTAATGCGACACCAACATTACTCTATGCTTCAACGGCAAGAGAGGAAATGTGGAAAAAGATTTGCATCCACAAAAAAGCAGGAGAGTAGCTTGCTTGTTACTGCGGTTACTACTCCAAACCAAATAAGCCTGATACTTCACTTTCAATGCATACCCAGTATAGCGCTCTGCTTCAATGGCAGGAGGAATGAAGAAAAGATGATTTATTTTCAGATAACAACCAACAAGGACTGAATAACATAGTCTGGTTAAACAAATAAGCATGGGTGTAGATTGCTTGTTACGGTGGTTACTACCCAGAATCAATTAAGTCTGATACTTGGAATACATATCCAGCGCAGCTCACTGCTTCAACGGCAGGGGGGAATGAAGAAAAGATGATTTATATTCAGACAACAATCAACAAGGACTGAATTGCACAGGCTGGGTAAACAAGCTTGGGAGTAGCTTGCTTATTACGGCGGTTACTACCCCTAAACAATTAGCTAGATACTTCATTTAGATGCAGCACCAGCACTGCTATCTATATCGATGGCGGGGGTGGAAGGGAAATAGAACCAAAAAGTTACTTATAAGGGCCAAGAGTAACAGCTAAATATGAAAAATATAAGTGTGAAAGCTTGCTGGGAAGACTGGATGGGCCGTTTGGTCGTCTTCTGCTGTCATTTCTATGTTTCTATTCTTTGGACTGCAAATGTGCTCTAGCTTTCTATCTGGACTGCACGTCACCTCACAGGAAATCCACTCAATTGTTTCCTTTGATACAATCAAATTGGGAAATCCTGTAGGAAAGCAGACTCTCTTCTCCTGGTTGGCGGAATGCATTTCCTTTTGCTACCAGTAATCAGGCATTCCGCTACAAGACCATGTAAAAGTACACTCTGTGAGGGCAATGGCGACATCAGTAGCGCACCTCCGTTCGGTGCCGCTTCCTAATATTGTAAGGCTGCTACCTGGAGCTCTCTCCATACTTTCGCAGCCCATTATTGCTTAGATAAGGCTGGCACACAGGATTCCATCTTTGGCCAGTCTGTTCTACGCAATTTGTTTTCTGTTTAACTTTCCAACATCCTTCCACCAACCCATTAGGGTTTTCAGGATGCCCTCCTAACCAAATTCCACCCCCGTTGTACCTGTTGCACGTCTTTTTAGTGCATTTGATATATTACTCGGGCATCCTCAGCTCGGTACTCACCCATATGTGAGGACTACCATCCTGCTTGTCCTGTGAGAAAGCAGAGTTGCTTACCTGTAACAGGTGTTCTCACAGGACAGCAGGATGTTAGTCCTCACGAAACCCACCCGCCTCCTCGCGGAGTTGGGTTCATTTACGTTTTCTTATTTTCTTTTTCGCACGTACTTTTTGCTATATAAAGAGACTGAAGGGCGACCCCTGCTGGATGCAGGGTCAGTGCATTGCTGAGCATGCCCAGTAGGAGCCAGTCAAAGTTCTAGAAACTTTGACAAAATTGTTCCGTGATTGGGCTCCATCCTGATGATGTCACCCATATGTGAGGACTAACATCCTGCTGTCCTGTGAGAACACCTGTTACAGGTAAGCAACTCTGCTTTCCTGGTGGCGATTACTTCGGTTCATAGGTTCAGTGAGCTTCAGGCTTTGGTCAAGCACCTGCCGTACACAAGGTTCTTTTACGATCGTGTGGTCTTGCATGGGCACCCTAAGTTTCTGCCTAAGGTTGTGACTGATTTCCACCTCAATCAGTCCATTGTTTTACCCACCACCTTTCTCAGGCCTCATTCCCACCCAGGGGAATGGGCTCTTCACACTCTGGACTGCAAGAGGGCCCTGGCTTTCTATTTAGATGTCACACGCAGTCCACTCAGCTCTTTGTGTCATTTATACAAACAGGCTAGGAGTGGCAGTGGGTAAACAGACCTTATCCAACTGGCTGGCAGATTGCCTCACCTTCTACTATGTGCAGGCTGGCCTTCCGCTGGCCAGCAGAGTAAAAGCTCACTCTGTGCGGACCATGGTGACATCGGTGGCTCATCTGCAAGCGTCCCTTTTGTCGAAATATGCCGGGCCGCCAAGTGGAGTTTGCGTCACACGTTTGCGGCCCACTGCTGCTTGGACAAGGATGGGCTCAGGACAGTGCCTTTGGTCAATCCATCCTGCGCAATCTAATCCAGACCTGAACCCAGCTCTTCTAGCCTTGTGCCCCTGGTTGGAGCCAGACAGTCCCCTGCCGACCAGCAGTGCCACAGTTATTGTTGTGCCCGTTGGCACCTTGTTCAGTAACTGTTGGTCTTATCTGCTATGGGGACAGCCTGGAGCTTGGTACTCACCCACTTGTGAGGACTACCATCCTGCTTATCCTAGGAGAAAGCGCAGTTGCTTACCTGTAACAGGTGTTCCCCTAGGACAACAGGATGTTAGTCCTCAGGAATCCCGCCACCACCCCACGGAGTTGGGTTCTCCTTCTGTTTTGTTTTATTTTTTTGCTCATATTTTTCCCTGTTACGAGACTGAAGGGGGGGACCTCGCGTGGACGCATGGATAGTGGCATACTGGGCATGCTCAGTGTGCTGGTCAAAGCTTCTAGAACTTTGACAAACGTTTTCTGTGCCGGGCTCCATCGGGTGATGTCACCCACTTGTGAGGACTAAATCCTGCTGTCCTAGGAAAACACCAGTTACAGGTAAGCAACTGTGCTTTCCCTTACAGCTCACAGACATGGATTCTATTCTCTCGTGCTTCTCTCATTTTCCTTTCTTTACTTCACTTCAGTGAACCCCCTAAAGCAGTTTTAAATGCTACCCATGGCTCCCAAGACCCCAAGGTTTAAGTACTGCCAGAGTGGCAAAGTTATGTCTGTGACTGATGGGCATAACTATTATTACCTGTGTCTGGGGCTGGACCATGACCAAACATCCCGCCGTGACTGTAGCAGGATGTCACAGAGGGCTCAGTGTCAACAGGCAGAGAAGATAGCCAGGCTCCGGGACAAAGAAGGAACCTCTTCGGGCTCATATGCCCCAACATGTTACCACCCAATCTTCTTTACCTGGGTTGAAATTTTAAAAAAACGGCTGCGGCGAAATGAGCATCTTCATTAGAGCCGACCTCATAAAAATCAGGGCCAGGTGGGGAAGACCCCCAAAGAGCTTGGAGGTAAGAGTTCAGGTGATAAACTCCCAAAAAAAACCTAAAGTATTGCTCAAATCAGCACCAAAATCCATCAGGATCCAAGTGGAGTTGCGCCCTCTGATGTTCAATGCCACAGTTCAGAAGAAAACATTGAAACTGGAGCACAACACAGAACGACACAGGTTGAAGCACAGCATTGAGGCATACTAGATTGAGGCATGCATGGAAGGAAAAATTTGCCACAACACAGACATTGAAAATGAAGCGATCGCCGCAGGAGTGTCATGTGTCGACGACTTGACACATAAGAAACGTGTGTCACAGCACACGGTGAGAAAACTCCAGGGAGGAGCTTCACAAACACAGTGGCGTCCAGATCCTCAACTAGTCTTCACCCCAAGGTAACTCATGAGTTTCGACGCCTCTGATGTTGGCATTATGTAGATCTCTAAGGGCTCTTCTGCTTCCTCTCCCAGAGATCGTGTCTGTACAAACCTTTTGGAAGTTTCCAAACAAAAGCAGAAGCAGCCTCAGCTTCAAGAGCCGCTAGTTAAGAGTCGAAAGTCTCACCACAAAGATCAGGGCTAGTCAGAACACAACAGAGGCCCATATTCCTCAGTTCTTCTAGCAGTATTACCCTCCTCCAAAACAAGGTCAAGTCAGCCAGGAAGGGATGAAAATGCATCTCCACCTCCACAAAAAAAGAAATATTCTCCTTCACACCCTCAGGTGCCATGTCTGATATCAGACATTCTACAAACCTTTTTTGCTTCTCTGCCTACTAGCCACCACCCTCAATTGCCTTTTAGTCCCTCTGAAGAAGCCTTATCACATTCACTCCCTTCTCCTCCACAAGAGCTTGAAGTAGAGGAGGATAATCCTCACATTCCAAGTCCAACAACCTCCGAACCTGAAAACAAGCCTCCAGACTCCCCTCCAGCTTCATGGGTACATCAACTGGAATATCATCGGACCCTTTTGAAGAGCCGTCAGAACCATCCTCACCTCCCGAGGACCTATCTTACTCAAAATGTATTGAAAAGGTGGGTTCCTTCTTAAAGATAGAGACCAAGAAGTTACCGGATCCAAAATCAGAAGTTCATGGCATTTTTTAAATCTTCGTCGTCCCGTGGAGCAGACTGCACTCCATATCATGCAGTCCTTGATGCAGTAATGGACATATCATGGGAGTCTCCATTCTCAGGTCCCTCTACCTCACAAAAGTCTGATCTGAAGTATAGGATACTTAGATCCTTATACTATGGGTCGGTATATCTACATCAGTTGTGGCCAGCCATCCCTAAAAAGGCAAAAAAAGACATGCCAACATTCTAATGCACCACCAGGCAAAGATAAGTACCTGGATGACTTCTGTAAGATATTTTTCTGGGAGTGATGCTTAATGCCAAGATTCAGCAGCATCAGTTCTATATCACATAGTATTTGTATGAATGCCTACAAATTTTAAAACCGGAGGGTTCAACAACAGATGACCAACTACAGAACCAAACAATAGCTGACATGGAGGAGGAATTGCGCCATCTGCTTTGCACAATCTATGAAGCCTTTGAAACATCAGCTAGGACATCAGCATCATTGATAGCTACCCACAGAATTGCCTGGCTTTGAGCAAATGCAATCTGTGATGACGTCCATGAAAAACTGGCTGATCTTCCTGGCAAATGTGATAATTTGTTTGGGGACAGGGTACGGGAGACTATATCGCAACTGAAAGAGCAATCTTCCTCAAGAAGATTCTATCTGGCTTTTAAGATATCTTTCTATCAGAGACAACATTGCAGGCCATTTGCCCCCTATAGGTCACCACCCTATCAACCACCAAGGCAACAGCCTCAGCAGACTCAAGCAAGGGGGACGTGCACGAACACTACGTCCACAAAAACAGCAAGACACCAATCAAAAACCACAACAGACTTTTGAAGACTGCTCGGCCACAGCTTTTGTCAGCTATATGTGGCAGAATATCTTCTTTTTACCTCCCCTGGAACTCCATAACATCAGGTTGTTGGATTCTCAGTGTGGTGCAGAGTAGATATAGACCGAACTTCAAGATAATTCCACAGTTGCCCCTTCTTACACCACGTTTCCTAGATCAAACATGCAATATGCTTCTCCAATAGGAAGTTCAATCGCTGCTCCATCAAAAGGCAATATAAGAGCTACCTTGACGACAACGCAACCAAGGATTCTATTCCCAATACTTCCTCATCCCGAAGAAGGGTGGATGTCTCTGGCCCATTTTGGACCTGTGGGCCCTCATCACATTCATTCAGAGAGAGAAATTCAAGATGACATCTCTCAAAACCACTCTTCTGTTTCTGCAACCCAATAATTGGATGTATTCTTTAAATCTCAAGGATGCATACTCCCACATCCTGATGCATCCGTCTTCCTAGTGTTAACATTGCTTTCAAGTGAACACTCAACATTACCAGTACATAGGTGCTTCCGTTTGGCCTGTTGTCAGCACCCAGACTATTCACAAAATGCCTAGCTATAGCTGTGGCCCACCTATGCAGGAAAGGGATAAAAGTGTTTCCATATCTAGTCAATTGGCTTCTAGTGTCCTCAAAATCCAGTCTGCTCCACTCGCACCTAATGCAGACCATAACCTTTCTGGGGAACCTAGTGTTCAAAATAGACTATGAGAAGTCCAATCTACATCTCAAGTCCTTCAGTTTATAGGAGCAGTGATATACACCAAACTCTGCAAAGCTTTCCTTCCAGAGGAAAGAATCCAAACCTTTCAGAAACTGGTTCATGTTTTACGGAACCAGTCTCATCCCCCAGCTTGTCAAATACTCACTATTTTGGGTCATATAGCGGCAGCCATATATGTCGTTCTACAAACCTACCTTTATATGCGACAGCTACAATAGGAACCCGAAGCACAGTGGTCTCAATGCGACCATCCGATGTCCCTACAGGTTGTCATGCTCAGTCAGTGATCTCGGACATAAACTGGTGGCTATCTTCCCGGGTTCTAGAATAAGGAGCACAGTTTCGAACCCTGGTGCATCAGATTGTCATGACGACAGATGCATCCACAAAGGGGTGAGGAGTACACATGCTACACCTGAAAATGCAGGGCGTTTGGTCTCCACTGGAGAACTCCTCTCCAAATCAACCTTTTGGAGTTAAGAGCCTTAAGGAGCGCCATCTACATCTTCTCTCTGCTAATGAGTAAAAGGGTAATCTACATGGACAATCAGGTAGCTATGTTTTATTTAATCAAAGAGGGCTTTTCAGGGAGCAGGGCTAATCCTGGAATGGGCACTAGACCATTCCATTCAGTTGCAGGCAACCTAACTTCCAGGTATTAAGAACACAGAGGCCAAACAGGCTCAGCAGAATTTTTCATCCCCTTGAGTGGGCTTTGCATCAGGAAGTGGTGAACAGACTTTTCAGGAAGTGGGGGATACCCTGCATGGACTTCTTTGCAACAGAGTCCAACACAAAACTGCCGCGTTTTTACTCTCTGTACTCATGCAGACGCAGGATCGCTCAGGATGCGTTTCTAATTCCCTGGACGGGAGACTTGTTTTATACATACCCACTGATACCTCTGATAGGTCATGTGATCCAAAAATGCATCATGGAGGGATCAAATCTCATCCTCATTGCACCAGCATGGCCCGGATAACCGTGGTACGCCTATCTCATACAACTCTCAACTCAGCCACCAATCTCCTTGGGAAACGGAGTGGACCTGCTGTCACAGGAAGAAGGCACACTCCTTCACTCGCTACAATACTCTCTACATCTGATGGCTTGGAGGTTGAAAGGGAGGTGTTGAAATTCAAATGAAATTCAGGATATTATAATATCTGCCAGGAAACCTTCCACAAAGAATTATGCTGGCAAGTGGCACAGATACCTTCACTGGTGTGCTACAGTGGCAGTAGACCCATTTAGATGTTCCTCAGAACAATTGCTGCAATATCTACATCTGTTATACTCCTCTGGCCTAGCGGTGTCATCCATTAGCGTGTACCTCAGTGCCATAGCAGCAAATCATCCTTCCATGCAGGGAAACTCAATCTTGATGTACCCGTTGGTGTTTTGTTTCATATAAAGGGTGCTCTAAGACTCCATCCTCCAGTTTCAAAGCAGACAGTTCCTTGGGATATCAACCTGGTGTTGGAGAAACTTATTGTCACGATCTCGCCCCCTCCGCTCAGCACTCTGTGGGGCCTCGTCAGGGTTCAGGAATCCCTCTCCGCTCCTATACCACTTCCTGTCCACCCGTATGGCTCCTGCACACCGCCGCTATGGACTCCTCCACGCCTCCATTCAGAGTGCCCGGCCTAACCCCAGCACTCCCAAACTCCATCTCCTCCTCTGACTCTGAGTAGCTGGGCTTTTGTGTCCACCGCCACCATGCTGGCATGGACTCTGCTGAGTCATAGTCATCAGCCCCTGTTTCCCCCACCTGTTCCTGCTCACTCTCCGGCCAGGGGTCAGGTGCCGGTTCAGGGAACCTGGGAACTGTAGTTCCTACTGCCCTCCTGTTCACCCTCTGGTGTCTGTTTGGAACTACCTGCGGCTGTTTTCTTATATCCAAGCTGTTTCTGCCCCGGGTCAGGTTGTACTGCATCACACCCCCCCCCCCCCCCTTTAAAAACCCTGGAACTCCTCGACAGAGTTCCAGTCTCCTCCCCTAACCGGGAAAGGAAGTCGGCGTTAACATGATCCCTGCCGGTTCTATGTCTAACCTTGAAGCGATATGTTTGGAGGGTAAGATACCATCTGGTTAAGCAGGCATTGGACTCTTTCATAACGTGCAACCACTTCAGTGGTGCATGGTCTGTCACTAACTCAAAGGGGCGTCCCGCGAGGTAGTATTTCAGTGATTCTATAGCCCACTTAACTGCCAAACATTCTTTTTTGATAGTTGCATATTTTTCTTCGTGTGGGTGGAGCCGCCGGCTAAGGTATAGGACCGGATGTTCCTCCCCTTTGTCCACTTGGGAGAGAACTGCCCCCAACCCACTCCCCGAGGCATCTGCCTGTAGCAGGAAAGGTAGCGTGAAGTCAACCGCCTTCAACACGGGATCTTGGCACAAAGCCTGTTTAAGCCTCTCAAACCTCCCTACCTCCAGCGTTCCCCACCGCAACTTGTTAGGGGTCCCTTTCCTTAACATATCATTCGACGGGGTGGCCAGATCTGCAAAGTGCTGTATAAACCGTCTGTAATATCCAATTAAACCTAAAAAGGCTCGGAGATGCTTCTGGGTCTCGGGCAGAGGATAGTCTCTGCACTTAACCTTATCCAGCAATGGCTTCACCACCCCTCTACCCACCAGATGTCCTAGGTATTTAACCTCCCGTTGGGCAATCCGACACTTAGCTGGGTTGGCAGTCAACCCAGCGTCCCTTAGGGATTTCAGTACCGCTCTAACTCTTGTCAGATGGGATTCCCAGTCCGTGGAGTAGATAATAACGTCGTCCATGTAAGCCGCCGTATACCCTATATGGGGACGTAGCACCATGTTCAGGAGGCATTGACAAGTAGCCGCAGGTCCCTGTAGCCCAAAAGGCATGCGCACGAACTGGAATAACCCCCCTGGGGTAGCGAATGCTGTTTTCTCTTGAGATGACCTTCCCAAGGGAATCTGCCAATACCCCTTGGTCAGATCCAGTGTGGTTAAATACTGGGCCCGGCCTAGTCTCTCTACTAACTCGTCAACCCACGGCATGGGGTAGGCGTCGAAAGTAGAGATAGCGTTAACCAATCTGAAATCTATACAAAAACGTAGGGTTCCATCTGGCTTAGGCACTAGGACAATGGGACTACACCAGGCGCTGCTGGACTCTTCTATGACTCCCAGTTGCAACATTTCCTCCACCTGCCTCCTAACTTCATCCTGCATGGCTTCTGGCAGGCGATAAGGCGGCCTCCTAACCACATGTCCCGGCGGTGTTATTATCTCATGTGTGATTAGGGTGGTTTGCCCTGGCATCGGGGAGAACACGTCTTCGGCCTGTTTAACTATTTTCTGTATTTGAGCTCTTTGCCTTGGAGTTAGCTCCTCTCCTATTTGGACCTCGTCTTTTCGACTTAGTTCCCCTACTTGCGGACCTAGATCCACCTCTTCTTCGGATATTGTATCTGCGGCCATACCTTGCCTTTCTATCCAGGGTTTTAGCAAGCTGATGTGGTATACCTGAGGTCTTTTAAGACCTACCTTAACCTGATAATTTAGGGGCCCTAGGCGCCTTAAGATTGTTCCCGGACCCTTTCACTTGGCCAAAAGCTTATTAGGTGACGTGGGCACCAATATTAGGACCTGATCTCCTTCCTGAAATTCCCGGTCCCTAGCCGCTCGATCATAATAGGTCTTCTGCCTTTCCTGAGCCTGTTTGAGATTTTCCCTAGTCAATCCCAGGGCCGTCTCCGCATGCTGTCTCATGCCCTCAACGTAACTTATGATATCTTGGGGTTCCGCCTCTGCCCCTGTCCACTGCTCCTGGATGACATCAAGAAGGCCCCAGGGCTGCCTCCCAAAAATAAGTTCAAAAGGGGAAAACCCCGTGGAAGCTTGGGGCACTTCCCGGGAGGCAAACAGGAATGGGATGAGGCGATCCCAATTACTGGCATCCTTTTCTAGACAACGGCGTATCATGGCCTTCAGGGTATGATTATATCGCTCCAGTAACCCATCTGTCTGGGGATGGTTCGCTGATGTTCGTACATGCTTAATGCCGAACTGGGCCCATAGGCCTGCTAACTCTCGGGACATAAAATTTGTCCCTCTGTCAATAGCTCACGGGGAAAGCCGAAATGGCAAAAAATCCTTACCAACTCGGGGGCTACCACCTTTGCCCCTATAGACCTCAAAGGAACAGCCCATGGAAGCCTTGTGGCGTAGTCTAATACCACTAGAATATATTGATGACCCCTTTTACGTCTCTAACGGCCCAATTATATCCACCGCTATTCGGTCCATAGGCTCTTGTACTACCGGCAAGGGTACCAAAGGTGCTTTCGGGGGGCTCTTGGGGAGACCAACTGACAGTTGGGGCAAGACCTGCAAAACTTCTTAACCGTGCCATAGATACCCGGCCAGAAGAATCGCCGCTTGACTCAGGCTAAGGTGCTATGTAGGCCTAAGTGCCCAGCCAGGGGATGGTCATGCGCCAGCGCCATGACTGCTTGCTGAAACTGTAGGGGCACTAACAGTTGTTTATGTGGGTCCTGTCCCTGCAGCCCCTCTTCAACCCTATAAAGCAAGCCCTTCTGGACCACAAAATAGGGGAGGTCCAATAAAGCAAATCGGAAGGTGATCCCACGTAGCCAAGGCAAAAAAAACAAGGGGACAACCTTATGCCGTGGAAAGATTTATTAAGTGTAATTACAGAGCCCGACTCCAGCCGAGTTTCGCCAGTTAAGGCTGCATCAGGGGATGATTTCTGATGTCAAAACGAAAATACATAAACAAATTCTTATGTCAGATTTCAATCTTGATCCTGCATACAGTTATTTCCACTTCACAATCTAACAGCGTGTCACGCTCAAGTTTATGCAGTAATTTTGCATTTCCTGGCGTTTAGCCAGATGGACTCAGTACAAATGGGATAGTATCCGCGTGCTAGCAGTTGGAGACGGATCTGACGTCAGCACGGGGTATATAGCCCCACAGGAAGCATAGCTATTCAGTAATTTCCGTCTCCAAAGCAGTTTGGAATGCCTGCACGCTAGTTGAGCGTGCTTTCCAAGACTACTTTAATTTTTCTCTTTTCTTCTCAATCTAGATTCTACTTTGTTTTCCTGTCTATTCAACTTTAGAGCCCTGCGGTAGATACCCGAGGGTTCCTCCCACAGTTGAGCTCCCGGGGTGATTGCTGTGCTCCCCCGGCGGTGGAAGTCCTTGGTCCTGCCGAAGCACGGCAGTGACGCAGCCCCCGGGCGAGGTTCGGGTGAGGCATACGAGGCCCTCGGTCCCGGCGTGGACGAGGTAGCGGGTGCATATCCTCAATTGCAGCGGTGAGGTGGTCCCCTCCCCCGCAGCCGGAGACCGCCAGAGTTCCAGCCGGGAAGCGCCGAAGCGGGTAAGGAGTACATCTCTTCCTCCGGGTCTCCGAAGCGCAGCGGATCGGCGGCGTGGCAAGCCGTGGAGGATGCCATTTTTGGCCCTTGTTCAGGTACTCCGCGCCCGTAATAGGCGCGGCTTTCTTCCTCCTTGTGAGTATATGGCTTGGTTTCTGTGAATTCCTGAGCGCCTATTGATTGCCACTGAGCGTGTATTGCTAGCCGCAGAGGGCTGAGTGCCTATTGAATACCAATTAAGCGTATATTGCTAACCGCTTATTGCTGAAAGCCTATTGAATGCCAACTAAGCGTATATTTATTTATTTATTTATTTATTTATTTAAAAGTTTTTTATATACCGCGCATGGGATCACTTACGTGTCCGTCTAAGCGGTTTACAAGTTTACATACACAATAAAACAAAATTTACATACTTAGTATAACTAAAATTTACATACATAGTAGAACAAAGTGTTACCTAATAATAGCGGAAACAAAAGGGCATAAGAGAGTTTAAGATGTTGAGTTAGGTGCAGGTACTGTAATTGTATGCATCGTTAAATAAAAAGGTTTTAATCATCTTTTTGAAATCATTTTGATTGGATGTCATCCGGATATGGTCTGGTATCGAGTTCCGCTTATTGCTGAAAGCCTATTGAATGCCAATTGAGCGTATATTGCTAACCGCTTATTGCTGAAAGCCTAATGAATACCAATTGAGCGTATATTGCTAACCGCTTATTGCTGAAAGCCTATTGAATGCCAACTAAGCGTATATTGCTAACCGCTTATTGCTGAAAGCCTATTGAATGCCAACTGAGCGTATATTGCTGATCACTTATTGCTGAAAGCCTATTGCATGCCAATTGAGCGTATATTGCTAACCGCTTATTGCTGAGAGCCTATTGAATGGTATTGAGCGTGTATTGCTGACCGCTTATTGCTGAGTGCCTGTAGAATGTCATTGAGCACGGATTGCTAACTGCATATTGTTGAGTGCATAGTGCACATCTTACTGCTGCTTATTCTTTCTGAGCGCCTATTGTATTGAGCGCCTATTGCTGCCGCATATTCTTATTATTGTGCGCCTATTGTCTTACGCGCCTATTGCTGCCTCATATTATTCTTATTATTATTGTGCGCCTATTGTAGCAAGCGCCTATTGCTGCCGCATATTCTTCTTATTGCGCGCCTGTTGTATTCAGCGTTCAGCGCATAATTTCCGATGGATCAGAACGCAGCAGCGTCTTCAGCGGCGGCGCCGCCTGCTTCAGGCATTACAGCCCTTGGCCTCTGCTCTGCATGCCAGCTTCGGGCCACGCGCACTGATGAGCCAGACTCCCTATGTGCCCAATGTGAGGAGACCGTGCGACCCTCTGGCCAGGACCGGTCTCAGCCACGATTTATGGACAGTTCCCCAGGTGCTACCCCGGATTTAGGGGGCAGTCTCGACCATTCAGGAATCCCGGGGGAACTGGTACCCCGGCGATTCGAAGCGGCTTCCATTTCCTGGATGGATCTCTTTAAGGGGATTCATGCCTTTGTACAGATGCAAACAGCTTCCCTTCCAGGCCCTACGGCTTCTGCAGTTCCCGTGGTCCCTGCGGTGGCTGTGCCTGCGGCGGCTGCTGCGACAGTGGCGGCTCCCGCGGATCCTGTTCCTGGTCCCTCACACGCTTATCGGGAGCAGGACCTCCCGCTGCTGGATAGTCCAGATCAATCAGACCAGGAGGTTTCACCGGACGAGTCTGAGCTCTCGGACGAGGGGGACCTCCCCCCTGGGATTGCGCCATATAGAACCATGAGGCGGTTCTTCCCTAAGGAGGATCTCTCCGACCTCGTGTCTCAGTGCCTGGCGGAGTTGGATATTACAGGTCCCAGCGCTTCGGTGCCCTCTGCGCAGAACCCCCTGCTGGAAGGGCTTCGCCCTACAGCCCGCCACTTTCCATTCTTGCTAGCGGCAAAACAACTGATCGATTTGGAATGGGCCGCTCCGGCGACTTCCTTCAAAGGGGGCCGGGCCCTGAGGGGCATGTATCCATTGGCACCGGCTCTTAAGGACCTGCTGGCGTGCCCTCAGGTGGACGCCTTGATTAGCGCTGTGGTCAAGCGCACTACCATTCCTGTGGAAGGGGGGACGGCCCTTAAGGAACCTCATGACCGGCGGATGGACACCATTCTAAAACAGAATTTTGAGGTAGCGGCTTTATCATTGTGGATTGCGTCCTGCTGCACAGTGGTGACACGTGCTTGTTTGTCACAAGTCCGAAACAACGCTCCGGCGCCTGACATGGAGTCCGCTCTTTCATTTCTTACGGATGCAGCATCAGATTTGGTCCAGACAACAGCTAAGGGAATTTCATCCTCCGTAGCAGCCAGGAGGCAACTCTGGATCCGGAAATGGTCGGCTGATGCGCCTTCAAAGACACGCCTCACCAGATTGCCCTTTCAGGGCTCCTTGCTGTTTGGCAGTGACCTGGATAGACTGGCCAGTACTTGGGGTGCCTCTCCAGTGCCTAGACTGCCGGAAGATCGGTTCAGAAGGGGCCAGCGCTCCTTTCCAAGGCCCTCCAGGGGCAGGAGTTCACAGCGCTTTGTTCCTTACAGGGGTCGATATCAGGCACCACGTTCTCAGGCCAGGAATCAGTCCTTTCGGACCAAGCAGTCAAGAGGGGAGCAGGCCCGGGCTCGGGTCCCGGCCGCGCCTCCCAATGGGAATCCGCCGATTCATCTGTGGGACGGAGCCATAGGGGGCAGGTTAACCCTCTTCTACCCCAGATGGGTCGAGATTACTTCAGACCGGTGGGTCCTCGCCGTTATCCGGGAGGGATATTATCTGGACTTTCATCATCTCCCTCCGGACAAGTTTGTGGAATCTTCACGTCCCATACACAAGAAGGCAGCATTGGAAGCTACCCTGGCGAGGCTCCTGTCCTTAAAAGCCATCATCCCAGTACCTGCCTGGGAAGTGAATTCTGGACATTATTCCATTTATTTCATGGTCCCCAAGAAAGGGGGTACCTTTCGGCCTGTCCTGGACCTCAAGTCAATCAATCAATACTTACGGGTACCGAGGTTTCGCATGAAAACTCTACGTTCCGTCAAGGCCGCAGTACAGCCAGGAGAATTCCTCACGGCGTTAGACCTGTCAGAAGCATACCTGCATATCCTGATCCATCCGGATCATCAGCGCTACCTACGCTTCAAGGTTCTAGGCCGCCACTTCCAGTTTCGGGCTCTGCCCTTCGGGTTGGCAATGTCACCACGGACATTCACCAAGGTGGTAGTAGTGGTAGCGGCGGCACTCAGGCGGGAAGGAATTCTGGTCCATCCCTACCTAGACGACTGGCTGATCAGGGCGAAATCACGAGAAGAGAGCCTTCGGACAACCGACAGAGTGATCGCCCTTCTGGAAAGCTTGGGCTGGGTAATCAACCTCAGCAAGAGCTGCCTACAGCCTTCCCAGTCACTGGAATACCTGGGAGTACAGTTCGACACCCAGGCAGACACAGTCAGTCTCACAACCAAGAGAAAGTTGAAACTGCAGCAGCGTATCCAGTATTTGATGAGAGCCAGTCGGCCCATAGCCTGTGATTATCTACAGGTTCTTGGTCTCATGGCATCCACCCTGGAAGTGGTACCTTGGGCGAGGGCCCATATGAGACCTCTACAACACGCCCTGCTCTCTCGCTGGAGCCCCCGTCTACGGAACTATTCCACGCACCTACCTCCGCCAGCCAGAGTGCAGACCCAGTTGCGGTGGTGGTTGCAGTCCAACCACATGAGCAGGGGGTCGAAGATGTCCTCACCCACGTGGATCTTGCTCACCACAGATGCCAGACTGAGCGGCTGGGGAGCCCACTGCGAAGAACTCACCGCACAAGGGCGGTGGAACAGGGAAGAGTCAGCGTGGAACATCAACTGGCTAGAGGCCCGGGCAGTCCGATTGGCATGCCTTCGATTTGCTCACAGACTGAAGAACAGTGCAGTCAGTGATGTCCGACAACGCCACCACGGTGGCATAAATCAACCGTCAGGGCGGAACCAGAAGCCGACAGTTATCTCTGGAGATCGCCCCTTTGATGACTTGGGCAGAGGTGAATCTTCAGGACATCTCCGCCGTCCACATTGCCGGGAAGGACAATACCACAGCAGACTTCCTCAGCAGAGAAAGCCTAAATCCGGGAGAGTGGCAGCTCTCACCCACAGCCTTCCAGATGATTGTGGATCATTGGGGGATTCCGGACATGGATTTACTGGCGGACAAGTCCAACGCTCAAGTACCCAGATACTTCAGCCGCAAGCGCGACCCGTTCTCACACGGAATCGATGCCCTGGTTCAGCCATGGCCTCCAGGGACTCTACTGTATGCCTTTCCTCCGTGGCCTCTGCTAGGCGCTGTCATCCGCAAGATTCAGAGACACCGGGGCCTAGTTCTTCTAGTGGCGCCAGACTGGCCAAGAAGACCCTGGTATGCGGACATGAGAAGACTGCTGGCAGGGGAGCCTCTTCCCCTACCTCCTCTCCGGGACCTTCTACATCAAGGTCCCATTCTTCACGAGGATCCAGCTCAATTCTCTCTTACGGTATGGCCCTTGAGAGGGCTCGATTGAAGAAAAGGGGTTACTCGGAGCCCGTGATTAATACCCTCCTCCGAGCTCGCAAGTTTTCCACATCCCTCACATACATCCGGATCTGGAGAGTATTTGAAGCATGGTGCAACACTCACGGCACCAATCCACATGCCACCACAATCTCTATTGTGTTGGATTTCCTGCAGGATGGCCTTCAGAAGGGTCTGTCCCTCAGCTCCATCAAAGTTCAGGTGGCTGCGCTGTCTTGCTATGGTCCCAGGAGGGATGGCAAGACCATCGCCAAGCACCCAGATGTTTCTCGCTTCCTGCAAGGAGTCAAGCATATTCGTCCGCCACTGAAGTGGCCTGTGCCTTTGTGGAACCTCAACCTTGTTTTGGATTTCCTCGCGGGGTCCACCTTCAGACCCATTCGGGGCCTGTCTCTCCGTTCTCTAACCTTGAAGATGGTATTCTTGCTGGCGGTGTGTTCGGCACGCCGCATCTCAGAGTTACAGGCACTGTCCTGCCGTGATCCCTTTCTCAGAATCACTCCAGAGGCTATCCATCTTCGTACGGTTCCCTCCTTTCTACCTAAGGTAGTTTCACAGTTTCAGCTTAATCAGACTATATCCCTGCCTACCACGGCGGGGCTGAAGAAATCTGAAGAAGGGCGTTTATTGCGCCATCTCGACATTGGCAGATTGCTGCCCAGATATTTGGAACTTACACAAGACCTACGAAAGACGGACCATCTGTTCGTCCTGCACAGCGGGAAGAAGCAAGGTGAAGCGGCCTCTCGGCCCACCATCGCCCACTGGATTAAAGACGTTATCAGAGCAGCTTACGTGGAGGCTGGAAAGTCTCCGCCTCTACAAGTCAAGGCTCATTCTACCAGAGCTCAAGCGGCATCCTGGGCAGAATCCAGGATGCTATCGCCTGCAGAAATATGTAAAGCAGCGACTTGGTCCTCCCTCCATACCTTTTCCAGATTCTACTGTCTGGATGTCCAGGCCAGGGAGGACTCAGCATTTGCCAGGGCGGTGTTACATGGGCCTCAGGCAGCCTCCCGCCCAGGTGGGAAGTAAAGCTTTGGTACATCCCATTTGTACTGAGTCCATCTGGCTACACGCCAGGAAATGTTGAGATTACTACCTGATAATCTCCTTTTCCTTAGTGTAGACAGATGGACTCAGCATCCCGCCCAGCTGCCTGCGTACATGGGTTTCCCCGATGCAAGGTAAGCCAAGTCATCTCTGGCTATACGAGAGTACACTATACCAGGTGTCAACGCATTCCTATCAATCGGTCAGGGGAATCCTGTTTTCACTTTTTCACTGAGCGTCAGTACACACATCTCAAACAGCTTTTGCAAGGAAGATTACTGAATAGCTACGCTTCCTGTGGGGCTATATACCCCGTGCTGACGTCAGATCTGTCTCCAACTGCTAGCACGCGGATACTATCCCATTTGTACTGAGTCCATCTGTCTACACTAAGGAAAAGGAGGTTATCAGGTAGTAATCTCAACAATATCTCTAAACCAAAGAGGCAGATCCTCGTATCGCTAAACGATTGTGAAGTGGAAATAACTGTATGCAGGATCAAGATTGAAATCTGACATAAGAATTTGTTTATGTATTTTCGTTTTGACATCAGAAATCATCCCCTGATGCAGCCTTAACTGGCGAAACTCAGCCGGAGTCGGGCTCTGTAATTACACTTAATAAATCTTTCCACGGCATAAGGGTTGGCCCCTTGTTTTTTTGCCACAAAATAGGGGTACACCATAGACTATTTATTAGCGAGCTGTTGTATAGACAGTTTAGCCTTTTCCCAGGCTATCTTCAAGGCTGGGTCCTTAACCTGCTCCTCTCTAAATTCTGGGAACCGATCTAGCAAGGTGCCTACTATTTCTTCAGTGGACCCCCCGTCCCTACCTTCCTCTGGGCCGGCCTGTCCCCTCTTCTCCCTCTTCCTCTCCGCTCGGGGCTTACGACTTACCGCTGGAGCTTCCACTACTTCCCCCTCCTCAAAGGGAAAAATCTCTCCTAGGGGAGGTTCGTGCTCTCGTACCTCTTGTGTCTGGGCTTGAGCCCTTGTGGTTACAAACATTTGCCTGCCCCTCAACACCTCAGCAAGGTGCTTCCACTCTCTCCCCAAAATGAGGGGCACGGGTAATCCCTCCACAATGTCTTCATGGGTTCTCCAACAGATCGTTACCTCATGTACCGGGTACCTAACAGCTGTACCGTGTACACACCGTATCACCACCTCCCCTTTTTGGGTTTGGGACATCTTAACCCCCAAAGCTAAAGCCATTTTCTTGGAGAACAGTGCCTGATTAGTGCCTGTGTCTATTAAGGCCTGCACCGGCTGTCCGTTGACCTGAACCTGTTGAAAATACGGATTCGGGTCCCTAGGGACTGTCCCACCCCTTAGCTCCGGGGGACGGGCATAGGCCACAGCTAAGCGTGGACATTCCCTTTTGAAGTGCCCTACTTCCCCACAACTAAAACATCACAATGGGGCCAACTGTACACCGGACTTCCCTCCTTGGCCCTTCCCGTCCTGTGGTCCGCCCCCTCTACTGGGCACCTGCAGTGAACCTCTCGGGTTCCTTGCAACCCTTTGATTCTCTTCTTTACTCAGGCCTAGTCCCTTAGACCCTTTCTCTCTATTGGAGGGGGCGCCACCTCCCATAGCGGCTTCTGCCTCCAAGTACCTCTCCGTGTTTACTATCGCCCTCTCGAGCCCACTCGCTCCTTGGCGAATCACCCAGTTCCTTATCGGAGGTGGTAGTGCCCTGATATACTGTTCCAGCACTACCAGCTCCATGAGTTTAGTGACAGTTTTCCCTTCTGGTTCTAGCCATCTATATGCCAGGTCCTTCAAATGCTGGGCCAGGGCCCGGGGTCTGTCCTTCGGCTGTAAACTTGTTTCCCTGAATTGCTGCCGGTAGCAGTCCTAGGTGATGCCCAATCTGTCCAGGATGGCTGTGTTCAGCAAGGTATAGTTCAGGGCCTGCTCCGGGGCCAAAGCCCTATAGGCAGCTTGGGCCTCGCCTGTTAAACAAGGGGCTAACCATTGTTCTCGGGGCCAACCCGCCACACTAGCCACACATTCAAATGTGACGAGGAAGGCCCTGGGTCATCCCCTGGTCCCATCTTCTCCAAGTGGATACCGTGCATGGGGTCCATCCGGCCTACTCCGCCAGCCCCTGCCTTCGGGTGTGGGGTACCTGCTGTTCCAGTAGCCTGCTGGGCCGCCCAGAGTTGTGTAACCTTGCTCTGCTCCTCCAACATTTGGATCAATGGGAGCTGCTGTTGCTGCTGGTGTTCCAACATGCGCTGAATCAGCTGCTGCATGGTCTCTTGTTGCTGCTGCACCTGTGTCGCCATCCATTTCAGCACATCCTCGGACGCCATGCTTGAAAACAACAAGAAAAACGCCAAGTGTGGCCGTACAAAACCAGCCCCCTGTGGCTAGCGTGGAGTTTCCCCCTTCTCGCTTCCTGCCCCTTAGCTCTGGACGCTTACCAGAGACCAGAGAGGTAACACTTTTTTTTTTTCTCTACTCTTTCCTGGCCTCAGAGAGCAATCCTGTTCTGACACCCTCCTTCACCTTTACCTTCCATCGATCAGTAGGAGCATAGGTCTTTAAGCGCTGGGTCCGCTCTTCGGTCGGCGAGTTCCAAGTATCCCACTGCTGCCACCATGTGTCACGATCTCGCCCCCTCCGCTCAGCACTCTGTGGGGCCTCGTCAGGGTTCAGGAATCCCTCTCCACTCCTATACCACTTCCTGTCCACCCGTATGGCTCCTGCACACCGCCGCTATGGACTCCTTCACGCCTCCATTCAGAGTGCCCGGCCTAACCCCGGCACTCCCAAACTCTATCTCCTCCTCTGACTCTGAGTAGCTGGGCTTTTGTGTCCACAGTCACCACGCTGGCACGCCCTCTTCCTCTAGTTCCATGGACTCTGCTGAGTCACAGTCATCAGCCCCTGTTTCTCCCACCTGTTCCTGCTCACTCTCCGGCCGGGGGTCAGGTGCCGGTTCAGGGAACCTGGGAACTGTAGTTCCTGCTGCCCTCCTGTTCGCCCTCTGGTGTCTAGGTTTGGTACTACCTGCGGCTGTTTTCCTATATCCAAGCTGTTTCTGCCCCGCGTCAGGTTGTACTGCATCACATTATGCTTCTGCCCTTTGAGCCAATGCAAACCGCCTCCATGAAATGTTTGACATGGAAAGTATTGTTCCTGGTGGCAATAACCAGCAAAATAGTTATAAGAACATAAAATATGCCATACTGGGTGAGAGCAAGGGTCCATCAAGCCCAGTATCCTGTTTCCAACAGTAGCAAATCCAAGTCACAAGTACCTGGCAAGTTACCCAAACATTAGATACATCACAAGCTACTATGGTTTATTAATTACCCTCATAGCACTTTATGGATTTATTCTCTAGGAACTTATCCAAACCTTTTTTAAACCCAGTTACACTAACTGCTGTAACCATATCCTCTGGCAATGAATTCCAGAGTTTAACTATGTGCTGAGTGAAAAAGAATTTTCTTTGATTTATTTTAAATAAACTAATTGCTAACTTCATGAAGTGCCCCTGGTCCTTCTATTATCTGTGATAGTAAATAAACGATTTACATTAACTTGTTCAAGTCCTTTCATGATTTTGTAGACTTTTATCATATCCCCCCTCAGTCGTCTCTTCTCCAAACTGAACAGCCCTAACTTTCTTAGCCTTTTTTCATAGGGCAGCTGTTCCATGCCCCATATCATTTTGGTCGCCCTTCTCTGCACTTTCTCAAGTGCAGCTATATCCATTTTGAGATGCGGTGACCAGAACTGCACACAGTATTGAAGGTGCGGTCTCACTATGGAGCAATACAGAGGCTTTATTTTCCATTCCCTTCCTAATAATTCCTAACATTGTTTGCTTTTTTGATCGCCACAGCATTCTGGGCCAATGTTTTCAATATATTACCCACTAGATAGGCTCTATCTTAGGATAATACATCTAACATTGTGTAACTACAGCAAGGGTTATTTTTCCCTATATGCATCCCTTTGCACTTGTCCATGTTAAACTTCATCTGCGATTTGGAAGCCCAATTTTCCGGTCTCACATGGTCTTCCTGCAATTCATCACAATCCGCTTGATATTTAACTACTCTGCATAATTTTGTCATCCACAAATTTGATCACCTCACTCGTCATACCCATTTCCAGATCATTTATAAATATATTTAAAAAACACCAGTCCCATACAGATCCCTGAGGCACTCCACTGTTTACCTTTTTCCACTGTGAAAACTGACCATTTAATCCTACTCTGTTTCCTGTCTTTTAACCAACTTGCAATCCACAAAAGCCATCACCTCCTATCCCATGACTTTTAGTTTTCTTAGAAGCCTCTCATGCGGGACTTTGTCAAATGCCTTCTTGAAATCCAAATTTCTCACAGGACAAGCAGGATGGTTGTCCTCACAAATGGGTGACATCGAGGATGGAGCCCACCACGGAAAACTTCTGTCAAAGTTTAAACAGAACTTTGACTGGCCCCTACTGGGCATGCCCAGTAAGGCACTGACCCTGCAGCCAGCAGGGGTCTCCCTTCAGTCTTCTTTTTTCCGCGCAGCAGTTGCCACGCGGTGAAAGGAGCTCTCTTACCACGTTCCTGACAGGAATTCGGTTTTTTCTTTCCGAAGAAAATTTGCCCCTCAGGGATCTCCCTTCGACAAATTTTTGTCACCTCCGCGAAAGCCGGTAAGTTTTTTGCCGTTTTTCATCGACTGCCGTCGATTTTGGCCCTAGAGGCCTGTTGGCACTTACCAATCCCGCGGCTAAATTTGGCCCTAGGCCATGGCGACGGGGTTCCGTCGTTGTCCGGATTGCACCCGGACTATGTCAATCACAGATCCCCATCGGGTCTGTGTTCTATGTTTGGGAAGTGAGCATGATGTCCTGACTTGCACTAAATGTGCCCTAATGACACCTAAGGGTCGTAAAGCCAGGATGGAGAAGATGGGGCTCCTCTTCCATGCACCCACCCCAACGCCATCGATAGCATCGACGTCATCGGAACCGGCACCGTCGAAGTTGCACCACCATCGTCAACCCTCCGGTGACCGTCCTCCACCGATGACTTCTCGGCCGTCGACTCCTGTCCCCTCCCCGGATGGGCGAGGAGATCGGAAGGATAAGCATCGCCATCGACGGCACAAGTCTCGGCCCGTCGAGGATCCACAACCATCGACCTCTGAACAGGCCGAGCCACCGACGAAAAAGCCTCGGTCAGACCTGGCACCGTCCACGTCTCGTTCGCAGGCACCGAGGAAACCCTCACCCTCCCGGGGTGCGGGGGCCGTGATCCCACCAGTTACGGTGGTACTTCCGGCCCTGCCTCAGCCTCCCTCTCCCGTCGAGCCGGGTATGGTTACCCCTGGTCTCCGGGCAGAACTGGACCGGCTGGTCCAGGAGGCCATCGAGAATGCGATGCGAAGATTCCAGCCTCCACCGGTACCGCCTCCGGCACCGATTCCGGCACCGCCTCAGGCACCGACCTCAGCACCGACTCTGCCACCGAGGAGGGAACCGACCACCGAGCCTCTAGTGGAAGCGTTGGCACCGATACTAAATCGTATGGAGGCACTCATGCGCGCCCTTCCATCGGTGATTCCAGTAGCACCGACTACACCATCATCTCCGGAAGGACATTCATCGACAGGAGAAACACCGTTCCGGATTCCCCCGTCCGGTGTCGTTCCATCGGTGCCTTCACATACCTTTCCACCGATTTATCCTTCGGCTCCATCGATTCCAAGATCGGCACCGATTCCATCGGTACCCCCGAAGCCCTCGATGCCGTTCACAGTTCCGCTTGCACCACCGATTCCATCGATGCCTTTGGATCCTCTACCAGGTCCTTCAGGACTGCAAGCCCTACATGATCCTTATGATACCTGGGGTGATGATACATCTTCAGATACAGATTTACCATCCCCACCATCTCCTACAGAGAGTAGAAAACGATCTCCTCCTGAAGATCTCTCCTTTATAAATTTTGTAAAGGAGATGTCAGAAATTGTGCCTTTTCAGCTGCAATCTGAGACCGATGACAGGCACCAAATGATGGAGCTGCTCCAATTTCTGGATGCCCCAAAAATCATCGCTTCCATCCCCATTCACCAGGTTTTTCTGGATCTTTTAAAGAAAAACTGGGAATCACCTTCATCTGTGTCACCAGTTAATAAAAAAGCTGACTCAACATACCTCGTTCAGTCAGCACCAGGATTTCAGAAGTCTCAACTGGATCATCGCTCTGTTGTAGTTGAGTCTGCGCAAAAGAAGGCCAAGCGCCTAAAACCACACTCTTCCACTCCCCCTATCAAGGACAACAAATTCCTTGATAGTGTGGGCAGGAAAGTGTATCATGGGGCTATGTTGATATCTCGCATAGCTTCATACCAACTTTATATGACTCAATACAACAGAGCTATCCTTAAACAGATGCAGGACTACGCTGACACATTACCGGACCAATACCAGCCACAGCTTCAAGCCCTCCTTCACAAAGGATTTGAAGCTGGGAAGCACGAGATCAGAACGGCCTACGATATCTTCGATGCTTCCACGAAAGTCTCAGCTACTGCCATCTCAGCCAGACGTTGGGCTTGGTTAAAATCATCCAACCTTCGCCCAGAGGTCCAGGATCGTCTAGCCGATTTACCCTGCTTGGGGGACAATCTGTTCGGAGAACAGATTCAACAGATTGTGGCGGAATTGAAGGATCACCACGAGACGTTGAAACAACTTTCGTCTGTTCCATCTGAGGTATCCTCCAAACCACCACCTAAGAAGGACTCTAAAAAGTCATTCTTTCGGCCACGTCGTTATTACCCTCCGTCGACTAGGCCTCGTCCGGCTCGATCCTCCACCAGACCTCAGCTACGCCAACCTCGGAAACAAAGACCTGCTGTAGCCCCACCTCCCGGGCCTGCGGCAGGCCTTTGACTTCCCGATACGGAGCACATGCCATATCCCACTCCCCCACATCCCTGTAGGGGGTCGTCTGTGCCACTTTTTGCAGCATTGGATACGGATTACCTCAGACCAGTGGGTGCTGGCAATTATCGCACAGGGTTACCACCTCAATTTCATAACTCTTCCGACAGACTCCCCGCCTCTTCAAGCATGGAGTCTATCCAGCCACTTGACTCAATTACAACAGGAAGTATCCCTTCTTTTGCAATCAAATGCTATAGAACCTGTCCCTCCCTCTCAACGAGGCAAGGGATTTTACTCCAGGTACTTCCTAATTCCAAAAAAGTCAGGAGGGCTACGTCCAATTTTGGACCTTCGGGCCCTCAACAAGTACCTTCAAAAAGAAAAGTTCAAGATGGTAACCCTGGGCACGTTACTCCCTCTGCTGCAAAGAGGGGATTGGCTATGCTCCCTCGACCTCAAGGAAGCTTATACCCATATTGCGATAACACAATCCCATCGCAAATATCTGCGGTTTCTAGTAGGCCGCGACCATTATCAATACCGAGTACTACCTTTCGGTCTGGCATCTGCTCCACGAGTCTTCACCAAATGCCTCGTAGTTGTAGCAGCATTCCTCAGGAAGGAAGGTGTCCACGTATACCCCTATCTGGACGATTGGCTAATCAGGGCCTCCACCCCTCAGATTGCCCGGTCCTCCCTACAATTGACAATCAACACACTCCTTTCCTTAGGGTTTCTTGTCAATTACGAGAAATCTTGCTTCGTCCCATCTCAAACCTTATCTTTCATTGGGGCAGACTTGGACACCTTACAGGCAAAGGCCTACCTTCCGCTTCAACGAGTCCAAACTCTCATGTCCCTAGCTCACCAGCTCCAGTCTCAAGATACGGCCACGGCTCGCCAGTTCCTCATTCTCCTAGGACACATGGCATCCTCGGTTCAAGTCACTCCCATGACCCGACTAGCCATGAGAGTAACACAATGGACTCTACGACACCAATGGATTCAAGCTTTTCAGCCTCTGTCCTCCATAGTCACAGTCACACAAGCGCTGCGCCTATCCTTAACCTGGTGGACGACTCAGGTCAACCTCCTTCAGGGCTTACCCTTTCTTCCACCAGATCCGCAATTAATCCTAACCACCGACGCTTCTCACATCGGTTGGGGAGCCCATGTGGACGACTTTCAAACCCAAGGGTTATGGTCCAAAGAGGAAGCCGAACACCAGATCAATTTCCTGGAACTTCGAGCAATCCGCTATGCGCTCCGCACTTTCAAAGATCATCTCTTTCATCAGATAATCTTAATCCAGACGGACAACCAAGTGGCCATGTGGTACATAAACAAGCAGGGAGGCACAGGCTCCTTCCTTCTGTGTCAGGAAGCTGCGCAGATCTGGGCGGAAGCCCTCTCCCACTCCATGTACCTCAGGGCCACTTACCTGCCGGGAGTAGACAATGTATTGGCAGACCGGCTGAGCCGTGTCTTCCGACCACACGAGTGGTCACTCGATCCTCTGATAGCGACCTCTCTGTTTCACAAGTGGGGTTCTCCCCGCATAGACCTCTTTGCGTCCCCTCAGAACCACAAAGTGGACGATTACTGCTCTCTCATTCGGAGCCAGCACTCTCGACCGAGGGATGCATTCTCCCTCAAGTGGACAACCGGTCTGCTCTACGCATTCCCTCCACTTCCTCTTGTGTCAAAGACTCTCGTGAAGCTACGCCAGGACGGAGGAACCATGATCCTGATAGCACCTTACTGGCCACGCCAAGTATGGTTTCCAATACTCCAGGATCTCTCCATCCGCAGGCACATTCCTCTGGGAAAGGACCCGCATCTGCTCACTCAAAACGACGGATGCCTCCTCCATCCCAACCTCCAAGCCTTGTCCCTGACGGCATGGATGTTGAAAGGTTAGTCCTTCAGCCTTTCAACCTTTCAGATTCCGTTTCTCGAGTCCTGATAGCTTCACGAAAGCCTTCCACAAGAAAGTCTTACTCATACAAATGGAAAAGGTACACATCATGGTGCACTTCTCAGTCCCTTGATCCCCTTTCCTGTCCAATCTCCAAATTCTTGGACTATTTATGGCATCTCTCTGAATCAGGTCTTAAAACCTCTTCCATTAGGATGCATGTCAGTGCGGTAGCCGCCTTCCATAAAGGTGTACAGGGTGTCCCTATTTCAGTACAACCCCTAGTAACACGTTTTCTTAAAGGCTTGCTCCATCTGAAGCCACCCTTACGGCCTCCGGCCCCATCCTGGGACCTTAATCTGGTTCTTGGTCGTCTAATGAAACCTCCTTTCGAACCTCTGCACTCCTGTGAGTTAAAGTATCTCACATGGAAAGTGTTATTCCTTTTGGCTATCACTTCAGCTCGCAGGGTTAGTGAATTACAGGCCCTAGTTACCTATCCGCCTTACACTAAGCTCCTGCAGGACCGGGCGGTACTCCGCACTCACCCTAAATTTTTACCTAAGGTAGTTTCTGAGTTTCATATTAATCAATCCATCATACTACCTATCTTTTTTCCCAGGCTCCACTCCAACTCTGGAGAACAGACCCTGCATACCCTAGACTGTAAACGGGCTCTAGCCTTTTACCTAGACCGTACAGTTTCTCACAGGAAGAGCACTCAATTATTCGTCTCTTTCCATCCTAACAAGTTAGGACAACCTGTGGGTAAGCAGGCTCTTTCCTCCTGGTTGGCGGACTGCATTGCTTTCTGCTATGAGCAAGCGGGCATCCCTTTTCAAGACCGTGTCAAAGCACACTCTGTGAGGGCCATGGCGACTTCAGTAGCACACCTTCGATCGGTGCCGCTTCCTGACATCTGCAGGGCTGCAACCTGGAGTTCTCTCCATACCTTTGCAGCCCACTATTGTTTGGACAAAGCTGGAAGACAGGACTCCATCTTCGGCCAATCTGTCTTGCGTAACCTTTTTCCAACGTGATGTACCAACACCCTTCCACCTTCCCGGTAGGGTGCGGATGCCCTTTACCAAATTCCACCCCAGTTGTAGTGCCTGTTGCACGTCGTTGGGTGCATTTGGTGCAAGTCAGGACATCCTCAGCTCGGTACTCACCCATTTGTGAGGACAACCATCCTGCTTGTCCTGTGAGAAAGCAAATGTTGCTTACCTGATGTAACAGGTGTTCTCACAGGACAGCAGGATGTTAGTCCTCACGAAACCCGCCCGCCACCCCGCGGTGTTGGGTTTGTTTTGTTTTTACTTTCTAGGCACTGCCTGTAGCTTTGAACATCAGACTGAAGGGAGACCCCTGCTGGCTGCAGGGTCAGTGCCTTACTGGGCATGCCCAGTAGGGGCCAGTCAAAGTTCTGTTTAAACTTTGACAGAAGTTTTCCGTGGTGGGCTCCATCCTCGATGTCACCCATTTGTGAGGACTAACATCCTGCTGTCCTGTGAGAACACCTGTTACATCAGGTAAGCAACATTTGCTATACCACATCTACCAGTTCACATTTGTCCACATGTTTTTTCACCCCTTCAAAAAAAATGTAGATTTGTGAGGCAAGTCTTCCCTTGGGTAAATCCATGTTGGCTGTGTTCCATCAGTAGAATTGTAAGTGCCTGCACCAGGCCTTTTGCTTAGGGCAGATGGCAGTTCTGGGACCCTTTTCTCCCTTCTCTTTGCAGGCTCCACAAGGAAGCATACCTCCAGGTTCTGGATGTAAATGAAAATTAAAGGAGGTAGAAGAGGATCTGGACGATATTAGGTCCTCCTGATGCTTCCTTATTGACCCTTGGAGACTCGAAGCATAGTGCTAGAGAGGGAGAACTTAGAAGGAGATGAATATGCCCCCAGGGAGGAGGAGCATTTCCCAGTGGTTTGCCTTTCATAAGGAAAAACTTTTTCCTGATTTCTCAATGCTTGGGGATTTTAAATATTCCTGAGGACAAAGGGAAGAAGAAAGGTGTATTCCACAGAGGATGTGATTATGATGGGGTTATGAAAGCCTCCCAAAACTTTTTTCCTGTCAAAGTCTATTAAAGATCTGATTTCTGCAAAATGGGACTCTGGAGGCCAGTTTTAAAGGAGGAAATGCTATGATGAGACAGAGCTTCCCTTAAGGTTGCTGAATGACAAAAAATAGCAAGCTATGTGGTGTAATTAGCAGGCTGTACTTAGAGGAGAAAATGAAGATGCACTGAAATTGTTTGGCTGTTTACAGTATATTTAGATGCATGACTAATCTTATATAATACTAGAATTTATTGTTTGGCATAGCTTTTGCTGTATAGCAGTGGCTACCTGTGAAAAATGTTTTTGTCCTATTATATAATCTTTCATATTTTAGTACAGTTTGGTACAGTTAGTCATTCTTTGTTGCCTTCTGATTTCAGGTTAAAGCTTTTTGTAAGAGCCCAGGATAAAACCTTGCTGAATGTGAACAGTCTGTTGTGGGAAGCTATGAGGACTTGCTCTGATGAAGAGGTAAAACTAATTTCATTTCCTTGCTTCTCAGCTATTTACATTGTCATTGTTTTTTTTCTTACAAAATGAAAATAATTGTCTAAACAAGTGAGAAAATACATTTTAGCTAAAAAGTAGTTGTCTGTAAGATTAGCTCCCCAGTTTCTAATCTGAAATCATATGTCAAGAAGATAATGCATTTCTAGCTACAAAATTCCACTAAGGAAAAATTAAAAGCTTTGCCAGTACAGCTAATCATTTGTTCTTTCATGGTAGTAGTGGAAAGGATTTTAAAATATTTTGTCCATGTTTCCTGTAACATGAATTTGTCAGTATGTAGATTATCAGAACATAAGAAATGCCATACTAGGTCAGACCACAGGGCCATCATCCCATCTCCAAAAGGGGTCCATCCAGGTCACAAGTACCTGGTAGGATCCCAAAGAATAGGTCCAATGTTCATTTGACATGATACATTGTATATTTACAAATTGATATGACCTTTTTCGGAAGTATCTGCATCAGAGTAGTAGAAATTATGATTTTGGATTTAGATTTTTGATTTTATCTCTTGTCTTTCTCACAGGACAAGCAGGATGGTAGTCCTCGTATATGGGTGACATCATCAGGATGGAGCCCAATCACAGAACACTTTTGTTAAAGTTTCTAGAACTTTGACTGGCACCTACTGGGCATGCCCAGCAATGCACTGACCCTGCATCCAGCAGGGTTCCCCCTTTAGTCGTCTTTTTTTCCACGCAGCAGTAGCCACGCGGGTTAAGGAGCTCTTTGGAGATTCCTGACAGGAATTTTCCTCACAGAACTTCATTCAAAATTTTCAAAAAAAATCTACCCCATAGGGGTCCCCCTATCAATATCCATACTCCATGGTCAAAAGGTAAGGTTTTACCATTATTGCGGTCGATTCCTGTCAAGTTATCCCTTCGAGGCCTATCGGCTGCACCGCAGCTAAATTTTTGTTGGAGCCATGGGCAATCCCGACTGTACTCAGACAGTGTCCATAATTGACCCGCATGGGGTCTGTGTTATGTGTTTGGGGTCCGACCAAGATGTCCTAACTTGCACCAAATGTGCCCAAATAACACTGAAGGGCCGTAAGCCTCGATTAGAGAAGATGGACTTTCTCTTTCAGTTAAAAACCCCGACTCCATCGATAGCTTCGTCGTCTGAGCTGGTGCCATCAACCTCTCGCCAGCACCAGGATACCGCTGCTGTTCGACCGGCGTCAACAATTCCAAAAGTGTCGATAGCCTCCTTGCCTCCTCAGGAAAAGGACCGAGGAGAACATTGTGAAAAGCGTCAACACCGGCATCGGAAGGCTCAGTCCGTCGATCCAGGCCAATCCTCGGCATCGACGTCGATAGAGCCTCCGACAAAGAAGCCCTGTCCAGAAAAGGCCCCATCCTCTTCTGTGACCGGGTCACTGAGGTGTTCCCCACCTTCAATTCTGCAGGGATCCGTGATTCCACCTTCACCGGTGGACCCTCCGGTTACACCAGTGCTGCCTCCTACTCCGGAGCCAGGGTTACTCGCCCCAGGTCTCCACGAGGAATTGGATTGGATGATCCAAGAGGCCATCGGAAAAGCAGTTCAGGGCTTCCATCCTCCATAGACGCCGGTACCAGTCATCGATCCGATTACTGTAGCGCTCGCACCACTACTGGGTAGACTGGATGCGTTGATTGATGCCCTTCCACCGCTGGAACCTAGAGCACCGGTGGATCCAGTACCCTCTACTCTGATTCCATTATCATCTGATGAAGAGGAAACACCGATACCCATTCCACCGTCTGGGATCTTACCACAGACTCGTCCATAGATGTCACCGGTTCCTTCGGTTCCTCCATCGATGCTGTCTGTGCCTCCGGTGCCGCTTCTGATGCCATAGATGCCTAAGCGTGGACCTTCAGGCTGGAGACCAACCCTATGATCCCTGGACAGATGATACGTCCCAGGATACAGATGATCTACCATCAGAGCCCTCTCCCCCGGATGAAAGACGACGTTCTCCACCAGATCATCTCTTTTATTAATTTCATTAAGGAAATGTCTGAAACCATTCCCTTCCAACTTCAGACAGAAGAAGACTCTAGGCACAAGATGCTGGAGGTCGTCCAATTTCTTGATGCTCCTAAGGAAATCATGTCCATACCTATTCATGAAATCCTGTTTGATCTCCTGAAAAGAAACTGGGAACACCCATGTTCAGTTCCACCTGTCAACTGCAAGACAGATGCCACCTATCTGGTACAGTCAACTCCTGGGTTCCAGAAGTCTCAGTTGGATCATCATTCTGTGGTTATTTCAGCCCAGAAGAAGGCACGACGTTCAAAATCTCATTCCTCCATACCTCCAGGGAAAGAGCAAAAATCCCTGGATGCTTTTGGCAGGCGTGTCTTCCATGGCTCTATGCTCATATCTCGCATAGCCTCTTACCAGTTATACATGACCCAGTATAACAGAGACCTCTTTAAAAGGATCCAGGACTTCTCTGATTCGTTACCAGAGCAACTCAAGGCTCAACTTCATACTCTAGCTCAGAAAGGTCTAGATGCTGGAAAACAAGAGGTCCGTGCTGCTTATGATATCTTCGACACTGCTTCTAGTGTGTCTGCAGTGGGGATTAGTGCACAAAGATGGGCTTGGCTCATATCCTCTGACTTAAGACCAAAAGTCCAAGACAGGTTAGCAGACATACCCTATGTGGGAGATAATCTCTTAGGGGAAAAGATCCAAGAGATGTGGCCAGCTTTCTTCTGTGCCGTCTGAGTTCTCTTCCACGCCTAAGAGGACTTTCAGACAAGACTCTAAGCGGCCAACCTACAAGTCAAGGAAATTTTACCCCCTGGTTTCTAGAGGACGCCCTTCCAGATCTTAACAAAAAGGTCAATCCAGGCAGACTCTACCTCAAAAGTCCCAGCCAGCTTCTCAACCTGGACCAGCGTCAGGGTTTTGACTCCTTCCTAGAGAGTGTAAGCCAACCTCTTCCATCCATACCAGTCGGAGGTCGACTATGCCACTTCTACAGCGCTTGGCACACAGTCACCACAGACCAGTGGGTACTTGCAGTAGTCACCCAAGGTTACCACCTAAATTTCCTGACTGTTCCAGCAGACTTTCCACCTCGGCCGATGAGGGGGACATCCGATCACTCTCCCTTGCTCGAGCAGGATATCTCATCCCTCCTCCTATCCCGAGCAATAGAACTGGTACCCCTCTCCCAGCAGGGGCAGGGATTTTATTCCCGGTATTGCCTTTTTTTATTTGTTATTTATGCATTATTAAATTATTCATCAACAATAATAAACTTGATTAGAAAATAAATGAAGTCATTTAAACTTAAAAAGCATATCAATTCTTCAACAAGAGAAGGAGAATATCAAATAAATCTAGGCAATACAACTTCAAATATAAGTTCTCAATACAGGGGATCCAATCTGAGAATGTTTTACAATATATATTAACAAACAATTATTAGGAAAATTGTAATGCATCTGCTAGCAGTTGGGCACATTTATTTGTAAGAGATACACAACCTGTCTCTGGAGAATGTATGTAACGGACTTTTTCTGTCCTTTTTCCCTTTCCTGCTCCTTCTTTTTACTAAGGAAATTTGTCAATTGTAATTCTTTATTTTTCAAAATTTTTGAAAAAATACCCAAGATATCAAACTTGTACAGAAAAGAAGCTGTTGTCATTACAAGTAAAATAATACAAGAAAATAGCAATTAGTATTAACTGCAAAATGACCAACAAAAAAATTATAAGAAATTAAGAGGGGAGAAAGGAGAGAAAGAAATAAAGAGCATCAAATATAAGCAATTTTCTGTATTACATATCCAGGTCGCTACACACTAGTACTAAGCCTATATTCTACATAGCTGAAGCAGTAGTAGGGTTTTCCTGGGATAATGACCGTAAAAAGGCTCTGAGCTGGTCTGGTTCTAAGTATACATATTGTACATTCTTGTATCTTATACAACATTTTGCTGGATATTTTAGTACAAAGCTTGCACCAAGCTGTATAACCTCTGATCTCATTAATAAGAATTACTTACGTCTCATCTGGGTTACTTTTATAACGTCCGGGTAAATCCAAATAGGGTGACCAAAAAAGGATACCTGCCTATTTCTTAAGAATAATTTTAAAATGTAATTTCTTTCAGAAAGAAAAGCGAATGAAATGAGAGGCTTCCTTAATTTGATCTGAGTCCAGTGAGGTTTCCAAAAAATTTGTTAAGTCCAGATTCTCCGCTTGAGGCCCAGCTATGGCTTGCTCTGTAGTTACCTCTCTTTGCTGTAAATAGTAGGCCTTAACAATAACAGGTGTTGCTGCTTCTGGAATCTTTAGTATACGATTCATATAAATCTTGAACATATCTAGAGGGGATGTTAGATGCTGAACCGGGAAATTGAGAACTCTCAGATTGTGAGCTCTCAAAGAATTCTCTATTCCCTCTAGTCTTTTATTAGCGATTTTTTCAGAGGTTATTAACTTCTGTTGAATTTTCTCTATAGAATCCACTCTTTTTTCCAAACCGTCCATTTTTTCATTAAATGTCCTTATTAATTTGTTAGTTATTGTTTGCTCTCTTGTATCCAGAAGGGATTTAATAGAAGTTTCTATAGATTTCAAAGCAGCCCAAATCCCTTCTAGTGTATTATTAGTTGATGTAGAAATCCCAATCCCAGCAGTCATAGCCCTTAAACGGTTTTCTCCCTCCTCCATATTACCTTGCTCGCACCTTGCAGATCCTTGCAGTGTGGAGATTTGTTCTCCCTGATGTTGACCTTCCATCGGGCGAGGAACAGCCTCCTCTGCTGATCTTCCCAAATTGGCCATCTCATCTCTCGCTCCGATGCTCTCACCCACTTGTGTCGCCGCATTCGCTCCACCCAGATTCACCGCCTGGGGAGCCTCCATTGCGACCGGACTGCTTGGTACCGTGCCGTTGTCACTTGAACAAGCCGCTTCGGCTCACCGGGACTCAGAGATGTGAGGGGTGAGATCGCTCGCTCTAGCATCTCCGTCGCAGCGACCACTCTCACCGGCGTGGAGGCTGTAGATCCGGCAAAGAATCCATCGATTCGGGGCTGGGAGGGCTCCAGGGGAGGTAAGCCGACATCCACCCCCCTCAGTCTCCCTTTTCTTTTTGTGTTGGCATAATTTTTAGGCAATTTGAAACCAGAAACAACCAGCCTTTCCTCGGCGTTCCTCGCCGACCTACAGATCGATACAGTAAGGCCGCGGTAGAAACAGTGCGGCAGTGTCAGGCGCACCCTTCCTCCCCGCACGCACAGTCCTCTAGACCTAGCGCCTGATACTCTCTTCTAATCGCATGCAAATGCATGCCGAGGCTGTGAAGCGTTAGGGAAGGGTTATGCCCGCGCAACCCATTTTACTGTATAGGCGCTTAATACAGCGCCTATACAGTAACCTGGGTGCGCTGGTACCTGTCATTTCAAATGTCATTTCAAATGACATTTGAAATGACAGGCACCGGGAGGCGGGAGGCGGCGAAGCGACTTACTTCCTGCCTTTGGTTTTTTTGCTTTGCCGCTGTGTCTCACCTCCTCCCGGAGCAGGGCACGAAAGCAGTCTTGCTCCGGGAGGAGGTGAGACACAGCGGCAAGCAAAAAAAAAAACCAAAGGAAAAAAAACAACTTTTCTGAGCCATCAGCAGCGGCGGCGGGATCCGGGGGGGGGGGGTGGGTACGTGTTCGATCGGGCGAATAGGCAGGTAGGCGACAGCGGCGGCGGCGCAGCAAAAAAAACCAAAGCGACAAAAGTAACTTACTTTTCCGGGGCAGCAGGATCGGGGGGGGGGGGGGGGTAGGCGGCGTGTTCGATCGGGCGGGCAGGTAGGTGGGGGAAAAAAAAACTTTTCTGAGCCATCAGTAGCCATCAGTAGCTCCCCCAACGAAGACAAAAAGATGGCCGCCTGCACGGGGGAAAGCGTGCAATTGGCCGCTGAAGACGTGACGTCACGACGTTTGGCGTCACGGGGTGTGACGTCACGTCCTCAGCGGCCAATTGCACGCTTTCCCCCGTGCAGGCGGCCATCTTTTTGTCTTCGTTGGGGGAGCTACTGATGGCTCAGAAAAGGGTTTTTTTTCCCCACCTACCTGCCCGCCCGATCAAACACGCCGCCTACCCCCCCCCCCCGATCCCGCTGCCGCTGCCCCGGAAAAGTAAGTTACTTTTGTCGCTTTGGTTTTTTTTGCTGCGCCGTCGCCTACCTGCCTACTCGCCCGATCGAACACGTACCCACCCCCCCGGATCCCGCCGCCGCTGCTGATGGCTCAGAAAAGTTTGGTTTTTTTTTCCACCTACCCGCCCCCCGATCCCGCTGCCCCTGCCCCCTCGCTGCCTACCCTATGTTCTTTAAATTATGTGGATCAGTTACAGTGCAGATAAGTGTGGGATTGGGGAGAGGTCCCCCAGAAAATTAAAGAACCCCCCCCAGTGTTTAAAAAATTATAACAGTTCTTAATAAAAGTAAAACCTCTCTTTTCCCGTTCCCTTTCCCGTGCGATTTTGGCACTACACTACACTAACACCTACTAGGGGGAGGCGGTAAACTAACACGTTAAGGCCGCGGCAAAACAGCAGGTTACTGAGGAGATAGTATCAGCGCCCGTTACAGTATCGGAGGGGAATAGCTAATTCCTTCATTATACAGCTTTTTCGTTCATTTACATGCTGGGTGCGGAAAGGGTTATGTGTCTATTTTAGGAAGCGCTAAGGACGCGTGAAACTGGAGACTGTATCGCTGGATGGCCTTACTCGTCTGTATTGTGCGCTCCCAGCACGTTACAGACGGGGAATCTTTAACTGAACGTTACTGTATCGACCTGCTAGTGTGTAGCAGCCATCTTGCTCCGCCCCGCCTATTTATTTATTTTTTTTGTAATTCTTTATTTTTCAAAATTTTTGAAAAAATACCCAAGATATCAAACTTGTACAGAAAAGAAGCTGTTGTCATTACAAGTAAAATAATACAAGAAAATAGCAATTAGTATTAACTGCAAAATGACCAACAATAAAATTATAAGAAATTAAGAGGGGGGAAAGGAGAGAAAGAAATAAAGAGCATCAAATATAAGCAATTTTGTCAATTGTAATGGAATAAAAAACAAATATTTCATTCCTCTATAATTAATTACACAATGGCAGGGAAATTTTAACAAAAAAGAAGCCCCTAATTGCAGGGCCAGAGGTCTAAGAAGGAGAAATTGCCTTCTTTTCTTTTGTGTTACCTTAGCAACATCTGGGAAAATTCTTATCTGCATATTGAGAAACATCCGAGTTCTGTACTTAAAATAAAGCTTAAGCACCCATTCCCTATCTGGTTCTAGTGCAAACGTTACGATCATAGTGGCTGGTTTTGCCTGAATAGTATCCAAAATTTCTAATAGTGCAAAAATATCTAATTCAGATCCAATTCTCCCTTTTTCCCCTTCCTCCCTTGCTTTTCCCTCCTCAGGGCTACTACTTTTCAGATCCTGTTTCTGTTTAATAGATATATAAAACACCCTGGTTACCGGAGGTATATTTTCTTCTGGGATTTTCAAAATTTCTTTAAGATAGCGTTTATACATATCTTTGGGAGATACAAAAGGTAGTTGGGGAAAGTTTATGAATATCAGATTTTTCCCTTTAACAATATTTTCTAGATTTTCCACTTTCACATTCAAATACATATTGTCTTTCATAATAGCTTCTTGCAAGTTCTTATTTGCTTCAAGGGTGTTCTTATACATGCCCGGTATTTTCTAATACCAAAAAAGTCAGGTGGCAAGTGCCCGATACTGGACCTCCGTGCACTAAACAAATTTCTGCACAGAGAAAAATTCAAAATGATAACCTTGAGCTCTCTACTTCCTCTTCTGCAAAGAGAAGATTGGCTATGCTCTCTAGATCTTCAGGACGCATACACACACATCTTAATCACACCATCTCATCGCAAATTCCTGTGATTCCTGGTCGGCCGTCGTCATTTTCAGTACCGTGTACTACCATTCGGCCTGACGTCTGCTCTGAGTATTCACCTAGTGCCTGGTGGTGGTCGCGGCCTTCCTCAGAAATCAGGGGGTTCATGTCTACCCTTATCTCGACGATTGGTTGATAAGGGCTCCATCTCATCAGGGCGCACTAACCTCCCTCCGTCTCAATATCAACACCCTGATCTCCTTAGGGTTTCTAATCAACTATCCCAAATACAAGATAATTCCATCCCAAACCCTATCCTTTATAGGGGCTGACCTAAACACTATGTTGATGAAAGCCTTCCTCCCCCAGGATCGTGTTTTCACCATTACATCTCTGGCACATCAACTACACTCTTGAGTATCTTCAACTGTTCGGCACTTTCTCATATTGTTGGGTCACATGGCGTCCTCGGTGCATGTCACTCCAATGGCTCGCCTAGCCATGAGAGTGATGCAGTGGACCCTAAAATGCCAGTGGATTCAAGCTTGTCAGCCAATGTCCAGCAGTGTCCAGGTTACCACAACACCAAACAGCTCTGTCTGTCACTAGCCTGGTGGATGCACCACTCCAATCTCATTCAAGGCCTTCCATTTCATGCTCCAGATCATCAAATCACCTTAACAGAAGCATCCAACCTTGGGTGGGGTGCACATGTAGGTGACCTGCAGACACAGGGAACCTGGTCTCTAGAGGAAGCCAAACACCAAATAAATTTCCTGGAGCTACAGACGATCAGGTATTCCCTCAAGGCCTTTCAGGATTGCCTATCAAACAAAGCCATCCTGATTCAAACCGACATTTCCTAGCGTGTAGCCAGATGGACTCAGAACAAGTGGGTATAGTGTGCTCGTGCTAGCAGTTGGAGACGGATCTGACGTCAGCACGGGTACATATACCCCCACAGGAAGTGAGGCAATTCAGTAATTTCCGTCTCCAAAGCAGTTTGGAGAGCCTGCACGCTCGCTGAGCGTGTTTTCCAATACTACTTTTCTATTTTCTACTTTCTATATTCTACTTACTAAATTTCTACAGGAACATCGAGCCCCGCACTCCTGCGGTGATACCCTAGGGTCCCTCCCCCAGTTGAGTTTCCCGGGGTGATTTCCGTGATCCCTCTGAGGTCTAGGCCTCGGTCCGGTGGCCGAATCGCAGCAGGGATGTAGCCCCCGAGCGTGAAGGGCTTGGGTCGGGCTAAGAGGCGCCTCGGTCCCGGCGTGGACCTAGAGGCAGCAGGTGCATTTCCTCAGAAGCGGCGGTGAAGGTATTTCCCCTCTCCCCCCACAGCCGGAGACCGCCCGGGTTCCAGCCGGGAAGCGCCGAGGATCAGGTAAGGCGTACATCTCTTATATTTGGTCTCCGAGGTTCGGCGGCGTTGCCTGTTTGTGGCACGCCGTGGAGGTCGCCATTTTGTCGGCCTTGTTCAGGTATTGAGCGCCCATGATAGGCGCCTGTATACTATAGAGCGTATATTACTGACCGCATATTATTGTGCGTATATTGTATATCCTTTGAGCGTATATTACTGACCGCATATTATTGTGCGTATATTGTATGTCTTTGAGCATATATTACTGACCGCATATTATTGTGCGTATATTGTATATCTTTGAGCGTATATTGCTGCTGCATATTATTGAGCGCATATTGTATTCGGCGTATATTGCTGCCGCATATTATTGAGCGCATATTATTGAGCGCATATTATTGAGCGCATATTATTGAGCGCATATTATTGAGCGCATATTTGTATTCAGCGTATATTGCTGCCACATATCATTAAGCGCATATTGTTGAGCGCATATTATATTAAGCGTGTATTCTTCGCAAGCCGCGATGGAACATTCGAACGCCCCGGCGTCTCCTGCGGCGGCGCCTTCTGATTCCGGCGTGAAAGCTCTTGGCCTCTGCTCAGCATGCCAGCTTAGAGCCACGCACAGCGAGGAGCCAGACTCCCTTTGTGCCCAATGTGAGGAGGCAATGGGAGCCTCGGGCCAGGACCAGTCTCAACCGAGGTTTGCTGACAGTTCCCCAGGGGCCACCCCGGATCTAGCGGGCAGTCTCGAACTACCTGGGATCCCGGGGGACCTGGTACCCGACGGCTAGAGACCGCTTCCATTTCCTGGGTGGATCTCTTTAAGGGGATCCATGCCTTTGTACAGATGCAATCAGCTTCCCGTCCAGGCCCTGCTGCTGCTCCAGCGGATCCTGCCCCTGGACCTTCGCGCCCTTATAGTGGGCACCCGCCTCCGGGCAGTCCGGCTCAGACGGACCCTGATATCTCAGAGGACGAGTCCGAACCCCCCGAGGAGGGGGAACTTCCCTCGGGGATTGAACCATATCGTACCATGAGGCGGTTCTTTCCCAAGGAAGATCTCTCCGACCTGGTTTCTCAGTGCCTGGCGGAGTTGGCTATTACAGGCCCCAGTGCTACGGTGCCATCTACGCAGAACCCTCTGCTGGAAGGTCTTCGTCCTGCAGCTCGCCATTTTCCCTTCTTGCAAGCAGCACAGCAACTGATTGATTTGGAATGGGCTGCACCAGCGGCCTCATTCAAAGGGGGTTGGGCCCTGACGGGCATGTACCCCCTGGACACGGCAATCAAGGAGATGCTGGCGTGCCCTCAGGTGGACGCCTTGGTGAGCGCTGTGGTCAAGCGCACTACCATTCCAGTTGAGGGGGGGGGGCGGCCCTCAAGGAGCCTCATGACCGGCGACTGGACGCCATCCTGAAACAGACTTTTGAGGTGGCTGCTCTAGCTTTGCGGATCACAACCTGCTGCACAGTGGTGACGCGTTCCTGTTTGTCACAGGTTCGGAACAATGCTCTGGCAGCGGACATGGAGTCCGCTCTCTCGTTCCTCACGGATGCCGCATCCGACCTAGTCCGTACAACAGCCAAGGGGGTCTCATCCTCTGTTGCTGCCAGGAGACAGCTCTGGATACGGAATTGGTCAGCCGATGCTCCTTCGAAGACACGCCTCACCAGGATGCCCTTTAGGGGTTCCCTCCTGTTCGGCAGCGACCTTGATAAACTGGCCAGCACATGGGGTGCCTCTCCAATACCTCGCCTGCCGGAAGATAGGTTCAAGAGGAACCAGCGTGCCTTTCCGAGGCCTTCCAGAGGCAGAAGCTCTCAACGCTTCACTCCCTATAGGAGTCGCTACCAGGCACCCCGTCCTCAGGCCAGGAACCAGTCCTTTCGGACCAAGCAGCACAAGAGGGGAGCCGGCTCGGGTTCAGGGCCCGGCCGCGCCTCCCAATGAGAATCAGCCGATCCATCCGGGGGACGGAGCCATAGGGGGCAGGTTAACCCTCTTCTACCCCAGATGGGTCGAGATTACGTCGGATCAGTGGGTCCTCGCCATCATCCGAGAGGGGTATTTTCTGGACTTTCATCATCTCCCTCCGGACAGGTTTGTGGAATCTCCATGTCCAATCCACAAGAAGGCAGCATTGGAAGCTACCCTGGCGAGGCTCCTGTCCTCGAAAGCCATAATCCCAGTACCTGCATGGGAAATGGATTCTGGGCATTATTCCATTTATTTCATGGTACCCAAGAAAGAGGGCACTTTCCGGCCCGTAATGGACCTCAAGTCAGTCAACCGATACTTAAGGGTCTCGAGGTTTCGCATGGAAACTCTGCGCTCAGTCAAGACCGCAGTACAGCCAGGGGAATTCCTCACGGCCTTAGACTTGTCAGAAGCCTACCTGCATATCCTGATCCATCCGGATCATCAGCGCTACCTACGCTTCAAGGTTCTGGGACGCCACTTCCTATTCCAGGCTTTGCCCTTCGGGTTAACCACGGCGCCGCGGACCTTCACGAAGGTGATCGTAGTGGTAGCAGCCGCGCTCAGACGGGAAGGAATCCTTGTCCATCCCTACCTAGACGATTGGCTGATCAGGGCGAAATCACGAGAGGAGAGCCATCGGGCAACCAACAGAGTGATCGCCCTTCTGGAAAGCCTGGGATGGGTAGTCAACCTCAACAAGAATTGCCTACAGCCTTCCCAATCATTGGAATACCTGGGAGTCCAGTTCGACACCCAGGCAGACAAAGTCAGTCTCACCACCAAGAGAAGGTTAAAACTTCAGACGCGTCTACACTCCTTGATGGGAGCCAGCCGGCTCATAGCTTGGGATTATCTGCAGGTTCTCGGCCTCATGGCATCCACCCTGGAAGTGGTACCCTGGGCGAGGGCCCATATGAGACCTCTACAACGCTCCCTGCTCTCTCGCTGGAGCCCCTGCTTCCGGAATTACT
Source organism: Rhinatrema bivittatum (assembly GCF_901001135.1). Lineage (NCBI taxonomy): Eukaryota > Metazoa > Chordata > Amphibia > Gymnophiona > Rhinatrematidae > Rhinatrema > Rhinatrema bivittatum. Next base: position 102,642,768 of record NC_042618.1, read on the forward strand.
CCGTGCATCTACCTCTGCCAGCCAGAGTGCGGACCCAGTTACGGTGGTGGTTACAGTCCAACCACACGAGCAGGGGGTCGAAGATGTCCTCCCCCACGTGGACTCTGCTCACCACAGATGCTAGCCTGAGCGGATGGGGAGCACACTGCGAAGAACTCACCGCACAAGGGCGGTGGAACAGAGAAGAGTCAGGGTGGAATATCAACCGCCTAGAGGCACTGGCAGTCCGGTTAGCCTGCCTGCAATTTGCTCACAGACTGCGGAACCGGGCAGTCAGAGTGTCCGACAACGCCACCACGGTGGCATACATCAACCGTCAGGGCGGAACCAGAAGCCGACAGGTGTCCCTAGAGATAGCCCCGCTGATGGCTTGGGCAGAGGCGAATCTTCAGGACATCTCCGCTGTCCACATTGCCGGAAGGGACAACACCACGGCAGTCTTCCTCAGCAGAGAAAGCCTAAATCCGGGGGAATGGCAGCTGTCGCCCACAGCCTTCCAGATGATTGTGGATCACTGGGGGATTCAGGACATGGACTTACTAGCGGACAGGTCCAATGCTCAAGTACCCAGATACTTCAGCCGCAAGCGAGATCCGTTCTCTTACGGGATCGACGCCCTGGTCCAGCCATGGCCTCCAGGGACCCTGCTATACGCCTTTCCTCCGTGGCCCCTGCTGGGCGCCCTTATACACAAGATTCAGAAGCACCGGGGCCTAGTTCTTCCAGTGGCACCAGACTGGCCAAGAAGACCCTGGTACACGGACATGAGAAGACTACTGGCAGGGGAGCCCCTTCCCCTGCCTCCTCTCAGGGATCTGCTGCGTCAGGGTCCCATCTTCCACGAGGATCCGGCTCAGTTCTCTCTTACGGTCTGGCCATTGAGAGGGCTAGGCTGAAGAAAAGAGGTTACTCCGAGCCGGTGATAGATACACTCCTTCGAGCTCGCAAGTTTTCCGCATCCCTCACCTACGTAAGGATCTGGAGAGTATTTGAAGCCTGGTGCGACACTCATGGCACCAATCCACATGCGACCACAATCCCTATTGTTTTGGATTTCCTGCAGGATGGACTTCAGAAGGGTCTCTCCCTCAGCTCCATCAAGGTTCAGGGGGCTGCGCTGTCTTGCTACGGTCCCAGGAGGGGCGGCAAGACCATTGCCACGCACCTAGATGTGTCTCGCTTCCTGAAAGGAGTCAAGCATATTCGTCCGCCACTGAAGTGGCTGGTGCCTCTGTGGAACCTCAACATAGTTTTGGATTTCCTCGCGGGATCCACTTTCAGACCCCTTCGGGGCCTGTCTCTCCGTTCTCTAACTTTGAAGATGGTGTTCTTGCTGGCTGTGTGTTCAGCACGCCGTATTTCGGAACCACAAGCGCTGTCCTGCCGTGATCCCTTCCTTAGGATCACTCCAGAGGCTATCCATCTTCGCACGGTTCCATCCTTCTTGCCTAAGGTAGTCTCAGAATTTCACATCAACCAAACCATATCCTTGCCAACCACGGCGGGTTTGAAGAAATGAGAAGGGCGTTTACTACACCATCTCGACATCGGCAGATTGCTGCCCAGATATCTGGAAATGACAGAAGAAGTACGAAAGACGGACCATCTGTTCGTCCTTCCCAGCGGGAAGAAACAAGGTGAAGCGGCCTCTCGGCCCACCATCGCCCGCTGGATTAAAGAAGTTATCAGAGCGGCCTACGTAGATGCCGGGAAGTCACCACCTCTACAAGTCAAGGCTCATTCTACCAGAGCCCAAGCAGCATCTTGGGCGGAATCTAGGATGCTGTCACCTGCAGAAATATGTAAAGCGGCGACGTGGTCCTCCCGCCATACCTTCTCCAGGTTTTACCGTCTGGATGTCCAGGCCAGGGAGGACACAGCATTTGCGAGGGCAGTCTTACGCGGTCCTCAGGCAGCCTCCCGCCCAGTCCGGGAGTAAAGCTTTTGTACATCCCACTTGTTCTGAGTCCACCTGGCTACACGCTAGGAAATGTGGAGATTACTTACCTGATAATCTCGTTTTCCTTAGTGTAGACAGATGGACTCAGCATCCCGCCCAGCTGCCAGTATACATGAGTTTCACCGATTCAAGGTCAGCCATGTCATTTTTCTTACATAAGAGCGTCCCCTTTGCCAGGTGTCGACGCCTTCCGGTTGGGAATGCTGGCGGTCTCCAGCTCCTATCAATCGATCAGGGGAATCCTGTTTCACTATTTCATTGATCGTCAGTACACATATATCCATAACAGCTTTTGCAAGGAAGATTACTGAATTGCCTCACTTCCTGTGGGGGTATATGTACCCGTGCTGACGTCAGATCCGTCTCCAACTGCTAGCACGAGCACACTATACCCACTTGTTCTGAGTCCATCTGTCTACACTAAGGAAAACGAGATTATCAGGTAAGTAATCTCCACAATGTTGCGATGTGGTACATCAACAGAAAAGGGGGAACGGGCTCCTACCTTCTGTGTCAGGAAGCTGCACAGATATGGGCATGGGCCCTTTCCCGCACGATGTGCCTCAAAGCAACCTACTTGCCAGGAGTGGACAATGTGTTGGCGGACAAGCTGAGTCGCACTTTCCATCCGCACGAGTGGTCTCTCAACCCCATGGTAGCGGATGTGATATTCCAACGATGGGGTTACCCTTGCATAGACCTCTTTGCGTCGGTACACAACCACAAAATAGACAACTTCTGCTCTCTCATTTGCAGTCACCACTTGCAGCCAAGAGATGCCTTCGCTCTCTCCTGGGGCAGCGGTCTCCTTTATGCATACCCTCCACTTCCTCTCATTTCAAAGAGTCTCGTGAAGCTCCGTCAGTACAAAGGATTAATGGTTTTGATAGCTCCCCATCGTCCAACCCAGGTGTGGTTTCCAATCCTCCAGGACTTATCAGTATGCCGATACATTCCTCTGGGGAAGGATCCCCTTCTAATCACTCAAAATGAAGGGTATCTCCGTCACCCAACCTCCAAGCTCTGTCTCTGACTGCATGGATGTTGAAAGGTTAATACTCCAACCTCTTAACCTTTCAGAGTCTGTATCCCGAGTCCTGGTGGCTTTACGAAAGCCTTCAATGAGAAGGTCTTATCGCTCTAAATGGATGAGGTTTACGGTCTGGTGTACTTCTATGTCCATAGACCCCTTCACTTGTTCCACTGCAAGGTTCCTGGATTACCTCTGGCACCTGTCAGGCCTAAAAACTTCCTCTATCAGGGTGCATGTTAGTGCAGCGTCTGTGTACCATAAGGGTGTAGGTAATGTCTCCATTTCAACACAACCCTTAGTATCATAGTTCATGAGAGGCTTGCTCCATTTAAAACCTTCACTGCACTCCCCTGCCCCTACTTGGAACCTTAATGCGGGTTTGGGACAGCTCATGAAATCGCCGTTTGAGCCTCTCCACTCCTGTGATCTCCGCTATCTCACCTGGAAGGTAGTTTTTCTTCTGGCGATCACATCTGCTTGCAGAGTTAATGAATTACAAGCATTAGTTACCTACCCACCTTACACTAAATTTCTGCATGACTGAGTAGTGCTCTGCACTCACCCTAAACTTTTGCCGAAAGTAGTGTCGGAATTTCATATTAACCAATCTATTATCCCAGGGCAAGCAGGATGCTAGTCCTCACATATGGGTGAAGTCACTGACTGAGCTCTATTACGAAAAACTTTGTCAAAATTTCTAGAAACTTTTCACTGGCACACTGAGCCCACTGAGCATGCCTAGCATTCTATGATCCCTCGAGCCACAGGGGTCTCCCTTGAGTCTTCGTTTTTCCGCGCTGCAGTTAGCATTGCGGAGCAGGAGCCCTGTGTGAACTTCACACAACTTTGGTCTAAAAACAAATTAAAAATCCCTCTTTTCTCATTCAACCACCAGCCGGTGAGTAAAAATTATTGTTTCCAACTCTATTCGCGTTCACAAAACGTTTGGTTAGATGGCCATCGACAACTGTCCCGGTTATCATTGCCACGGGTTTTAAAAAATGCCCTAAACGTAATCGAACTACGTTGATTACTGATCCACACCTTGAGTGTGTACTATGTTTGGGACAATCCCATGACGTTTTGTCATGCCCAAAATGTGTGGAAATGACCGCTAAAGGTCGAAAGGCATGTCAGGAGAAGATGGAACACCTTTTCCACATCCAGCTACTGCCTTCTACGAAGACGTCCACCCATTCGTCTCCGGCCAGAGTGTCAAAAGTTGGTTATTAAAAAAAACGTCGACTGGAGGGATCGGAAGACCGGTCGTCACTGACCCAGTCTGCAGCATCGACAAAATCAACGTCTGGGCTTAAAACATCGGCATCGACATTCCTCGATTCCGGAGGCCCTGTTATCGCCGGAGCAGCCTGGAGCCAAGAGACCTTGTCTACAGGAATCACAGAGGCCTTCTACACCAAGGCATTCCTTACCTCTAGAGGTGCCGGACATTGAACCACCACAGGGCCCTGTGGTAGAGCCGATGACTCCTTCACTGCCACCACTTATAGCTGCTCTGCCTGCATCAGCTATAATGGAGGAACTGAGCGGATTCATCCACCAGACAGTGCGAGAAGCGCTTCAGGAATTCCGACCATCGGCACTGATGACTCCTCAAATGCCGATACCCTCGTCGAAGCAGACACCATTGTCGTTGCAGGTGCCCGCACCGATGCCAGTGCCATCCCCGAAGACGGGACCAGCACCGATGCCGGGGCCATCACCATTCCCGATGCTGTTCCAGATGCCAGTACCCATACCGGGGACTCCAATACAACCAGATGCTTCGATTTTTCAACCGCTCATAGAAAAACACAATGCCCTCATCGGTGCTTTGCCATCACAATCTATTCCTACTAAGCCAGCAGGTATTGGAGATATGTTTGGTCTGTCCCCACGCGATGAACCTCAACCAGGACCTTCAAGACTGTTCAGAGCAGCGATACCATCAATACCACCAAGGTCTTCTGCTTCTCCTTCCAAACATACACCATATGACTCCTGGGAGGATAGAAACACAGATTCATCATCGGAAAGTTTTATGTCTGAACCATCTCCTCCTGAAGGAAGAAAGTCTCCTCCAGAAGACTTATCCTTCACCACTTTTATAAAAGATGTGGCAGACACAATCCCTTTTAAATTAGTGTCTGAGGAGGATACAAGGCAGCAAACATTAGAAGTTCTTCAATTTGTGGATCCTCCCCTAAGGAAGCCCTAGCCATTCCTATTCACAAGGTCCTGGTAGAGTTACATCATAGATTGTGGGAACATCCATGTTCAGTCCAGCCAGTCAATAGAAGAATGGACACCACGTATCTAGTACAGCATATACCTGGTTATCAAAGGGCACAACTACCACACCAATCAGTAGTGGTTGAGTCTGCTCAGAAAAAATCTGAGTATGATCTCATTCATCTACCCCACCAGGGAAGGATCATAGATTCCTAAACCCGCTAGGAAGGAAAGTCTTCCAAGGAGCAATGCTTAACTCCAGGATAGCATCTTACCAACTCTACATGACACAGTACCAGAGAAATCTCTGGAAACAAATGCAGCAGCTCACTGATTCCCTACCTCAGCAATACCAGGCTGCAGCTAATGCAATTGGCCATAAAGGACTAGAAGCTGGAAAACATGAGGTTCGTGCTGCATACAACAGCTTCGAAACTTCTTCAAGGGTTGCAGCTTCGGGGATCAGTGTACGCCGTTGGGCCTGATTGAAAGCCTCTGACCTAAGGCCTGAGGTACAAGATAAATTGGTAGACTTACCCTGCGTGAGCGACAAGCTTTTTGGATCAAAGGTTCAGGATGCAGTAGCCCAGCTTAAAGAGCATACAGAGACACTGCGTCAGTTATCTGCTGTCCCACAAGACTCTTCTTCAGTGTCACGTCATCAACCAAGAAAAGATACCAGAAAGCCGTACTACAGGCCAAGAAGGTATTATCCACCAGCACCTAGGGGCAGATCTTCCCGACCACAACAAACATCTCAGCCCAGGCAACCTAGAACTGCTAGGCCTCAAACACCAGCGCAATCAGGATCAGCTGCAAGTTTTTGAGACAACACCAGAGAACAGCAGCCATCTCGACAACCCCAACCCAAACATACCAGTAGGAGGTCGAGTCTCCTTCTATTGCAACCATTGGTTACAGATGACAACAGACCAATGGGTACTCTCCATAATATCACGAGGTTATCAACTCAATTTCCTATCAATTCCAAAAGACTCTCCTCCAAAGTCTCTTTGGATAAACAAAAATCACATCACTCTTCTGCAAGCAGAATTATCCACCCTTCTGAGAGCCAGGGCTGTGGAACAGGTACCCCGGCCTCAGCAGGGCAGAGGATTCTACTCCCGTTATTTCCTTATTCCAAAGAAAACAGGAGGCCTACGTCCCATCCCAGATCTCAGAAATCTCAACAAATTTCTACGGAAAGAGAAATTCAGGATGGTCTCGTTAGGCACCATGCTACCCCTTCTTCAGACAGGAGACTGGCTATGTTCTCTGGATCTACAAGACTCTTACGCTCACATTCCAATATTCCCTCCTCATCGCAAGTATCTGCGTTTCCTGGTGGATCAACAGCATTTCCAATACAGAGTTCTACCATTCGGACTTGCCTCAGCACCCAGAGTATTCACAAAATGTTGAGCAGTGGTAGTGGCGCAATTACACAAGAAAAGTGTACATGTTTTCCCCTACCTGAAAGACTGGCTCATCAGAAGTCAATTTCAACAAGGACCTCTGGCTTCTCTCAGATGAACAATCAATCGGTTCCACTCGATGGGTTTTCTCATCATTTACCAAAAGTCCCATCTCATCCCGTCTCACCTACTACAATTCATCGGAGCAGAGTTGAACACAATACTATCAAGAGCCTTCCTACCCGAAGATCGGGCAGAAACACTCTCTTTATTAGCAAACTCGCTATGCTTGCAGAAACAGCTCATCAGTTTCTATCTCTACAGTTCATGTCACCCCTATGGCCAGATTAGCCATGAGAATATCCCAATGGACATTGAAATCACAATGAATACAAGTAATTCAACCACTGTCATCTCCAATTCAAAAAGCCACCAGTTACGTTCATCTCTCCTTTGGGAGGTAAACAGGGACAACTTGCGCAAAGGCCTACCCTTCCAACAACCAGTTCCACAAATAACTCTAACTACAGATGCATCCACCTTAGGTTGGGGAGCTCACATAGACAATCTCCAAACCCAAGGTACTTGGATGACACTCAAAGCAACATTTCAAATCAATTTCCTGGAACTTCGAGTATACGTTATGCTCTTCATGCGTTCAAGGACTACCTTTCACACAAGACTGTTCTGATTCAAACGGACAACACAGTCACCATGTGGTACCTGAACAAACAGGGAGGTACGAGCTTGTATCTCTTTTGTCAAGAAGCCACACGGATTTGGGACTGTGCCATGACACAGTCCATGTTTCCCCGGGCCACTTATCTAGCTGGCATTCACAACGTAGTTCCAGATCGCTTCAGTCGTCAGTTCCAACCTCACGAATGGTCCCTGGATCCCTTAGTAGTGACCAGTATATTTCAACGTTGGGGACAATCAACAATAGACCTCTTTGCATCAGACCTGAATCACAAAGTGGACAGATTCTGCTCTCTACACAAACAGACATCAGCCAGCCAAGGACGCCTTTGGAACTCAGGTCTTCTATAGGCTTATCCCCCGATACCGCTAATAACCAAAACTCTAGTGAAGCTATAACAGGACAAGGGGTCCATGATACTCATAGCCCCATATTGTCAATTTTATTGTTATAATGTAAACCGAATTGATTAGTAACTTTGTTACTAGAACTTCGGTATATAAAACTGTTAAATAAATAAATAAAAATATTGGCCTCGTCAAATGTGGTTTCCCATACTTCTTGACCTATGGATCACAGAGCCAATTCGCCTGGGCACAGCACCCACTCTCATAACCCAGGACCAGGGCAGGTTGCATCATCCCAACCTTCAATCCCTTTCTCTGACAGCCTGGATGTTGAAAGCTTGATTTTACAACCTCTCAATCTTTCAACTAATGTCTCTCAAGTGCTTATAGCTTCACGTAAACCTTCCACACGAAAGAGCTATTCTTCGAAGTGGAAAAAATTCACTTTGTGGTGTACACAAAAAGACATCAACCCTTTTTCCTGCCCCACATTGTCCTTACTAGACTATCTATGGCACCTTTTAGACTCTGGTCTCCAGACCTCATCTGTAAGAGTACACTTAAGTGCAATCTCAGCTTACCATCATACAATAGGAGATGCACCAGTATCCATGCAACCTCTTGTCAGTAGATTTATGAGCGGTTTAATTCAACTTAATCCACCAATACGGCCACCAGTCACAGAATTTGACCTTAATTTAGTGCTAGCAAGGCTCATGCATTCTCCTTTTGAACCCATGACTTCCTGCACTATTAAATTTCTCACATGGAAGACTGTCTTCCTAATAGCCATTACATCTGCTAGAAGGGTTAGTGAGTTACAAGCACTTGTCACATACTCACCCTATACGAAATTCCTCCATGACAGAGTGATACTCCGTACACATCCAAAATTCCTTCCCAAGGTAGTTACGGAATTCCATTTGAATCAATCCATAGTTTTGTCCATATTCTTCCCAAGACCTCATTCTCACCAAGGTGAGAGGGCTTTACATACCCTGGACTGTAAACGTGCGCTAGCATATTATTTAGACCGCACTGCAGTCCACAGGAAATCCACTCAACTCTTTTTGTTTCTTTTGATCCAAACAAACTGGGTAATCCAGTGGGCAAATAAACACTATCCAACTGGCTAGCAGATTGTATAGAGTTCTGCTATGACAAAGCAGGCCTTCCTCTCCAAGGACGAGTAGAGGCGCATTCAGTAAGAGCAATGTCAACCTCAGTAGCACACTATCATTCAGTGCCAGTTCTTGACATATGTAAAGCTGCAACATGGAGTTCTCTTCACACTTTTGCAGCTCATTACTGTTTGGATAAAGAAGGAAGACAAGATTCAGTTTACGGACAATCTGTTTTAAAGAACTTGTTTCCAGTACAATCCCAACTCCTTCTACATCCAACTGACTGTGATTTTCGGCTGCCTCAATTTTTTCCAACAATCTTTTCAATGTTGGTTCAATGCAAAATGACTCAGCCTATAGCTTGCTAATCAACCATATGTGAGGACAACATCCTGCTTGTCCTGGGATAAAGCAAAATTGCTTACCTTGTAATAGGTGTTATCCCAGGACAGCAGGATCTAGTCCTCACGAAACCCACCTGCCACCCCATGGAGTTGGGCCCGATACGTTTTATTTTATTTTTGCTAATGCTTATTGCTACATATGAGACTGAAGGAAGACCCCTGTGGCTCGAGGGATTATGGCATGCTGGGTGGGCTCAGTGTGCCAGTCAAAAGTTTCTAGAAACTTTGACAAAGTTTTCCATGATAGGGCTCAGTTAGTGATGTCACCCATATGTGAAGACCACATCCTGCTGTCCTGGGATAACACCTATTACAAGGTAAGCAATTTTGCTTTATCCTGCCTACCTTTTTTCCCAGGCCCCATTCAAACCCAGGAGAACAGGCTCTGCATTCTTTGGACTGAAAACTTGCTCTAGCTTTCTGTCTGGACCGCACTTCAGCTCACAGGAATCCACTCAGTTTTTCCTTTGATACCATCAAATTGGGAAATCCTGTGGGAAAGCAGACCCTCTCCTCCTGGTTGGCGGAATTGATTTTTTTTTTCGCTACCAGCAAGCAGGCATTCCGCTGCAAGACCGTGTAAAAGTACACTCTGTCAGGGCCATGGCGACATCAGTAGCGCATCTCCTTTCAGAGCTCTCTCCATACTTTCGCAGCCCATTATTGCTTGGATAAGGCTGGCATGCAGGATTCCATCTTTGGCCAGTCTGTTCTACGCAATTTGTTTTCTGTTTAACTTCCCAACATCCTTCCACCAAACCCATTCAGGGTTTCAGGATGCCCTCCTAACCAAATTTCCACCCCTGTTGTTGTGCCTGTTGCACGTCTTTGAGTGCATTTGGTATATAGCTTGGGCATCCTCAGCTCAGTAATCACCCATATGTGAGGACTATCATCCTGCTTGTCCTGTAAGAAAGCAGAGTTGCTTACCTGTAACAGGTGTTCTCACAGGACAGCAGGCTGTTAGTCCTCACAAAACCCACCCGCCACCCCGCGGAGTTGGGTTCGTTTACGTTTTCTTATTGTAGGGCTGCCACCTGGAGTTCTCGCCACACTTTCACAGCCCACTATTGCCTAGACAAAGCCGGAAGACAAGATTCCATCTTCGGCCAATCTGTCCTGCGTAACCTATTCCAACGTGACGTACCAACACCCTTCCGCCTGCCCAGTGGGGTTCAGGATGTCCTTTACCAAATTTCACCCTAGTTGTTGTGCCTGTTGCACGCCGTTGGGTACATTTGGTGCATGTTCGGACATCCTCAGCTCGGTACTCACCCATATGTGAGGACTACCATCCTGCTTGTCCTGTGAGAAAGAAAATGTTGCTTACCTGTAACAGGTGTTCTCACAGGACAGCAGGATGTTAGTCCTCACAAATCCCGCCCGCCGCCCTGCGGTGTTGGGTTCGTAACGTTTTCTTGTTTTGTTTTTTTTGGCACTGCCTGTAGCTATCAAATAAGACTGAAGGGGGACCCCTGCTGGCTGCAGGGTTAGTGCCAAGTTCTGGAAACTTTGACAGAAGTTTTCCGTGATTGGGCTCCATCCTGATGATGTCACCCATATGTGAGGACTAACATCCTGCTGTCCTGTGAGAACACCTGTTACAAGTAAGCAACATTTGCTTTATGACAGTTTTGATACATTAGCAAGGTCTTCAATCATTGCAATAGGAACAAGAATATTAGCTTCGCTAAAGACTTTGTGTCTGAAAATGTGCGTGACAAATTGGCAGATTTTGCCAGTGCATGAAGCAACTTATTTGGAGACAACGTGAAAGAAACAGTCATCATTATAAAGGAGAATTGTTCAACTTTGCAATCATTAACTACAGCAACCACAGATCCCCTGTCGGCCCAAAGATATATTTATTTTTATTTATTTATAATTTTTTATATACCGCCGCTCATCAAAGATATCACGTCGGTGTACAATGAACAGGAACTTACGCCGGAGCGTTATACATTTAACAGATTTAACAGATTTAACAGATTTAACTTACGCCGGAGCGTTATACATTTAACAGATTATACATTTAACAGATTATACATTTAACAGATATATACTACAGTCTTACAAGAAGCAATTATTTTATAGTCTTAAGAGGTTTCAACTTTATAATTATCAAAGGCAACATTATCACCAGCAGCAGCCACAGAACAGGGTTCATCCTAGAGAGAAAGCCAAGCAACCTTCGTAAAGGTCAACTTAACATTGTCCCCATTCAGTCTAAATATCTTCCAGTAAAATGAAGACTACTACGTCTTCATCAGTAGTTGCTCATCGCTAGACTATTGGGTTCTGAACATTATTCTCAAAGGTTGTCTAAATTTTCAACATCTTCTACCCCATTTTTCCATTGTTTACTAGAGATGTGCTTCGGGTAAAAATTTCATGTCTGGCTTCGTTTCAGGCCCCCCCCCCCCTGCAGGAATTTCGTTTTTCCCATGGTTTGGGGGTTGTTGTTTTTTCAGGAGCCCCAATTTTTTGGTTAGTGCACACTATCAGGAGTTAGTGCGCGCTAATTCCCATTAGCATGCACTAACTCCCGATAGCGCGCACTAACCTGGCAGAGTTAGCGCGCACTAATTCAAAAATTAATATTTTTCTGAAATTTCGGAAAAAATCAATCGTTTTTCGGTTCTCCCGAACCATTCCGAATTAGGAAATTTTGTTGACATTGCCTAATTCGGGAAAAATGATTCCACATCCCTAATGTTTACATCAAGATTCCCAGGACCAACTAGACATCCTAAAGTTTGATGTAACCACACTCCTCGTAAAACCCGTGATATAGCCAGTCCTTTGGATAGAGTGAGGCAAGGGTTTTTATTCGAGGTACTTTCTCATATCACAGAAGTCAAGATGCCTATGTTCTATTTTACAATTGAGAAAGCGAAACAAATTCATTAAAAGGGAAAAGTTCAAAATGAACTCTGTTCTGCCTCATTTAGATGTAAGGGGCCCAATATTCAAAGATATCTGGCTATTTAAGTTAATCGGACATAACTTATCCAGCTAACTTAGAAAAGATATACCAGATAAGTTATATCCAGCTAACTTTAGATCTGCTATCGAGCAGATCTAATTTATTCAGTTAACATAATCAGATAACTTTGAATATCTGCACTTATCTAGTTAAATTAACTGGATTAAAGTTTCTCCCCTATCCGACTATTTAGATAGATATGTACTTATCCAGCTGAGTGACAACTGCTGATCATAGCTAAGTAGTGCTGAATATTGTCCTCCCTGTTGTTAGCCAATTAATTTCTAAAGTATATTAGACATATTTCCATTCACCCCAACCACAGAAAATATCTCTGGTTCATACTAGAAGGAGAACATTATCAATACAAAGTTTTCCCATTTGGCCTGTCTGCAGCCCTAAGAGTTTTCAACAAATATCTGCCTATTGTTGCTTACATGAGGAGGAACAATATCTTAGTTTTTTCATACTTAACTGACTGGCTGATATCGAGCAGATCATCAGAGGAAGTGAAAATAAACACAAAATTTACCATCACACTCTTTTTAAACTTTGCTTTGTACTGAATTATCAGAAATCCTAACTTACAACAACAAACCAGTTGGAATTCATAGGAGCTTTCCTGGATACCAAAAAAGGGAAAAGTCTTCCTTTCTCTTCAAAGGATGAACAATTTGAATCACATACCTTGCTCCCTTTACAACGGAGACATTCATGGAATCTTTGGGTCACATGGCAGCCACAGCCCATGTTATACCATTTGTACATCTATGCATGAGGATAGCTCAATAGCCCTTGTAACTCCATTGAAATTAATTCTCCCAACCTCTATCTCACAAGATACTGCTATCCATACCTCTTTCATTCCTTGAAATGATGGACTCAGTCAATTATTTCATCCTCCCTTGATTCCAAGCAATCGACTATAGATGCCTCAAATCAAATGTGGGAAGCATATCTAAAGACTGTCTGTTTCCAGGGAAATTAGTTCAAACATGAACAGAAATATCACATAAACATTTTGGAGTGGAATGCTGTGTTCAAACTTTGTGAGGAAAGTTGCTTTAAGTTAGATTTTATGTAATTTTAATGTTTTTATGATACAGTATTTGGTTTTATTGCTTTGTTTTTATAATTTTTTATACAACTTTGGCTAGACTTGTCTAATTTAGCGGGTTAAAAGAATTAATAAATAAATGGACTGAAAGCCCTACAAGTACTCAAGCCCTTTATAAGAGGAAAAGTTCAGATCCAGACCAGCGACACAGTAGCAATGTACTATATAAACAAGTAAGGACAGTGTCCCTAAGAGTATGCCAAGAGGCAATAAGAAGGAAAATGTAACCTAATGCCATCTGTCTTCCATGCAAGCACAATATACTAGTAGACACATTGAGTTGTCAGATTCAGCCACACAAAAGGCCCCTTTACCCAGTCCTCCTACAATCCCTTTTTCAAACATGAGAAACTTCTTAGATATAACTTTAGTCAGCTCCCTTCAATCACAAGCTTCCTCCTTATTGCTCCAAATGCCATAGCAGGAAGTACGAGCCAAGTTACTGGGACTATTGACTAGTTCCCAGTACGTACCAGGATCAGTCCAGACAGCTGGGTTATGCCTCCCCTCCAGCAGATGGAGTCAGAGAGAAAACTGAAAGCACCCCCTAGATATACTGGTGTGCCTCCTGCGGTCCTTCAGTATATTCTCTGACTCCAGCAGATTGAGAGGCATAACCTGCGGTTCTGGTCTGGTCAGTTTCTCGGTACTGGGAAATATAAAAAAAGAAAAGAGACAGGGGGCAAGATCAATTGGTGCGTCTTTTCTGTCCTCTGTCTGCCTGTTTGTCGGTGTCCGTTTGTCTTGCGCTGCGAGTTTTTAGCTCAGTGTGTGGCAGGCTCGGAGGGTAATACCCTCCTTTTATTCCCGGGATAGAGTGTCCGTGTGGCTGGGGGAGAGTTTACCGGTGGGCCGGTCACCCTCCCCCCCCAATACCAGGGATTTGTCCCTGAAGGGGGTTTGAAAAAAAAAAAAAAAAAGTTGAACTGAGATTTGGTTTTTTGCGTAGAGCCATTTAAGACCTGTTGGGGACAGGCAGTGAGCTCACCCTGCGTAACCCTGGCCTGCCCGTGCCTTTCGGACCCCGGAGGGGGTGGCTAGTTCACCCAGCGCGCGTTGGCGTTTAGCATCTCTCCTCACCAGTCTTTTTTGGCGCCGTTTTTTTTTGCTGACGTTCAGGGCTCCCTCTCCTGATGCCGCGATCCTCGGCTTGCCTGACATGTGGGGAGGCGGGGGCGCGACTCTCCCGAGAGGGTCTCTGCCCCCGATGTGTTCCCGGGGGTGAGGGACCCTCGGGGGGGCCGAGCGCTGCCCGCAGCCGGTCTCCTCGCCCCTCAGCGTCGCGGCACAGCAGCGCCTCCGGCAGCCGATCTTCGGCCCCTCCTCCATCGGGGAGGAGTGCGGTGGCCATCTTGGCCACGCGGCAAGGTGTTTTTTCATTATCGGAGGAGGAAAACTCCCCTCCTCCCTCGCCGGACGCACGAAGCCCGCGCTCCCAGCCCGATTTGGGGTCTCCTCGAGGCCCCCCCTCATCGGATGCCCCGAAGAAAAGTTTAAAAAGGTCAGTGCCGTTTTCGTCGGATTTTGTGCTTTTAATGCACAAGGCTTTTTTACAGGCAGAATCCGGCTGGGAGCCGGAGGTGCCCCCTCCCCCGAAGGTTCCCAAAACAACTTCCTTGCCCCGGGGGAGTCCGCCGGGGGTGGGGTCCGCCGGGGCTACGGCTCCCCGCCCGCGGGGGCGGGGGGGGGGGGGGAGCTGAGGACCTGAGGGATACAGGAGCCGCTCCAGATTCCCCGGGGCCTCCGGATTTGCTGACGACGGACGAGCAGGGGTCCGTAGAGGGGGATGACCCTCAGGTGCTCCGTTTGTTTGGTAAAGAGGAGTTAAGCTCCCTTATTCTCCACGTGCTGCAGGAGCTGGAATTAACGACACCGCCTCAGGAGGCGGACTCGTCCACGGGGGATATCGCGATGGCTGGGCTTCGGGCCCCCCCTCAGACTTTTCCTTTCCACCACAAGGTCTTGCAGATTGTCTCGAAGGAATGGGAACTGCCAGAGGCTTCCCTGCGTGTGAATCGAGCCATGGAAAAGTTATATCCCTTACCTAAGGATTCATTGGAGCTGTTGAAGACACCCGCGGTAGATTCGGCTGTCACGGCTGTGGTCAAGCATACGACTATCCCCGTGACGGGGGGTATAGCGTTGAAGGACCTCCAAGACCGCAAGCTTGAGGTCTTATTAAAGCGCATTTTGGATGTGGCGGCACTGGGGGTCCGGGCGGCGGCTTGCAGCAGCCTTGTGCAGAGGGCCAACCTCCGCTGGGTTCAGCAGCTACTGACCATGCAGGAGCTCCCTCCGGGCGAGGCTGAGCAGGCCAATTGTGTTGAAGCGGCGGTCGCTTATACAGCGGATGCCTTGTATGACTTGTTGCGCACCTCGGCTCGCATTATGTCCTCGGCGGTCTCAGCCAGGAGGTTGCTGTGGCTCCGTCGTTGGTCGGCGGATGCCACCTCCAAGGCGAGGTTAGGTTCCTTCCCCTTTAAGGGCAAGTTGCTGTTTGGTGAGGAGCTGGATCAGCTCATTAAGGACCTGGGTGACAGCAAAGTTTACAAGTTGCCTGAGGATAAGCCTCGGCAACCTCGGTCGTTTGGTAATGCCAGGGCTCGCTTTCGGGGGCAAAGGCATTTCCGTGGGGGAAGAGGGGGTTCCTTTTCCCAGCGGCAGCAGGCGACAAGAACCCAGTCCTGGTCGTCTTCCTTTCGCGGCAGGAGGCCTCTACGTGGGGGCTCTCCCCAAGGTTTTGCTGCCATCAAGCCCGCACAATGAAGGTGCGCGGGCCCACTCCTCCGTTCCCGTTATCGGAGGTCGGCTGTCCCAGTTCTGGGAGGAGTGGGTCAAAATTACTTCGGATTAATGGGTCCTCGACGTGGTTCGGTACGGCTACGAGTTGGATTTTGTACGTCCCCCCCGGGATCTCTTTATGATATCGCTGTGCGGCCCGGTAGAAAAACAAATAGCTGTAGCCCAAACGGTCGCTCATCTACAGGCTCTGGGGGCGGTGGTTCCGGTTCCGCGGGACCAGCTCCGGACAGGTCGGTATTCCATATACTTCCTGGTTCCCAAGAAGGAGGGCACCTTCCGACCCATTCTGGATCTCAAAGGAGTAAACAAGGCGTTGCGTGTGCCCCGCTTCCGGATGGAGACCCTCCGGTCTGTTATTGCGGCCGTCCACAAGGGAGAATTCTTGGCTTCTTTGGACCTGCCAGAGGCCTATCTACACATCGGAATAAGAGAACGGCATCAAAGGTACTTGAGGTTCATGGTGATGGGGGACCACTACCAGTTTTGCGCCCTCCCCTTCGGGTTGGCCACCGCGCCGAGAGTGTTCACCAAAGTTCTCGTGGTGGTAGCGGCTTCCCTCCGCCGACAAGGCGTCCTTGTGCATCCCTATCTCGACGATTGGCTCATTCGAGCAAAGTCGCATGCGGCCTGCACCCGGGCGGTCTCCCTAGTGGTTCGCCAGCTTCAAGAGTTGGGTTGGGTAGTCAACTTCGTGAAGAGCAGACTCGAACCGACCCAACAGCTGGAGTTCCTGGGAGCTCGGTTCGACACCTTGGTGGGCAAGGTTTTTCTTCCGCAGCAACGCATGCTCAATCTCATGACTCAGGTACGGCGCCTGTTGGAGCTCGAGATTCCCACGGTCTGGGATTATTTACAAGTCATTGGTCATATGGTGTCTACTATGGAAATGGTACAATGGGCTTTTGCGCATATGCGTCTGTTACAAAGAGCACTTCTATCTCGGTGGGATTTCCGCTCGGAGGATTATGGGATAGAATTGCCTTTGCTGGAGCAGGCTCGCTCCAGTCTCTCTTGGTGGTTGACTCCAGACAATCTCCTACAGGGGGTGGACCTCGAACCCCCGTCTTGGTTGGTGGTGACAACGGATGCAAGCCTGTCGGGCTGGGGAGCGGTCTGCCAGTCCCGTGCAGTCCAGGGCACCTGGTCAGCACTCCAAGCGACTTGGTCCATCAACCGATTGGAGACCAGAGCGGTCCGCCTGGCCTTGCGTTGCCTCCTTCCACTGGTACGCGGACGAGCAGTAAGAGTTCTGTCGGACAATGCGACCACAGTGGCGTACATAAATCGACAAGGAGGCACAAAAAGCCGAGCGGTAGCAACAGAGGCGGCGCTGTTGATGTCCTGGGCGGAAAGGCACATAGAGCGTCTCACGGCCACCCACATTGCCGGCGTGGACAACGTTCAGGCGGATTACCTCAGTCGGCAGCACCTAGATCCAGGAGAATGGGAGCTCTCGTCAGAGGCGATGGCTCTCATCACGCGGCGTTGGGGGACTCCGCGCTTGGACCTCAAGGCGACCCGCCGAAATGCAAAGGCGGTGCGCTTCTTCAGTCGGAGGAGAGAGCACGCGTCAGAAGGGGTGGACGCGCTAGTCCTTCCGTGGCCTCGTCACATTCTTCTTTATGTGTTCCCTCCGTGGCCTCTGGTATGGAAAGTGCTAAGACGCATAGAGTCCCATCACGGTCCGGTGATTCTCGTGGCTCCGGAATGGCCGCGGCGTCCATGGTTCGCGGATCTGGTCAACTTGGCAGTCGACGGACCACTGCGTCTCGGTCATCTTCCCAATCTTCTTCGTCAGGGTCCAGTATTTTTCGATCTGGCGGATCATTTTTGTCTGGCGGCTTGGCTTATGAAAGGAAGCAGTTGAAGAAGAGAGGTTATTCGGATGCGGTGGTGTCTACTCTCCTTCGGGCGCGTCGGTCTTCCACTACGCTCGCCTACGCGAGGGTTTGGAAGGTTTTCCACGATTGGTGTGACATGGTGGGTGCCTCGGCCAGACGTTCGTCCGTGGCGGATATCCTTATGTTCTTACAGGATGGCCTGAAGAAGGGGTTGGCGTATAATTCGCTTCGAGTTCAGGTGGCAGCCTTGGGCTGCTTGAGGGGTAAGGTCGAAGGCTATTCCCTTGCGAGTCATCCAGATGTGGCCCGTTTTTTGCGAGGGGTTAGAAACTTGCGTCCTCCTGTCAGGCTTCCCTGTCCGTCTTGGAACTTGAACTTGGTACTCCGTGGTTTGTGTGCGGCTCCGTTTGAACCTATCAAGGCGGCTTCCTTAAAGGATCTGACTCTCAAGACGATTTTTCTTGTGGCCATTTCCTCGGCTCGCCGGGTTTCGGAGCTTCAGGCTCTCTCTTGTAGGGAACCATTTTTGCGCATCTCGGCGTCGGGAGTTTCTCTACGAACTGTTCCTTCCTTCTTGCCTAAGGTGGTCTCCACGTTTCATGTCAACCAGACGGTGGAATTGCCTTCCTTTTCGGACGAGGACCTCCAGTCTTCTCAAGGTAGGGATTTGAGACGTCTTGACGTTCGACGGATTCTTTTATTTATTTATTTATTTATTTATTTAGGGTTTTTATATACCGACTTTCTTGATATATATATGTCAAATCAAGTCGGTTTCCATATAACACAACTATCGCCGGGGGGGGCGTTACATTAAACAATAAACATAGTATTGAACAGAGAACGTGTAGGGTTACTTTAAACAATCAATAGGTCCTGATGGTCCTGAGGGTATTAGGTTGGCGGTGGACTTTATATTGCGCTATTTTGTTCTTTGTCCTGTGTCGAAGTGTTCCTGCGATTCCAGAAAGGCTTGCCGGAAGAGCCATGTTTTAAGGTTTTTCTTAAAGGTTAAAAGGCAAGTTTCGAGTCGAAGATCTGGCGGAAGTGAGTTCCAAAGGGTGGGCCCGGCTGTGGAGAGTGCTCGTTTGGCTAGCGAGGTTTTAATCGGGGGAGTGTGTAGAGAACCTTTGTAGTTATATCTGATAGGTCTTTTTGATGTGTGAAGGCGGAGTTGCGAGGTAAGATTTAGGTGGGCGATTCCCATAATATCTTTGTGGATCATTGATAGTGTCTTGAAGGTGATTCTAGCTTTTATTGGAAGCCAGTGAAGGTAGTGCAGAATTGGAGTGATGTGGTCTCTTCTGTTGGAGTTGGTGAGTAGCCTCGCCGTGGCGTTTTGTACCATCTGTAAAGATTTTATGGATGATAGCGGAAGGCCTAACAGGAGGGAATTGCAGTAGTCTAACTTGGACAATATTAAAGACTGGACTACTAAGCGGAAGTCATAGAAGTGAAGGAGTGGTTTAAGATTTTTTAATACTTGTAATTTGAAGTAACATTCCTTAGTTGTGTTGTGGATGAAAGATTTAAGGTTGAATTGATTGTCAAAGCGCACCCCTAAGTCTCTGACTGAAAGTGAGTGGTTGATAGGTGGATTTATGGATTGTGTTGAGCTTTGGACGTTGAAGAGTGTGAGGTTTTCGTCGGGCGAGATGATGAGGATTTCTGTTTTTTCTTTTGCGCTATTTGGAGGTTACCAATGATTTTCGAAAGTCGGATCACCTTTTCGTGTTGTGGAACGGTCCCAGGAAGGGGCTTCCAGCTTCCAAGGCTACGATTGAACGCTGGTTGAAGGGTGCTATTGCGTCCACGTATGTTGCCTGCGGTA
The DNA here is from genome assembly GCF_901001135.1 of Rhinatrema bivittatum. NCBI lineage: Eukaryota > Metazoa > Chordata > Amphibia > Gymnophiona > Rhinatrematidae > Rhinatrema > Rhinatrema bivittatum. The sequence goes on from NC_042618.1 coordinate 102,662,560, forward strand.
AGCCGGTTCCCGCTGGGCTCAAGGCTCATTCTCTGCGTTCTCAGGCAACTTCGTGGGCGGAGAATCACTTGGTCTCTTGTCAAGAGATTTGCAGGGCGGCCACGTGGAAATCCTGGCACACTTTTTCCAGGCATTATCGACTTGATGTCCGTGGCCCTCTCACAGAGTCCTTTGGGAGCAGTGTGATTCGAGCGGGACTCTCAGGGTCCCACCCCAGTTAAGGCAGCTCGGGTACATCCCAGCTGTCTGGACTGATCCTGGTACGTACTGGGAAAGGAAAATTAGGTTCTTACCTTTGCTAATTTTCGTTCCAGTAGTACCATGGATCAGTCCAGACGCCCGCCCTTGGTGCTTTCTGGGAGTCCGCTCGTATTCTATCTTTTCCATTGCAGTTTTTCTTGTGACAGTTGCCACAGTGTCATGGGGCTGTTTGCCATTTTATAGTGTTCTTATTGTACACTTGTGGTGTCCTGTTTGTTGTTTCTGGTTTTTACCTGTTTTCAAGGATGTTGCTACTTGATCTGGTCACTGTTTTTAAAAAAAAAACAAAAAAAAAACCAAAATTTTGGGGGGACTTTGAGTGTAGTGCTTAAGTCATTCCTTCTGCTTTGATATCACATATACTGAAGGACCGCAGGAGGCACACCAGTATATCTAGGGGGTGCTTTCAGTTTTCTCTCTGACTCCATCTGCTGGAGGGGAGGCATAACCCAGCTGTCTGGACTGATCCATGGTACTACTGGAACGAAAATTAGCAAAGGTGTAAGAACCTAATTTTCCTATAGTCCCCCAAAGTCCACAGAAGCCCCTGCTGGTGGGAGGTGAGAATTACCTATCAGGCCCTTATACCCATAGAATTGAAGCAGTGCTTGGAAAAACCTGAGAAGACTCTCACAAAGTAGTTGCATGGGAGCTCTCATGCATGCATAGATTTCATTTTTCTGAGCCCTGAGAAAGCACGTCTATATTGGCACAGTCAGATGATGTCACCCATGTTTATGGCCAGTTTTGTCCTGCTTTCTACAGAGAACACTTGTTAAGGGTAAGCAACTTTGCTTTTTACATACCCAGCAGGAAATCCTGTACATCCCTAGCTTTTCCATAGCTTTCTAGGAATTCTGTCCTCGGCGCCATTAGATGTCACCCACATGTGTGGCTGTTTATCCTACTGTTCTCAGAAAACAACTTTACAGTCAAGCAACTTTTCTTTATAGTGAAGACACTTTTTCATACTCTTCCCCCTTCCCACTTCAGTAACAGGTGATGCCTTATTTATTCGGACAACCAACTTTGTATTTTTTGATAAAGAGGAAGGCTGACAGCCATTTACTGGTAAATTTGAATGTCTGTTTTTTCTCTGGGGTATTTAAATACAATGAGTCCAGTAGTTTTAAGGGGCAGATTGGGAAGTAAGGAGTAGATACAGTTTTAGGCATTTTACGTGTGATGTTTTTACAGTATGTTGATATAGTATGTGATGTGACCTCTTTATTGTTTGTACGATAACACAATATAGTAGGTGTTTTGTATGAGAAGAGGCTGTCCTTGGCTTCCTTTCTAAAGAAACGTAAACAAAAGTAAAGAGATTCAATCCAATGTTGTAAATCATTGGCATTACATAAAATGGGCCCCCAGGGGTGGCCTGTGTGATGTGCACTGGAAAAATATTTCCCAGTTTTTTTAATAATCCTATTCTCTGTATCTCACAGTTGAGAAGCTTTGGAGTGGAAATGAAAAGAATGAGATCCTGTTTCATGAAGAAGAGTAAGATCATATGTCATGAAGAGAAAGTGAAACTATACAGCAAATTGCTTCAAACAGCTCAGGTAATGAGGCAGGTGGGATATGGGAACAACTAACGTGTGGGCTGTATAGGGATGTTAGTATGAGGTTCTGTTGACCTTCATAAGAGTGACTATTGCTTCTCATCATGGATTGCTTTGTAGCAATTTATGCAGAAAAGTATTTTGCACATGGTAACATATTGAAAATTGGTTCAACTGGATCAAGTTCAAAACTTGAGCAGCAATTCCACCATCAAAGTTTTGACTATGCTATTACTACTCACAAATTGCAAATTTGGGCATATTAAATCATTTTCTATGTAGGCTCTTGTCCTGTTCCCGCCCTGTTTAAGGAGTTTTTGCATTGAATAGGTTAGCCAATCAAAAAAACAAAAATGGATTCTTTTGGATGCTATGGTTGTTTTGGGAAGACCCTGGGGAAAAAGGAGGCATGGAGGACCGAAGAAAGTTATGTGTGTGCAGATCCAGTATATGAGTACACAGGGGTTGCAGGAGGCAGAGGAAGCATAGGGCGGCATACATGGCAAGGATCCCTAGGGCAGGGTTTGAAAGCTTGGCCTGCTATGGCAGAAGGAGAATCCCGGCCAGTTAATGGCGGCAGATGCCACCATTTTAAATGTGTAGCAAGTGCAAGAAAGAGAGAGCTGGCATTGTCTCTCAGCTTCTGCTTCCTCAAAAAGCCCTCCGGAACTGTCTCCAGAAAGTTTGGGGGTCTCCTTTGGGAACTCGGGGTCCAGATGTCCCTTTTACCCGGTGTTTCTGGTACTTTTACAAAAGGGGACTCAAGATGGCTGATTCTCAAGAGACCTGAACTTGGCATTCTCTGAGGGCAAGCAGGATAGCAGTCCTTGCAGATCATCAACAGATGGAGCTTGCCATGAAAATTTGATATCAAAGATTATAGAAGGTTTGAACATACCCTACTGGTCTTGTGCAGCATGCTATTCTGCCATGCGTCCATGCAGTCAGCACCTTCAATTTCATTTGTTCTTTGGAGCCCACATTTGCAAATTTTCTTCTCTGCTTCTGTAAAGAAATCTCAGGCTTCCTAAAGTGCAGAGTTAGTCTATCACAGGGCCCTACAGTTTGTTCTTGTTCCCTTTTGTCACTTGCTAGGGTTTTTTTCAGTCTGTTTTCTTTTTCAGCAGCTGCATGATGCACTGATACCAGTGAATCAAGGCAGCATAGATTACTGTTTTGTGTCATTGAGTCATTTGATTTTGTTGCGCTTGTTTTTTGCACAGTGCCTCACTCAGATAACGAGGCCAGTGGCTTTGACAGATACCCCGATGTAAGAAGATCATATCTATCACACACCCCCATGATAGGTGTGTCCTCTGAGTGGGGACCAGCTACAATGTCCAGGGGCATTCCCTCTGTGTGACCATAACCCTTAAAATGAGTCTGTCTAGGCTGCACCTCATGGAAAAGTATTTTGGGATCCGTAAATGTGGCCCATCAGTATCGAAGACACTAACATCCAAGGACCAAGGAAATGCATCGACCGCTGGTGGTACATCGGCATCAGGAGGGCATCAGTCCCCTTTGACAATCAAGCACCAGGAAGAATTAAAAGGATAGATGGTCATCTATCTCATCCCTCTCAAAGAAGGCGAAGAGTTTACCCTTATCTACTCCAGCTTTGAGGAATGCTGATGTATACTAGGTGAAAACAAAAGCTTCAACATTAGTCCCTATCAGTGCCAGGAGTAGCAACATTCTGGTGGCAGTCTTGAATCCTGTGTTCCCATGGTGAGGAGAGCTCAACCTCTGATCAATCCCAGGAATCGTACCAGTCTCCAGAGGTTCAGGTGTCAGTCACTGATACACCTCTAGTATCGCAGAAGGACGTGGCTTTCCCTACTGCAGATGCCCACACAGTCTTGGCATCTGCAGTAGGGAAAGCCACGTCCTTCTGCGATACCAGAGGTGTATCAGTGACCGACACCTGAACCTCTGGAGACTGGTACAATTCCTGGGATTGAACAGAGGTTGAGCTCTTGATGCCCCAGCATCAAGGGAATCTGTGTCCATGCAGACCATTGTCCAGCAGATACTGAAGACTTAGCATCTACCCAGTGGATTAGTATCAATATCTGTTCCCGGAGGGGAATTGACATCAGAAGATGATGCGCCACGCACAAGATTGTCTGGGTCTATGCCTCAACAGGTAAGTACTTCCCCCTCTGACTCTTTGTCTGCTTGCTGGATGACATCTTAGTCCACACCCATGACTTACCACTCAGGCTCAGATTCGGAATATTCCTGTGAATTGGAGGCTTCTCTGATTAGGAGGAATTGACAGATCTCCCTTCAAAGCCCTCTCCTCCATAGGAACAGAGGTTTTGTCTATCTGAGGACTTCTCCTTTGCTGGTTTTATTCAGAGAATGGTGGAAGTTATTCAAGTTACTATGCAGGATGAGTCTAGAACCAAGATATTGGACATCTTCCAGTTCTTGGAGCTTCCTAAGGATATTGTGGCAATCTCAGTGCATGAGATCCTACAGGAAGTACAGATGAAGTTGAGAGAACCCCCTTTCTGGCTCCAATAAATGAGGAGAGAGATATATCGTGTCCAAAAGGCTCCTTTTCTTAAAAAAAAGAGCAGCTGCTGCATCAATCTGAGGTAGCTGAATCTGCATTCAAGAGATAAAGAACCCACTCTTTTGTGCCCCCAAGGAGGAATGCTTGCACATTTGACCCCCTTTAGTAATAGTGTTTCAGGAAGCTATGCTGAATGCCTACATAGCATCCTACCAGTTCTTCATGTGCCAATATTTATTTATTTATTTTTATGTACCGACATTCAATCTGATATATCACATCAGTTTACAGAAAAATGAATATAAGTGGGATATTCTGAAGAAGGTGAAAGAAGCAGCAGTTCAGCTTCCTCAGAAGCAATGTGACAAATTTGAGTCACTAGTGAACAAGGGTATGGGGTGTGGAAATCGCATAGTCCACTCAACTTTTGTTTTCTTGATGGCATTAAGAGTCTCTATAGTGAATGTTTATGCCCACAGACTCACCTGGCTGTGGGCTTTAGACCTCTGATCAGATATCCAGGAAAGACTCACAGATATTGCCATACAATGGAGAGAATCTCTTTACAGATAAGGTGCAGGAAGTGGTGGCTATTTAAAAAAAAAAAAAAAAAAAAAAAGGTGTGATGCCCCAAACCCACTCCAGATCCACCCTCCTTAGCCAGGAGCTACCAGAGTAGGGCACCAAGGTGATATTTCTTTCAGCCAAGGACACATTTTCCCCCATCCTTTGGGTCCATTAACAGCAAAGTCCATGTGCTTACTCTAGGCAGCAGAAAATTCCCAAGCAACAGCCAAACTGAGCCAAAACCTGGATTGTAGAGAATGGCTGAAATACCCAATACCTGTACCAGAAAACCTTCCTGTCTGAGGAATGTTAAGGTTTTACATAAACCGTTGGCCCAGTACATTTGGGTACTCAGCATGATACAATAGGTACAGACTTCACTTATTGGACAATCCTCCAAATCACCATCAAAACACACTTGGAGGATTTCTCAGCATCAGGAACTATTGCAACTGGAAATCTCCTCCCTCTTAAGAGACCAATGCAATGGAGCCCATTCCAAAGGGTAAAGAGGGTGAGGATTGTATTCAAAGTATTTCCCAATGAAAAAGAACAGGGGCGTTCCATACCATCTAGATACTAAGGGGTTTGAACAAGTTTCTTAAGGTACAGTTCAACATGATTTTCCTGGGTACCTAAATTCCCTTTCTTGAAAAAGGAGACTGGTTATGCTTTCTAGAAATAAAGGATGCTTACACCTCCATACAGAAATTTCCAGATTATAGAATATCTCGGGTAGGGAATCTTCACCTCTAGTATTGTGTGATACATTTTGGCCTGGAGACTACCCCATGGTCTTCACAAACTGTCTTGTAGTGGTGGTGGTGCATCTAAACAGATTGGGGGTGCATGAATTCCCTTATCTGTATAATTAGTTGGTCAAGAGCACATCTCAAGGAGGTTCCACAGAATCAATGCACAAACCTGTCTGGGTATTAGAGTTACCAAGGTTCATTATCAACTACCCCATTTTAGCCCATCATCTCCATTTAGAATTTATAGAAGTGCTGCTAGACACGACTCTGGAAAGAAACTTCCACCCACAGGAAAGAATTATCACATGGATATCTACAGTGGGGGTGATAGAGCAGCTTTTAAACTAGAACAAGGGGGAAAGCAGACAGTCACTCAGCAGTGCATGGTTCGGAGAAATGTATCCTTGAAGGATACTAATGAAACAGGAGAGTTAGGGCATCCCAACAGAGAGGTTCCATCAAAAGCAAACATAGTTCATATGCCTATATGTAAAAAATCACCAAAGCTAATGATTTCCGAATTATCCCAAACAACTGAAAAGCAGGTTGTTAAAACAAACAAAAACCACACTTTGAAATGTCTGTATGCCAATGCGAGAAGTCTAAGAAGTAAGATGGGAGAGTTAGAGTGTATAGCAGGAAATGATGACATTGACATAATTGGCATCACAGAGACTTGGTGGAAGGAGGATAACCAATGGGACAGTGCTATATCAGGGTACAAATTATATCGCAATGATAGGGAGGATCAACTTGGTGGGGGTGTGGCACTTTATGTCCGGGTGGGTATAGAGTCCAACAGGATAAAGATCATACAAGAGAGTAAATGCTAAGTAGAATCTATATGGGTAGAAATCCCATGTGTGTTGGGTAAGAGTATAGTGATAGGAGTATACTACCGTCCACCTGGACAAAATGGTCAGACAGATGATAAAATGCTAAGAGAAATCAGGGAAGCAAACCAATTTGGCAGTGCAATAATAATGGGAGATAAAGGCGGTATGATTGTTGTACAGAACAGGGATGATTATGAATGTGAGATTATGCGCCAACTTGATGATACACGGTTTTATCAACGTCTGGATGCTGACCCTACTCCTGATATACAAAAATTAATATCATTGGTTGTGCAGTTGGGTCTGAAATCTGGTTTTTTAACTTTGAAAGAAGCAAATTTTCTTACAAAGAAATATCCTCGAGTCCCTGTGTTTTATACATTGCCTAAAATACATAAAAATGTCAACCACCCTCCGGGACGTCCTATTGTATCGGGCTGTGACTCAGTTTTGGAACCGTTATCTCGATTTGTCGATCATTTTCTAGCGCCATTTGTTCCATCTATGCCTTCCTATATCAGAGATTCTTCCGATATGATAGTTTTTTTGGAACAATTACAGATCGATACTACTGATCTTAGAATGGCCACCTTAGACGTGGAGGCTCTTTATACCTCGATCCCACAAGATGAGGCAATTAATATTGCTGAAACTTTTTTTGATCAACGACCTAGACCTCATCGAATTCCCACTGACTTTCTGGTACAGCTATTGCAAATAGCCTTGAAAAAGAACTTTTTTGCATTCAATCAAGAGTTTTTTCTTCAGACATGTGGTACTGCTATGGGGGCCACTATGGCCCCCGATTTGGCCAATCTGTGCATGCATTATTTTGAAGAACAATGGCTTCATGATCATCCATACCAGTGTCAACTACTGGTGTGGAAAAGATACATTGATGACGTTTTTGTACTATGGAAAGGGAATGAAGACGTTTTTGCATCATTTTTAGGTTGGCTGAATGCTCTAAATTGTCATCTGAAATTTACTGCCACCATTGAAACTCATTCTATCACATTTTTGGATACAAGAATCACTATTATTGATGGGAAATTTGTTACATCGCTTTTCCGGAAACCAGTTTGTTCAAACACCTATTTACACTTTTCCAGTGCACATCCGAGAAATTTCAAACGTAACTTACCAGTTAGTCAGTTCATCTGTCTGAGACGACTTTGTACTAATGTGCAGGATTTCGAGGTACAATCAAAAATGCTATGTGATCGTTTTTCGGCTAGGGGATACCCTCGCTCAAGTATTAGAAAGGCCTATTTACGCGCAAAATATTCGCATCGTGAATGGCTTTTTTTACCATGACCAGCTGAAGAGTCCTCACGTCATACTTGTATTCTACCGTATTCCTCAGTGGCATTTAAGATTCGTCAATCTATACTCAAGTACTGGCATGTTTTACAAACCAATGTCATTTTCAATATGCCTCCCCGAATTACATTTTCTCGCGCTATGAATTTAAAATATTTTTTGGTCAAATCTGACACTTCTATGACATCACACACATCAGATACGTCACCAGGCTCACATAAGCCCTGCAGTTCCTGCTCTGTATGTTCTTCATCCTTGACGATTTTAGGCCAAATGACTGTCCCTTCTGGCTATAAAATATTTTTGAAACATCATACCACTTGTGATTCCACCATGGTCATATATCTAATTCAATGTCCGTGTTCTCTAATGTATATTGGAAAAACGAAACGTCTGCTTAAGACGAGAATGATAGAGCACCGCTCCAATATTCGAAATGCTAGAGTGAAGGAACCTTTAGTTTCTCATTGCACTGAACTGGGGCATTCATTTGATGATTTACGCTTTTGTGCGATCGATCATGTCCCTGTACACTGGCATGGAGGCAATCGAGAACGGATATTGTTACAGTCTGAACAGCGGTGGATCTATCGTCTCAAAACTGTTCATCCCACTGGTTTGAATAGTGAATTGGACTTATATTCATTTTTAGGTTGAATTTTGGACTGTTTGGAATTCAGTATATTTTTTGACAGGTGTTCTAATATTCATTCATTGCTGATGGCTGACGTCATTCCAACTGACGTATTTAAAGAGACGCGAGCCTCGGTTCGGGTTCCTCCATTTCGTTTTCTCCAAGATGGTTGAGACGTCTGGTCCCGTCTAAAATGGCAGCTGTGGTGTTTTGAGATAAGATAAGTAATTGTTTCACCTTTTGACAAGCATGCAATTTCCTTTCTTTATTGATTTTATCTTAGATTCATGGCTCTACTTTGAAGTGTTTCTATACGCCCCTGAGGAAGCTTACTCAGCGAAACACCGGCCCATGTAGGGCTCCTTTACCAACTTATACATGAAAGAGTCATTTTTCATAATAATAATGGAGGACATTTTTAATTAATTTTTGAAATAGAAAAAGAAAGAAAAAAAGAAAAAATACCTTTTTGCATTAAAGTTATGATGAAGGTGAATGATAGATAAGACCGGTTAGTGTCTGCTTGAGAGTGACACATAACGTCAAGGCTTGCTGACACCTTCTTAGGCTAACATTCAATTTGCTATTTGGGTTCCACATTTTTGGGTGATTTAGATTTCAATTACCCCAATATTGACTGGGTAAATGTAACATCAGGACTTGCTAGAGACACAAAGTTCCTGGATGTAATAAATGATTGCTTCATGGAGCAATTGGTTCAAGAACCAACAAGAGAGGGAGCTATTTTAGATTTAATTCTTAGTGGAACGCAAGATTTGGTGAAAGAAGTAAAGGTGGTGAGGCCACTTGGCAACAGTGATCATAACATGATCAAATTTAAACTAATAACTGGAAGGGGGACAATAAGTAAATCTGCAACTCTAACACTAAATTTAAAAAAAGGAAACTTTGATAAAATGAGGAAAATAGTTAGAAAAAAACTGAAAGGTGCAGCTGCAAAGGTTAAAAGTGTTCAACAGGCTTGGACATTGTTTAAAAATACAATTCTAGAGGCGCAGTCCATATGTATTCCGCGCATTAAGAAAGGTGGAAGGAAGGCAAAACAATTACCGTCATGGTTAAAAGGTGAGGTGAAAGAGGCTATTTTAGCCAAAAAAAATCCTTTAAAAATTGGAAGAAGGATCCATCTGAAGAAAATAGGATAAAACATAAGCATTGTCAAGGTAAATGTAAAACATTGATAAGACAGGCAAAGAGAGAATTTGAAATGAAGTTGGCCATAGAGGCAAAAACTCATAATAAAAACTTTTTAAAATATATCCAAAGCAAGAAACCTGTGAGGGAGTCGGTTGGACCATTAGATGACAGAGGGGTTAAAGGGGCTCTTAGGGAAGATAAGGCCATTGCAGAAAGACTTAAATGAATTCTTTGCCTCCGTGTTTACTAATGAGGATGTTGGGGATATACCAGTTCCAGAGATGGTTTTCAGGGGTGATGACTCAGACGAACTGAACGAAATCACTGTGAACCTGGAAGATGTAGTAGGCCAGATTGACAAACTAAAGAGTAGCAAATCACCTGGACCGGATGGTATGCATCCTCGGGTTCTGAAGGAACTAAAAAATGAAATTTCTGATCTAGTTAAAATTTGTAACCTATCATTAAAATCATCCATTGTACATGAAGACTGGAGGGTGGCCAATGTAACCCCAATATTTAAAAAAGGCTCCAGGGGCGATCCGGGTAACTATAGACCAGTGAGCCTGACTTCAGTGCCGGGAAAAATAGTGGAAACTATTTTCAAGATCAAAATCGTAGAGCAAATAGAAAGACCTGATTTAATGGGACACAGTCAACATGGATTTACCCAAGGGAAGTCTTGCCTAACAAATCTGCTTCATGTTTTTGAAGGGGTTAATAAACATGTGGATAAAGGTGAACCGGTAGATGTAGTGTATTTGGATTTTCAGAAGGCGTTTGACAAAGTCCCTCATGAGAAGCTTCTACGAAAACTAAAAAGTCATGGGATAGGAGGCGATGTCCTTTCGTGGATTACAAACTGGTTAAAAGACAGGAAACAGAGAAGGATTAAATGGTCAATTTTCTCAGTGGAAAAAGGTAAACAGTGGCCTCGGGGATCTGTACTTGGACCGGTGCTTTTCAATATATATATATAAATGATCTGGAAAGGAATACGACGAGTGAGGTTATCAAATTTGCGGATGATACAAAATTATTCAGAGTAGTTAAAACACAAGCAGACTGTCATACATTACAGGAGGACCTTGCAAGACTGGAAGATTGGGCATCCAAATGGCAGATGAAATTTAATGTGGACAAGTGCAAGGTGTTGCATATAGGGAAAAATAACCCTTGCTGTAGTTACTCGATGTTAGGTTCCATATTAGGAGCTACCACCCAGGAAAAAGATCTAGGCATCATAGTGGATAATACTTTAAAATCGTCGGCTCAGTGTGCTGCAGCAGTCAAAAAAGCAAATAGAATGTTAGGAATTATTAGGAAGGGAAATGTTAATAGAACGGAAAATGTCATAATGCCTCTGTATCGCTCCATGGTGAGACCGCACTTTGACTACTGTGTACAATTTTGGTCGCCGCATCTCAAAAAAGATACAGTTGCGATGGAGAAGGTACAGAGAAGGGCAACCAAAATGATAAAGGGGATGGAATAGCTCCCCTATGAGGAAAGTCTGAAGAGGTTAGGGCTGTTCAGCTTGGAGAAGAGACGGCTGAGGAGGAATATGATAGAGGTCTTTAAGATCATGAGAGGTCTTGAACGAGTAGATGTGACTTGGTTATTTACACTTTCGAATAATAGAAGGACTAGGGGGCATTCCATGAAGTTAGCAAGTAACACATTTAAGACTAATCGGAGAAAATTCTTTTTCACTCAACGCACAATAAAGCTCTGGAATTTGTTGCCAGAGAATGTGGTTAATGTAGTTAGTGCAGCTGGGTTCAAAAAAGGTTTGGATAAGTACTTGGAGGAGAAGTCCATTAATGGCTATTAATCAAGTTTACTTAGGGAATAGCCACTGTTATTAATTGCATCAGTAGCATGGGATCTTCTTAGTGTTTGGGTAATTGCCAGGTTCTTGTGGCCTGGTTTGGCCTCTGTTGGAAACAGGATGCTGGGCTTGATGGACCCTTGGTCTGACCCAGCATGGCAATTTCTTATGTTCTTATGAACCTAGTGCGGAGGGAGACTACCCCCGCGTAGTCTGGTTGGTTGTTTAAGAGAGAGGAATTGCACCCCCTTATTCCCCAGGTGCTTGAGTCATTGGGGGTGAGACCCTCGCTGGAAGATTCTGACAGCGAGGGAGTGAACCCAGTCTTGGACAGTCTCCAGGGTCCACCTAGTGCTTTTCCCATCCCGAAGAAGATTCAAAAGCTCGTCAGCCAAGAGTGGGAATCCCCTGAGGCGGGGCTTAAGGTTGGCCGGGCGATGCAAAAACTCTACCCGCTAATAGGGGAACATTTAGAACGCCTCAGGGTACATAAAGTGAATGAGGCTGTATCCGTGGTGACCAAGAAGACGACAATTCCAGTGGCGGGAGCGGCTGCTCTTAGAGATATGCAGGACTGCAAGCTGGAGCTGCATCTGAAGCGGGTGTTCGAGGTCGCCTCCTTAGAACTTCGGGTGGCGGTGTGTTCCAGTATGATGCAAAGAGCGTGTTTATGTTGGATTCAAAAACCGCAGGACCCGTCGTGTTCTGGGACTTTGTCAGCTTCTCAGGCGGCTCATCTGGAGGCAGCGGTAGCATATGTGGCGGATGCCTTATATGACTTGGTGCGTTCGATGGCCCAGACTATGGTCTCCTCGATAGCGGCTCGGCGACTCCTATGGCTCCACAATTGGTCAGCAGATGCTTCCTCCAAGTCGCAACTGTGCAGTCTGCCTTTTCGAGGGAAGTTGCTGTTTGGAGAGGATTTGGATCAGCTGATGAAATCTCTGGGGGATTCCAAGGGCAATAAACTGTTGGAAGATAGAAAGCCCTACAGGAAATCATTGGGTCCTCGATCCCATTTTTGGGATTTCCGAAAAAGCAGGTGGGGGAGGAATGTTCCACCCTCTGATTCCAGACAGACCTCTTCCCGCACACAGTCCTTTCACGGCTCCAGTTGTCCTGCCAGAGGTGCTTTCTGTCAGGGACCCGGAACTGGGAAGCCTGCCCAATGAAATCAGGCCCTCCCACTCCTCAGACAGGATGATTGGGGGGCAGATTGTCCCAATTTTACGAGGAATAGGCCAGGATCACCTCCAATTGCTGGGTGTTGGGGGTGGTAAAAGAAGGTTACGTGTTAGAATTTTCTCGGTCTCTCATACTGGCCGTTGTGGAATCGCGATGCATTTCCCGCAACAAGCAAGCCGCGGTAGAAGACACTCTACAAAGATTGCTGGCCCTGATGGCGATCGGCCCAGTGCCATCCGAGGAACGGGGGAGGGGACGGTACTCCATTTATTTCATGGTTCCCAAAAAGGAGGGCACTTTCCAACCCATCCTGGACCTACAGAAGGTGAATCACCACTTGAAGGTGCCCATTTTCAAATGGAAACACTTCGAACAGTCATCGCAGCGGTTCGAAAAGGAGAGTTCCTCGCCTCCTTGGATCTCACCAAGGCTTATCTACACTTCCCGATTCGCAGCGCTCACCAGAGATTCCTACGATTCAAGATCCTGGGTCAGCATTTTCAGTTCAGGTGCTGCCGTTCGGACTGGCGATGGCCCCGTACACCTTTACCCCAAGGTGTGTGATTATCGTGGTGGCAGTGACCCTCCAGAAGGAAGGTATAATGGTATAATAAAGGTATAATACCTCGACAATTGGCTGATTCGAGCCAATTCGGAAGAGGAAGGCGAGCGGACGGTTCTTCATGTGATCCATTGTCTCCAGTCCCTAGGCTGGGTAATCAATAAACGAAAAGTCATCTGACTCCTTCACAGTGTCTGGAGTATTTGGGAGCTTGTTTCGACACCCTCCAGGGCAGGGTGTTTTTCATGAACGACAGGATGTACAAATTGCAGCAGCAAGTGTGTCTCTTGTTACAGCTTCCAATTCCCAGAGTGTGGGATTGCCTACAAGTTCTGGAGTTCATGGCTTCGACGTTAGAATTGGTGCCTTGGGCCTTTGCTCACCTGAGACCATTGCAGAGAGAGATATTGTCGCGGTGGGACCCAGTGTCTGAGCAATACCAGTTGCCCCTGCCTTTGTTGCAGCGAATCAGGTCCAACCTGCAATGGTGGCTGTCGGAAGATAACTTACAGAAGGGGGATGCCCCTCGAAGTCCTGGATTGGGTGATTGTAACAACGGATTCAAGGCTGGGGAGCGGTGTGCCTCGGTCATGCGGCACAGGGAACCTGGTCCTTACCCGAACAGTCGTGGTCTATCAATCGCCTAGAGACAAGGGCAGTCCGCAAAGCGTTGTTGGCATTCCAGTCCCTGGTGCAGGGGAGAATGGTTCGAGCCTTCTCGGACAATGCCACCACGGTGGCATATCTCAATCGCCAGGGAGGAACCAGGAGTCCGGCCATGGCACAGGAAGCACACCTCCTCTTTGCTTGGGCCGAGCTTCATCTGGAAGGCATTGCAGCCTCTCACATGGCAGGCATGGACAACGTGCAGGCGGACTTCCTCAGTCGTCAACAGCTGGATCCCGGGGAGTGGGAACTATCCCGGGAGGGTTAGAATCACATTTGTGCCCGATGGGGAGTTCCCCAACTGGACCTCATGGTGCCTCGTGTCAATGCCAAGATGGACCGGTTCTTCAGCCGAAAGAAGGAAATCGGGGCAGTAGGAGTAGATGCCCTAGTCTGCAAGTGGCCAACTGGAATCCTCCTGTATGCCTTTCCTCCATGGCCCCTGATCGGGCACTTTCTCTGGCACATAGAGGACCATCCCGGTTCGGATATTCTGGTGGCACCAGAGTGGCCGCAGCGGCCGTGGTTTGCGGACCTAGTATGGTTGGCGCCAGACGCCTGCTACACCTAGCTCATCTGCCGAACCTCCTGCAACAAGGGCCCATTTTTTCAGATCGGGAGGATCACTTCTCTCGCGCAGCCTGGTGTTTGAGAGGCAACGGTTATGGATGAAAAGTTATTCAGAACAGGTGATTTCCACCCTGCTTCAGTTCAGGCGGCCCTCGACATCTATGGCATACGCTCGAGTGTCGAAGGTGTTTGAAGTCTGTTGTGACCAGCAGGGTGTAGCGCTGTTGTCGGTGAACATTCCTCAGGTCTTGGGGTTTTTGCAGCAGGGATTATCTAAAGGTTTGGCTTATAGTTCCCTGCGTGTTCAGGTTTTGGCCCTGGGATGTCTCCTAGGGCAGATAGTGGCAGGCCTCTAGCCAGCCACTTGGCCATTGTCTGTTTCCTGAAAGGGGTGAAGTATCTTTGTCCTCCTTTTCGTAAGTTATGCCCAGAGTGGAATCTTAATCTGGTGTTGAGAGCGCTTCGTGATCCCCCTTTTGAGCCTCTGGGACACGCTTCCTTAAATGACCTCACCGTGAAGACTGTGTTCTTGGTGGCCAACTGTTCCACGAGGCATATTTCAGAATTGCAGGCTCTTTCCTGTAGGGATCCCTTCCTTCATATCTCGGCTGATAGGGTGTCCCTACGCACAGTCCCTTCCTTTTTGCCGAAAGTGGTGTCTGCCATTCATGTTAATCAGTCCGTGGAGTTACCCGGAATCCCTGATTAGGCTCATGACCCCGCTATGGGAAGAGATCTTCATCTGTTAGATGTCCGCTGGGTTCTCCTTCAGTATTTGAAGGGCACTAACTCTTTTCAAAAATCGGATCACCTTTTTGTGCTCTTTGGAGGTACGAAGAAGGGTGAAAAGGCATCTAAGGCATCCTTGGCTCGCTGGCTGAAGGAAACAATTTGCTTGGCCTACATCGGGAAGAGTCGCCCCGTCCCGACTGGTTTGAAAGCTCACTCGACGAGAGCGCAAGCAGCTTCTTGGGCAGAGTGTCAGTTGTTGTCACCTGAGGAGATTTGTAGAGCCGCAGTCTGGTCTTCCCTGCATACCTTCACAAGGCATTATCGTCTGGATGTTAGGGATCTGGACCAAGCGCTTTTTGGGGAGAGCGTCTTGCGTGCAGGTCTTTCGGGTTCCCGCCCAGTGTAATGTGGCTTTGGTACATCCCACTGGTCTGGACTGATCTGGGTATGTACAAGAAAGGAAAATTTGGTTCTTACCTGCTAATTTTCATTCCTGTAAAACCACAGATCAATCCAGGATCCCGCCCAGGTGCTACTGCCGAAAGAGATTTACCTAATGGTTAGCTGCTGTACATAGGGAATCTATCAGAATGATTCTATAATATTTTGGATTTTTTTATGAACCGTGGTTCAAACCTGATTTTCAGGTATTGGGGTCGTTTGTTTTGGACCCTTGAGGGAGTTTTTTCCTGTTCGCTCTTGTTTTGGGAATTAGATGTTTTTTTGTCAATTATACTTTGCTTGGGTATCGATAAATACTGATGAACTGCAGGTGGCACACTTGGGATACCAGTGCCTCGAAGCTTTGCTCTCTGACTCCATCTGCTGGTGGGAGTGCATAAGCCCACTGGTCTGGACTGATCTGTGGTATTACAGGAACGAAAATTAGCAGGTAAGAACCAATTTTCCTTTTTTTTTTTTTTTCTTTCTTTTTTTACAGAAAGAGTGGTGGATGCATAGAATAGCCTCCCAGTGGAGGTGATGAAGACAAGGACAGTATCTGAATTCAAAAAAGCATGGGATAAACACAGGGGATCTCTGAGGGAGTGGTAAGGTTTATAAAGCTGAATTGTTTGGTATGAATGAGCAGACTAGATGGGGGCTGTATGGTCTTACTGTTATGTTTCTATAACTGAGTGTTTAATGAATTTTGAAGGTATGGGTCAAGCAAGAATATATATTATTCATTATAGCCAGAGTTTTAGAACTACCCACTGCTGTGACCTGTTGAATGAGAAGTTATTCTTAACACAAAAATCGCTTATGTTCATGGTCTTCTTCCCAGTCACCCCATCTTAATGCAATAAGATGACTGTGGAGATATTCAAAATGGTCATACTAACTAGAATCCTGCCTCTGCTGAGGTAAGGGGGGACTAGATCAGTTCTCTGGACCTAAGACTCTTCTAACCATTTCATGTTACACCAAGATCACAGGTATTTCCTCTGATTTGTGGTGGGCCTGTACCACCTCCAGTGCAGGGTGCTTCCTTTTGGTAGTAATCTATACTGCAAGTTTTCATCAAGTGCCTTGCAGTAGGTGGTCTTCCAAGAGACAGTCTCGCATGTGATTTTCTCAAGGTTCTCAGCCATATGACTTCCACTGTCTAGGTGTTGGGAATGACTAAATTCAACACAAGGCAGTCCTCATGGATCTTCCATTCTCACTGGAACTAGCTCATTCGGAACCTGTGGCTCTGTATCTGGGTGACCACTGATCTGAGAGCATCCTCTTTCTAATGGCTGTGCAGGAGTAACCTAAAGGCCAGCCTGCTGTTCAGCATGTCACTCCTCAGATGTCTCTGACCAGAGATGCTTCTCTGTGGGAATAGGGAGCCCACACTAAACCTACAAATGCTGCAAGGCCCATGGTCCTCCAAGTAGAGTCATCCATTATTCTGCTGGAGCTGCAAGCTATAAAGCTGATCTTGTCAGCCTTCCAGCACCAGTTTTCCAATAGTTATCCTTGTTCACATGGACCATCAACAAGCCAAGGGAGAATGGGCTCCTACCTATTGTGTCTAAAAGACTTCAGATTTGGGCAATGAGCTATATTACATGCAGCCTTTCTACCTACCTGCCAGACACAGAAAACATACTAGCAGACAAAACTGAGAAGACAAATGATCCTGGAATTTCCAAGTGGCTTGCAGGCCCCATTTGTGGGGCACTCCAGACATAGATGTGTTGACTACAAAATCCAACAGGAAAGCTTGAGAGTTTTGTTCATGAAGGTCTTCTCGATTCAGACTGGCAGAAGATGTATTCTTGTTACAGTGGGGGCCAGTCTTCATATATGCCTACGCTCAATACCGCAGATATTGAAAACTCTGGTCAAGTTAAGGGAGGATTGGAGAATTCTAATTCTAATAGCCCCAGCCTGATCCAGGCAAGAATGGTACCCTCTGCCCCTACAGTGCTCTATCCATGAACAGATTCATCATCTGCTTCTGTGCTGACCCTGATCTTCCATGACTAGGGAATTCTTCTTCAGCCATGCTGACATTGACCATGTGGATGTTGAAAGGGCAATAATTTCTTTACTTGGCTGCTCAGAGAAGGTAGCCCAGGCACTCTTATGCCCAAAAATAGAAGGGGTTTTCCAGTTGGTGCACCAGCATTAGTATTTTCCCTTTCTGATGTACAGTTCAAAATCTCAACTATTTACTTCTATCTAAATTAGGTCTTAAGACGAATTCCATAAGAGCTTACCACAACCTGGAACCAGGGGAAGGCACTCTCTTCTCTGCCCTTGGTTAAACACTTCATGCGAACGTCCACCAAGTGTGAAGTCACCCTTTATATCATGGGGTCTTAATATGGTTTTGACTCCACTTATACAACTCTGTCCAAGCCTATTCACTCTTATTGCCTAAAGTAACCTTGAAAGTAGTCTTGCTGGTGAAAGTCTTCTCTGCCAGAAGAGTGAAAGCTGCAGGTATACGTAACTTACCTTCTATACACAGAATTTTTTAAAAATAGTGGTACTTCATACACATCCCAAATGTATAACAAAGGTAGTTTTTCACTTGAACCAGTCTATTATTCTTCCTACATTTTTCCTAAGACCTCATGCACACAGTTCTGAGACAGCATTGTATGTCTTGCACTGTAAAAAGGCTTTATCCTTTTACCTAAACAGAACTGAAGATATCTGAAAATCTTCACAACTCTGTTTTATGACACCAAAAGACCTGGATTGCTGTCACCAATTGCACTATTACTAATTGGATTTCTAATTGTATTTCTGTTTACTATAACCAAGCAGGCTTATCTTTATAGGGCCATGTCAAGGCATTTAAAGTTAGAGCCATGGCTCCCTCAACAGCTCACCTGGGATCAGCCTCTTTTAAGACATTTGCATTCCATGACTAGGTGCTGAATCCCAAAGAGACAGCAAAGTTGGCAAAAAAAAAAAAAGTTTGATAACTCCTTCCCGCAAACACCTGTTGTTGAGGAGAATGGAATACTAAGGACTGCAAAACAACCCGCACCTTGGCAGACCCACAAGTGTAACTGATTTTCATGCTTATCCAGGGTGGCGCAGCCAACTGGGCAAGCCATGAACTTGCATAGGGCAGTGGATACTAGGAAACAGCCTGGCATAGCTGAGCCAACTACTGTAATCAGTAGTTATATGGAGTAGTCTCCCCTTAGTCCCACCCCAGCGGAAGTAAGACAAGCAGGTAGCAACAAGCCCAGCTTATCTTTTTCTTTTCGCCTTTCTCCAGGCCAGGAACAGGAATGGCAGCGCTTATCAAAGCGTCAACTTCTGCTGCACAGGACCATTTGTACTGGAAGTTGACACTATGATAAGCACCACCCACTTCTGCTGCTGGCCTGGTAAAGGGAAAAAAGGAAGAAAATAAACCAGCTTTGTACTACCTGCTCATCATCTCCTGCCTCCAAGGCGAGGTAAAAGAGGATAAGTTGGGCATCATGTTGCTGCTGACTCCAGCCAGCCAGCTCAGAAACCTGGATGAATGTGTGGACAGCCTCCTGTTAGTAACCTGAAAATAATCTCAATGCTGCCAGAATGAAACATTGAATGGTTTCAGTTGTCCCAGCAAGCCAAGGCATTTAATGGGCTTCTACACACAAAGGACCTAAATGATTCCTGCCTGGATGGATTAATTTTTATGCCCAAGAACTTCAGAAATAGTGTAAAAAAAAAAAGAGAAGCTAATGTATTGTGGCACACACAAGATAAGATGTGAATGAAGTGGCAATGGGTCTGCCCTTCTGTATATTTTTCATGAGATTAAAGTCCTCATTTAACTAAATTACTTTTAATTGCTGTGAAATCACATTGATTGATTGTAGAGTCCTGATTCCTTCCATATGGTTTTATTTTTACTTTTAATCACCTGATGTGTGAAAGACCCTGTGGTGGGCAGAATAAGGGTATAGGTCTGCCTGCTTTGATACCTCTAACAAAAGACTTCCCTCACTTCATGGGTTGTTATTGAAATATTTTAGACAGGAGAGAGAGGAAGGATCATTTCCATGGTTGGCTTTAAAGCATGGCATTGGACAATAACGATGATAAGAACTGAAATGTATATATCAGCTTTTATCCAAACCACAGTCATACTGTAGAACAGTTATTGTGCTGAAGAAACATATGCCACCATTTCTGGGTAGAATGGGGTGGCAGATTTCAAGCAGGTATGAGCATATGATAGGGCCATATCCTTATCACTAGCTAAACTGAGGCACAGGGAGACTAAGTAACTTGCCCAGGTATTGACTAAGTTTCAGGGAGATAAAGGGACTTGCCCAGGGCCACATAGGGAGTCAGTGTTGAAGGCAGTTATAACCTGTTGGAGTTATAACCTAAAAAAAAAAAAGTTAGTCGACTTCCAAAAAATTTTCTTTCCATTTAAAATTGGAGTGGTATTCTAAGTTTGTGAAAATGCTTCCAAAATGTAAATAGATGGATTTTTTTGACTCAGAAATGTACTTAACTGAATGTTAAATAGAAAAAATTCAGTGCTCTAACCAGGACATTACACCCCCTTCTACTCCATTTCAGAAAAGAAATGCCCAGTTAAAGTGAACTGTATTAGAGGACCTCTGTGTCTGTGCAGTGGATATTGCTTTGGAAGCTATTTTCCATGTTGGTTTAGTGTGTCCTGAACTGGAAGCCATGGTTAAGTGTCCATGCAGTGCACACTGTATTTAAAGCTATAGTGTTGGTCCTCTTGCCAGTAGGCTGGTGTGACCCACTTGAGAGGCAGGTAGCTTAGTAATCATTTGCACAGGCAGCAAAACAGAAAGCACTGACCCTATGCTTGTTCACAGTTGTTTACCTGGCACTGGTGTTATTTCTAGACAGGATAATTCAGTACCCCCCCCCCCCCTCTTGGGGAAGTGGGAGGGTAGCACAATTTAATTCTATTACTTTGTTAGCTATTATATATGACGTAGAGGATCTCACTCAACCACTGGGCATATGCAGCACACCACACGTTTTCAGTAGAACAGAAAAGCTTTACTTTGGAACTTTGTGCTTCCATTCTTTGCACTGTCAGAGGTCATCACCATACAACTGTGGCTGTCTTGTTCTGCTGTCAATGTAGAACTCTAACTTACAGTAAGCAATTTAATTTAACTCCTGGTGTACTTATTCATCAATGCCTGAAAATTAGGAAGGGGTAAAAACAGAGTACAGTCAGAGCATTGTTTATGTATTGCAAATGTAGGGGTAGTGATACATTCAAATCATTTGTCACACAGGTTCAGTCGAAGCAATTGCAGTCAACAGTTGATGAATTGGGCAGTCTACTTGAAGAGGTGGACAGCTGCATCTCTGCACTGGAAACAGGTGAAATCTGAATTTTTCCTTCCAAAATTTCTTCTTTTTTTGAGGGGAGAGATGTGAAGAAATTTGTGGCAACTAGTTTTTTTGTTTTCTTGACAGAGACTGTCAAATTGGAAGAGAGTGAACTAGAGAAATGTGTGGTACAGTACAATTCCAAACTGACAGAATTGAGAAACGGTAAGACCATATTTGAACAATCAAGTTGCAAACATATATCTAACAGTTATGTTTAGATCTTCACAGCTTATTATTTTTCTTGGATGATAGAGCAGGTTGCATAGCCTTACACATTGAGCTAAGGTTGACTATCATTTCTGTGAAAATTGACTTTGCTATTCTCACAGGACAAGCAGGATGGTAGTCCTCACATATGGGTGACATCACAGGATGGAGCCCAATCATGGAACACTTTTGTCAAAGTTTCTAGAACTTTGGCACCTACTGGGCATGCCCAGGATGGCACTAACCCTGCAACCAGCAGGGGTCCCCCGTCAGTCTTCTTTTTACCTCGCAGCAGTAGCCACGCGGGTTAAGGAGCTCTACAGAGATTCCTGACAGGAATTTTCCTCACGGAATTACTTCATAATTAATACCCCTTGGGGGTCCCCCTATTCAATTTTTTACTTCCGCGGTGGTCCGGTACGTTTTTACCCGGTTCCGGTCGATTCCCATCGAGTTTGGCCCTCGCGGCCTACTGGCCGTTGACCACACCGCAGCTAAATTTTTTTCAAAGGCCATGGCGTCGGGGTTCCGTCGGTGCCCTGACTGTGCTCACACAATGTCCATCACAGACCCCATAAAGTCTGTGTAATGTGCCTTGGGTGTGAGCATGATGTCCTGACTTGCACCAAATGTGCCTTAATGACACCAAAAGGTCGCAAAGCCAGAATGGAGAAGATGGAACTTCTCTTTCGGTCTCAAACTCCGACTCCGTCCATAGCATCGACGTCGTCCAAACTGGCGCCATCTACGTCGTACCAGTATCAGGCACCGGCCAGTGCCCATCCAGCATCGATACTTCACGGCCATCGACTACCTCTGTTCCCCCTCAGGACTGAGGGGATCGTTGAGAGAAACATCGGCATCGACACCGTAAGCCTTGGACCATTGACGAAGGCAAATCATTGACCTCGCCATCGTCTGAGCCGCCGCTGAAGAAACCCCGTCCAGAAAAGGCATCGACCCTTTGAGTCTGGGTCACCGAGGCAACCCTCACCCGGACGGGTAATGGAAGCCGTGACTCCGCCTTTAACGGTGGTCCCTCCGGCTAGGCCTCTGCCTCCTTCTCCCCTTCCGGAACCGGGGCTAATCGCTCCAGGTCTCCGTGAAGAGCTGGACCGGATGGTTAAGGAGGCCATCGGCAAGGTGATGCAAAGATTCCAGATTCCTCCGAAGCCAGTGCCGATTCCCGAACCGACCATCGATCCCATTCCGGTTGCGCTGGCACCGCTGCTCTCGAGGATGGAAGCATTACTAGCTGCTTTTCCTCCGATGGATCCGGGGACACCGGTTCCGGTGCCCTCTCCACTTCCTCTGTCATCGGGAGGAGAAACACCGTTCCGTCTTCCTCCATCGGCAGTCCTGCTGATGCCTCAACCATCGATGTCACCGATACCATTACTGCCATCGGTGCCGCCGATCCGTCCATCGATGCCCTCGGTACCTTCATCGATACCTCGGTAACTCCCTCAATGCCTTCGGAGCCTAGACCGGGACCTTGGGGAATGCCTTCGGTCCCTTCCCTCTAAGGTTCCTGGAGGGCACGGTGATGAACCCTATGATACATGGACCGATGACTCGTCCCAGAACACCGATGATTTACCATCACCACCCTCTCCTACCGAAAGCAGGAAACGTTCTCTTCCAGAGGACTTGTCCTTCATTAATTTTGTGAAGGAAATGTCTGAGTTAGTTCCCTTTCAACTGCAGACTGAACAGGATGATAGACACCAGATGATGGAGCTTCTACAATTTCTGCACGCTCCTAAAGAAATTACCTCTGTTCCTATCCATCAAGTTCTTCTGGATCTTCTGAAGAAGAATTGGGAACACCCTGGTTTGGTGGCACCAGTCAACCAAAAAGCAGATACCACATATTTGGTCCAGTCAGCTCCAGGATTCCATAAACCCCAATTGGATCACCAGTCCGTGGTTGTTGAGTCTGCCCAAAAGAAGGCCCGGCGCTCAAAGCCTCATTTTTCTTTCCCGCCAGGCAAAGAGCAGAAATTCCTGAATGTCATTGGTCGGCGTGTCTTCCAGGGATCAATGCTTATCTCTCGGATCGCCTCTTACCAGCTTTATATGACCCAGTAGAACAGGGTCCTATTCAAACAAATACAGGACTTTGCAGAGTCACTGCCTCAGCAATTCCAGGAACAGTTACAAACCCTGGTTCACAAAGGATTTGAAGCAGGTAAACATGAAATAAGACATCTTATGACGTTTTTGACACCACTTCCAGGGTATCTGCAGCTGCTATTTCTGCAAGAAGATGGGCCTGGCTTAAGTCTTAAGACCTACGTCCTGAAGTCCAGGACAGATTGTCCGATCTACCTTGAATTGGGGACAATCTGTTTAGTGAACAGATCCAGCAACACTGGCGCAGCTCAAGGATCACCATGACTCTTCGCCAACTCTCTCTGATGCCTTTTGAATATCTGGACAACAAGAATTCAGGAAGGACTCCAAAACGTTGTTCTACCGTCAAAGAAAGTCCTATCCACCACCATCTAGAGGTTGCTCCACTAAGCCTTTCCAGAAAGCCCAGTCCCAACAACCTCGTAAGCCAAAACCACAGGCAGCTCCTCAGCCAGGCCCTGCTTCTGGTTTTTGACTCTTTTATAGAGAGCAACAGCCAGCTTCCACTGCCGCATGTACCAGTAGGAGGTCGATGGTGCCTTTTCAACAACACAATCACCTCGGACCAGTGAGTTCTTGCTATAATCTCTTAAGGTTATCACCTGAACTTTCCCTCCATCCCACCAGATTCCCCTCCTCGGCCAATGTGGGGAACATCAGACCACTCACTACTCTTGGATCAGGAGGTCTCCCTCCTCCTTCAATCCAGAGCAATCGAACCAGTGCCCTACTCCCAACAGGGCCTCAGATTCTATTCCCGGCTCTTTCTAATCACCAAAAAGCAGGCGGCGTTCGTCCAATTCTGGACCTGCATGCCCTCAAGTACCTGCAACGAGAAAAGTTCAAGATGGTAACCTTGAGTTCCCTCCTTTCTCTTCTGCAAAGGGAAGACTGGCTCTGCTCTCTAGACCTCCAGGACGCTTACACACATTGCGATAACTCCGTCTCATCGCAGATCTCTGAGATTCCTGGTAGGCCCAAAGCACTATCAATACCGAGTGCTCCCATTCAGCCTAACATCTGCACCACGAGTTTTCACCAAGTGTCTCTTAGTAATAGCAGCTTTCCTCAGGACCCAAGGTGTTCACGTCTACCCCTATCTCGATGATTAGTTGATCAGGGCTCCCACTCAGCAAGCTGCTGATCTCTCTAGGATTTCTCATCAATTACAAAAAATCCTGCTTAGTCCCATCTCAAACTTTGTCATTCATAGGGGCAGACTTGGACACCTTCAAAGGAAAGGCATTTCTGTCTCAAGAACGAGCTCCCACTCTCACTTCTCTCGCACACCAGCTACAATCTCGACAACGCTCAACTGCACGCCATTTCCTCATTTTACTGGGACACATGGCGTCCTCAGTGCATGTTACCCCAATGGCCCGCTTGGCCATTAGAGTCATGCAATGGAGAAGGTACAGAGAAGGGCTACCAAAATGATAAGGGGAATAGAACAACTCCCCTATGAGGAAAGACTAAAGAGGTTAGGACTTTTCAGCTTGGAGAAGAGACGACTGAGGGGGGATATGATAGAGGTGTTTAAAATCATGAGAGGTCTAGAACGGGTAGATGTGAATCGGTTATTTACTCTTTCGGATAGTAGAAAGACTAGGGGACACTCCATGAAGTTAGCATGGGGCACATTTAAAACTAATCGGAGAAAGTTCTTTTTTACTCAATGCACAATTAAACTCTGGAATTTGTTGCCAGAGAATGTGGTTCATGCAGTTAGTATAGCTGTGTTTAAAAAAGGATTGGATAAGTTCTTGGAGGAGAAGTCCATTACCTGCTATTAAGTTCACTTAGAGAATAGCCACTGCCATTAGCAATGGTTACATGGAATAGACTTAGTTTTTGGGTACTTGCCAGGTTCTTATGGCCTGGATTGGCCACTGTTGGAAACAGGATGCTGGGCTTGATGGACCCTTGGTCTGACCCAGTATGGCATTTTCTTATGTTCTTATGTAATCACTATCAACCATTGTCCACATCACCAACCCACTTCATCAGCCTCTAGCTTGGTGGAAAAATCAGACCAATCTCCTCCTCCAATCTACCTTTCCAGACTCCAGATCCTCAAGTAGCCCTTACCACCGATGCTTCCAACCTCGGCTGGGGAGCACATGTTGCCAATTTACAAACTCAAGGGTCTTGATCTCCAGAGGAAGCCAAACACCAAATCAATTTCCTGGAGCTACGAGCAATCAGATATGCTCCAAGAGTGTTTCAGGATTGCCTCTCCCACCAGGTCATCCTGATTCAGACAGACAACCAGGTGGCCATGTGGAACATCAGCAAGCAAGGAGGGACGGGCTCCTACCTCCTGTGTCAAGAAGCTGCACAGATATGGGTGGAGGCCCTTTCCCACTCAATGTACCTTAGGGCCACCTACTTACCGGGAGTGGACAATGTGTTGGCAGACAGGCTGAGTCGCACTTTTCAGCCGCACGAGTGGTCTCTCAACCCCACAGTAGCGAACTCGATATTCCAACGTTGGGGTTACCCTTACATTATCCTCTTTGCGTCACCTCAAAACCGCAAAGTAGAGAACTTTTGCTTGCTCACTCGCAGCCAACATTCACTACTAAGAGATGCGTTCTCCCTTTCATGGCCCACCGGTCTCCTCTATGCATTCCCACCACTTCCACTTCTCTCAAAGACTCTCGTGAAGCTACGTCAGGGCAAGGGAACCATGATCCTGATAGCCCCTCACTGGCCACGCCAAGTGTGGTTTCCAATTCTTCAGGACCTCTCCATTCGCAGGCACATTCTCCTGGGGAAGGACCAGCTTCTGATCACTGAGAACTGGTGCCTGTGCCACCCTAATCTTCAGGCCTTGTCCCTGACTGCCTGGATGTTGAAAGATTAACTCTTCAGCCACTCAACCTTTCGGCGCCAGTTTCCCGTGTCCTGATTGCTTCACAGAAGCCTTCCACGAGAAAATCTTATTTTCACAAATGGAGCAGGTTTAATTCATGGTGTTCCTCACTGTCCCTTGATCCTTTCACTTGTTCCACCACGAAGTTTCTGGACTACCTCTGGCCCTTATCAGAGTCAGGTATAAAAACTTCTTCCATTAGGATGCATGTCAGTGCAGTAGTCTCCTTCCCTAAAGATGTTGGGGATGTTCCCATTTCAGTACAACCCCTTGTAACACGATTTTTGAAGGGCTTGCTCCACCTCAAACCTCCACTGTGCCCTCCAGCCCCTTCTTGGGACCTTAACTTAGTTTTGGGTCGCCTCATGAAACCACCATTCGAGCCTCTCCAATCCTGTGATCTTCGCTATCTCTTATGGAAAGTAATTTTTCTTCTGGCAATCACATCTGCTCGCAGAGTTAGTGAGTTACAGGCTCTAGTTACCTACCCGCCTTACACTAAACTTCTGTACAACAGGATAGTACTCCGCACTCACCCTAAGCTTTTGCTTAAGGTAGTATCGGAGTTTCACATTAATCAATCCATCATACTACCTACCTTCTTTCCCAGGCCCCATTCTAATCCAGGAGAACAGGCTCTGCATGCCCTTGACTGTAAACGGGCTCTAGCATTCTATCTAGACCAGGGGTCAGGAACCTTTTTGGCTGAGAGAGCCATAAACGCCACATATTTTAAAATGTAATTCCATGAGAGCCATACAATATGTTTAAAACTAAATACAAGTAAATGTGTGCATTTTATGTAAGATCACACTTTTAAAGTACAATAAGTCTCTGAAAATATTACTCCAAGCCTTAAGACACCAATACATCTCCTATTAGGAAAACGGACCAAGTCAGGCTGCTATAGAGTCCTACACAGAAACTACACGCCAGCAGAAAACCTCACCTGAATCACGTGCTGTCCCTCACCTAACATAGAATAAAGACACCAAAACGCACAAGAAGCATGCAGAAAAAACTGAATTGGAAACTGCAACAAGCCAGAGTCTCTGTATGCAGTGTAACAAAGGAAAAAAGAAACATCACCCATCCTTATAAAACAAATCAAGAAATATAAAATCAGCAATAAAACTGTACTAACAAAAAGAACATATTTCGAAACAGCTGATGAGTGGAATATCCAATAATTAAAAACTCACATAAAACATTTCCAGATACCAACAAAATATTTCAAAATAGCAGACACAAAGACCCAGTAATGAAAAATAAGGATACAAAAATTTTTTTGCTCTGCATACCTGGGAACATTTGATATCCAGGTGTCCTGAGATTGTTCTGAATTAGCAGGAGGCGGGGTGGTTTGCTTGGAACTTTCTCCTCTCTCAGTCACATACCAGCGCTCTCTCTCTCACACTGGCTCTCAATGACACACCTATACACACATGCTCTCAGTACTCACAAATACACATGTTTTTTCTCTCTCACTTATATAGGCTCTTAATTACACATTTACACACATGCTGTCTATCTTTTCACGCTTACACACACACACACGGGCTTTCAATCACATAAATACATGCTGTCTTTTTCTCTCACACACAGACTCTCATTCACATGCTTACAAACATGTCCTCTCTTTCTCTCATTCACACACAGGCTCTCAATCACATACTCACATGCTCCCTCACCTAAATCAGCTCTCAATCACACACAGACACACATGGTCTCTCTCATTTAAACACAGGCTCTCAATCACATACTCACATGCTCCCTCACCTAAATCAGCTCTCAATCACACACAGACACACATGATCTCTCTCTTACTTATACACACAGGCTCTTAATCATACATACACATGATTTCTCTCACACACAAAGGATCTCAATCATACACACATACTCTTTCACACAAACAGGTTTTCAATCACAAACTTACACATACAGGTTCCCAATGGTAAACTTACATTCATGCTCTCTCTCTCTCACAGGCAGGCTCTCAATCACAGACATGCTCTTTTTCACATGTACAGGCTCTCAATCATTCACATACATGCAATCTCACACACACACACACAGGCCCCCCCCGCAGCCCGGAAGAGGAAGTGGAGAGTATCGGGTGCCTGCGCGGCAAGAAGAGGCCACGCTAGTGCGCTCGGCATCGGCCCGAAGAAAAGAAGACTGCAGCGCGGCTCGGAGGAAAATGAAGAGCTTCAACCGCGGCCGATGGGACTCCGCCTCCGCGAGGGCTTAAAATGAAGGAGGTTAGCGTTGGGAGGAGGCTGCTGCTGCCGCGAGTTCCCGGGGTGGGGGAGAGAGAGAGTGAATGAGCGACATGCTTGCTTGCTCATTCACTCTCTCTCTCCCCCACCCCCACCCGGGAACTCGCAGCAGCAGCCTCCTCCCAACGCTAACCTCCTTCATTTTAAGCCCTCGCGGAGGCGGAGTCCCATCGGCCGCGGTTGAAGCTCTTCATTTTCCTCCGAGCCGCGCTGCAGTCTTCTTTTCTTCGGGCCGATGCCGAGCACACTAGCATGGCCTCTTCTTGCCGCGCAGGCACCCGATACTCTCCACTTCCTCTTCCGGGCCGCGGGGGGGCGGGAAGAAGAGAGCACGCTGGTGCCACAGACTCCAGCTGTCCTGCCGCGTTCCGCCCGGGCTGACAGCATTTTAAGCCCGGGCGGAGGAGGACCGGGGAGCAGCTGGGTCAGCGGGAAAGTGTGGCGACACTTGTCTGCGAGCCAGATGCAGCCCTCAAAAGAGCCATATCTGGCTCGCGAGCCATGGGTTCCCGACCCCTGATCTAGACCATACAACTGACCACAGGAAAAGCACTCAACTGTTTGTTTCTTTCCATTCCACCAGATTGGGGCAGCCTGTGAGTAAGCAGACTCTCTCCTCCTGGTTAGCGGACTGCATATCCTTTTGCAGGCAAGCAGGCATTCTACTTCAAGACCGTGTTAAAGCACACTCTATCAGGACCATGGCAACTTCAGTAGCGCACCTACGTTCGGTACCGCTTCCTGATATTTATAGGGCTGCTACCTGGAGTTCTCTCCATACCTTTACAGCCCATTATTGTTTGGACAAGGCTGGAAGACAAGATTCCATCTTTGGCCAATCTGTCTTGTGCAACCTTTTTGCAACTTGATGTACCAACACCATTCCACCTGCCCGTTAGGGTTCAGGATGCCCTCTACCAAATTCCAGCCCGGTTGTTGTTCCGGTTGCACATCTTGGGTACATTTGGTGCATATCTCGGACATTCTCAGCTCTGTACTCCACCCATATGTGAGGGCTATCATCCTGCTTGTCCTGTGAGAAAGCAAATGTTGCTTACCTGTAATGGGTGTTCTCACAGGAAAGTTGGTCCTCATGAAACCCGCCCGCCACCCTGCGGTGTTGGGTTCGTTACATTTTCTTATTTTATTTTTTGGCACTTATTATATCTTTTAAACAAGACTTAAGTGGGACCCCTGCTGGTTGCACGGTTAGTGCTATCCTGGGCATGCCCAGTAAGTGACAGTCATTCTAGAAACTTTGACAAGTGTTCCGTGATATGGCTCCATCCTTTGATGTCACCCATATGTGAAGACTAATATCCTGCTGTCCTGTGAGAACACCTGTTACAGGTAAGCAACATTTGCTATACAGGTAGTTCAAGTATTGATCTATAAACACTATCAATGCCTGATATTGTAAGACTTTTCTCAACATTACTGTGCAGTGTAAATAATATTAGGTTCTCTAGCCTTGGGCTATTTCATTGAGCTATTGAACAAGAGATATATTAATATCCAGATATACAGAAGTCCATATTCAAAAGCTATTTAGACAGATAACTCAAAAGTTCTCCTAGGACAAGCAGGATGGTAGTCCTCACATATGGATGACCTCATCAGATGGAGTCCGGCATGGAAAACTTCTGTCAAAGTTGCTAGAACTTTGACTGGCACCATGAGTATGCCCAGCATGCCACTATCCACACAGCCACGTGGGGCTCCCTTCAGTCTCTCTCTTTCCTCAGTGCACTTGCCTCGTGGTGGTGGACCTCTGCTCGGTCTTCAGAGTTCTTAGTTTCCTTGCGATTTTATTTTTTTCACCGCCTTCACGTGGGGTCCCCTTCCCTGGTTCCCTCTGAGTCAGTTGGACGGCACAGTAGTTTTACCTTCCTTGCGGTCAGTTCCGGGGTTTTTTTGCCGTCTGTCTGCCCTTCACCATCTGCTCGTTGGCTTGAGGCATGCCCGCGGACCATGTCTTTGACTGATCCACCTGAAGTCTGTATTCTTTGCCTGGAGGCATCACATGATTTCCGGGTTTGCCGTGTTTGCAACCAGATGACTTCCAAGGGTCATCGGGCGCATTTAGATAAAATGGAGAAACTTTTTGGCCCTAAGAAGTCAGGACCCTCTATACCAGCATCCAGTGTGTCAATGCCGTGAGGTTGAGGGGAGCCCATGGACATCGAACCCTCTGTTTCCACCCCCACTTAGGCTTCCCTGATCCAGGATGTCGGATTCTTCACCCTCCTCAGTGCTGAGGAAAGACCGAGCCGAGCACCGGAGCTCGAGGAAGCACTGTCATCAGTCTCCATCTGAGCATGGTTCCGGGATGGTGCTGGCATTAGCCGTGCTGCCCCCAAAGCAACCCCATGGAGGCCAGGTTTTGCCCTCAGTCAAACCTGGGAGTTCAAGGCTCTCCCCACTGATTCCCATGTCCGTGACGGGCACCGGTCCCCCTTGTTTTCAGGGACCTCCACCTGCCCTGTCCAAGGCGGCCATCGAGGAGGAGCTGGATCCGTAGGGTTCAGTTGGCAGTGCTCCGAACCCTTAGGGATCTGTATTGGGACCCTTACTTTTCAATATATTTATAAATGATCTGGAAAGAAATACGACAAGTGAGATAATCAAATTTGCAGATGATACAAAATTGTTCAGAGTAGTTAAATCACAAGCAGATTGTGATAAATTGCAGGAAGACCTTGTGAGACTGGAAAATTGGGCATCAAAATGGCAGATGAAATTTAATGTGGATAAGTGCAAGGTGATGCATATAGGGAAAAATAACCCATGCTATAGTTACACAATGTTAGGTTCCATATTAGGTGCTACAACCTAGGAAAGAGATCTAGGCATCATAGTGGATAACACATTGAGATCGTCGGTTCAGTGTGCTGCAGCAGTCAAAAAAGCAAACAGAATGTTGGTAATTATTAGAAAGGGAATGGTGAATAAAACAGAAAATGTCATAATGCCTCTGTATCGCTCCATGGTGAGACCACACCTTGAATACTGTGTACAATTCTGGTCGCCGCATCTCAAAAAAGATATAATTGCGATGGAGAAGGTACAGAGAAGGGCTACCAAAATAAGGGGAATGGAACAGCTCCCCTATGAGGAAAGACTAAAGAGGTTAGGACTTTTCAGCTTGGAGAAGAGACGGCTGAGGGGAGGTATGATAGAGGTGTTTAAAATCATGAGAGGTCTAGAACGGGTAGATGTGAATCGGTTATTTACTCTTTCGGATAATAGAAAGACTAGGGGGCACTCCATGAAGTTAGCATGTGGCACATTTAAAACTAATCAGAGAAAGTTCTTTTTTACTCAACGCACAATTAAACTCTGGAATTTGTTGCCAGAGGATGTGGTTAGTGCAGTTAGTATAGCTGTGTTTAAAAAAGGATTGGATAAGTTCTTGGAGGAGAAGTCCATTACCTGCTATTAATTAAGTTGACTTAGAAAATAGCCACTGCTATTACGAGCAACGGTAACATGGAATAGACTTAGTTTTTGGGTACTTGCCAGGTTCTTATGGCCTGGATTGGCCACTGTTGGAAACAGGATGCTGGGCTTGATAGACCCTTGGTCTGACCCAGTATGGCATGTTCTTATGGGTATCGAGCCGTAGGCCCCATCGGTGCCTCCACCGATGCCAGAGCCCACTCTTTCAATACTAGCATTGCTGCTGGAACGCTTTGATGTATTACTTGGCATCCTCCCTACACAGGCAGTGCCCAGGGGTTCCTCTGTTCCCTGGCAGCAATCGTTGCCTCCCCCCTCGGGGACTATACCACTCATCAGTTCCTCTGAGGTGGAAGGCTCGGTGCTTCAAGGGCCCTCAGAGCCTCTGGCGCTTACACTGCCACTCCCGGCTCTGGCACAGAGTCCTTCAGGGATTGTCGGTGCCCCCGGTGCTTCCAGGGCCCAGGCCGTGGGCAGTTAGCATGGGTCCCCTGCTGACCTCTCCTGGGGATCTCACTGAGAAGGAAGCTCCTTACACCCCATGGAGGATGATACTTCCAAGTCCTTCTCCAATGTCTCCAAGGATGTCCTCTTGGAACTGTCACCCCAGAGGAATGGCACCGGTCTCCGACAGAGGACTTGACCTTTGCCGGTTTCATCCACATCATGGCGGAGTCTGTTCCATTTTAGCTCCTCACAGAAGAGGATGCTAGGCACCACATGCTGGAAGTATGCCAGTTTGTGGATGCACTGAAGGACGTGGTGGTAGTTCCCAAATCTTCAAGGAGTTGTTCCTGCGTATTTGGGAACATCGTTTCTGTGTCTCCAGTAAACAGGAAGGCTGACGTAGTCTACCTCATTCAGAAGTCCCTTGGATTTGAACAGTGCCAACTCCCCGACTAGTTGCTGGTAGTGGAATCCGCCCTCAAAAAGGCGAATTGTTCCCGAACCCATGTGTCCACGCCTCCAGGACGGAGCCATAGGGAATGGGACACACTGGGTAAGAAGGTGTTCCAAGGAGCAATGTTAATAGCCCTTATCGCCGCTACCAATTATATATGGCCAATACTCCCAGAAAAACTCTGGAAGAAGGTTCAAGAATTGGCAGAACACCTCCCTCAACAGCAGCAAGATGCATTCCAAGTGCTCGTCCAGCAGGGCTTCGAGTGTGGTAAGAATGAGATGCATTCCATGGATGACTTCTTTGCAACATCAGCCCGAGTGTCCGCAGTGGGCATCGGAGCTCACAGAATGGCCTGGCTCAGCCTTGGATCTCCAGCTGCAGGTCCAGGAGAAACTTGCGGACCTCCCCTGTACAGGGAATAACCTTTTTGGAGATAAGGTCCGAGATGCTGTGGCTCAGCTAAAGGATCATCATGAGACCTTCCAGCATCTTTGCGCTAGCACCTCGGATTCCCCCTCCTTGGCCAGAAGGTCGGCGAGGCAAGGGGCCAGATGGTCTTTTTACCGTCAGAGGAAATATCCTCCGGTCTCCCATGGGCGTTCTTAGTGGGTAGTCTCTAGAGGCCGCTCCAAGTGCCCAGACCCAGCCAGCACCTCAGCCGAGCCCTGCTATGGGGTTCTGACTGGCAGAGACGGAGCACAATTCCAGTCACTATACCCTCTGAACCAGATCCACCAGTAGGAGGCCATAAGAACATGCCATACTGGGTCAGACCAAGGGTCTATCAAGCCCAGCATCCTGTTTCTAACAGTGGCCAATCCAGGCCATAAGAACCTGGCAAGTACCCAAAAACTAAGTCTATTCCATGTTACCGTTGCTCGTAATAGCAGTGGCTATTTTCTAAGTCAACTTAATTAATAGCAGGTAATGGACTTCTCCTCCAAGAACTTATCCAATCCTTTTTTAAACACAGCTATACTAACTGCACTAACCACATCCTCTGGCAACAAATTCCAGAGTTTAATTGTGTGTTGAGTAAAAAAGAATTTTTTCAGATTAGTTTTAAATGTGCCACATGCTAACTTCATGGAGTGCCCCCTAGTCTTTCTATTATCTGAAAGAGTAAATAACAGATTCACATCTACCTGTTCTAGACCTCTCATGATTTTAAACACCTCTATCATATCCCCCCTCAGCCGTCTCTTCTCCAAGCTGAAAAGTCCTAACCTCTTTAGTCTTTCCTCATAGGGGAGCTGTTCCATTCCCCTTATTTTGGTAGCCCTTCTCTGTACCTTCTCCATCGCTATTATATCTTTTTTGAGATGCGGCGACCAGAATTGTACACAGTATTCAAGGTGTGGTCTCACCATGGAGCGATACAGAGGCATTATGACATTTTCCGTTTTATTCACCATTCCATTTCTAATAATTCCCAACATTCTGTTTGCTTTTTGACTGCCACAGCACACTGCACCGACGATTTCAATGTGTTATCCACTATGAGGCCTAGATCTCTTTCTTGGGTTGTAGCACCTAATATGGAACCTAACTTTGTGTAACTATAGCATGGGTAATTTTTCCCTATATGCATCACCTTGCACTTATCCACATTAAACTTCATCTGCCATTTTGATGCCCAATTTTCCAGTCTCACCTGTGCCTCTTTCTGAATTGTTGGTTAGCGATCACGGATCGATGGGTCCTATCTATCATTCGCCAAGGGTATCATTTAAACTTCATGAGTGTGCCCAGGGACCCTCCCCCGTGCCCCTCTTGGGGTCAGTCTCCCATTCAGGAGATCTGTTGTCCGAGCTCTCTGCCCTAATTCATTCCAGGGTGGTTGAGCCGGTTCCTCTGTGGCAACAGGGGATGGGGTTTTATTTCCGATATTTCCTGATCCCCAAGAGGAACGGGGGACTCTGTCCCATTCTGGATCTGAGGGCTCTAAATCATTTTCTAAAACAAGAGAAGTTCAAGATGCTCTCCCTCAGCACTCTGATCCCTCTCTTGCAGGGAGGGGACTTGCTTTGCTCCCTCAATCTTAAGGATGTGTATGCGCACTTTGAGATCTCTCATAGTCACTGGAGATGTCTCCTCTTCTTAGTGGGCTCCAGGCATTTTCAATACAGGGTGCTGCTGTTTGGCCTCACCTCAGCACCACACATCTTCACCAATTGCCTAGCACCTTTAGCAGTGCACCTGCACTGTCTAGAGGCGCAGGTGTTCCCTTACATAAACAACTGGCTCATCAAGAGCAGCTCTTAGCAGGGAGCACTTCGGTCTCTGCACTTAACCATTCAGGTGTTGGAGTCTCTCCGGTTCGTCATCAACTACCCGAAATCCCATCGGACTCTGTCCCTGCACCTGGATTTCATTGGTGCCCAGTTGAAAATGGCGGAGGGCAAGGCATATCTCCCTCTTGACCGAGCACTCACCTTGGCGAGCTTGGAGCGTCTGAGCCAATCGGTCACTGCCCGTCTTATGCTCCGCCTCCTGGGCCACATGTCCACAGTCCATGTCACTGCCTTTGCCTGCTTACACATGCGCAGGGTGCAGTGGAACCTTCAGTCCCAGTGGCAGCAAGCCTCCCAGGATCTCAATATGCGCATATATGTCACCCCACCACTCCAGATTTCCTTGTCCTGGTGGGAGGACCTAACCAATCTGGAGTAGGGGGTTCTTTTTCAGTCCCCCTCCTTACAAGTTGTCCTCACCACCGATGCATCGGTTTGGGTGGGGTGCCCTCTTGGAAGGGGCTCCACACCCAGGGCCTGTGGTCAGCTCAGGAGGCTCAGCACCAGATCAACTTCCTGGAGCTTCGAGCAATCCGTTACAGCCTGTGGGCCTTCCAGGACCACTTGGTGTCCAACTCGGTCCTCATCCAGACCATCAATCAGGTAGTGATGTGGTACATCAACAAACAGGGAAGGATGGGATTGTTACTTCTGTGCCAGGAGGTGGTTCCTTCTGTGCCAGGAGGTGGTTCAGATTTGGTTTTGGGCCTGCTCTCAGAACATGTTACTTCGAGGAGTGAACCTGGCGGGGACAGAGAATGTAGTGGTGGACCAGCTCAGTCAAGCTTTTTGGCCCCATGAGTGGTCTCTGGACCTGGTTGTGGCGAACATGGTCTTCCATCTGTGGGGAACCCCAGACGTGGATCTGTTTGCCTCCCCCCTGCAATAACAAGGTGGAGTCCATTTGCTCCTTCTACCGAGAGGACGGATAACCAGCCTCGGATGCCTCTGCCTACCATTGGGGCAAGGGGCTTCTGTATGTATATCCTCTGTTTCCACTGGTGCTGAAGACTCTCCTGAAGCTCCAGCAGGATGGGGGAACCATGATCCTCATAGCCCCCTGTTGGTAGCTTCAGGTTTGGTTCCCCCTCCTGCAGGACTTCTCAGTCCTGAACCCAATCAGTCTGGGCACCTCCTCAAGCCTAGTCACGCAGGATCAGGGAAGGTTGCGTTATCCCTGACAGCCTGGATGTTGAAAGGCCAGTCTTTGCAGCCCCTGGCATTGTCTGACGAGGTCTCCCAGGTTCTGGTTGCCTCCAGAAAGATTTAGACTAGAAAGTAGTACCGCCTGAAATGGAAGAGATTTACTGTCTGGTGTGAGCAGCATTGGTTGGATCCGTTTACTTGCTCTACCCCAAAGCTCTTGGACTATTTGTTGCACCTGTTGGAAGCTGGTTTAAAAACCAATTTAATCAGAGTGCATCTCAGCGACATTGGGGCATATATCACGGGGTGTCTGGTATGCCCATCTCAATGCAACCACTGGTTGGGTGGTTCATGCATGGTCTGCTTCAACTGAAGTCCCCTCTGCCCCTTCCACCTATGTCTGAAACCTTAATGTGGCTCACCTCATGAAGGACCCTTTTGAGCTTATGTGCACGTGTGACCTGAAATATCTGACCTGGAAGGTGGTCATCTTGGTTGCGGTCACCTCAGTGCATCGGGTCAGCGAACTTCAGGCGTTGGTGATGTTACCCACCTTATACGAAGTTCTTTCACAATAGGGTGGTTCTCCATACTCAACCTAAGTCCTTGCCTAAGGTGATGTCAGACTTCCATCTGAATCAGTCTGTCATCTAGTCTACCTTCTTTCCGAGACCTCATTTGCATCCAGGCAATTAGGCCTTGCATACTTTGGATTGTAAGAGAGCCCTGGCGTTCTATCTGGAGAGAACTGTGGGCCATAGACATTGCACATCGCTCTTCATCTCATTTGATAAGAACAGAATGGGAGTTGCTGTGACCAAGCACACTGTCTACCTGGCTAGTGGACTGCATCTTATTCTGCTATGTGCGAACAGGGTTGCAGCTTGAAGGCCATGTTAAGGCTTACTCTGTCCAGGCCATGGCAACTTTGGTGGCTAACTTGCGTGAAGTACCCATGGCGGAGATCTATAGAGCTGTAATGTAGAGTTCTCTCCATATGTTCGCAGCTCACTATTGCTTGGACAGAGATGGCCGCCAGGATAGTAGCTTCAGCCAGTCTGACCTCCATAACCTTTTTCGGGTCTAAACCCAACTCTTCCGCCTAGGGCCCTATTTTTTCGGGTTCAGGCTGTCTTCCTCTCTTACCAGTAACACCTAGATTGTTGTGCCCATTGGCACCTGTTTGGTGTCTGTTCGCTCCATTCAGAAGCAGCCTGCAACTAGGTATTCACCCATATGTGAGGACTACCATCTTGCTATTCTAGGAGAAAGCAGAGTTGCTTACCTGTAACAGGTGTTTTTCCTAGGACAGCAGGATGTTGGTCCTCATGAAACCCACCCACCACCCCGTGGAGTTTGGATTCCTTTGTTTATTTTATTTTTGTAGTTCTCTGTAACAAGACTGAAAGGGGACCCCGCACCGATAGTGGCATTCTGGGCATGCTCAGTGTGCCAGTAAAAGTTCTAGAAACTTTGCAGAAGTTTTCCATGCTGGGCTCCATCTGATAATGTCACCCATATGTGAGGACTAACATCCTGCTGTCCTAGGAGAACATCTGTTACAGGTAAGCAACTCTGCTTTATCAGTCTAAATTGCTAAATCGGCATATTAAAGGACTTATGCACCTACATTCTAGCTGCATAACTCATTATGCGGCAAGAATTTAGGATTTCCTAGCGTGTAGCAGATGGACTCAGGACCAATGGGTATAGTGTACTCCTGTTAGCAGTTGGAGACTGATCAGATTTCAATCTGACGTCAGCCCCTAGTACATATACCCCTGCAGGAAGTGCAGCTCCTCAGTATTTTCCGTCTCCATAGCAGTTAGGGACTATCTGCACGATCTCAGAGCGTTAGACCAAAATTAAAGAACAAAACCGAAATTTAAAGAAGAAACCTATCTGAAGACGAGCCCCGCACTCCTGCGGTGATACCCTCGGGTCCCTCCCCCAGTTGAGTTTCCCGAGGTGATTTCCGTGGTCCCTCGGAGGTGAGCCTCGGTCCGGTGGCCGATTCGCGGCAGGGACCTAGCCCCCGAATCGTCGGGCGCGGCGTAGAGGCAGCTTCGGTCCGGCGGCCGAATCACGGCAAGGACTTAGCCCCCAATCTCGGGCGCGGCTGAGAGGCAGCGGGTGCACCCCCTCGAGCGCGGTGGTGAAGGTATTTGCCCTCTCCCCCCGCAGCCGGAGACCGCCCGGAGCAAAACTGGGAAGCGCCGAAGACAAGGTAAGGTGGAAATCTTCTACTTAATTCGGTCTCCGAAGATCGAGGAGGAGCACAGGTCGGCGATCGGAATCTGTGCCACCGGGTTGATCCGCCCTAGCAGGGCTAGGCCCCGGCTGTTCCAGGGTCTGCCCACGTGGAGACCCTCCAAGGAGGTCGCCATATTACCCGCATGCTCGCCGTCACCATCTTGACCTTGTTCGCCGCGCCGCCCGCCATCCGATCCAAGCGCACAAATTAAGCTAAGCGCACAAAATTATTTGTGCGCATAATCTTAGGCGCACATAAAACCTTACGCGCACAGTACAAGGCGCACATCTACGGCTAGGCGCACATCTGCGCACATATATCAAACGCAATGGAGCGCATAAGAGCTTACGCGTCCACAGAAATGGCACTTCCAGAAACAGGAATAAAAGCTCAAGGCCTCTGCCCAGCATGCCACATCAGAACCGCACAGAGCGAGGAAGCAGACGCCCTATGCGCACACTTTGAGGAGGCCCTGGGAGATCCAGGTCAGGGCCAGTGCTAGCTCCTCAGGGGACACCCCGAACCTAGCAGGCCCCAGTGAGTCCATCCCACAGACGGGGACCCCCAGGGAACCGGCACCCCTAAACTTAGACTCAGCATCGATCTCCTGGGTAGAGTTATTTAAAGGGATTCACGCCTTTGTCAAAATGCAAACTGAACCCCGGGCGGACCAGCCATATGCGACACCGGAAGACCCTCATGCCCCAGGACCCTCGAGGCCTAGGCACAGGCTCCCACCACCCAGAAGCCCCACCTACGGGGACACAGATTTCTCCGAAGAAGAAGTCGAGCCCCTTGAGGAGGGAGAACTTCTCTCGGGGACAGAGCCACACCGAACCATGAGACGCTTCTTCTCAAAGGATGAGTTTCTGGACCTTGTATCCCAATGCCTATCAGAACTCGCTATCCCGGGCCAAGGCACCCCGGGGGAACCTAGAATGAACCCCCTGCTGGAGGGCCTTCGACAGACGTCTCGCCATTTTCCTCTCTTACAGGTGGCACAACAGCTAATTGACCTGGAGTGAATGCGCCGGAGTCCTCATTCAAAGGGGGTCGAGCCTTATCGACCATGTACCCCCTGGACCCAGCAACCAAGGAGCTTCTGGCGTGCCCCAGAGTGGACGCCACAGTTTGCGCGGTCGCAAAGCGCACTACCATTCCAGTGGAGGGAGGAGCGGCGCTCAAGGATGCACACGACCGGCGACTGGAAGCCATACTAAAACAAGCATTTGAGGTGGCAGCCATGTCCCTGCAGATTGCGGCCTGCTGCACCGTGGTTACACGTTCCTGTTTATCCCAAGCCAGGAACAACACCCCGGGAGAAGACATGGAATCAGCACTATCATTCCTCACTGACGCGGCTTCCGATCTAGTGCGCACAGCAGCCAGAGGAGTGTCATCCACAGTGGCAGCCAGGAGACAACTCTGGCTTCGAAATTGGTCGGCTGACGCCTCCTCCAAAACACGCCTCACGAGAATGCCCTTCAAAGGATCCCTCCTGTTCGGCAGCGAACTAGAGAAACTGGGTAACAAATGGGGCGACTCCCCATTACCTCGCCTGCCGGAAGACAAGACGAAGAGAAACCAGTGTCCTTTTCCCAGGTCCACCAGAGGCAGAAGCTCACAGCGCTTCAACCCTTACAAGAACAACTATCAAGCGCCCTACCCTACGGGCAGGAACCAGTCCTTTCGGAACAAATACAACAAGAGGGGAACCAGCTCGGGTCCAGGCCCCAGCCGCACCCCACAATGAGATTCAGCCGACCCATCCAAGGGAAGAAGCCATAGGGGGCAGGCTAACCCTATTCTACCGCAGATGGGTCGAGATAACTTTGGACAAGTGGGTCCTAGCCATCATCCGAGAAGGGTACTACCTGGACTTCCTTCGAACCCCTCCGGTCAAGTTCATGGAATCTCCATGCCACGACCCCCGCAAGAGGGCGGCAGTAGAAGCTACACTGACCAGACTTTTGGCCCTCGAGGCCATAACCCCGGTACCTACACGGGAAACAAATACTGGACATTACTCCATTTACTTTATTGTACCCAAGAAAGAGGGCACATTCAGGCCCATCCTGGACCTCAAGTCTGTCAACAGACACCTAAGGATCCCACGCCTCTGCATGGAAACCCTAAGATCGGTCATACGTGCAATACAGCCAGGAGAGTTCCTCACATCCCTGGACCTGTCGGAGGCCTACTTACACATCCCAATTCATCAGGAACACCAGCGCTACCTACGCTTCAAGGTCCTGAATCGTCACTACCAGTTCCGGGCACTACCCTTCAGGTTAGCCACTGCACCCCGGACATTCACCAAGGTAATAGTAGTGGTGGTGGCAACACTCAGGAAGGAAGAAATCCTTGTTCATCCTTTCCTGGACGATTGGCTGATCAGAGCAAAATCACCGGAGGAAAGCCACCAAGCAACCAGCAGAGTCATAGCCCTACTGGAAAGCCTGGGATGGGTAGTCAACACAAACAAGAGCTCCCTACAGTCCTCGCAGTCG
This sequence comes from Rhinatrema bivittatum, assembly GCF_901001135.1. Classification (NCBI taxonomy): domain Eukaryota; kingdom Metazoa; phylum Chordata; class Amphibia; order Gymnophiona; family Rhinatrematidae; genus Rhinatrema; species Rhinatrema bivittatum. The sequence continues at coordinate 102,703,634 of NC_042618.1, forward strand.
CTGGAATACCTAGGAGTCCGATTCGACACCAAGGAAGACAAGGTTAGCCTGACCCCCACGAGGAGATCAAAGCTGTGGGACCAGCTCCAGACCTTGCTGAGCGCCCCTCGTCCCACAGCATGGGATTACCTGCAAGTCCTCGGACTAATGGCATCCACACTGGAAGTGGTGCCATAGGCGGGGACCCACATGAGGCCCCTGCAATGCTCACTCCTATCACGGTGGAGCCCACGATCCCAGAACTATACCGTAAGTTCTCCACATCTCTAACATACATAAGGATCTGGAGAGTCTTTGAGGCCTGGTGCGAAGACCACAATGTCAAACCACGTTCCTCTAAAGTTCCCGTGATCCTAGAATTCTTACAGAACGGACTACAGAAGGGTCTGTCCCTCAACTCCATCAAGGTACAGGTGGCCGCATTGTCATGCTACGGCTCCAGGAGCGAGGACGACAGCTTAGCCTCGCACCCAGATGTATCATGCTTCCTGAAAGGAGTCCAACACATTCGCCCGCCACTAAAGTGGCCAGTGCCCTGTGGAACCTCAACCTCGTCTTGGAATTCCTAGCGGGATCAGCCTTCAGACCCCTCCGAGGCCTGTCCCTCCGTCTGTTAACCTTGAAGACTGTGTTCTTGCTGACTGTGTGCTCGGCCCGCCGCATCTCAGAGCTACAGGCCCTGTCCTGCCGTGAGCCATTCCTCAGACTCACCCCGGGGATCATTCAGCTACACACGGTTCCCTCCTTCCTCCCCAAAGTGGTCTCACACTTCCACCTTAACCAAACCATCTCACTACCTGCGATGGACGGCTTGAAGAAGTCGGAAGAAGCCCGTAGTCTACGCCATCTCGACATCGGCAGACTCCTATCCAGATATCTGGAAATGTCGGAACCAGTACGAAAGACTGACCACCTTTTCGTCCTTCACAGCGGGAAGAGGCAAGGGGAAGCGTCCTCGCGGGCAACCATTGCCCGCTGGATCAAGGAAGTCATCAAGGCGGCCTACGTAGAAGCGGGAAAACCACCACCTCTACAGGTCAAGTCCCATTCCACCAGAGCCCAGGCGGTTTCCTGGGCAGAAACTAGAATGCTGTCACCTGCCGAGATCTGCAGGGCGGCAACGTGGTCCTCCATCCATACCTTCTCCAGATTCTACCGGCTGGATGTTCAGGCTCGGGAGGACACAGCATTTGCAAGAGCAATCCTTAATGGACCACGGGCAGCCTCCCACCCAGTTCGGGAGTAGCTTTTATACATCCCATTGGTCCTGAGTCCATCTGCTATACGCTAGGAAATGGAGAAATTACTTAACTGATAATTTCGTTTTCCTTAGTGTAGACAGATGGACTCAGCAGCCCACCCTCGGCTGCCACTATACATGGTCCTTCAACGATTCAAGGGTAAGCCATGCTTTCATTTCCCTAGGGCATCCACCCTGCCGGGTGTCGACGCTTTCCGGTTGGGCACACTGGCGGAATCCAACTATAGTCAACCAACCAGTTCAAGTTAATCAAGTTTTTAACGTTCTAACAAAAGTTATCTAAGTTAATCATATTAAGTTAATCAATCAGTCAGTCACACATATATCCACAATACTTTGCGAGGAAGAATACTGAGGAGCTGCACTTCCTGCAGGGGTATATGTACTAGGGGCTGACGTCAGATTGAAATCGGATCCGTCTCCAACTGTTAACAGGAGTACACTATACCCATTGGTCCTGAGTCCATCTGTCTACACTAAGGAAAACGAAATTATCAGGTAAGTAATTTCTCCAATATAAGTTGGAGGCAGGTTGGGAGGACCAGAGTTAGCCACGTATTCAGAGTTAGCTGCTTAACTTATGCAGCTAGCTCCAGTCATGTCGCTGACCTGTTCTAATGTTAGCCGTATAAAAATTAGTCAAGCCACTCAGCGGCTGAATATTGGCCCCATAATTATTTCTGATGTTATAAATGATTTTTGAAGGCCAGTGTACTGTGAAATCAAGAGGAAGAGAGGGAGAAAATAAGGGACGGACATGTGACTTACACTACTTGTTGATTTATAGTCTATGTGTTCATGATTAAAGTTGACATTGGGCAACTGCGCTCTATAGGCTGCCTCAGTGTAGTGATGAGTTATATGTAATTGCATGTGTTCATTTGAATAGTTTTCAGCAAGTTTTCTTTGGTCTTGCCAAGTAGCTAACGATATTCTGATATTGTTCATATACTGCATTATTGATCAATGGACTTAGTCTAACTGGCATGTAAAAAAAGAAAGTTTGATACTACAAAAATATAAAAAAATTGTAAGGGTTGTAACCTGCTTTCAGATTTTTGACCAATAGGTATTAAAAACTACTCATAATTATGAAACATACTAGGAAATCAATCTTGCTGTGTCCCAGTATCACAAATGAGAGGGATAGATGTGGAATAGGTGAAGTTGGCATGAAGTATTATGCTACCATTTTCTTGTTTCTTTTCTTTATTAGAGCTGGAAAATTTGAAGACCAAAGAAAGCAAATGTTGTAGGTGAGACTTGTTTACAATTTCTGTGGAGTGGAGGAGTAGCCTAGTGGTTGGCGCAGCAGGTTACAACCCAGGGTTCAAATCCCACTGTTGCTCCTTGTGATCTTGGCAAGTCACTTTACCCTCCATTGCCTCAGTTACAAAATTAGATTGTAAGCCTTGTCGGGATTGGGAAATACCTTTAGTACCTGCTTGTACTCCTATAGTACCTGGTTGTAATCTGCTTTGATGTACACTGTGAATATAAAAATCTAAATAAATAAATAGACATAGACTAGACCAGTGGTTCTCAACCGGTGTGTCGCGACACACCAGTGTGTTGCCAAGAACACCAAGTGTGTCGCCACACTTCCCATTCCCCCGCTGACCCAGCTGCCTTCGCCCAGGCTTAAAATGCTAATAGCCTGGCAGAACGCAGCAGGACAGCTGAAGTCAGCGGCACCTGCATGCTCTCTTCCTGCCTCCTGCAGCCCAGAAGTGGTGAGCAGCGGGTGCGTGCGCGGGAAGAACAAACCATGCTAGTGCAGGCAGCGTCAGCCCGAAGAAAAGAAGAGAGGCGCAACCTGAGGAATGAGCTGCGCAGCTCGGAGAAAAACAAAGAATGTCGTCAGCTTCCGCGGCCGATGGGACTCCTTTCTCCGCGAGGGCTGAAAATGAAGGAGGTTGCTGCTGCCTTTAGGGTTAGAAGTGGAGGAGGTTGCTGCTGCCGCTAGTTCGGGGGAAGGGGGGAGAGTGAGTGAATGAGCAAGCATATGTGGTTGGGATCCTGTGTGTGTGAGAGAGAGCATGTATGTGAATGATTGAGAGCCTGTACATGTGAAATAGAGTATGTGTGTGATTGAGAGCTGGTTTAGGTGAGGGAGCATGTGAGTATGTGATTGAGAGCCTGTGTGTAAATGAGAGAGAGCATGTTTGTAAGCATGCGAATGAGAGTCTGTGTGTGAGAGAAAAAGACAAGCATGTATGTGTGTGATTGAAAGCCTGTGTGTGTAAGCGTGAAAAGATAGACAGCATATGTGTAAATGTGTAATTAAGAGCCTATATAAGAGAGAGAAAAAGCATGTGTATATGTGAGCAATTGAGAGCCAGTGTGAGAGAGAGAAAGTTGCAAGCAAACCATCCCTCCTCCTGCTAATTCAAAACAGTCTCAGGGCACCTGGATATCAAACATTCCCAGGTATGCAGAGCAAAAAATTGTTTGTATCCTTATTTTTCATTACTGGGTCTTTGTGTCTGCTATTTTGAAATATTGTATTGGTATCTAGAAATATTTTATGAGTTTTTAATTATTGGATATTTCATTCATCCGCTGTTTTGAAATAATCTGTTCTTTTTGTTAGTATGGTTTTACTGCTACTGATTTTATATTTCTCACAGGACAAGCAGGATGGTTGTCCTCACAAATGGGTGACATCGAGGATGGAGCCCTACCATGGAAAACTTCTGTCAAAGTTTCTGGAACTTTGACTGGCCCCTACTGGGCATGCCGAGCACGGCACCAACCCTGCAGCCAGCAGGGGTCCCCCTTCAGTCTTCTTTTTTCCGTGCAGCAGTAGCCACGCGGTGAAGGAGCTCTTACCACATTCCTGACAGGAATTTCTTCACGGACTTCTTTGAAGTAAAATTCACCCCACAGGGGTCCCTCCTCTATCTAAGTTTAGCCCGCGGTACCCGGTAAGTTTTTGTCGTTTTTACCGTCTATTACCGTAGACTTTGGCCCTTATGGCCTGCTGGCCGTCGACCGTCCCACGGCTAAATTTTTGGTCAGTGGCCATGGCGTCTGGGTTCCGTCGGTGCCCAGACTGTACGCGCACCATGTCTATCACAGACCCTCACAGAGTCTGTGTATTATGCTTAGGGAATGAGCATGATGTCCTGATTTGCACCAAATGTGCCCTTATGACACCAAAAGGTCGCAAAGCTAGGATGGAGAAGATGGGACTCCTTTTCCATGCTCACACTCTGACGCCGTCCATCGCATCGACTTCCTCGGAACTGGCACCGTCAAAGTCATACCATCATCGGCAACCTCCCGGTGACCGTCTGCCATCGACGTCTCCACGGCCATCGACTCCCGTCCCTTCCCCCGAGGATCGAGGGGATCGGAGGGAGAAGCATCACCATCGACATCACAAGTCTCAGACCGTCGAGGAATCGAAGTCATCGACCTCTGTACCGTCCGAGCCTCCACCGAAGAAGTCTCGTTCAGAAGCGGCACCGTCCACTTCTGTTTCTGAGACACAGAGGCAACCCTCACCCCATCGGGGTTTGGGAGCCACGATTCCACCGGTGACAGTGGTCCCTCCGCCTCCCTCTTCCGCGGAGCCGGGTCTCGTTACCCCAAGTCTCCGGGAAGAACTGGACCGGCTGGTCCAGGAGGCCATCGATAAGGCGATGCAACGGTTCCAGATTCCTTCGGCACCGACTCCGGCACAGAGAGTAGAACCGGTCACCGACCCGATTCCAGCAGCGCTGGCACCGCTGCTCGCCCGGATGGAAGCACTCATGACCGCCCTTCCACCGGTGATACCTGGGTCACCGACAGCACTGGTGCGCTCCCCGATGGCAAATTCATCTGGTGGAGAAACACCGTACCGAATTCCTCCGGGAGTGGTTCCATCGATGCCGTGTCGTCCCTCGCCACAGATTCATTCCTCCGGGGCGATACGCACATCGGCTCCACTGATGCCTTCGATGCCGGCACCGATGCCTCCAAAAGTATTTTTGATGCCCCCGGTGATTCCTTCGGGTTTCTCGGAGCCTCAACCGGGACCTTCAGGTATCCAACACCCTCGTGGTCATACAGGTCAGCAACCTGATCCTTATGACACCTGGGGTGATGATACTTCCACAGACACCGATGATTTACCTTCCCCAGCCTCTCCTGCTGAAAGCAGAAAGCGTTCTCCCCCTGAGGACCTCTCTTTCATCAATTTTGTGAAGGAAATGTCGGAATTGGTCCCTTTTCAGCTTCAATCGGAGCAAGATGACAGGCACCAAATGATGGAGTTACTCCAATTTCTGGATGCCCCAAAAGTCATCACTTCCATTCCAATTCATCAGGTTTTTCTGGACCTTCTAAAAAAGAATTGGGAAACTCCTGGATCTGTTGCTCCAGTAAACAAAAAAGCTGACTCTACTTACCTGGTACAGTCAGCACCTGGCTTTCAAAAACCTCAGCTAGACCACCACTCTGTTGTGGTAGTCAGCTCAAAAGAAAGCTAAAAGAATGAAGCCATACTCATCCATACCTCCTACTAAGGAAAACAAGTTCCTAGATAGTATAGGCAGAAGAGTATATCAAGGGGCCATGCTCATTTCCAGGATAGCTTCTTATCAGCTGTACATGACCCAATACAACAGGGTCATTTTCAAGCAGATACAAGAATTTTCAGATACCTTACCAGAACAATTCCAACAACACCTTCAAACCCATGTAACTAAGGGATTTGAAGCTGGGAAGCATGAGATAAGAACATCTTATGACATCTTCGATGCTTCCACTAGACTGTCTGCTACGGCCATCTCAGCAAGACGCTGGGCTTGGCTTAAGTCCTCTGACCTTCGCCCAGAGGTTCAGGACAGGCTCTCTGACCTGCCCTGTTTAGGGGATAATTTGTTTGGTGAGCAAATTCAACAAATAGTTGCTGAATTAAAGGATCATCATGAGACCCTTAAACAGCTCTTGTCGATTCCTTCTGACTTCCCTTCTAAACAACCATTTAAGAAGGAACCTGAAAAGTCATTCTTCCGCCCACGGAAGTACTATCCCCCACAATCCAAGTCTAGGTCAACGAGGCTGTATCAAAAACCTCAGCCTCGCCAACCTCGAAAGCAAAAGCCCACAGCAGCTCCGCAACCAGGACTTGCATCGGGGTTTTGACTTTCACTTAAAGAGCAGATGCCTAATCCCTCTAGCAAGCATACCAGTAGGAGGTCGATTAAGCCATTTTACAGAAAAATGGCATCACATCACCACAGATCAATGGGTGCTAGCGATAATTGCACAGGGTTACCATCTAAACTTCCTAACTCTTCCTTCGGACTCTCCACCTCTGCAAGCGTGGAGACTTACCAACCACTCTGTTCTTCTAGAGCAGGAAGTTTCCCTTCTCGTCCAGTCAAACGCTATAGAACCCGTTCCTCTCTTACAACAAGGACTAGGGTTCTATTCCAGGTACTTTCTGATCCCAAAAAAGTCAGGAGGACTTCGACCAATCCTGGACCTACGGGCCCTCAACAAGTACCTTCACAGAGAGAAGTTCAAGATGGTAACCCTGGGCTCGCTTCTCCCTCTGCTGCAAAGAGGGGACTGGCTCTGCTCTCTAGACCTGAAAGACGCTTATACCCACATTGCGATAACTCAGGCTCATCGCAAATACCTCCGATTTCTAGTAGGCCAAAACCACTATCAATACCGAGTGCTCCCATTTGGCCTAGCATCCGCACCACGAGTTTTCACCAAATGTCCCGTAGTGGTTGCAGCGTTCCTCAGGAAGGAAGGTGTCCATGTCTACCCCTACTTGGACGATTGGTTAATCAGGGCCCCAACCCAGCAAATCGCTCGGTCTTCCCTGACCCTGACAATTCAAACTCTAATTTCTCTAGGGTTTCTTGTCAACTACGAGAAATCCTACTTAGTCCCATCTCAAACCTTATCCTTCATTGGAGCAGACTTGGACACCTTACAGGAAAAAGCCTTCCTTCCTCATCAACGTGTCCAAATCCTTGTGTCCCTAGCTTGCCAGTTGCAGTCTCAACGCACAGCAACAGCTCGCCAATTTCTCATTCTGCTGGGACACATGGTCTCCTCAGTTTGTGACTCCAATGGCCCGTCTGGCCATGAGAGTCATGCAATGGACTCTGAAATCACAATAGATCCAAGCCACTCAGCCTCTGTCGACCATTGTTCGCATCACCGATGCACTCCGTCTTTCTCTTGCCTGGTGGAAAAATCAATCCAACCTCCTACAAGGCTTGCCCTTTCATCCACCAGATCCTCAAATAATTCTCACCACCGACGCTTCCAACGTCGGCTGGAGAGCCCATGTAAACAGTTTACAAACCCAAGGATTCTGGTCTCTAGCGGAAGCCAAACACCAGATAAATTTCCTGGAGCTTCGAGCAATCCGATATGCTCTCAGGGCTTTTCAAGATTGCCTATCAAATCACACAATCTTGATTCAGACGGACAACCAGGTGGCCATGTGGTACATCAACAAGCAGGGAGGCACAGGCTCCTTCCTTCTCTGTCAGGAAACTGCGCAGATTTGGGCAGAAGCCCTCTCCCGTTCGATGTACCTCAGGGCCACCTACTTGCCGGGTGACAATGTCTTGGCAGACCGGCTGAGCCGTGTCTTCCAACCACACGAGTGGTCACTCAATCCCTTGGTAGCAACCTCTCTTTTCCAGAAATGGGGTTATCCCCTCATTAGACCTCTTTGCGTCCCCTCAGAACCACAAAGTGGACAATTACTGCTCTCTCATTCTGAGTCAGCACTCTTGGCCCAGGGATGCATTCTCCCTCACGTGGACAACCGGTCTGCTTTATGCATTCCCCCCACTTCCTCTTCTGTCGAAGACTCTCGTGAAGCTACGTCAGGACAAGGGAACCATGATCCTGATAGCACCGCACTGGCCACGCCAAGTGTGGTTTCCTATACTCCAGGATCTCTCCATCCGCAGACACATTCCCCTGGGAAAGGACACGCATCTGATCACTCAGAACGACGGATGCCTCCTCCATCCCAACCTCCAAGCCTTGTCTCGGATGGCATGGATGTTGAAAGGTTAGTCCTTCAACCACTTAACCTTTCGGATTCAGTTTCTCGTGTCCTGATCGCTTCGCGAAAGCCTTCCACAAGAAAATCTTATTCTTATAAATGGAAAAGGTACACATCAAGGTGCACTTCTCAGTCCCTTGATCCCCTTTCCTGTCCAATTTCTAAATTTTTGGACTATCTTTGGCATTTATCAGAATCAGGTCTAAAGACCTCTTCCATTAGAATGCATGTCAGTGCGGTAGCCGCCTTCCATAAAGGTATCGGGGGTGTCCCTATTTCAGTACAACCCCTTGTAACACGCTTTCTTAAAGGCTTGCTCCATTTGAAGCCACCTTTATGACCTCCGGCCCCATCTTGTGACCTTAATCTGGTTCTTGGTCGCCTTATGAAACCACCTTTCGAACCTCTTCACTCCTGTGACCTTAAATATCTCACATGGAAAGTGATTTTCCTTTTGGCTATCACTTCAGCTCGCAGGGTTAGTGAGTTCAGGCCCTAGTTACCTATCTGCCTTACACTAAACTCCTGCAGGACCGGGCGGTACTCCGCACTCACCCAAAATTCTTACCTAAGGTAGTTTCGGAATTTCATATTAATCAGTCCATCATACTACCTATTTTCTTTCCCAGGCCCCATGCCAATCCAGAAGAACAGGCTCTGCATACCCTTGACTGTAAATGGGCTCTAGCATTCTACCTAGACCATACAGCTGCCCACACGGAAAGCACTCAATTGTTCATCTCTTTCTACCCTAACAAATTGGGAAAGCCAGTGGGTAAGCAGACTCTCTCCTCCTTGTTGGCGGACTGCATATCCTTCTGCTATCAGCAAGTGGACATTCCATTTCAAGACCGTGTTAAAGCACACTCTGTGAGGACCATGGCGACTTCAGTAGCACACCTACAATTGGTGCCGCTTCCTGACATTTGCAGGGCTGCCACATGGAGTTCTCTCCACCCCTTTGCAGCCCACTATTGCTTGGACAAAGCCGGAAGACAAGATTCCATTTTCGGCCAGTCTGTCCTTCATAACCTCTTTACGACATGACGTACCAACACCCTTCTCCCTGCCCGGTGGGGTTCAGGATGCCCTCTACCAAATCCCACCCCAGTTGTTGTGCCTGTTGCACGCCTTTGGGTACATTTGGTGCATGTTCGGACATCCTCAGCTCGGTACTCACCCATATGTGAGGACTACCATCCTGCTTGTCCTGTGAGAAAGCAAATGTTGCTTACCTCTAACAGGTGTTCTCACAGGACAGCAGGATGTTTGTCCTCAAGAAACCCGCCCGCCATCCTGCAGAGTTGGGTTCATAACGTTTTATTATTTTATTTTTCGGCACTGCCTGTAGCTTTTAAATAAGACTGAAGGGGGACCCCTGCTGGCTGCAGGGTTAGTGTCATGCTGGGCATGCCCAGTAGGGGCCAGTCAAAGTTCTGGAAACTTTGACAGAAGTTTTCCATGATTGGGCTCCATTCTGATGATGTCACCCATATGTGAGGACTAACATCCTGCTGTCCTGTGAGAACACCTGTTACAGGTAAGCAACATTTGCTGTTCTTCAAGATCACTAGTGCATTAGGAGCTAGAAGACTTCTTTGATTCAGGCATTAGGCTGCTGGTTATTGCTCCAAACTGCATCTCTGCAAAATGTCTTGCAAAGAGAGTTTATTTGGTGAAATACTTGAAAGACTAGTCATGAGTCCAGGTGAATCAAAACCAGAAAGACTTCCTTAGGATAGGTCAAATTTTAAATTTTACAGAGGGTGCCCAAAAAGCTTGAATGAATGTTTTACAAAGAGTGAAGAGAATTGCTGTACTGGCAGTACTAAATAAATTAATGAAACTAAGAATGTTGTCTCCTGTTCCATTTCAAGAACAAGAGCAAGGATGGTAGTTGTCATACTTTGAAATTCCAAATGATATATTTAAAAAAAGGGGGCCCTTACAGACCAATTCTTTGCTTTGAGTTTCAAAGAAAACTGATTAATACTAGGGGCCTGATTTTCAAAAGCATTTACATGTTTAATGCTGGGCTTTTAAAGACACGCCCACTATTGAACAGCAGAAACTTGTGCTCTTTCAGAATTGTCAATTGGAAAAATATGCTGAGCAATTGGAGTTTCTTTTGTTAAAAATCTGGGATTTATATTTGCAATATCTATCTTCCCGTGCAAGAAGTTTAGTCTTAAATGACTTAAGCACCTAAGTCTAGTAGAGCGAAGTTTGTTATAGTATGTACTTATTGTTTTGCTTTATTTTTATCTACCTCCCTGAGAGCAAATTGTTATGGGATGGAAGGGGTGCCGAAATGGGGAGTTTTAGCTCCTCTGTGTTGTCATTGTTGTCATATTGCCGGGGTGCTTCAGAGTCCCTGCACCCTGGTTAATGCTTGATGTTACGTTGTCAACAAAAATTTCCTAGCGTGTAGCAGATGGACTCAGAACAAATGGGTATAGAGTGCTCGTGCTAGCAGTTGGAGACTGATCTGACGTCAGCACATGGTACATATACCCCTGCAGGAAGTGCAGCAACTCAGTAATTTCAGTCTCCAAAGCAGTTTGGAGCTACCTCATGCTCGCTGAGCGTTTTTCCAAATTCTAACGACTAAATTCATAGAAGAATCCTACCTGAAGACGAGCCCCACACTCCTGCGGTGATACCCTCTGGTCCCTTCCCCAGTTGAGTTTCCCGAGGTGATTTCCGTGGTCCCTCGGAGGTTCGAGCCTCGGTCCGGTGGCCGACTCACGGCAAGGACCTAGCCCCCGAGTGAGAAGGGCTCGGGCGCGGCATTGAGGCAGCCTCGGTCCTGGTGAGGACTTGGCCCCCGAGCGAGACGAGTTCGGGCGCGGCCTAGAGGCAGCGGGTGCACTTCCTCGAGCGCGGCGGTGACGGTATTCACCCTCTCCCCCCGCAGCCGGAGACCGCCGGGTCGCAGCCGGGAAGCGCCGAAGACAAGGTAAGGTGTACATCTTTACTTTTGCTGGTCTCCGAGGAAGCGAAGATTAGCGGTGTCTGCCTACGGGGCAGCCCGCCAAGGAGGTTGCCATTTTTGCCTGCCTGCTCGCCATCGCCATCTGCCCTGGTTCGCCGCCTCGCTCTGGCGCTCAGCCAGACTAGGCACACAGGCGACGGGCGCCTATGTTAGGCGCCCGAAAATAATTGGGCGCATATTTAATAGAGGCACACAACATTGATTAGGCGCACGCTGATAGGCGCACATTGCTAGACGCACGTTGATAAGTGCACATTAGTAGGCGCACATCTTTCGCGCATATTACAAGGCGCATACTTCGGCTGGGAGCGCACCGGATAACAGACGCGATGGAGCGTATGAGAGCCCATGCGTCCGCAGAGCCGGCACCTCCGGAATCAGGCATAAGAGCTCTAGGCCTCTGCTCTGCATGCCACCTCAGAGCCACACAGAGCGAGGAAGCAGACTCCCTACGTGCCCAATGTGAGGAGGCCCTGGGAGTTCCAGGCCAGGGCCGGTCCCAGCCCAGCGTACTTGCCAGTTCCTCAGGGAACACCCCGGATTTAGCAGGCCGCGGTGAGCAGCCAGGGAACCCTAGAGACTTGGTGCTCTAAGACTAGAACCTGCTTCGCTCTCCTGGATGGAATTATTCAAGGGGATTCATGCCTTTGTCAAGATGCAGTCTGATCCCCGAACGGACCCATACGTACCGGAGGACCCTGCCCCTGGATCCTCAAGACCTAGGCATGGCCACTCGCCACCCGGAAGCCCCACTTATGGGGATTCAGATTGCTCTGAGGAAGAAGGCGAGCCCCCCAAGGAGGGCGAACTTCCCTCGGGGATAGAGCCGTATCGAACCATGAGACACTTCTTTCTTAAGGAGGATCTCCCAGACCTGGTCTCTCAATGCCTGTCGGAGCTGGCTATCCCGGGCCACAGCACCCCAGGGGGTCGGGCCTTGTCTGGCATGTACTCCCTGGACCCGGCAACCAAGGAGCTGCTGGCGTGCCCCAAGGTAGACGCCATAGTTTGCGCAATTGTGAAGCGCACCACCATTCCGGTGGAGGGGGGGCGGCCCTTAAGGATGCACATGACCGGCGCATGGACGCATTCTAAAACAAGCCTTTGAGGTGGCAGCCATGTCCCTACGAATTGCGACCTGCTGCACCGTGGTGACGCGTTCCTGTTTATCACAAGCCAGGAACAACACCCCGGGAGAAGAAATGGAATCATCCCACTCGTTCCTCACTGACGCTGCCTCCGACTTAGTCCATACGGCAGCCAAGGGAGTGTCATTCTCAGTGGCAGCCAGGAGACAGCTCTGGCTACGAAATTGGTCAGCCGACTCCTCCTCCAAGATGCGCCTTACAAGAATGCCCTTTAAGGGATCCCTCCTGTTCGGCAGCGACCTCGAGAACCTGGCTAACAAATGGGGCTCCTCGCCATTGCCCCGGCTACCAGAAGACAAGTCAAGGAGGAACCAGCGCCCTTTTCCTAGGCCATCCAGAGGTAGAAGCTCGCAACGCTTCAACCCTTACAGGGCTCGCTACCAAGCACCTCGTTCTCAGACCAGGAACCAGTCCTTTCGGGCCAGGCACAACAAGAGGAGAACCGGTTTGGGTCCCGGCCGCACCCCACAATGAGAATCAGCCGATCCATCTGGGGGAGGACGCCATAGGGGGCAGGCTAACCCTATTCTACCGCAGGTGGGTCGAGATTACTTCGGACCAGTGGGTCCTCGCCATTGTCCGGGAAGGGTATTACCTGGACTTCCTTCACCTCCCTCCGGACAAGTTTGTGGAATCTCCTTGCCGCCCCTCAAGAGGGCGGTGGTGGAAGCTACCTTGGGAAGGCTCCTGTCCCTAAAAGCCATAATCCCAGTGCCTGCATGGGAGATAAATTCTGGGCATTACTCCATTTATTTCATCGTGCCCAAGAAGGGGGGCACCTTCAGACCCGTCCTGGACCTCAAGTCCATCAACCGGCACTTACGGGTCCCAGGATTTTGCATGGAATCTCTGCGGTCAGTCCGAAGTGCCATACAGCCATGGGGAGTATCTCACATCCCTGGATCTGTCAGAAGCTTACTTGCATATCCCAATCCATCGGAATCATCAGCGCTACTTACGCTTCAAAGTCCTGGGACAACACTTTCAGTTCCGGGCTCTACCCTTCGGGTTAGCCACTGCACCACGGACCTTTACCAAGGTAATAGTAGTGGAGGCAGCACCCAGGAAGGAAGGAATTCTCGTCCATCCCTACCTAGACGATTGGCTGATCAGGGCAAAGTCACCGGAGGAGAGCCACCGGGCAACCAACAGAGTTATATCTCTTCTGGAAAACCTAGGATGGGTAGTCAACACAAACAAGAGTTTCCTACAGCCTTAGCAGTCGCTGGAATACCTCGGAGTCCGATTCGACACCCAGGGAGACAATGTCAGCCTGACCTCAAAGAGGAAATCAAAACTCTGGAATCGTTTGCAGACTTTGCTGAGCGCCACCCGGCCCACAGCTTGGGATTACCTACAGGTCCTCGGCCAAATGGCCTCCACTCTGGAAGTGGTACCATGGGCGCTGGCTCATATGAGACCGTTACAACGCGCCCTTCTATCTCGATGGAGCCCACGATTACAGAACTACACCATGCATCTACCTCTGCCGGCCAGAGTACGGCATCAGTTATGGTGGTGGCTGCAGCCCAGCCACATGAGCCGGGGGTCAAAAATGTCCTCTCCAACCTGGGCCCTGCTCACTACAGATGCCAGCCTGAGCGGCTGGGGAGCACACTGCGAAGAACTAACTGCCCAAGGGCGGTGGAACAGAGAAGCATCAGGGTGGAACATCAACAGACTAGAGGCATGGGCAGTCAGGTTGGCATGCCTGCGATTTGCCCACAGACTTCGCAACAGAGCAGAGTGATGTCGGACAATGCCACCACGGTGGCATATATCAACCGACAGGGCGGAACCAGAAACCGACAGGTATCCTTAGAAATAGCCCCCCTGATGGCTTGGGCGGAAGCGAATCTCCAGGACATCTCCGCCGTCCACATCGCCGGGAGGGACAACGCCACGGCAGACTTCCTCAGCAGAGAAAGCCTAAAGCCGGTGGAATGGCAACTGTCGTCCACGGCCTTCCAGATGATCACGGATCAGTGGGGGACGCCGGGCATGGACCTACTTGCGGACAGGTCCAATGCTCAAGTACCCAGGTATTTCAGTCGCAGGCGAGATCCTCTATCCCAGGGAATTGACGCCCTGGTACAGCCATGGCCTCGGGGGATCCTGCTATTTGCCTTTCCCCCATGGCCCCTGCTGGGCGCCATTATACACAAGATTCAGCGACACAGAGGCCTAGTTCTTCTGGTGGCCCCAGACTGGCCAAGAAGACCCTGGTACGCAGGCATGAGAAGACTACTGGCGGGGGATCCTCTACCCCTGCCTCTTCACAGGGACCTGCTGCGGCAAGGTCCCATCCTCCACGAGGATCCAGCTCAATTCTCTCTTACGGTCTGGCCATTGAGAGGGCTAGACTGAAGAAAAGGGGATACTCGGGGCCGGTAATAGATACAGTCCTCCGAGCATGCAAGTTCTCCACATCACTAGCATATATAAGGATCTGGAGAGTATTTGAAGCCTGGTGCGAAACTCACAGCACCAATCCACATGCCGCTAAAATCCCCATCATTTTGGATTTCCTGCAAGATGGATTTCAGAAAGGTCTGTCCCTCAATTCAATCAAGGTTCAGGTGGCAGCGCTATCCTGCTACGGTCCCAGGAGTGACGGCAACAGCACTGCCACACACCCAGACGTTTCACGTTTCCTGAAAGGAGTCAAACACATTCGCCCGCCACTGAAGTGGCCAGTGCCCCTGTGGAACCTCAACCTAGTTTTGGAATTTCTAGCGGGACCCGCCTTCAGACCCCTCTGAGGCCTGTCCCTTCGTTTGTTAACCTTGAAGATGGTGTTCTTGCTGGCCGTATGCTCAGCGCGCTGCATCTCAGAGCTACAAGCGCTGACCTGCCGTGATCAGTTTCTCAGAATCACTCCAGGGGCTATCCATCTTCGCACGGTTCCTTCCTTCTTACCCAAAGTAGTCTCACACTTCCACCTCAACCAAACCATATCCTTGCCAACCACGGAATGTTTGAAGAAGTCGGAAGAAGGTCAAATACTGCGCCATCTCGACATCTGCAGGCTGCTGTCCAGATACCTGGAAATGTCGGAAGCAGTACGAAAGACACACCACCTGTTCGTCCTTCACAGCGGGAAGAAGCAAGGAGAAGCGGCCTCACGGGCAACCATTGCCCGCTGGATCAAAGAAGTTATCAAGGCGGCCTACGTAGAAGCGGGAAAACCACCACCCCTACGGGTCAAGGCTCACTCTACCAGAGCGCAGGTGGCCTCCTGGGCAGAAACTAGGATGCTGTCGCCTGCAGAGAGATGTAAAGCGGCAACGTGGTCCTCCCTCCATACCTTCTCCAGATTCTACCGTCTGGACGTCCAGGCCAGGGAGGACACAGCATTTGCAAGGGCAATCCTAAACGGACCTCGGGCAGCCTCCTACCCAGTCCGGGAGTAGCTTTTGTACATCCCATTTGTTCTGAGTCCATCTGCTACACGCTAGGAAATGGAGAGATTACTTACCTGATAATCTCGTTTTCCTTAGTGTAGGCAGATGGAGTCAGCATCCCGCCCGGCTGCCGATATGCATGGGAATTCACCGATTCAAGGTAAGCCATGTTTTCTTGCATAGTGCATCCACCCTGCCGGGTGTCGACGCCTTCCGGTTGAGAACACTGGCGGTCTCCAGCTACTGTCAATCGGTCAGGTTAATCATGTTCATTTAATCAATCGGTCAGTCACACATATATCCATAAAGCTTTTGCAAGGAAGATTACTGAGTTGCTGCACTTCCTGCAGGAGTATATGTACCACGTGCTGACATCAGATCCGTCTCCAACTGCTAGCACGAGCACACTATACCCATTTGTTCTGAGTCCATCTGCTACACTAAGGAAAACTAGATTATCAGGTAAGTAATCTCTCCATTGTTGCAATAAAAAGATTAAACATAATGCTGAGCTTTACGCATGTATAAGCACTTTACCTGTGGAAGTGGGCTTTTGAAAATTGCTATAGCATATGCCTTTGATTTGTTAGTAAGTTTTTGCCCGCATTAGGTGTGAAAATTACTACTATAGTATTACATTTACATGCATAATTCTTTTATAAATTCACTTCAAAATAATGGTAAGGTTTATGTTGTGGACAAACTCTCTGAATGTACAAAGGGGAATATCATGGGAGTACCCAGATTGAATATGAAGACAACAGATACCAGTTTTAAGAGCTTGGAATGCCCTTTGCCAGGACCATTACACTCAGGTTGAGGAAAAATATAGCGTACAGGTCAATAAATAGATTAGCATCAAGTGTCATACAGCTATCATTATCCCAGGACAAGCAGGATGCTAGTCCTCACATATGGGTGACGTCACTGACGGAGCCCTATTGCAGGAAAACTTTCTGTCAAAGTTTCTAGAAACTTTTAACTGGCCCTGTGAGGCCACTGAGAATGCCCAGCATGCCATGATATTCTCTGCCACAGGGGTCTCTCTCTAGTCTTCGTTTTTCCGCGCTGCTGTAAGCATTGCGGATCAAGGAGCCTTGTGAGTTTTCCTCACAATATATCTGACTGAAAAGTCATCAAATTCTCAAAAAAAAATGTTCTCCCATAAGGGATCTCTCTGTTTTACACCTGCCGGTAAGTAAACTCAGTCTCGTTTTTGCTTTTAGTAAAAACTTTCTCATTTTCTTTTCCCATTTTTTCATAGACAGCTGTCGACAGAAAATGGCTTCCGGATTTAAAAAATGTCCGGTTTGTAATAGAACAATGTCCATAACAGATCCATACCTAGAGTGTGTTATCTGTTTGGGAGATAAACACGGTTTCATCCCGCCCTCAATGTGCAGAGATGACTCCTAAAGGAAGAAAACTTAGACAGGAGAAGATGGAACATCTTTCACCTTCAGCTCCTTCCTTCTCCTTTAAAATCAACGAAGTCGTCCCCGGTGGGGGTTACAAAGCGAATTTTATTTTAAAAAAAAAGTCAGCTGGAGGGATCGGGAGATCATTTATTTATTTATTGATTGATAACTTTTTATATTCCAAGGTTCAATTAACAAGATTAATTATCACTTCGGTTTACATTACAACCAGCAAAAAATAACAGAGACAAAGTCTTGTTTTACAATGAACAGGGTAGAAGTAACCTGGATTAAAACAATGAACAGGGTAGAAGTAACCTGGATAAACATAAAATGGGTGAAGCAAGTATAGAGAATTGGGTCTGTATATCTTGGGCGAAAAGCAGGGAAATTAAATAGGGGAGGACTATGAAGGCCTCAAGTTGGATAGTGTACTCATGATGCGGATAAGAACCAAGGCTGAAGTGAGTAGTTATGGGAAGGCTTGTTCAAATAACAAAGTCTTAAGTCTCTTCTTAAAGGTGATTGGACTTTTATCCATCATCCATCGCCATCGACTTCGGCATCGATAAGGTCGGTAATCGAACATCGACCAAAACATCACCACCGACATCGACACACATTGACTCCAGCGACGCCCCTCTCCCCAGAGGAACCGACCGCTAAACGGCAAAAACCTCAGGAAACTCCGCTACCTTCGGTGCCGGGGCCTATACCTGCATCGATCGAACCTCCACAGGGATCTGCGGATGTGATATCGATGCCTACACCGCCACCGCGTACAGCTGCTCTGACTACACTGGCTGTATTGCAGGAATTGTCAGATTTTATCAGACAAACGGTGCTCCAGGCCCTGAAAGAACACACACCTACTCCGGCGACTTCGCTGATGCCAGTTATTGAACCGATGCCGGTACCTTTACCAATGCCGGTGATTGCACCGAAGCCGGTAACAATACCAATGCAGACGACCCCGTCGATGCCGGTACCTATGCCGATGCCGACGATTCCGTCGTTGCCATCACCTACAACGATTCCAGTTAAGGTGATGCCGGCACGACCACCGAAGATACCGATGCCATCGTTGATTCCGTCACCGTCACCATTGATGCCAATCTCTCCCGGGGACCCGGGACATCCAGAACTGGCACTCTACCAACTTCTAATGAAGAGATTCGATGAGGTGGTAGGTGCTCTTCCTCCAAAGCCTGGGAAAGAACACCTGGAGGACTTACCCTTGGAAGATCCACAAGCAGGTCCTTCAGGGATTCCTAGACCGCCTAGAACTTCCACAATTTCTCCACCTGAACAGGATCCATATGATACTTGAAGTGATACACCCTCAGATACTTCATCTGAAGCTTTCATGTCAGATCCTTCACCACCGGATCCAAGGAAAAAATCTCCACTGGAAGATTTTTCGTTCATGACCTTTATCCAGAAAATGGCTGACACCATCCCTTTCACCTTGGTCACAGAGCAGGACGTAAGGCAACAAACATTGGAGGTTCTTCAGTTTGTAGACCCTCCAAAACAAGTGGTGGCTATACCAGTCCATGATGTGCTTTTACATTTACAACATCGGATTTGGGAACATCCATGCTCAGTACCAGCTGTTAACAAAAGAATGGACACTACATATTTGGTGCAGTCTGCTCCTGGCTACCAAAAATCACAGCTACCTCAACAGTCAGTAGTGGAAGAATCTGCGCAGAAGAAATCCAAGAGAATTAGACCACATTCCTCAAATCCCCCTGGAAAAGATCACAGATTTTTAGATTCCCTGGGGCGGAAAGTCTATCAAGGGGCCATGTTGAATTCCAGGATATCTTCATATCAATTACACAAGACCCAGTACCAAAGAAATTTGTGGAAGCAAATGCAGGACTTTATTCCATCACTTCCATCATAGCATCAGGAAGCAGCCCAAATGATCATTCATAAAGGGCTAGAAGCAGGCAAACACAAGGTCCGTGCGGCCTATGATGGTTTCGAGAGAGCTTCCAGAGTGGCTGCATCGGATATAAGTGCCAGACGTTGGGCATGGCTTAAAGCTGCGGACCTCAGGCCTGACGTCCAGGACAAGTTAGTAGATCTCCCATGTCTTGGTGATAATCTTTTCGGATCTAAAGTACAGGATGCAGTTGCTCAATTAAAAGAGCATACAGAGAACCTGAGACAGCTTTCATCGATCCCTCAGGATCCACCTACTCAGCCAATTTATAGGCCTCAAAGGAAGGATTCTAGAAGCCCTTTCTATAGACAGAGGCGGTATTACCCCCCTACATCTAGGAGCAGGTGGTCTAGGCCGCAACAAAGGGCTCAGCCCAGACAGCCTAGCCCATCCAGGCCTCAACCTCCACCACAGACTGGTCCGGCTGCTGGCTTTTGAGGCCATTTCCAGGGAACACAGCCATCTCTCCAATCCTCATCCAGAGCTTCCGGTAGGAGGTCGGGTATCCTCCTTTTACACCCATTGGGTGCAAATAACAGACCAATGGGTACTCGCAATAATATCTCGAGGTTAGCAACTCAATTTCCTCTCAGTCCCAACAGATTCTCCTCAGAGACCTCTTTCTCTCAGCGAAAATCACATAATCCAATTGAAAGTAGAATTATCCACCCTTCTGAAAGCCAGGGCTCTAGAGCCAGTGCCCCTGACTCAGCAGGGCAGAGGATTCTATTCCCGTTATTTCCTCATTCCAAAGAAAACTGGAGGCCTATGTCCCATCCTAGACCTCAGAAATCTCAACAAATTTCTAAAGAGAGAAAAGTTCAGGATGGTCTCTCTAGGTACCATGCTTCCACTTCTTCAAACAGGAGATTGGCTTTGTTCTCTGGATTTTCAAGATGCTTACGCTCACATTCCAATATTCCCTCCTCATCGCAAATATCTTCGCTTCATGGTGGGTCATCGACATTTCCAGTACAGAGTACTACCATTCGGACTTGCCTCTGCTCCCAGAGTATTCACCAAATGTCTGGCAGTAATAGCAGCACACTTGTACAAAGAAAGTGTCCATGTCTTTCCCTATTTAGACGACTGGCTCATCAGAAGTCAATCTCAACAAGGAGCTCTGGCTTCCCTCAGTCGAACAATTACTATACTTCACTCCATGGGCTTTCTCATCAATTATCAAAAGTCCCATCTTATTCTATTTCACCTGCTTCAATTCATCGGAGCAGAATAAAACACCATCCTCTCAAAAGCTTTTTTACCCGAGGATCGAATAAAAACACTTTCCCTACTGGCAAACTCAATTCACTCAAAGAAACAAGCAACAGGTCATCAGTTTCTAACCTTACTAGGCCACATGGCCTCCACAGTTCATGTCACTCCTATGGCACAGCTCGCCATGAGAGTAACCCAATGGACTTTAAGATCACAATGGATCCAAGCCATTCAACTACTGTATTCTCCAATTCAAGTAACCCACCAGCTACATTCATCCCTACTTTGGTGGGCAAACAAGGACAATTTGCGCAAGGGTCTACCCTTCCAACAACCAGTCCCACAGATAACTTTAACTACAGATGCATCTACCTTGGGTTGGGGAGCTCACATACACAATCTCTAAACCCAGGGTACTTGGACAAAACTCGAAGCAACATTTCAAATCAATTTCCTGGAACTTCGAGCTATACGTTATGCACTGCATGCGTTCAAGGACTGCCTTTCACACAAAACTGTTCTCATCCAAATGGACAACAGAGTAGCCATGTGGTACATCAACAAACAGGGAGGTATGGGCTCGTATCTCCTTTGTCAAGAAGCCGCACAGATTTGGGATTGGGCCCTGACACACTCCATGTTTCTCCAGGCCACTTATCTGGCAGGCATTCACAACGTAGTGGCAGATCGACTCAGTCGTCAGTTCCAACCACACAAGTGGTCCCTGGATCCCTTAATAGCGACCAGGATATTTCAGCGTTGGGGGACAACCAACAATAGACTTCTTTGTGTCACATCTGAATCACAAAATGGACAGATTCTGTTTTCTACACAAACAGAAAAACCAGCCAGCCAAGGACGCCTTTGCTCGCCCTTGGAACTCAGGCCTTCTACACGCGTATCCTCCAATACCGCTCGTAACCAAAATTCTAGTGAAGCTACAACAGGACAAGGGGTCCATGATACTCATAACCCCGTATTGGCCTCGACAAGTATGGTTTCCCACACTTCTAGACCTCTCAGTCAGGGATCCAATTCGCCTGGGTGTAGCTCCCACTCTCATAACTCAGGATCAGGGTCGGTTGCGCCATCCCAACCTTCAATCCCTATCCCTGACAGCATGGATGTTGAAAGCTTGATTTTACAACCACTCAGTCTTTCAACCAATGTATCTCAATTGCTTATAGCTTCACGTAAACCTTCCACACGTAAGAACTATTCTTCAAAATGGAAAAGATTTACTTTATGGTGCAGACAAAAGAGTATAGATCCTTTCACCTGCCTCACAACTTCTCTACTAGACTACTTATGCCATCTTTCAGACTCTGGTCTCCAGACTTCATCTGTAAGAGTCCATTTAAGTGCAATGTCAGCTTACCATAACAAGATGGGAAATGTACCAATATCCATACAACCTCTTGTCAGCAGGTTTATGAGAGGTTTAACTCAACTTAAACCACCAATTCGGCCACCAGTCACAGAATGGGACCTGAATCTGGTCTTAACGAGACTCATGCGTTCTCCCTTTGAACCCATGAATTCCTGTGAGCATAAATTTCTCACATGGAAGACTATCTTCCTCATAGCCATTACATCGGCTAGAAGGGTTAGTGAGTTACAAGCACTTGTCACGTATTCACCCTACACAAAATTCCTACATGACAGAGTGGTTCTCCGTACACGTCCAAAATTCCTACCCAAGGTAGTTACGGAATTCCACTTGAACCAATCCATAGTTTTACTCACATTCTTTCCAAGGCTTCATTCACACCAAGGAGAACGGGCCTTACATACCTTAGACTGTAAGCGTGTGCTAGCATTTTACTTAGACCGCACGGCAGTCCACAGGAAATCCACTCAACTTTTTGTATCTTATGATCCAAACAAACCGGGAAAGCAGTGGGTAAACATATTTTATCCAACTGGTTAGCAGATTGCATACAGTTTTGCTATAAAAAAGCAGGCCTTCCGCTCCAAGGGCGAGTAAAGGCACATTCAGTAAGAGCAATGTCAACCTCAGTAGCACACTATCATTCAGTGCCAATTCTTGACATATGTAAAGCAGCAACATGGAGTTCTCTTCACACCTTTGCAGCTCATTACTGCTTAGACAAAGGACGACAAGATTCAGTCTACAGACAATCTGTCTTAAAGAACTTGTTCCCAGTATAATCCCAACTCCTTCTACATCCGATCTGCTGTGATCTTCGGCTGCCTCATTTTCAACAACAATACATTCTGTTGCTTCACTACAAATGACTCAGCCTCTAGCTTGCTAATCACCCATATGTGAGGACTAGCATCCTGCTTGTCCTGGGATAAAGCAAAATTGCTTACCTTGTAATAGGTGTTATCTCAGGACAGCAGGATGTACTCCTCACGGAACCCACCCGCCACCCCGCTGAGTTGGGTCCGATACGTTTATTATTTTATTTTTTTTTCTAACGTTTATTGCTACATACAAGACTAGAGAGAGACCCCTGTGGCAGAGAATATCATGGCATGCTGGGCATGCTCAGTGGCCTCACAGGGCCAGTCAAAAGTTTCTAGAAACTTTGACAGAAAGTTTTCCCGCAATAGGGCTCCGTCAGTGACGTCACCCATATGTGAGGACTACATTCTGCTGTCCTGGGATAACACCTATTACAAGGTAAGCAATTTTGCTTTACTCCATTTTCAGTCAATGATTAGCTGAGGAGCAGAGGAGTTTATGTATGCAACAGCAGTAGCACACATAAACCAACAAGGGGGTACCCGGAGCCAAAGAACTTTGGTCGCGGAGCTTCTATTCACATGGTCGGAGAAAAATCTGCTACAGCTTTTAGCATTACACATTGAAGGTCAGGAGCATGTACAAGCAGTTTTTCTGAGCTGAAATAGGATAGACCCAGTAGCTGGGCCATTGGGAACTCAAGCAGATAATACAAAATGGTGTAAACTACAGATGGTTCTAATGGCAACCCCCAGAACAAAACGACAAGAAAGTTCTTCAGCTAATGAAAGGATTATGGTAGCAAGGCAATAGACGTGCTGATACCCAAATAGCCAAAGGAAACATTGCTTTATGCGTTTTCTTACCTTGGCCATTAATAAACCATGTAATAAAGAAGCTCGGGAAGGAGTAGGTATATGATATCCTATGGGCACCAGACTGGCCGTGAAGGTCATGGTATGCTGATCTAAATAGACTGATAATGAATTGAGAATTGCATTTTCAAGGCATAGGGAGTCTCCTTCACCAGAGACAGGTAGTAATGGGAAACCATCTCTATTCTCGCTTACGGCATGGCTCTTGAGAGGGCAAGATTAGTCAGGAAGGGATACAAACTTTCAATTATTAGAACAAAGTTAACTTCTAAAAATAATTCCACAAAGAGAGCTTATGTGAGTGTATGGTGAATTTTTGCAGCATATTGAAGAAGGTTTAACTGTTTGCCATGGCGTTCCAAGTAGATATTCTGACATTATTATAGAAAGTTCTCAACAAGGGCTTGGCTTTGAATTCTTTAAAGGTACAGGTTGCTGAGATTTCTTACTTTAAGGGAAAAGATTAAGGGAACATCTATATTGTTCTCACAAGGAGGTGTCACATTTTTTGAAAAGGAGTTAAATGCCTGAATCCTACATTGAAGCTTATGATACTGTGTTGGAATTTGAATTTGCTAATGAGTGCATTAGTAAGCCCTCCATACGAACCATTAGAACAAGCGACTCTAAAGCCCTTGACATTGAAAACTGATTTGTCAATTACTCAGCAAGATGCATTTTAGAGTTGCAATCTTTGTCTTGCAGGGCTCCCTTTCTAAGGTTTAGTAAGGTTTCTGTAATGCCGAGACTTATTCTTTTTCACTCATCGCACAATAAAGCTCTGGAATTTGTTGCCAGAGGATGTGGTTAATGCAGTTAGTGTAGCTGGGTTCAAAAAAGGTTTGGATAAGTTCTTGGAGGAGAAGTCCATTAACGGCTATTAATCAAGTTTGTTTATTTATTTATTTGTTTATTTATTTATTTAAAGAGTCTTCTATACCGATATTAGTAGAGACATCATATCGGTTTACAGCGAAGCTATAGAATGGAAATTACAAAAAACAGGGAATTGGGGGGGGGGGGGGATACAATGAACCAGGAATAGCGAAGAAAGAGCGAGAACAATCTCAACAGGCAACTTGATGACAGGAAAAACACGTGTAATGGCTATTCCCTAAGTTTACTTAGGGAATAGCCACTGCTATTAATTGCATCAGTAGCATGGGATCTTCTTAGTGTTTGGGTAATTGCCAGGTTCTTGTGGCCTGGTTTGACCTCTGTTGGAAACAGGATGCTGGGCTTGATGGATCCTTGGTCTGACCCAGCATGGCAGTTTATGTTCTTATTCCATCCTGCCAACAAAAGGTGGCTTTAGCATTCCATTTAAATCAGCACATTATATTGCCATTTTTCAATGAGAAGAATTGCAGGGGCCTGAAATCTTTACAGTTCTTAGATGTCAAGAGATAGGTAAAAGAATATTTAAAGATGACAATGAATGTTGTAATTCTGATTTTTTTTTTTTCAATGGTGCAAGTAAGGGGGAGACCAGCTCAAAGGTAACCATCTCAAGATGGATTAAAAAAGCCACAACGTCGGCATATTTACATCAGGGACTGCAAATGCCGGAGGGCATCAGGGCCCATTAAGCTAAAGCACAATCTTCATTGTGGACGGAGATAGCCAAAGTAAATCCGGTCAATATTAGTAAAGTGGCAACTTGGACAACTCTGCCAAATACTCTGCCAAATACTATAGATTGGCTATTCTCGAGACAGGATACTAATTTTGGGACAGCTGTTTTAAGAGCGAGATTGCAATCCACCCACCCATTGTAATGGGACTTTGATACATCCCACATGTTATTGACTGGTGGAGCAGAAGGACAAGTAAGGAGAAATTAATTACCTGATCCTTTTTTTTTCATTTACTTCTGCTACACCTGTCAAGAAACCCACCCTGGGATGTGCGAATTGGGCTACCTCGAGGAAAGTGTGATCAGATTGACTGAATTTTATAAACTAAAAAAAGGATTAATGAAAGGTTGTTACATTTTTGTTTTGTTTGCTAGTTGCTATAATTTAAATTTGGTATTGATAGTATATTGGCTGTGTCTGGTTCCATGCATGACATATGTATAGGTGATGTCATCAAAAAAGAAAATAACTCTGCCTCTGCTGGATGAGGGGACTTAAACCCACATGATCTTGACTGGGATAGCAAAGGTAAAGGAAAGGAAATTATTAGATAAGTCTTAATTTTTCCTTACATTTCTGTATTTCAGAAGGTACCCTAAACAGCGGTTGTTCCTATTTCCTCTGGCAAATAATGTATCATCAGTTTATCCATATTTTGGTTTTAGATTGTATACAGTGATAAGTAAAAACATAGGAAATATTTATATGGGGCAATTTTTAAAGTCCACATATTGCTTATAGGCTGATGGGTACTTTATATTCATGGGCTTGCAAGCACATTTTCAAAAATTCCTTTTGGAGTACTTCAGAAACTGCAAACCTTTACCTGCTGTATAGCAGGTGTAAGTCTGTGCCATGAATTCTGCACAGATATTTCAAAATTAAATTCCTGCACATTGTTTGCAGGCTCCACCTATCCCTTTACAACGCGGGGGGACGACGACAACATTGGTACCTTTACCTGTAAAGGGAGAGGGCAGTTTCAGTCCCCAGTTTTACCCAAGTAACTGCTTAAATTACCCAGGTAAATTCTTTTGAAATTTGACTTCATAGTATATATTGAATTCAAATAGGTGATTTGGCAGAATGGTGCAGATAGTATTGCCAAATTCCCCATAATATGACATTTTTAAATCTGAATTTTATTTAAATATTTCCAAAATGCATATTAACAGACTTCAAGTAATCATGTATCCATCTCCATAAATGATCTTGGCAGAGGTATATTACTCCAAATTATGCTTTTGTATGTTGTCAGTGCTACTGTTAAATGTTTTGATTCTTACTCTACAGGGAACTTTACAACTTAGAGGAGCAAAAGGAGAAGCTTATCACACAGATAAACAACTTCCAGAAGGAAGCACAGACCATAGGAAAGCAACTGGAAAAATACAAGTATGTAAAAGACAGGATGGGAGAAACCTCTTAGCAGACCTATGGAGAGTTCCTACACTAATGAAAAACACAAAGGGAACAAGCTAAAGTGTAATTGTAATCTCCTAGGACAAGCAGGATGGTAGTCCTCACAGATGGGTAACATAATCAGATGGGGCCCGGCACGGAAAACTTTTGTCAAAGTTTCTAGAAGCTTCGACTGGCCCAGCATGCCACTGTATGCGTGTCCACGCGAGGTCCCCCTTCAGTCTCCTTTTTTCCATGGTGAAGTTGTTTGCGGTGCTTGGAGTTCATTTGTGCTCTCTTTTTTCCTGCTTTTAAGCAAGTCTTTCTCCCATTCTTTGCGGGTCATCCTTCCCCAGGACGGTGTCCCTTAGGCGCAGTACAGTGGTTATTTTTTACCATTCAACCTTTTTCGCGGTCGATTCCCGGCAGCTTGCTTCTCTGTGACTGCTGACTATTGCTCACTGGCTCATTTTCATGGCATCGTCTGGTTTTCGCCGATGCCCCCAGTGCCCACGGACCATATCCATTATGGACCCACATGAGGTTTGCATCCTCTGCCTGAAGGCTTCGCATGACATCTGAGGGTGTCTGCTGCATGATCAGATGACCCCCAAGGGCCATCATGCTCGTCTCGACAAAATAGAGAAACTTTTTGGCCCCAAAAAGTCCATTCCATCTACACCGGCTTCAGAATCCCCAAGGCCCGGGGGTGGGGGGAACCTCTAGATACGCTTTATCTCTCTACACCCCTGGCAGCTACTTCCAAGGACTGAGAGTTGATCAGCCCTTGCCACTATTGGTGCTTTTTCAGACATTGGGTTCCTCCACTTCCTCGGTGCCGGGGAAGGACCGGACCAAGCACCGTGGGAAACCTCGAAAGCATCGCCGCCGGTCGCCGTCTGTGCATGTCTCTTGCTTCAGTGCGGCACTGGCAGCCACTGTGCTGCCACTGAAGAGGCCCTGTGGTGAGGAGGCCCCACCCTCCAGCAGACCTAGGAGTCCTAGGTGTTCCTCATCTACATTGGTGCCAGGCACCAAGCCTCCTCAGGGCTCTGGTGATGCCTTGTCCCCCTCCATCAGTCCTGTTTTCACCGGACTTCCAGGAGGAGTTGGACCGTAGGGTGCAGTGTGTGGTGCTCCAAGCTTTATGGGGCATTGAATTGCCACAGCACCAGTCCCTATACCGGTGCCGGAGCCTGTATCATCTCTATTATCGCCTCTGCTCGAGCATCTGGATGTCCTTCTCAGAGCTCTTCAGACGCAGCCAGTGACTGGGGGACCATCTGTTCCCCCAACGGCCACTGATACCCTCCTCGGGAGCAATTCCCATCACTGGGTCCGAGGAGGAGGAAGACATCACCAACTGCTGGCACAGTCCAGTGCTTTAGTCCCGAGGCCACAATTACCCCAAGCCTGTGCCCTGGGCCATCGGGCCTTCCGCGGCCATCAGCACCCTCAATGCCACCAGTGCCCTCTGGTCCCTCGATGCCCAGACTGTGAAAGGTCTGGACAGGCCTCACCCACATAAGCCTCTGGGAACCTAAGCAAGGGGGAGGACCCGTATGATCCATGGGGAGATGAATCTTCCGAGTATTCCTCTGAAGAGACTGGTTGGCCTCCTCCCAGAACCTTCACCACCAGAGGAAAGGCGTCAGTCTCCCCTGAAGGACTTTTCCTTTGTGGGGCTTGTGAAGGCCATGGCCAAAGCCATTCCCTTCCAACTCCTGAGGAGGATGCACAACATAAGATGCTGGAAGTTCTCCAGTTTGTCGATGCACCTAAGGAGATAGTGGCTGTTCCTATCCACGACATCTTCAAGGATCTTCACCTTAGGATGTGGGAACACCTGATATCAATTTCTCTGGTGAACAGGAAGGCGGACGCCACTTACCTGGTGCAACAGGCCTTAGGTTTTGAGAAATGCCATCTCCACCAATCTGTGGTTGTGGAGTCCGCTTTCAAAGAGGCCAAGCGTTCTCGCACCCATTCCTCCTCCCCTCCCTGGGGCGAGATAGGGAGCTGGATTACTTAGGTAGAAAGGTCTTTCAGGGCGCTATGCTCATCGCTCGTATCGCCTCCTATCAGTTATACATGACCCAGTACAACCGGAACCTGTGGAAACAGGTCCAGGAACTTGCAGAGAATGTCTGCCGCAGCTACAACAGCAATCATTCTCTGCTGTTGTACAACAGGGCCTAGAAGCCGGTAAACACAAGGTGTTTTTGAAAAGGCAGCACAGGTGGCCGCCATGGGCATCGGTGCCCATAGGATGGCCTGCCTCTGTTCTTCAGACCTTTGTCCAGAGGAAAATCTGTTTGGGGATGAGGTCAGGGATGCGGTAACTCAGCTTAAAGGATCACCATGAAACCCTTCAACAGCTATCCACTAGTGCATATGACCCACCCTCCTGTGCCAGGAAATCTTCACAACTGACTTCCAGGAAGTCCTTTTATCAGCAGCCGAAGTATTATCCTCCAGCCACCTAGACTTGCACATCCCAGGCTGGTTCTAGAGGTTGCCCCTGTCAACAGCAAACTCCCAGGGCCAAGCCGGCTTTCCAGCAGGGCCCGCCTATGGGCTTTTAACTGGAGGCAAAGGAGCAGGAGTCAATGCGTCGTACCCCTGGCACTCAATTCCCCGGTGGTGGGGGAAAGGCTTCTTGGCTTCACCCACCGCTGGCCGCTCATCACATCTGAACGGTGGGTCCTCGCCATCGTTCGCGAGGGGTATTTCTTTTTTTTTTTTCTCCTAATTTAACATTACAGCAAGACAACATCTTACTAAAAGAAAATGGATATGCAAGTTCAATACATAAGAAAATTTTCATTTTTATCAAATTACAGAACAATTGCAGCTCCCCTTAAAGAAACGTAGGCCTGAGGGCATGAAAATAATTGGAGACTTAATACCTTAACTGTTTAAGAAGTTTGTTCTATTAACATGACAAAATACAGGAGTCTTATTTACTTTATGAACCTAGCTCTAGGACTATTTAATGGGGGGTTAAAACAACCCTCCTAGCATTAAGAAAAGATTTTAATTGCTCCGGGTAGAAGAAAATAAAGCATTCTGTTGAAGACTTAATTACACACAGGAATATTTTAACACAAATGAGAACCCCAAAGAGACTACTTGAGCTCTTAATACTAAAAATTCTGGAGCAAAATCTGGATATATACGAATCTGTATGCCCCTAAAGGGCACGTCCATATTCCTAAAATATCTTTTCATTATTTCACTAACATCCCTCTCAGTAATAAATGATACCATTAACGTAGCACATTCATAGAATTCAGAAGTGGAGTCTTCCAAAAATTTAGTAAGATTCCCTTTAGCTGCAATATTTTGAGAAATTTCTCGGTTTTTAGCATAAACTGGTAAGTAAAAAAGGTTATTAACTGAAGGGATTTCTCCCTCCTGAAATTTCAAAACCTCCGAGAAATATTTTCTCAATGACACATAAGAGAGTTCACCCACTATCTTTGGGAAATTTATAAATCTTAAGTTCAGGTGTCTTGAGTGGTTTTCCAAATGTTCCAACCTGCGTGATACAGCGTTGAAATCTTTCACCATCTTAGCTTTATATTCCTGATTCCTCATCAGCTCTGTTTCCACAGTCTCCATTCGTGGCCTTATTTCTTCTATCTGTGCATCATGTGAGTCAATCTTCTGGCCAAAAGCATCCATTTTATCATTAATTTCACCCACAACATTCCCTAATGTAGTCACTAGGTCCCATATAGTATCCAGCGTGATTGTAGCTGGCTTTAATGGCATTTGGAAGCAGGGATGCTGGGAAAACTCACCCACTTCCAGCACAGGTGAAATTCCAGCCAGCAAATTCCTCCCAGTTCCAGCAGCTGGTCTCTCCGATACTTCCTTCTCTCTCTCCCGGATCGGAGTTGACTCGGGGACGCCGAGGCCAATCCCTCTGCTTCTGATGTTTCCTGCTCCTCCGAGGTCTGTATCGAAGTCACAGCTGCTCCTACTCTCTGGCTTCCGTTGGGTTTGCCTGAGCCGCGTCATAGCTCAGCGACCCAGCTGCCTCAGAGAGGTCAGGGAGAACTGCTATCGCGGGCTTCCGAGGATCCGGGAGGCTAAGCGTAATTTTCCCCAGCAAAACCAGTGCTCCACCGCTAGTTCCTGCAGCGGGGGTTTCTCCTCCCATTTCAAGCTCCTTCACAGGTATGTGAAATGTTATCAATCGCTGAGTCGTTAGCTCCAGGTCCGAAGGAAAGACATGGAGCTTTCCCTTCCTTTTCGCAGGCATTATTTCAGAAACCTAAATTGCAGAAATCAGAGCTCAGCGTTCACGTAACCTGTTCACGCCGCCATATTGCCACCTGCGAGGGGTATTTCTGAACTTCAGTGACGTCCCAACAGACTGTACCCCATGTCCATCATGGGGGTTGTCCATCCCGCAGGATATATTTCTAACGGAACTCTCTACCCTTCTAGCGGCAGGAGCAGTAGAACCCATTCCCCATTGTCAGCAAGGGTAAGGGTTTTACTCGAGGTATTTCCTGATACCAAAGAGAATTGATACACCCCATTCTCGATCTCAGGGCCTTGAACAAATTCTTCCACAAGGAAAAGTTCAAGATGGTCTCTCTGGACATTCTAATGCCACTCCTCAGGAGAGGAGACTGGCTCTGTTCCCTCGATCTCAAAGATGCCTAGGCTCATATTGCCATCCTCCCGAGGCACAGAAAGTACCTCCGCCTCATGGTGAGGCAAGCTCACTACCAGTACAGAGTACCGCCGTTTGGCTTGGCATCAGCTCCTCGAGTCTTCACCAAATACCTAGCAGTGGTTGCAGCGCACCTCAGACATCAGGGGGTGCATGTCTTCCTTTACCTAGACGAATGGTTGGTCAAAAGCAACTCCCGTGAAGGAGCGTTGAGCATTTTGACCCTTACCATACAGGTGCTGCACTTTCTGGGGTTTGTAGTCAACTACCCGAAGGCCAACCTCTACCTGTCCCCTCCAGCTAGACTTCATTGGAGCCAGGCTGGACACGACTCCAGTGAGGACGTTTTTGCCCCACGATTGGGCTCTTGCCCTGTCCTCGCTGGTGGCCTTGGTGGGCAGCAGTCAGCAGGTAACTGCTCATCTCCTGCTTCTATTTCTGGGCAGCTTCTGTCCATGTCACCCCTTTGGCCCGTCTCTGCATGCGCAAGGCGCAATGGACTCTGCGGTCGCAGTGACAGCAGGCATCCCAGGCCCTTGGTGCTCCAGTCCCCGTCTTGCAGCCCCTGAGGATTTCCCTGTCCTGATGGGAGAATCTCTCCAATCTGGAACAGGGGGTTCCTTTCCAACCTGCGTTACCTCAAGTAGTCCTTACCACAGATGCCTCCCCCCACGGCTGGGGGTGCATGTGGACAGCCTTCACATGCAAGAGCACTGGATAGCTCAGGAAGCTTAGTCCCAGATAATCTTCTTGGAGCTTCGGGCGATCCGCTATGTGCTCTTGGCACTTCAAGATCAGCTGTCCCACAAAGCAGTCCTGATTCGGACAATCAGGTAGCAATATGGTATATCAAGCAGGGAGGCACAGGATCGTACCTCCTCTGTCAGGAGGCAGTGCAGATCTGGGCTTGGGCTCTGTCGCAGGGTATTTTCCTAGCGTGTAGCTAGATGGACTCAGGACCAATGGGTATTGTGCTCTCCTGATAGCAGATGGGAGACTGAGTCAGATTTCAAAGCTGACGTCACTCTACATATACCCATGCAGCAAGCTTAGCTCTTCAGTATTTCTCCATCTCCATAGCAGATGCGGACACTATCCAAAAGAGAATAGTGTAACATTTTCAACAAAGAAGAAAAGAAAATTTACCTGTTAAGAAGAGAGCCCCGCTTCTCCTGTGGTGAAACCTAACGGTCCCGCCTACAGTCGAGACATTCCTGAGGTGATTTCGATATCCCTCAGAGGTGAGCCTTGGTCCGGCAGCCAATTCCCGGCGTGGACTTTCTCAGGGTGGCTAAAAGGCAGCGGGTGTAGATTCGAGCGCGGCAGTGAAGGTATTCCCCTCTCCCCCGCAGCTGGAGACCTCCCAGCACGCAACCAGTAAGCGCCAAGACCAGG
The DNA here is from genome assembly GCF_901001135.1 of Rhinatrema bivittatum. Lineage (NCBI taxonomy): Eukaryota > Metazoa > Chordata > Amphibia > Gymnophiona > Rhinatrematidae > Rhinatrema > Rhinatrema bivittatum. The sequence goes on from NC_042618.1 coordinate 102,736,278, forward strand.
TAAGGTAGAAACCTTTACTTTTAAGTCTCCGGTCTCCAAGGTTCGAATAGCCGTACAGATCTTCCTCCTGATGAGGTTTGAAATCGGGTTGAGCAGCCCTCCTTTGGCTAGGCCCCGATTCGGTTCGAGGGTCCACACAGGTGGAGACCCTCCCGGGGGGTCGCCGTTTTGCCATCGGAGTCGTCTGTGCCATTTTCCCCCCTCGACTGACAGTACGCGTGGGGCAGGCCGGAGGTCTGAGGCGCCTAACTTGAGCGCGCCAGTAAAGCCACATGCTTGACTGCGTGCACAGCGGCGTGCACAACTAGGCCGCATGCACAGCTGTGCGAATAACTGCACCGTGCGCAGAAAGTTCGTAGTTCGTACACACAACTTGTGCGCGCGTAGTACGCATAACTTCTGCGCATCCAATCAGAACACCCTGGTGGAGGGTCTTCGTCCGACGGCCCGCCATTTCCCCTTCCTGCAAGCGGCACAGCAGCTGATCGATTTGGAGTGGAATGCGCCGGAGGCCTCATTCAAAGGGGGTCGGGCCCTGTTTGGCATGTACCCCCTGGACCCGGCAATCAAGGATATGCTGGCGTGCCCCAAGGTGGACGCCATAGTTAGCGCTGTGGTCAAGCGCACTACCATTCCAGTGGAGGGGGGGGGGCGGCCCTCAAGGAGGCTCATGACCGCCTGGACGCCATCCTGAAACAAACCTTTGAGGTGGCAACTCTGTCTCTGCGGATCGCAACCTGCTGCACATTGGTGATGCGTTCCTGTTTGTCACAGGTCAGGAACAATGCCCCGGCAGCAGACATGGAGTCAGCTCTCTCGTTCCTCAAGGATGCCGCCTCCGACCTAGTCCGTACGACAGCCAAGGGGGTCTCACCCTCAGTAGCAGCCAGGAGGCAGCTCTGGATACGGAACTGGTCAGCCGATGCTCCTTCTAAGACACGTCTCACTAGAATGCCGTTCAAGGGTTCTCTTCTGTTCGGCAGCGACCTAGATAAACTGGCCGGCACATGGGGCGCCTCTCCAGTACCTCGACTGCCGGAAGACAGGTCCAAGAGGAACCAGCGCACCTTTCCGAGGCCCTCCATAGGTAGAAGCTCCCAACGCTTCACTCCCTATAGGAGTCGCTACCAGGCACCTCGTCCTCAGGCCAGGAACCAGTCCTTTCGGACCAAGCAGCACAAGAGGGGAGCCGGCTCGGGTTCAGGTCCCGGCCGCGCCTCACAATGAGAATCAGCCGATCCATCCGGGGGACGAAGCCATAGGGGGCAGGTTAACCCTCTTCTACCCCAGATGGGTCGAGATTACGTCGGACCGGTGGGTTCTCGCCATCATCCGAGAGGGGTATTTTCTGGACTTCCATCACATCCCTCCGGACAGGTTTGTGGAATCTCCGTGTCCAATCCACAAGAAGGCGGCATTGGAAGCTACCCTGGCGAGGCTCATGTCCTTGAAAGCCATAATCCCAGTACCTGCATGGAAAATGGATTCTGGGCACTATTCCATTTATTTCATGGTACCCAAGAAAGAGGGCACTTTCCGGCCCGTTTTGGACCTCAAGTCAGTCAACCGATACTTAAAGGTCCTGAGATTTCGCATGGAAACCCTGCGCTCAGTCAAGACCGCAGTACAGCCAGGGGAATTCCTCACGGCCTTAGACTTGTCAGAAGCCTACCTGCATATCCCGATCCATCGGGATCATCAGCGCTACCTACGCTTCAAGGTTCTGGGACGACACTTCCAATTCCGGGCTTTGCCCTTCGGGTTAGCCACAGCGCCGCGGACCTTCTCCAAGGTGATCGTAGTGGTAGCAGCGGCGCTCAGACAGGAAGGAATCCTTGTCCATCCATACCTAGACAATTGGCTGATCAGGGCGAAATCACGAGAGGAGAGCCATCGGACAACCAGCAGAGTGGTCTCCCTTCTGGAAAGCCTGGGATGGGTAGTCAACCTAAACAAGAGTTGCCTACAACCTTCCCAATCACTGGAATACCTGGGAGTCCGGTTCGATACCTAGGCAGACAAAGTCAGCCTAACCACCAAGAGAAGGTTAAAGCTCCAGACTCGTTTACGGTCCTTGATGGGAGCCAGCCGACCCATAGCTTGGGATTACCTGCAGGTTCCCGTTCTCATGGCATCCACCCTGGAAGTGGTACCATGGGCGCGGGCCCATATGAGACCACTGCAACGCTCCCTCCTCTCTTGATGGAGCCCACGCTTCCGGAATTACTCCGTGCATCCTCCCCTACCCGCCAGAGTGCGGACCCAGCTACGGTGGTGGTTGCAGTCCAACCACACGAGCAGGGGGTCGAAGATGTCCTCCCCCACGTGGACCCTGCTCACCACAGATGCCAGCCTGAGCGGATGGGGAGCACACTGCAAAGAGCTCACCGCCAAAGGGCGGTGGAGCAGAGAAGAGTCAGGGTGGAACATCAACCGCCTAGAGGCACGGGCAGTCCAGTTAGCCTGCCTGCAATTTGCTCCCAGACTGCGGAACAGAGCAGTCAGAGTGGTGTCCGACAACGCCACCACGGTGGCATACATCAACCGACAAGGCGGAACCAGAAGCCAACAGGTGTCCCTAGAGATAGCCCCGCTGATGGCTTGGGCAGAGGCGAATCTCCAGGACTTCGCCGTCCACATTGCCGGAAGGGACAACACCACTGCAGACTTCCTCAGCAGGGAAAGCCTAAATCCGGGAGAATGGCAGTTGTCCCCCACAGCCTTCCAGGTGATTGTGGATCAGTGGGGGACTCCGGACATGGACCTACTGGCGGACAGGTCCAATGCTCAAGTACCCAGATACTTCAGCCGCAAGCGAGATCCGTTCTCTCACTGGATCGACGCGCTGGTTCAGCCATGGCCTCCAGGGACCCTGCTATACGCTTTTCCCCCGTGGCCACTGCTGGGTGCCCTTGTACACAAGATTCAGAGACACAGAGGCCTAGTTCTTCTAGTGGCACCAGACTGGCCAAGAAGACCCTGGTACGCGGACATGAGAAGACTACTGACAGAGGAGCCCTTTCCCCTGCCTCCTCTTAGGGACCTGCCACGTCAAGGTCCCATCCTCCACGAATATCCGGCTCAGTTCTCTCTTACGGTCTGGCCATTGAGAGGGCTAGGCTGAAGAAAAGAGGATACTCTGAGCCGGTGATAGATACACTCCTCCGAACCCGCAAGTTTTCCACGTCCCTCACCTACATAAGGATCTGGAGATTATTTGAAGCCTGGTGCGACACTCATGGCACCAATCCACATGCGACCACAATCCCTATGGTTCTGGATTTCTTGCAGGATGGGCTTCAGAAGGGTCTCTCCCTAATCTCCATCAAGGTTCAGGTGGCGGCACTGTCTTGCTACGGTCCCAGGAGGGATGGCAAGACCATTGCCACGCACCCAGATGTTTCCCGCTTCCTGAAAGGAGTCAAGCACATTCGTCCGCCACTGATGTGGCCAGTGCCCCTGTGGAACCTCAACATAGTTTTGGATTTCCTCGCGGGATCCACCTTCAGACCCCTCCGGGGTCTGTCTCTCCGTTCTCTAACTTTGAAGATGGTGTTCTTGCTGGCAGTGTGTTCAGCACGCCGCATCTCAGAGCTACAAGCACTGTCCTGCTGTGATCCGTTTCTCAGAATCACTCCAGAAGCTATCCATCTTCGCACGGTTCCTTCCTTCTTACCCAAAGTAGTCTCACACTTTCACCTCAACCAAACCATATCCCTGCCGACCACGGCGGGTTTGAAGAAATCGGAAGAAGGGCGTTTGCTGCGCCATCTCGACATCGGCAGATTGCTGCCCAGATACCTGGAAATGACAGAAGCGATACGAAAGACGGACCATCTATTCGTCCTTCACAGCGGGAAGAAACAAGGGGAAGCGGCCTCACGGCCCACCATCGCCCGCTGGATCAAAGAAGTTATCAGAGCAGCCTACATAGAGTCCGGGAAGCCACCGCCTCTGCAGGTCAAGGCTCATTCCACCAGAGCGCAGGCGGCCTCTTGGGCAGAATCTAGGATGCTGTCGCCCGCGGAGATATGTAAGGCGGCGACGTGGTCCTCCCTCCATACCTTCTCTAGGTTTTACCGTCTGGACGTCCAGGCCAGGGAGGACACAGCATTTGCGAGGGCAGTCCTACGCGGTCCTCAGGCAGCCTCCCACCCAGTCCGGGAGTAGCTTTTGTACATCCCACTTGTTCTGAGTCCATCTGCTACACGCTAGGAAATGTAGAGATTACTTACCTGATAATCTCTTTTTCCTTAGTGTATGCAGATGGACTCACCATCCCGCCCAGCTGCCGGTAGACATGGGTTTCACCAATTCAAGGTAAGGCATGTCATTTCTTACACGAGAGCGTCCACTCTACCAGGTGTCGACGCCTTCCGGTTGGGAACGCTGGCGGTCTCCAGCTCCTTTCAATCGGCCAGGGGAATCCTGTTTCATTAATTATTTGATCGGTCAGTACACATATTTCCATAGCAGCTTTTGCAAGGTAGATTACTAAGTTGCTTCACTTCCTGTGGGGGTATATGTACCCGTGCTGACGTCAGATCCGTCTCCAACTGCTAGCACGAGCACACTATACCCACTTGTTCTGAGTCCATCTGCATACACTAAGGAAAAGGAGATTATCAGGTAAGTAATCTCTACATTTTCCCAAATTACAAATGCTAGGCTGCGATATATCTTGGAGCGGAATGATTTTTATACTTTGGTGCAATTATTTGTTCTTTCATTCATAGAATACTGCAGTGGTTTATATATGGGATTAATGGAGTGTAGAAAAATTAACTAGTCCTTACAGGTTTATGATATATTAGACAAATAAATTGGTGCAATAAAAGTTGATGTCCCCCTAGAATGAACTTATGAAAGCATATAAAACTTTGGTCCTTTGTCCCTCCCGATGCAGCCTGTGGGGCAAAACACAGTAACCATGTCGGGGGACATCAACTTTCATTGCACCAATTTATTTGTCTAAGATTGAGGAGTTTCTTTGGAGTAAAGACAAGATATCATAAACCTGTAAGGACTAGTTAATTTTTCTACACTCCGTTGCTCTATATGATGATATATCGAGAATGGATCTATTCTCTGGCTGCTTCTGTGGCTTGCCTTATATATGGGATTGCCAGGAACCAGAATTGCAAAATTCTGCTGCAAAATTAGCTATGCGTGGCCGGCCTTGGGACCATGTTACATTGGTTGCCACTCCTACTTTGTATTCGTTGTAAATTTCTGGTTTTAATTTTTAAAACATTGAAAGTGGACGGCCCATTATATTTACAGAATTTATTATAATTTTACATCACAGATCGGTCTCTTCATTCCCAAGATCTGAGATTGTTGAAAGTCCCTTCTGTTAGAGAGGCTTGCTTATGCAAAACAAGGAAGCAGGATTTCTGTTATTTCGAAAACAACTGAAAACTTTATTTTTAGAATCTTATGAGAAGTGAAGTTATAACTATTAACCTGTATTTTTAGTTATTTTTGTAAGCTTTTTAGGGGAGTGTATCTGTATTGCATGAATATATTTGATTTGTATTTTGTTTATTGTAACCCGCCAAGCACAAGGCGCAGTTGCTTACCTGTAACAGGTGTTCTCCTAGGACAGCAGGATGTTAGTCCTCACATATGGGTGACATCATCCGATGGAGCAGGGTACGGAAAACTTTCATCAAAGTTTCTAGAAGCTTTGACTAACACACTGAGCTTGCCCAGCATGGTGCTATCCACGTGTCCATGCAAGGTCCCCCTTCAGTCTTGAAATATAGACAAAAACACACAAGCAAAAAAAAAAATAAAACAAACCAAAAGGAGAACCCAACTCCATGAGGACATGGGCGGGATTCCTGAGGACTCGCATCCTGCTGTCCTATGAGAACACTTGTTACAAGTAAGTAACTGCGCTTTCTCGTAGTACAAGCAGGATGATAGTCCTCACATGTGGGTGAATACCAAGCTCCAGATTGTCTCTGGCCACTATAGGGACCACAGCGACCAACCAAAGTGCCAACAGGCACAGCAAGAACTGCGGCGCCATGGGCCGAATAGGGACTGTCTGGTTCCCACAGAGTACAGAAGGAAAAATTGGGTTCAGGACTGGAACAGGTTGCGGAGGATGGATTGACCAAAGGCACTGTCCTGACGCCCGTCCTTGTCCAAACAGTAATGAGCAGCAAACATGTGAAGAGAACTCCAGGTTGCGGCCCGGCAAATCTCGACAACGGGGACTGCGCTCAAATGAGCTACCAATGCCGCCATGGCCCGCACAGAGTGAGCCTTTACTCTGCCGGCAAGCAGGAGGCCTGCCTGCTGATAGCAAAAGGCAATGCAATCCACCAACCAGTTCAACAGGGTCTGATTCCCAGTTTGTTGGAATCAAAAGATACGAAGAGCTGGGTGGACTATCTGTGACTTGCCGTACGATTCAGAAAGAAAGCCCTTTTGCAGTCAAAGGTGTGAATGGCTCGCTCCCCTGAGTGGGCATGAAGCCTGGGGAAGATGATGGGTAACACGGTGGACTGATTTAGTTGTAAATCTGATACCACCATGGGCAGGAACTTCGGATGCATACGTAACACCACACGATCATGGAAGAACTTTGTGTATGGTGGGTAGGTCACCAGAGCTTGAAGCTCACTGACCCTACGAGCTGAAGTAATTGCCACCAGAAACAGAACTTTCCAGGTGAGGAACTTCAGGTTGCAAGATTGCAGTTCGCATGAGATGTGCCAGGACAACATTGAGTACCCAAGCTGCAACAGGAGGCCGAAGAGGGGGCTTCAGCTGGAGGAGGCCCCGCATGAACCGGCCTACCAGCGACACCCCAATGGTATGCACTGACAGCACTCAGGTGGACCCTGACCGAGCTGGTCTGAAGCCTTGACTCGGAGAAGTGCCACAAGTAGTCCAATATCTAAGGGAGGGGCCAGGAGAAGGGATCCAAGCCATGCCCTGCACACCAGATGGAAGTTCTCGTCCACTTCAAACTGTAGGACTTTCTGGTGGAGGGTTTTCAGGACACCACCAGTACCTGGGAGACGCAGTCCGAGAGCACCAGAGGCTGAAGGAATATGCGCTCAACATCCAAGCCATCAGGGCCAAAGCCCAGAGGTTTAGATGGCGCAGGGTGCCCTAATTCTGAGAGGTGAGATTGGGCGCCATCCCCAGCCGGACGGGGGCCCGCACCAAGTCCTGCAGAAGCGGGAACCAGACTTGACGTGGTCAAAAAGGCGCCTCCAGGATCATAGACCTGCCGTCCTGTTGCAGCTTCAACAACATCTTCAGCAGGAGCGGCAAAGGGGGGTACGCACATAGCAGGCCTCTCCCCCAGTGGAGGGAGAAGGCATCGCAGATTGGATGTTTGTCCCCCGACAATAGGGAGCAGAACTTGCTCACCTTGTAGTTGTGAGGGGAGGCGAAGAGGTCCAGCAGCAAAACAGCTCAGTCTCCACTCCTGGTTGGAGGAACCATTCGTGAGGCTGAAAGAAGCGACTTAAGCGATCCACCAGGGCATTCAGATGATCCGGCAGGTAATCAAGGATATGCGGCTTAAAGCACCAAATGCCTAATTTAATGCTCCTTACTGAACTAGTTCAACCTATTTTAACTGTAGTCAACCATCAGGACATATTACCATGAAACACTCAATCCCCCAATTAAATGCCTTTTTGTTACCGAAAACTAATGGCACGCCCTATGTAATGTACGACCCATATTTTTTGATACAGGTGCCCTTTTGTAAACCGTTATGATGGTGAATAACTTAATGACGGTATATAAAAACTCCTAAATAAATAAATAAAATACATGGCATGCAGACGCAACCTGCGAGAGGTCCCAAGTCCTCTTCACCACCTCCAGGCACAGCAGGAATGAGCCTGTACCTCCCTGCTTGTTGATGTACCACATCGCAACTTGGTTGTCCGTCCAAATCAAGCCTTCCTTGGACAACAACTGGTCCCTGAACACCCACAAGGCGTACCAGATTGCCCGGAACTCCAGGAAGTTTATCTGACAGCAGGCTTCAGAAGCAGTCCAGAGACCTTGCATGTGGATACCATTCACATGAGCTCCCCAGCCCTGAGGGGAAGCATTGATGATGAGAATCGCCTGGGGCGGAGAGGATTAGAAGGGAAGTCCTTTTTCCAGGTTGGAAAGATCTTCCCACCAGGGTAGAGACTCTTACAGAGCATCCATGATTGCAACAGGAGCCTCAAGATCCTGGGAAGCCTGTCGCCACTGGTACCGCAAGGTCCATTGGGCCATCCTCATGCAGAGGCGAGCCAGATGGTTCACATGGACAGAGGCTGCCAAGTGCACCACAGGTGGAGCAGAAGGCAGGCTGGTACCTTCTGGCTGTTCTGAATAAGGGTAGCCAGCGAGGCAAGGGCGATTGCTCGATCCCTGGGCAAAAAAGCTTTTGCCTGTGCCTTGTCTAGTCTGGCGCCTAAGAAGTCCAGCTGAGGAGACGAGCAGAGATGAGACTTGGGGAAGTTGGTAACAAACCCCAAAGCCTGCACCGTCAGGGCCAGAGCATGCAAGGCTCCTGTGCGGGAGTCTCTCTTAAGCATCCAGTTGTCCAAGTAGGGGAACACGTGCACCGAGTGATGCTTGAGGTAGGTAGCCACCACTGCTAGGCATTTGGTAAAATTGCGGGCAGGTGATGCCAGCCTGAAGGGCAGCACTTTGTACTGGTAATGTGCTTTCCCCACCATGAAGCAGAGGTACTTCTGGAGGCTGGGCAAGATAGCAATGTGCACATAAGGCTCCTTGAGATCGAGGGAGTAAAGCCAGTCTCCTCCTCTGAGGAGCGGGAGCAGCATGCCCGGAGAGACCATCTTGAACTTTTCTCTTATGAGAAACTTGTTCAATGCCCAGAGGGTGCAAGCCACCCTTCTTTTTCGGAATGAGGAAACACCTCGAATAGAACCCTCGGCCCCGCTGAAGGCAAGGGACTGGTTCCACCGCGCCCGCCATGAGGAGAGCAGTAAGTTCTGCCTGAAGTATGATCTGGTGGACAGACGAACCCCACGATGGACATGGGGGAGAGGTCTCCGGGAGCCGACTGAAGTTTAGATGGTAACCCTGATGGATGTTAGTGAGGACCCATCGGTCTAACATGATCTTTTCCCAGCGATGGACGAAGCTCAAGAGCCTGCCTCCGACCAGGGGATCCGTCATGGGTACGGTCAACTGGCCTCTTCCTCGCCGCCATCAAAAGCCCATGGCCAGGGCTTGCTGAGTCGCCAGCTGGGGCCTTGGCACTCGCTGGCAAGGGCTGTCCCTGGAGCCTGGTGCAAGGCGTGCAAGCCCTGGAAGCTGGAGGATAGCACTTCCTCTGCCTGTAAAATGGCTTTCGGGAATCTGGCCTAGAGGACATCCTGACTGAGGACGGGGCGTCAGAAGCACTAGCGGAAAGCTGTTGAAGGGTGTCGTGATAGTCCTTCAATAGCACTACCGCATCCCAGACTTTATCCCCGAAGAGGTTTTCACCTGTGCAGGGGAGTCGGCTAGCCTGTTTTGGACCTCCGGCCGGAAGTCAGAGGCTCTGAGCCATGCCATTCTCCTGGCGCCGATGCCAACTGTAGCTTCGCGGGCCGCCATCTCAAATACAACATAGGTGGAACGCACTTTGTGCTTCCCAGCCTCGAGACCCAGCAGGACAATGGCCGAAAGGGGCCTCCTGTTGTTGACCTGAACCCGTTTTCAGAGATTGAGGTTATATTGGGTCATATGGAGCTGGTAGGCGGCGATGCGGGCCACCAGCATGACGCCTTGGAAGACTTTCCTGCCTAGGGCATCCAGCTCCCTGTGCTCACGTCTTGAAGTGGCGAAAGCATGGGTGCGGGAGCGCTGGGCCTTTTTCAGAGCAGACTCCACAACCACTGACTGGTGGGGGAGGTGCCGCTTCTCAAACCCCACAGCCTGCCGCACCAAGTAGGTGGCGTCAGCCTATCTATTGACAGGGGAGATAGAAACGGGGTGCTCCCAAATGCGGAGGAGGAGGTCCTTGAATATGTCCTGGATAGGAACCGCCATGATCTCCTTAGGAGCGTCAATGAACTGGAGAACCTCCAGCATCTTATGTTGAGCGTCCTCCTCAGTGAGCATTTGAAAGGGAATGGCCTCAGCCATAGCCCTGACAAATCCTGTAAAGTACAGGTCCTTGGAGGGGCAACTAGCGCCGTTCCTCCAGAGGGGAAGGCTCAGAAAGGGAGTCATCCGAATAAACGGAGGATGACTCCATGGAGTCATCACCCCAAGGGTCATATGGCCCTTCCTCCTCACTGGGACCAGCATGCTGTGGGCGAGGTCCATGAGGGGGCAACATCCCTGGGCTCCGATGCCTTCGGAAGCCTCAAGGGCACCGTGGGAATCGACTGTTCCCCTGTCATCGAGTGGGACCGGAGGCCTTGAGAGCCCAGAAGGACCTGGCAAGGCTCAGGGAACCGTGGTCTGGGAAACACAGTACCAGCCGTATCTTCCTCCTCTGAGTACCCAGGAATCAGGATCGCTCCCTTGGAGAGCATCGGTGGCCGCTGGGGAACAGAGGGTCCCTCGGGCACCGGCTGTGTCGGAAGAGCGCCCAGGAGGACGTCCATGTGCTCCAGCAGGGGTGCTAGCATCTATGGCGGAAGCTTGGGCACCAGTATAGGGTTCAATGGCATCGACAGCTCAACGCTCTGGAGAGCCTTAAGCATCGCGGACTGCACCCTGCGGTCCATCTCCTCCTGAAAGTTTGGAGTAGCCAGGACTGAGGGAGGGGGACGAGGTGTCACCGGCTCTTCCTCAGGTCTCCGAGGTGGCACGGTGCCTGGCACCAGTGTCTGTGGGGAACACCTAGGACTATCGGGGGCATTGGAGGATGGGGCCTCCAATGGCTGGTGTGGCTTTGGTGGTGGCCCGGCAGTCGCCGGTGCTGCTCCGGACCAGAGCTGTGCGTTCACAGTGACCGGTAGTGATGCTTGTGGGATCTCCCTCGGTGCTTGGCCCTGTTCTTTCCCCGGTGCCAAGGAAGCAGAAGATCCCAATATCTGGGAGAGTGGGGAAACCATTGATCTATCACCGTCCCCGCAATCCTTGGAGGTACTGGTGAGAGGAACAGCCAGGGGAAGTGTGTCAAGGGGCTCTCCGCAACCTCTCAGCAGTGATGGAGCCGACACAGGAATAGGAGACTGGGGCCCTGAGAAGTTTCTTCATCTCTATCGAGGTGCTCCCGACGCCCTTTGGGGGGGTCATCTGGTCACACAAATGGGCCACCCACGGACGTTGTGTGAGGCCCCCCAGGCAGAGGTTCCAAACCTCATGCGGATCCGTGATAGACATGATCTGGGGGCACTGACGAAAACTAGTCTATGCCATGAAAAAACACCCAGGGTGCAGTTGATGACTGGCAGTCACCGTGCAGCGAAGTCGGGAATCGACCGCAAAGTTGGATGACAGGTAAGAAAACTACCTACCACACCGAGGAGTCACCACCCGTGAAGGGGACCCAATGAGGAATTTGGAAAAACTCAAAAACTATCGAGAAAAGTACGAGAAATTTGAGAGCTCCATGAACCGCGAGGCAATTCACCGCGGAAAAGAAGAGACTGAAGGGGGACCTCGCGTGGACGTGCATATAGCAGCATGCTGGGCATGCTCAATGTGCTAGTCAAAGCTTCTGGAAACTTTGAAAAAAGTTTTCCATGCCAGGCTCTGTCACCCACATGTGAGGATTACCATCCTGCTTGTCCTAGCAGAACAGGTTTGATATGGGCAGGAATTAAATGTTTTTAAATAAATTAATAGATACGGTAACCTCCACATGTGTTACTGTGGTCTTGTTCTGCTAGGTATCATATTAGTGAGAAGTGAGAGTGTGTATCACTACTTACTAATTGAAAATTTAATATTGAATGCTACACGAAGAGGTTATACATTTTTACATTTGATTACATGGACTTCTACCTTTTGGTGATATCAAAAGAGATCCAGTTAGGTGAAAGTTATTCAGATACGTTGGGGACATTTATCGTGCTGAATAGCCTGGATACAGTATCCATTCTTCAATTTTGAATATTGGCCTCCTCGTGTTTAAAATCCATACTTATATCTAATGTAATATTTTACTTCATTTACTTCCAATAGAAATAATGAAGGTAAAAACTATAATAGAAATCAGAAAAACATGGCATATATATATATATATATCGCTATTTGTAGCGATAGTTACTGTTCTTTGTGAACCGGGGTGATATGTATATTATACAGGAACCTCCGGTATATAAATTATTTTAAATAAATAAATATAGAAGGATATTTTTCGTAATGAAACACTATAAACCCACTATTTCCTAGCATGTAGCAGATGGACTCAGAACAAATGGGTATAGAGTGCTCGTGCTAGCAGTTGGAGACGGATCTGACGTCAGCACATGGTACATATACCCCTGCAGGAAGTGCAGCAACTCAGTAATTTCCATCTCCAAAGCAGTTTGAAGCTACCTCACGCTCGCGGAGCGTTTTTCCAAATTCTAACGACTAAATTCATAGAAGAATCCTACCTGAAGACGAGCCCCGCACTCCTGCGGTGATACCCTCGGGTCCCTCCCCCAGTTGAGTTTCCCGAGGTGATTTCCGTGGTCCCTCGGAGGTACGAGCCTCGGTCCGGTGGCCTACTCACGGCAGGGTCCCAGCTGCTGAGTGAGAAGGGCTCGGGCACGGCATAGAGGCAGCCTCGGTCCCGGTGAGGACTTGGCCCCCGAGCGAGACGAGTTCGGGCGCGGCCTAGAGGCAGCGGGTGACTTCCTCGAGCGCAGCGGTGACGGTAATCACCCTCTCCCCCCACAGCCGGAGACCACCCGGGTCGCAGCCGGGAAGCGCCGAAGACCAGGTAAGGCGTACATCTTTACTTTTGCTGGTCTACGAGGAAGCGAGGATTAGCGGGGTCTGCCTACGTGGCAGCCCGCCAAGGAGGTTGCCATTTGCCTGCCCGCTCGCCGTCGCCATCTGCACTGGTTTGCCGCCTCGCTCTTGCGCTCAGCCCAGACTAGGCGCAAAGGCGACGGGCGCATATGTTAGGCGCCCGACAATAATTGGGCGCATATTTGATAGAGGCGAACATTGAAGGGCGCACCTTGATACACATTGATTAGGCGCATGTTGCTCACGTTAATAGGCGCACGTTGATCGGCGCACGCTGACAGGCGCATGCTGATAAGCACATGTTGCTAGGCGCACGTTGATAAGCGCACATCTTTCGCGCATATTACAAAGCGCATACTTCGGCTGGGAGCACACCGGCGCATAGAGATAACAGTCGCGATGGAGCGTATGAGAGCCCATGCATCCGCAGAACCGGCACCTCCGGAATCAGGCATAAGAGCTCTAGGCCTCTGCTCAGCATGCCACCTCAGAGCCACACAGAGCGAGGAAGCAGACTTCCTATGTGCCCAATGTGAGGAGGCCCTGGGAGTTCCAGGCCAGGGCCGGTCCCAGCCCAGCGTACTTGCCAGTTCCTCAGGGAACACCCCGGACCTAGCAGGCCGCGGTGAGCAGCCGGGGAACCCTAGAGACCTGGTGCCCCTAAGGCTAGAACCTGCTTCGCTCTCCTGGGTGGAATTATTCAAGGGGATTCACGCCTTTGTCAAGATGCAGTCTGATCCCCAAACGGACCCGTACGTACCGGATGACCCTGCCCCTGGACCATCAAGACCTAGGCACGGCCACTCACCACCCGGAAGCCCCACTTATGGGGATTCAGATTGCTCTGAGGAAGAAGGCGAGCCCCCCCGAGGAGGGAGAACTTCCCTTGGGGATAGAGCCGTATCGAACCATGAGACACTTCTTTCTTAAGGAGGATCTCCCAGACCTGGTCTCTCAATGCCTGTCGGAGCTGGCTATCCCGGGCCACGGCACCCCAGGGGAACCTAGAATGAATCCCCTGCTGGAAGGCCTTCGTCAAACGGCCCACCACTTCCCCCTCCTACAAGCAGCACAGCAGCTAATCGATCTCGAGTGGAATGCGCCGGAGGCCTCATTCAAAGGGGGTCGGGCCTTGTCTGGCATGTACTCCCTGGACCCGGCAACCAAAGAGCTGCTGGCGTGCCCCAAGGTAGACGCCATAGTTTGCGCAATTGTGAAGCGCACCACCATTCCGGTGGAGAGAGGGGCGGCCCTCAAGGATGCACATGACCGGCGCATGGACGCCATTCTGAAACAAGCCTTTGAGGTGGCAGACATGTCCCTACAAATTGCGACCTGCTGCACCGTGGTGACGCGTTCCTGTTTATCACAAGCCAGGAACAACACCCCGGGAGAAGAAAGGTAGACGCCATAGTTTGTGCAATTGTGAAGCGCACCACCATTCCGGTGGAGGGAGGGGCGGCCCTCAAGGATGCACATGACCGGCGCATGGACGCCATTCTGAAACAAGCCTTTGAGGTGGCAGACATGTCCCTACAAATTGCGACCTGCTGCACCGTGGTGACGCGTTCCTGTTTATCACAAGCCAGGAACAACACCCCGGGAGAAGAAATGGAATCAGCCCTCTCGTTCCTCACTGACGCTGCCTCCGACCTAGTCCGTACAGCAGCCAAGGGAGTGTCATCCTCAGTGGCAGCCAGGAGATAGCTTTGGCTACGAAATTGGTCAGCTGACTCCTCCTCCAAGACGCGCTTTACAAGAATGCCCTTTAAGGGATCCCTCCTGTTCAGCGACCTCGAGAACCTGGCTAACAAATGGGGCGCCTCTCCATTGCCCCGTCTTCCAGAAGACAAGTCAAGGAGGAACCAGCGCCCTTTTCCTAGGCCATCCAGAGGTAGAAGCTCTCAACGCTTCAACCCTTACAGGGCTCGCTACCAAGCACCTCGTTCTCAGACCAGGAACCAGTCCTTTCGGGCCAGGCACAACAAGAGGAGAACCGGCTTGGGTTCGGGTCCCGGCCGCACCCCACAATGAGAATCAGCTGACCCATCTGGGGGAGGAAGCCATAGGGGGCAGGCTAACCCTATTCCTACCGCAGGTGGGTCGAGATTACTTCGGACCAGTGGGTCCTCGCCATTGTCCGGGAAGGGTATTACCTGGACTTCCTTCACCTCCCTCCGGACAAGTTTGTGGAATCTCCTTGTCCGCCCCTCAAGAGGGCGGCGCTGGAAGCTACCTTGGGAAGGCTCCTGTCCCTAAAAGCCATAATCCCAGTGCCTGCAGGGGAGATAAATTCTGGGCATTACTCCATTTATTTCATCGTGCCCAAGAAAGGGGGCACCTTTAGACCCGTCCTGGACCTCAAGTCGGTCAACCGGCACTTAAGGGTCCCAGGATTTCGCATGGAAACTCTGCGGTCAGTCCGAAGTGCCATACAGCCAGGGGAGTATCTCACATCCCTGGATCTGTCAGAAGCTTACTTGCATATCCCAATCCAGCGCTACTTACGCTTCAAAGTCCTGGGACAACGCTTTCAGTTCCGGGCTCTACCCTTCGGGTTAGCCACCGTGCCACGGACCTTTACCAACGTAATAGTAGTGGTGGCAGCGTCACTCAGGAAGGAAGGAATTCTCGTCCATCCCTACCTAGACGATTGGCTGATCAGGGCAAAGTCACCGGAGGAGAGCCACCGGGCAACCAACAGAGTTATATCTCTTCTGGAAAGCCTAGGATGGGTAGTCAACACAAACAAGAGTTCCCTACAGCCTTCGCAGTCGCTGGAATACCTCTGAGTCCAATTCGACACCCAGGGAGACAGTCAGCCTGACCTCCAAGAGGAAATCAAAACTCCGGAATCGTTTGCACACTTTGCTGAGCGCCACCCGGCCCACAGCTTGGGATTACCTACAGGTCCTCGGCCTAATGGCCTCCACTCTGGAAGTGGTACCATGGGCACGGGCTCATATGAGACTGTTACAACGCGTTCTTCTATCTCGGTGGAGCCCACGATTACAGAACTACACCGTGCATCTACCTCCGAGACATCTACCTCCGAGACACCGTGCATCTACCTCCGAGACACCGACCAAACCATACAACACAGATCAATCATACCCATAATGACCTCTCCCCTTACACAAATGATAGGCTTAATGACCTTCTCTATTCTTCTTCTAAATGCTCAATCTATTGTAAAGAAAACCACTCTCCTATTTGACATACTTACTGACGAATCCCCTGACATATGTGCCATCACAGAATCCTGGTTAAAGGATACCGACACTGCTCTAATCAACCAACTCCCCACAGACACATATAGCATCTTCTCCATTCCTAGACCTAAAAAGAAAGGGGGTGGTCTACTACTCCTTGCCGCCAAAAAGAGACTCAACTTCTCACTCCAATCTACCCTCCCTCCACCCAAATTGGAGATCAGCATCTTTAGATCCAACTCTCTCCAACTCTGCTTAATCTATGCCCCCCCTGGCATCCTAGAAAAGAACCCCTCCCCCCTCATAGAATACATCTCAAAAAACATAAATATTGCCAACCCAGCCATCATTCTTGGAGATCTCAATCTCCATGTCGATTGCAACCCCCTCTCCACTTCATGCGAAACTATATTGTTAGCTATGAATGCCCTGGGATTCAAACAGATCGTGACTAACCCCACGCACAAAGCGGGTCATACCCTTGACCTGATATTTACTAACACCTTAATCCAAGCTGATCACCCCTTTTGTACGCCCATTCCCTGGTCAGATCACTATCGTATTGACACATGCTGCACTATACAAGATTCCCCCCAATCCTCCCAACCTACAAAAACAATTAGTTTTCGCAAACAGGCTAAAACCGAAGATATCATAGAGGCCCTTTCAGAGGAACTACTTAACCTAGACCTTACAGATGCTAACTCCGCTACCTCCTCATGGTTCCAAATCACCACCAACATAGCAGATAGACTCTGCCCCTCTCAAACCAAAAAAATCAACTTAGAAAAGAATAACAAAAAACCATGGTATGTAAATGAGCTTAAAACCATGAAACTGAAACTTCGTAAATTAGAAAAAACCTGGCGAAAGAACCGCCTCCCAACCACCTTATTTCAGTTTCGCACCCATCTACACACCTACAGGAAGGCCACAGAAAAAGCAAAGAAAGATTTCTATGCCACAAAAATCCATCAATTCCAGTTCAACCCACAAGCCCTCTTCCAATACGTAAACAGCCTCATTACATCTCCAGACAGATGCAACCCCGACAATGATGATGAAACCAAATGCGAGAATCTAGCATCTTACTTCCTTTCTAAAGTGGAAACCATTATGGCACGCTTCACAGCTCATTCTGGCTCCCCGAACACATCAGCAACCAAAAACACCCCAATAGACTACACCAATCAAAGCATACAATCACACCCACACACAAAGAACCCAAACTCTTCACTACTGAAATTCGAAAACACATCTGCACTAGAAATTGAAAATACCCTCAAAAAAATCAAACCAGCCTATCACCCCTCAGACAACCTGCCCACCAACATACTACTCACGAGCCCAGCTACCACAGCCAAACACATCGCAAACATCCTGAACAAATCCATTACCCTAGGCCAAGTCCCGAAGCAACTCAAGCATGCCATTATCAAACCTACCCTTAAAAAAACTAATTTGGATCCTAATGAACTAGCTAACTATCGCCCAGTATCAAACCTCCCATTCCTCTCCAAAATACTGGAAAAGATTATCAACAAACAACTCACCGAATACATTGATGAACACAACATACTCTCCACATCCCAATATGGTTTTCGCAAACACCATAGCACTGAAACGCTACTCATCACACTCTCAGAATCCATACTTAAAGCCATGGACAACGGACAATCCTACATCCTTGCACTGTTAGACATATCTGCAGCATTCGACACAGTCAATCACCTCACACTCATCAAACGACTCATGGAAATTGGCATTGCTGGCACAGCCTTACTATGGTTCCAATCATACCTTAGCGACAGAAGCTACAGTGTAAAAATTGGTTGTAACAAATCCAACCCTGTCAAACTATCTCAAGGAGTACCACAGGGATCATCCCTCTCTTCAACACTCTTTAATATATACCTCCTCCCCCTCTGCCATCTCCTCTCTAAACTGGGTATCCAGCACTTTATATATGCTGACGACGTGCAGATACTCATTCCCATTACTGATTCCATTACAAATGCAATGAAGATCTGGAACGCTGCACTATCTGAGATAAATAAACTACTTTCCGAAAATTTCCTTGCTCTCAACACCAACAAAACAGAACTACTCATTCTTTCTCCTCCTAACAACCCCTCACGCAATCTCTCCCCCACCCCCCCACCCCCCAGCTACCCTCCTACCTTACAAGTCCGTAACCTTGGAATTATGATAGATAACCAATTTAACCTCAAAAAATTCATTTCGGCCACCATAAAAAGCGGATTCTTCAAACTCCACACCTTGAAGAGAATCAAACCTCTTCTTCATTCCTCTGACTTCCGCACAGTACTGCAAGCTATGATCCTATCCAAAATTGATTATTGCAACGCTATTCTCCTAGGCTTACCAAAAAGTACTCTACAACCACTACAGTTATTACAAAATGCTGCTGCACGCATCCTTACCAATACTCACCGTCATGAACACATCACTCCCGTCCTCCAATCACTACACTGGCTTCCTGTAACCTCCAGGATAGTATATAAAGTACTCACGCTCATACACAAAGCCATTCATAACCATGACATGCAATGGTTCCCAGAACATCTCCTGCTTCACACTCCGACCAGACCCACAAGAACGCATCACCAGGCCAAACTTCAGACTCCCTCTCCTAAGCTCATGAAACACACCACCTTCAGAGAGCGATCATTCATCATTACAGGCACTACCCACTGGAATAAAATGCCTTCTCAACTACGCCAGGAACCTTGCCACAAAAAATTCAAGCACAATCTTAAAACATGGCTGTTCAAACTAGCGTACCCGGACTAACGAATTGACTCCTTCCAAAGATGCGACATGACCTCCCGACTGACGCTTGCCCTTCCTACTTACTCTCCCCTCCTCCCACCCTCTGTGAATATTCTCCCCCTCCCCTCCCTTATCTCTTTCCCCTGCTAATTACCCTGATTACATTGATGAACGCCCTTGTAAAAAACTAACATGTATATATGTATATAATTCTCATATCATCTACTCCTGTCCATGTTTACCCCCTCCCTGTTAAAAACGTTATTATTGTAAAGCCTGTTGCTCAGTTATGTTACATTGTGAACCGAGGTGATGTTTTGCAAACGTGCCTCGGTATATAAAAAACCCGTAAATAAATAAATAAATAATACCAGCCAGAGTACGGCATCAGTTACGGTGGTGGCTGCAGCCCGGCCACATGAGCTGGGGGGGTCAAAAATGTCCTCTCCAACCTGGACCCTGCTCACTACAGATGCCAGCCTGAGCGGCTGGGGAGTACACTGTGAAGAACTAACCGCCCAAGGGCGGTGGAACAGAGAAGAGAGTCGGGGTGGAACATCAACCAACTAGAGGCACGGGCAGTCAGGTTGGCATGCCTGCGATTTGCCCACAGACTTCGCAACAGAGCAGTCAGAGTGATGTCGGACAATGCCACCACGGTGGCATACATCAACCAACAGGGCGGAACCAGAATCAGACAGGTATCCTTAGAAATAACCCCCCTGATGACTTGGGCGGAAGCGAATCTCCAGGACATCTCCGCCGTCCACATCGCCGGGAAGGACAACGCCACGCAGACTTCCTCAGCAGAGAAAGCCTAAACCCGGGGGAATGGCAGCTGTCGTCCACAGCCTTCCAGATGATCACAGATCAGTGGGGGATGCCGGGCATGGACCTACTAGCGGACAGGTCCAACGCTCAAGTACCCAGGTATTTGTCGCAGGCGAGAACCTCTATCCCAGGGGATCGACGCCCTGGTACAGCCATGGCCTCAGGGGATCCTGCTATATGCCTTTCCTCCATGGCCCCTGCTGGGTGCCATTATACACAAGATTCAGCGGCACAGAGGCCTAGTTCTTCTGGTGGCCCCGGACTGGCCAAGAAGACCCTGGTACGCAGACATGAGAAGACTACTGGCGGGGGATCCTCTACCCCAGCCTCCTCACAGGGACCTGCTGCGGCAAGGTCCCATCCTCCACAAGGATCCAGCTCAACTCTCTCTTACAGTCTGGCCATTGAGAGGTTAGACCAGGAGTCGGGAACCCATGGCTCGCGAGCCAGATATGGCTCTTTTGAGGGCTGCATCTGGCTCGCAGACAGTCGCCACACTTTCCCGCTGACCCAGCTGCTGCCCGGTCCTCCTCCGCCCGGGCTTAAAATGCTGTCAGCCCGGGCGGAACGCGGCAGGACAGCTGGAGTCAGCGGCACCAGCGTGCTCTCTTCTTCCCCCCCCCCCCCCCCCCCCCCCCGCGGCCCGGAAGAGGAAGTGGAGAGTATCGGGTGCGTGCGCGGCAAGAAGAAGCCACGCTAGTGCGCTCGGCCCCGAAGAAAAGAAGACTGCAGCGCGGCTCGGAGGAAAATGAAGAGGTTCAACCGCGGCCGATGGGACTCGGCCTCCGCGAGGGCTGAAAATGAAGAGGTTAGCGTTGGGAGGAGGCGGCTGCGAGTTCCCGGGCTGGGGGAGAGAGAGAGTGTATGAGCGAGCAAATCGCTCATTCACTCTCTCTCTCCCCCAGCCCGGGAACTCGCGGCAGCAGCAGCCTCCTCCCAACGCTAACCTCTTCATTTTCAGCCCTCGCTGAGGCCGAGTCCCATCGGCCGCGGTTGAACCTCTTCATTTTCCTCCGAGCCGCGCTGCAGTCTTCTTTTCTTCGGGGCCGAGCGCACTAGCGTGGCTTCTTCTTGCCGCGCACGCACCCGATACTCTCCACTTCCTCTTCCGGGCCGCGGGGGGGGGCGTGTGTGTGTGTGAGAGTGAGAGATTGCATGTATGTGAATGATTGAGAGCCTGTACATGTGAAAAAGAGTATGTCTGTGATTGAGAGCCTGCCTGTGAGAGAGAGAGAGCATGAATGTAAGTTTACCATTGGGAACCTGTATGTGTAAGTTTGTGATTGAAAACCTGTTTGTGTGAAAGAGTATGTGTGTATGATTGAGATCCTTTGTGTGTGAGAGAAATCATGTATATGTATGATTAAGAGCCTGCGTGTATAAGTAAGAGAGAGATCATGTGTGTCTGTGTGTGATTGAGAGCTGATTTAGGTGAGGGAGCATGTGAGTATGTGATTGAGAGCCTGTGTTTAAATGAGAGAGAGAGAGAGCATGTATGTTTGTGTGTGATTGAGAGATGATTTAGGTGAGGGAGCATGTGAGTATGTGATTGAGAGCCTGTGTTTAAATGAGAGAGACCATGTGTGTCTGTGTGTGATTGAGAGCTGATTTAGGTGAGGGAGCATGTGAGTATGTGATTGAGAGCCTGTGTGTAAATGAGAGAAAGAGAGGACATGTTTGTAAGCATGTGAATGAGAGTCTGTGTGTGAGAGAAAAAGACAGCATGTATTTATGTGATTGAAAGCCTGTGTGTGTGTGTAAGCGTGAAAAGATAGACAGCATGTGTGTAAATGTGTAATTAAGAGCCTATATAAGTGAGAGAGAAAAAACATGTGTATATGTGAGTACTGAGAGCATGTGTGTATAGGTGTGTCATTGAGAGCCAGTGTGAGAGAGAGCGCTGGTATGTGACAGAGAGGAGAAAGTTCCAAGCAAACCACCCCGCCTCCTGCTAATTCAGAACAATCTCAGGACACCTGGATATCAAACGTTCCCAGGTATGCAGAGCAAAAACATTTTTGTATCCTTATTTTTCATTACTGGGTCTTTGTGTCTGCTATTTTGAAATATTTTGTTGGTATCTGGAAATGTTTTATGTGAGTTTTTAATTATTGGATATTCCACTCATCAGCTGTTTCGAAATATGTTCTTTTTGTTAGTACAGTTTTACTGCTGATGATTTTATATTTCTTGATTTGTTTTATAAGGATGGGTGATGTTTCTTTTTTCCTTTGTTACACTGCATACAGAGACTCTGGCTTGTTGCAGTTTCCAATTCAGTTTTTTCTGCATGCTTCTTGTGCATTTTGGTCTCTTTATTCTATGTTAGGTGAGGGACAGCACGTGATTCAGGTGAGGTTTTCTGCTGGCGTGTAGTTTCTGTGTAGGACTCTATAGCAGCCTGACTTGGTCCGTTTTCCTAATAGGAGATGTATTGGTGTCTTAAGGCTTGGTGTAATATTTTCAGAGACTTATTGTACTTTAAAAGTGTGATCTTACATAAAATGCACACATTTACTTGTATTTAGTTTTAAACATATTGTATGGCTCTCATGGAATTACATTTTAAAATATGTGGCGTTTATGGCTCTCTCAGCCAAAAAGGTTCCTGACCCCTGGGTTAGACTGAAGAAAAGGGGATACTCGGGGCCGGTAATAGATATACTCCTCCGTGCACGCAAGTTCTCCACATCATTAACTTATATAAGTATCTGGAGAGTATTTGAAGCCTGGTGCGAAACTCGCAGCGCCAATCCACATGCCGCTAAAATCCCCATCATTTTGGATTTCCTGCAAGATGGGCTCCAGAAGGGTCTGCACCTCAATTCAATCAAGGTTCAGGTGGCAGCGCTATCCTGCTACGGCCCCAGGAGTGGCAGCAACAGCATTGCCACACACCCAGACGTTTCACGTTTCCTGAAAGGAGTCAAGCACATTCGCCCGCCACTGAAGTAGCCAGTGCCCCTGTGGAACCTCAACCTAGTTTTGGAATTCCTAGCAGGACCTGCCTTCAGACCCCTCCGAGGCCTGTCCATCCGTTTGCTAACCTTGAAGATGGTGTTCTTGCTGGCCTTGTGTTCAGCACGCCGCATCTCAGAGCTACAAGCACTGTCCTGCCGCGATCCGTTTCTCAGGATCACCCCAGGGGCTATCCATCTTCGCACGGTTCCTTCCTTCTTACCCAAAGTAGTCTCGCACTTCCACCTTAACCAAACCATTTCCTTGCCAACCACGGAAGATTTGAAGAAGTCGGAAGAAGGTCGAATACTGCGCCATCTCGACATCGGCAGGCTGCTGTCCAGATACCTGGAAATGTCGGAAGCAGTACGAAAGACGGACCACCTGTTCGTCCTTCACAGCAGGAAGAAGCAAGGGGAAGCGGCCTCACGGGCAACCATTGCCCGCTGGATCAAAGAAGTTATCAAGGCGGCCTACGTAGAAGCGGGAAAATTACCACCTCTACGAGTCAAGGCTCACTCTACCAGAGCGCAAGCGGCCTCCTGGGCAGAAACTAGGATGCTGTCACCTGCAGAGATATGTAAAGCGGCAACGTGGTCCTCCCTCCATACCTTCTCCAGATTCTACCTCTGGATGTCCAGGCCAGGGAGGACACAGCATTTGCAAGGGCAATCCTAAACGGACCTCGGGCAGCCTCCCACCCAGTCAGGGAGTAGCTTTTGTACATCCCATTGGTTCTGAGTCCATCTGCTACACGCTAGGAAATGGAGAGATTACTTACCTGATAATCTCGTTTTCCTTAGTGTAGGCAGATGGACTCAGCATCCCGCCCGGCTGCCGATATACATGGGGATTCACCGATTCAAGGTAAGCCATGTTTTCTTACATAGGGCATCCACCCTGCCCGGGTGTCGATGCCTTCCGGTTGGGAGCGCTGGCTGTCTCCAGCTACTGTCAATTGGTCAGGTTAATCATGTTCAGTTAATCAATCGGTCAGTCACACATATATCCATACAGCTTTTGCAAGGAAGATTACTGAGTTGCTGCACTTCCTGCAGGGGTATATGTACCAAGTGCTGACGTCAGATCCGTCTCCAACTGCTAGCACGAGCACACTATACCCATTTGTTCTAAGTCCATCTGCCTACACTAAGGAAAACGAGATTATCAGGTAAGTAATCTATCCATTATGGCTTAAATGTCCTCACGTCTCAATATTATCATCAAACTACCACCAAAACTGTAAGAACCTTTCATTTAATATAAACAATACACAATCTTTATTTAGAAACGATTTTTGGGAATCAGTATCAGAACTAAAAGTGCACTGCTTAATACAGTCTTTAGGCTCTTGCCTGCAATGGGCTGCAACCTGTTTTGTGTATAGGCACTAGATCTCACGTGACAGTTGCAGCAGATATTTCCATATATCTGCTGCAACTGGCATCATTCCTATAGACAGATATAAGCTGTAAATAGCACTTTGAATATAACTCTAGAATCTATGTCATTGTAACATGGTATCTTTTGCTTAATAGCTTTTCTGAATGGGAGTTAAATGAATGGGGGCAAGACCATGCTGTTTTCACCTTCCTTTATGATTCAGTAGAACTCATCGTCACCTTTGGGGATTCTGTAGGTGAGTATATGAAATCGATGTGACTAATTTTCCCTGACAACCATTGTACAACTAAGGCTCATCTTATGTAGTAGCTTTTATTGCAACTAAAGATATCTGCAGTGACCTAAGACGACATTGTCAATTTTATTTTTTATTTTTTTATTCAGTATATCACATCAAGATAAAACTTGAACAAGAAAAGGGACTCCCAATAGTAATATTAGCAGCAAAATTAATTTCCTATTCATCCAATCAGACCAATCCAGACATGTGGGTTGTGCTCCCTGACCAGCACATCGAGACAGACTAACAGGCTTGCCGATATCACACATTTGCTGCTTAATGATAGATAACTGCGAAGAATTGCTGAAGTCTACCCGACTTTATCCAACTTTTCCGAATTCTGGATAGTTGTATATATTTGAACCTCTTGTAAATTTCTCCCACTTAATTAGTATCACCTTATTTTGTGTAAATATCTCCCCTTTTCCCCCCCCTCAAAACTCATTGATTACAATGAACATGTACCCTAAAGTTTGAGTTTTTAATTATTGGATATTCTTTTCATCAGCTCTTCTGAAATATTTATTCATTTTATGAGTACGAGTTAAGCTGCACCTTCGATTAATTTGTAACTGTACTCATGTATTCCTTGTTCACTGTAAAGGCCATGCCTAAATGATACCCAAGTTATCATAGTTCTAAGTTATATGTAAACCAATACGATGTGCAAACGGTTGTCGGTATATAAAATCTTTAAATAAATAAGCATCCATGCTGACCTTAGCCAACCAGTATTTTGTCTCCAGCAGATGATTGAACATGCATCCCGTGCTATGGTCTGAAGCCTGATAGGCTAAATAAGAAAGTTACTTTTGAAGGCAGCTGCTGAAGTGAACAACTAGTTCTCTCTCCCTCAGTTGATGCTTTGGAGTGCTGAAAAGCAGAATATAAATATTAACAGAACCTCAGATAAGACATTAAAAAAAAAAAAAAGTGCCAGCTCCTGAGGTGAAAGCCTTGTGCTCCCTCCCTCAGTTGAGCGGTGCTTGGTCCAGGGGGCTTTCAGGGGTTTCATCCTGGTTAGGGTATTTAGGATACAATATCTTTGGCCTACCCCTCTTCTTTTCTCTCCTTTGCAGCTTTTCTCTTTTTTTGGGAGCACTTCTCTAATTTTTCTTTGCCCCTCTGAGCAAAATGCAATACAAAAAAAAAAGGCACAGCAGCTGAAAACTAGTTTAAATTATGCTCCAGAGAATTGTGGCTGTATTAGAATTCTCCATCGGTTACCAAGAGCTTTGTTTTTAATGTGGATGTTTCTATTAGAGTCAGAAATCTGAGGAGATTTAAAAGCTGCTCTTGCAGAGCATGGGAAGATAATGTGTTCTGTACTGCCTGCAATATGAGAGAAATTCAATCGGAGGATTTTCCAAAATGTATTGCAAGTGTAACATAGTCTAGGGGGGCCTTCAGGACAAGGAATTCCTCACCTTAGCATGTCTCTGTTGGGGTACCAAGTGCAGAAATGGGTCTGGCAGCCATAACTGAAATTTGAGGCAATGAAGGGGAGCCAAGGTTATCTGCTGTAAAACCTGCAGTCTTTGAACAGCTAGGCTCTGCACTGAATCCCTTCATTAGAGGTTTCTCCTCTAGCTGGACCACAGTCTCTAGGGAGTTTATTAAATACCTGCAGCAAGACTTTACTATTGTAATAGGGAATATAACAAAGAAAGACACTTCTAACTATGTATATAAAAATTTAGATTTATTCTGATTATGAAAATTTAGAAAAATGTCATTGTTTTGGGCATCAGATAATGTATTGTTAAACTTGATAATAGTTGACAAGAATTAAAGAAGTGTTATCAAAACAAGTAAAGTTTGCACCATGCATTCTGTATAAGCAACTTCTCTTGTAATATTGTTTAGGGTTCTAGAGGTAAGCTGGAATAATTCTAAATTCCTGTATTTCATCTCTGCATTGATACTTACTCTGAATCATTCTGATGGGCCAAATCAGGACCCTCAGGAATATAAATTGGGAGACACTGAATATGCAAATATATCTTCTTCCTTCGATCTTCTCCTTGTCTCCAATGATGCGAGTTCAACAGTACTTTTTAAAATATGTTTAGATGTCTTGAGACAACAGTTGAGAGCACTTGACTCTGTTGGATTGGATGTATGTTCAAATTCTCTCTCATAAAAAGACTTAATATACAATATCCTATATGAATAGCCAGGCTATATGATGCTGGCCATATACAGTCATGGCTATTTGTATTACTTAGTAACAGATTTATTTATTTCCAACAATTTGTATTCTCAGAGGACAAGCAGGATGGTAGTCCTCACACATGGGTGGCATCATCAGATGCAGCCCCGACATTGAAAACGTATATCAGAGTTTCTAGAACTTTGACTTGCCACACTGGGCATGCTCAGCATGCCCTACACCACGCGTCCCCACGGGGTCCATCTTCAGCCTCTCCCTTTCCTCGGAGCTGCAGCATCACGATTGGTGAGCTCACGTTCAGCCTTTTTGGCCTGTTTTGGAAAACTTTCCAGTTTTTGCTTTAATGTGATTTCTTTCACCTGTGTTCAACGCTGGATCCCTCTCTGTCCTCCCCGTATTGTTCCTAGTCATGGTTTTTGTTTGCTGGTAAGTTTTCTTTAGCGGTCGATTCCCCATGGTGGCGGTGATTTGGTGTCCTCCATCATAGATTTTGATCTGCCTTCCAATTTATTTTGTTTCGTCATGGCCACGTATGGTTTCAAGCATGGACCTCTGTGCCCAAGGACCATGTCCATCACGGACCTCCATGATGAATGTGTCCTCTGCCTGGGGCCATCATATGATATCCGGGGTTGCCACAAATGCACCTAGATGACCCTGAAAGGATGTTTCCTTCGGCTCAATAAGATGGAATGCCTCTTCATGCCATCGGCATTGAAGAACCATGGAGTCACACCGATGGACACTGAGCCATTGACATCAGCGGTGCTGTCAGCTAATAGAGGCTCTGGAGACTGGCCATCATCAAGTTCTTCCAGGCCGAGGACGTCTGGTTCCTTGTCATTGGATTCAGTACTGGAGAAAGATCGTACTGAGCATCGAGGGAAGCCAAAGAAGCAACAGTATATGTCCCAGTCGATGCACAGTGCTGGGTACAGGGATGTGCCAGCTCATGCTGTAATGTCCTCAAAGTGACCCCGCGGCAAGGAGTTCCAGGCTTCCATTGGTGCTGGGGTCTGCAATGGTCTCTACCAGTCCTGATGCCAGTCACTGATCCTCTCAGTTCCAAAGAGGATCTGGCCACCCCTCCTTCCTCCTAGTTACTGTTGTCATCTGCAATGTTTTAGCAGGAGCTTGAGCAGCAAGTTCAATTGGCAGTCGAGCGGGCAATGCAGGGCATCGGTCCCATGGTACTGTCCGTCTTAGAGCCGCTGTTGGAGAAGCTCCATGCACTCATCGGTACGTTACCAACTCAGCTGGTGTTGGTGCCTATCACGCCTGCAGTTTTCCCCCTGCCGATACAGTGGTCATTGCCAGTTCCTCAAAGGAGGAAGCTCCATCTGGGCCAGCTGAAATGCCAGGACCTGTAGCCCCTATCCAGTTTCACCAGTGCCTGCAACTCTGGACAAAAGCCGAGCACCTAGACCCCTATCCCCTGTTGATTTCCTTGAGGGTGAGAGCCCTTATGACTCCTGGGAGGAAGACACCATGGAGTCCTGCTCTAAGGATCTCCCGTCAGAACCTTCTCCTCCAGAAGAGTGAAAGAAGTCTCCACCTGAGAACTTAACTTTTGCAGGATTTGAGAACAATGGCGGAGGCCATCCCATTTCAGTTACTGACAGAAGATGTCAGGCACAAATTGTTTGAAATCCTCCAGTTCGTGGAGCCTCCTTAGGAAATCATGGCGGTCTTGGTACTTGATATCCATAAGGAGTTTCTGCTGAGGATATGGGAACACCCCCTCACAGTGCCTCCTGTGAATAAGAAGGCTGACAGGGTTTGCCTTGTCAGAAGACTCCCGAGTTTGATAAATGACAGCTTCCCCACCAGGCGGTGGTGGTTGAATCCGCTCTCAAGAGAGTCAAGCAGTGTTTATCCCATTCCCCGGTACCCCCGGAGAAGGATCACAGAGTAATGGATCCTCTGGGGGGAAAGGATTTTCAGGGGGCCATGCTCACTGTCCACATAGCTTCCTACCAGCTCTACATGAAACATCTGGAAGAAGCTGCAGGTGGTGGCCGAGCAGCTGCCTCAGCAGCAGCAGGACACCCTCATGTCCCTAGTGTATAAGGGCTTTGAGTGCAGGAATCATAAGGTCAGAGCGACCTACAATATTTTCAGGATGGCATTGAGAGTCTCTGCAGCAGGAATCTGCGCCCGCAGAATGGCATGGCTGCGGGCCTCTGATCTCAGACCCGAGGTACAGGAAAGACTCACGGACGTGCCGTGTACTGAGGAGAATCTCTTTGGAGATAGGATGAGGGTTGTAGTAATCCAGCTCTGGGACCACCATGAAACTCTCCAATAACTCTCCACCAACACTCCGGACCCGTCTAGGAGGTCGGCGACATCGGGGCAGAGGAAGACTTTTTCACCAGATGAAGTGCTATCTTCCACCCCCTCGCTCCCGTCAGCAACATCGGGGCTCCCGCAGCTGTCCCAGGCAGCAGAGCCCCCAAGACCCAGTCAGTGCCTGTCAACTCCAAGGACATGGTTTTGACTGAGTTGTAGGGAGTGTAGTCTAGTTACCCATGCGGTGCGATGGATCTGCCTGAAGGGGACAAGCTGTGGTTCTTTGTGAACCAGTGGCCCAGTATAACCTCCAACCAGCGTCTTCTTTATCGTCCAAGGGTGCTGATTGAACTTTTTGGGTGTCCCACCAAATTGCCCTCTGAGCCCATTTTGAGGGCCGGCAGTGTATTGGGAGGTACTACTAATGGAACTCTCTTCCCTTTTTTTTTTTTTTTTTTAATGTACAAACGATTTTTGAATTTTCACAATAACCAGCAAAAAGAATACAATGAGGAAGATGGTGTCTGATCCTTCCTCATAATATCAACCTCTAACAGACATATTCAACATTTTCCCCTTCAGTACCCCCTTCCCCACCCTGCCATCCATAGTCCACATCTGCGCTGAGCGTGCTGGTGAGGCATCCAATCAGTCATTCAGCACTAGACTGTGAGCTCGATGCGAAAGATGTTGAATATAAGGATTCCAAATGTTGAGAAACACTCGTCGTCGATGTGTGGAGCCTCGAGAAGCCAGTCCTTCCATCATCATCATAGCATGAAAATGATTTCTCCAGGCCCAAAAGGATGGTGCATTAGGAGACCGCCAGACCAGTAATATAATTTTCTTCCCCACTAAACTAGCTTTTTGTAATAACAGGCATGAGCCAGGATCTTGTTTCTGAATAGGGGAGATAGACCCAAATAAAAGCCACATGGGGGAAAATGGAAAGGCCACGTCCAATAAATCTGCCATGTAATCAGCCACTCTGCGCCAAAACCTAAGGACAGGGGAGCAGGTCCAGAAAACATGAGACAGAGTGCCTTCGGCGGTAGTACACCGGGTGCAGGTGGCTGAGGGGGCTATGGTCAATTGATGTGCCACCTGGGGCGACAAATAGGCATGACAAAGAAATTTAAATTGTAGCTCCCGGTAATACATATTGGCAGAGATCCTGGCTATACGCCAAAAACACATCCGTAAAATAATATTCGTGACTATGAAATTCCCATCTCTGTTCCAACGGGTTGCCAAACCCGAACAAAGATCAACCCTTGCCCGCTGTTGAAGAGTTTTATAATAAACAGACAAGGAAGGAACCTGGGCACGTTCAAAGTGGAACATACAGTCTAAAAGCTGTGAACACCGAAGAACTCCTAGTGGTCTCAGCTAGGGCACCAACATAATGGCGTATCTGTAGATATGGGAAAGTGTGGTTGACCCCTAAACCATAGAGGCTGCGAAACTCCGTGAAATCAAAGACTATGCCATCCCGCGTGAGCACCTGTCCCAAGGATGTAATTCCCCGTGATTCCCACTCCCGAAACGCACCAGACTGAGATCTCGAGGGAAACTCAGCATTTCCCACGATAGGGAAAAAATAGGCGCATACTTTTGAAATTTGTAAGAGCTTAGTGAGACGCACCCAGGTCTACCTAACAGGTTTAATAAGCGCTGATGCCCTAAAAAAGACGGAGAGGCCCTGATTGTAAAATGTACGAGAGGGCCATCGGGGATATTAGTGCACGGTCCGCCATCAGCGGAACATGATATGAGGTGCTCAAAAGCCAATCTCGGATTATCCTCAAGTTACAGGCTAGATTGTAAAGTTGCCAAGTCAGGAACCCCCAGAACCCCCCCTCTCCCAAATGATTTTTCAACCATGCGAAAGGAAGTCTAGATTTCCCACCCCGCCACACAAAGCATCGCAGAATGCCATCCAGTTGGTCAAGGTCCTTCCTTTTCACCAACAAGGGCAGATTTTGTAAAATATAAAGCCATTTCGGAAGGATGGTCATCTTAAATAAATTGACCCGTTCCCCAATGGAGAGAAGAAGAGACCTCCAGTTAGTCAAAGTGTGTCGGGACTGCCGGAGTAATCGTGGAATTATTCGCCTGACATGTCAGCTCCGGATCTGAGGAAATAAATACTCCTAAGTAGAGAAGATTATCCCCCGCCCATTGCAAAGGAAACGGATCCGGCCATTGCTCCCGCAAGGTGGTTGGAAATCCTAGTGCAGAGGATTTAGACTCATTTAATCTCAACCCTGAAAAAGCCCCAAAACTCCCTATCAGTCATAGCAGTGGGGGCAGAGAAGAGTGAGGATTAGTAAAATTAATAAATCATCCGCAAAGGCTACACATTTAAAGATGCTAGAGCCCATGCGGATGCCTCTGATTTCTGGTGTATGTTGTATTGCGAGCAACAGCGGCTCCAGTTGTAAAATAAACAGTAAAGGGGACAAGGGACACCCCTGCCTAGTTCCTCGCGTCACAAGAAATGGCTCCGATAGCGCACCATTAGCTATGATAATTGCTAGCGGAGCAGAATACAATAATTGAATTTATTTATTTATTTATTTTATTTAAAAGTATTTATATACCACTTTATAAAATCGGTTTTGTCAAAGTGGTTTACATTAGATGAAAATAAAATTATAAAGAAACAATCAAAATCAAATTAAATTAAAATATACATAAAATTAATTAATAGCTGGAACGAATTCTAACTAAAAATAAATCTGATATTTACTAAAATAAATAAAATAAAATTATTGCCATGGGACTTGCTATTGCTATGGGAGGGAATGAAGGAAAGGGGGATGGGACAAAAAAGTGAAATAAGATTAATGAGATAACTGGTTGGAGGGAAGGAAAGGAGGGGAAGAGTAGAATGATATGAGTGAGACTGATAGGGGCTATAAATGAGACAGTGGAAAAAAAGAAAATTATTACTTACCTGCTAATTTTCGTTCCTGTAGTACCATGGATCAGTCCAGACCGTGGGTTATGTCCCCAATCCAGCAGATGGAGTCAGCCAAAACTTTGAGGGGGCGTCACCATAAGTAGAACTACCCCCTCTGCAGGAGTTCAGTATCGAGTATATCAAAGCCCGAGTAGAAAAACCCGAACCCCCTCATTGAATCAAGTTTATAGAAAAGTGGCAACAACCAGCCATGTAACTGTAATAACAGACTAACAGTGGGCGTCCTACAACGGGTAGGAGGCAACAAGGACAACACGTCAACTTGTGAGGCACTGAGGCTGGGACAACAGTGAAAAATGGACAAGTGGTGAAGTACAGAAACCCTTACCGTTCCCACGAGCAAGATGAAGCAGGAGTAGAAAACCCAAAAGCGGTG
Organism: Rhinatrema bivittatum; assembly: GCF_901001135.1. Taxonomy (NCBI): domain Eukaryota; kingdom Metazoa; phylum Chordata; class Amphibia; order Gymnophiona; family Rhinatrematidae; genus Rhinatrema; species Rhinatrema bivittatum. The sequence continues at coordinate 102,768,489 of NC_042618.1, forward strand.
GGCGTCTGGACTGATCCATGGTACTACAGGAACGAAAATTAGCAGGTAAGTAATAATTTTCTTTTCCCTGTACGTACCTGGATCAGTCCAGACCGTGGGATGTACCCAAGCTTCCCTAAATCGGGTGGGGTCCTGCGAGGCCTGCTCGGAGAACCTGTTCACCAAAATGTCCCGTGACTGAAGAGGCGAGGTGTAGGCGGTAATGCCTCGCGAACGTGTGCAACGACTTCCAGGTAGCCGCCCGACAGATCTCCTGGGATGAGACCGAGCGCGCCTCCGCCCAGGAGGCCGCCTGAGACCTTGTAGAATGCGCTACAATGCCAGGCGGAGGCGTCCGCCCCGCCCCAACATAGGAAGCGGCAATACCCGCCTTCAGCCATCTCGCAATGGTTGTCTTGGAGGCCTGGGAGCCTTTCTTCGGACCGGACCAAAGGACAAATAGATGGTCGGAAGTCCGGAACTCGTTGGTAGCCTCCAGGTATAGACGCAGTGTGCGTTGAACATCCAAGAGTCGGAGAGACTTCGGCTCGGAGGCGGAAAAGGACGGCAACTCCACCGTCTGGTTCACATGAAAAGCAGAGACCACCTTCGGTAGGAAGGAAGGGACGGTGCGGATCGAGACTCCCGAGTCGGAGAACCGGAGGTAGGGTTCCCTGCACGATAGCGCTTGTAACTCTGATATACGCCGAGCGGAGCAGATTGCCACCAGAAATACCGCCTTGAAGGTGAGATCCTTGAGTGTCGCGGTGCGCAAAGGTTCGAACGGAGGCCCCGACAGGGCTCGCAGCACCAGGTTGAGACTCCAGGAGGGACAAGGATCCCGTAGCGGAGGCCGGAGGTGCTTGACACCCTTGAGGAACCGAGCAATGTCCGCGTGCTGCAAGAGAGAGCCCCCATCACGCAACAACGAACCAAGAGCGGCAACTTGGACTCTCACCGAGTTGTAGGCTAGTCCCTTGTCCACCCCGTCTTGTAGGAACTGAAGGATCTGAGGGACCGAAGCCGTTGTGGGGCTAGTGTCCTGGCTGGCACACCACCGCTCGAACACCTTCCCGACGCGAACGTAGGCCACCGACGTGGACGTCTTGCGCGCCCGCAGCAGCGTTGATATTACCGCCTCCGGGTACCCCCTGCGCCGGAGGCGTCGCCTCTCAAAAGCCAGGCCGCAAGACAGAAGAGTTCTGCCTGCTCGAAAAATACCGGGCCCTGGTGTAGGAGGAAGGGGAGGTGCCCCAGCCTGATCGGGCCGTCGACCACCAGCTGCAACAGGTCCGCGAACCAGGGTCGCCTGGGCCATTCCGGGGCGACGAAGATCACCGTCCCCGAATGTCCTTCTATTCTGCGGAGCATCCGGCCGACTAGGGGCCACGGTGGAAAAGCGTAGAGCAGCAGATGTGCCGGCCATGGAAGTGCCAGGGCGTCCACCCCCTCGGCACCGCGCTCTCTTCGCCGGCTGAAGAAGCGGGGAGCTTTGGCGTTTAGAGCGGATGCCATCAGGTCTAGGTGGGGAGCCCCCCACCGATGAACGAGAAGCTGCGTCGCCTCGTCGGACAGAGACCACTCCCCGGGATCCAGCCGTTGACGGCTGAGGAAGTCCGCTTGAACATTGTCCACCCCGGCGATGTGTGACGCTGCCAGCCGGACGAGATGACGCTCCGCCCATTGCATGAGCAGCGCTGCTTCCAGCGCGACTTGTGGACTGCGCGTGCCTCCTTGGCGATTGATGTAGGCCACGGTGGTCGCATTGTCCGATAGCACTCTGACCTCGCGGTTTCGGAGGAGCGGGAGAAAGTGCCGCAGGGCGAGCCTGACCGCCCTGGTCTCCAGACGGTTGATGGACCACGTCGCCTCCACCGCCGACCACGTTCCTTGCGTGGCGCTGCGATCGCAGACCGCGCCCCAGCCCGCTAGACTGGCATCGGTGGTTACCACCACCCAATCCGGTAAGTCGAGGGACACGCCTCGGGCTAGGTTCGCCGGATCCAACCACCAGCCCAGACTGTCCCTGGCCTTCTGAGGAAGTGGCAGAATCATCTGGTAGTCCTGCGAGACCGGCTTCCAACGGGAGAGGAGCGCCCACTGCAAGGGCCGGAAATGTGCAAACGCCCAGGGGACCATATCTATGGTGGATCCCATCACCCCCAGGAGTTGCAGGTAACCCCAGGAGGTGGGTTCCGGTAACACAGAGAATCGTCGTATGTGATCCCGCAAAGAAAGCGCCTTGTCCTGACGCAAGAAGACTTTGCCCAGCCGGGTGTCGAAGGTCGCCCCCAAGAAATCCAAGCGCTGTGAGGGTACGAGGGAGCTCTTGGAGAAGTTCACCACCCATCCCAGGGAATGCAGAAACTGTAGCACCCTGGACACGGCCGCCTGGCCATGGGTGAACGACTTCGCGCGAATGAGCCAGTCGTCCAGATAGGGATGAACCAGGATACCCTCCCTCCGGAGAGCCGCAGCCACGACTACCATAATCTTGGTGAAGGTGCGTGGTGCCGTCGCCAGTCCGAACGGGAGAGCTATGAACTGGAAATGCTGGTCCAGTATCTTGAATCGCAGAAGACGGTGATGATCCGGCCGAATGGGGATGTGCAAGTAAGCCTCCGTGAGGTCCAGGGAGGCAAGGAACTCCCCCCGATGCACCGCTGCGATCACCGACCGCAGCGTTTCCATGCGAAAACGGAGCACTCGGAGGGACTTGTTGACCTCCTTGAGATCCAGAATTGGCCGAAACGACCCGTCCTTCTTTGGCACAACGAAGTAGATTGAATAGTGGCCCAAGCCCACCTCTCCGAAGGGCACGGGCGCAATAGCGCCTATCTCCTGAAGCCTGTTCAGCGTTGACTGCACCGCCTGCCGCTTGAGGGCCGAGCCACAAGGGGAAAATACGAAGCGACTCTTCGGTGGCCGGACAAATTCCAACGCGTAACCCAGCTTTACGGTGTCCAAGACCCACTGGTCTGAGGTAATCCGCGCCCACTCCCTGTAGAAAAACTTCAGACGCCCCCCGATCCTGGGGACGGTGGAGTGGGCGACTCTGGCATCATTGTGAAGATTTGGAGGAGGGGTTACCTGTCCCGAGAGCGGGGCGCGCGGGCCTGCGGCCGCGAAAGGAGCGCGACCAGGGTTGGGCCCGGGAAGCGGGCGGCCTGGAGCCCCCCGGCCTGTAGCTCCTGTAACGCCGCTGCGCCCTGGCTCTAGTCCGGGACGACGCAAACGCCCGGGAAGGGCGATATCTATCCTCCGGGAGGCGGTGAACCGCATTTTCCCCCAGCGACTTGATGAGCTGGTCCAGATCCTCCCCAAAGAGGAACTTACCCTTGAAGGGTAGGGAGCCCAGACTCGACTTGGAAGACGTATCTGCCGCCCAATTGCGAAGCCACAGCAGCCGTCTGGCCGCCACCACCGAGACCATCGCTCTTGCCTGGACGCGGAACAGGTCATACGAGGCATCCGCCCCGTACGCCACTGCAGCTTCTAACCTGTCCGCCTGGGCGGCCTCCGCCGCTGGCAGATCCTGGGAGGTGAGAAGTTGTTGAACCCACAGGAGGCTTGCCCGCTGGGCGAGTGAACTGCACATCGCTGCTCTCATACCCAGCGCGGAGACCTCGAAGACTCTTTTCAGGAAGATCTCCAATTTGCGATCTTGTGTATCCCGCAGGGCCGTGCCCCCTGTCACCGGGATTGTCGTCCTCTTCGTGACCGCCGAGACTGCAGAGTCAACTCTCGGAACCTTGATGAGATCCAGGAAATCTTGAGGTAGCGGGTACAGCCGTTCCATGGCACGACCCACTTTCAGAGTCGCCTCGGGGGTATCCCATTCCCTCGTGAGGAGCTGCAGGAACGAGTCGTGAATGGGGAAAGCCCTCGCCCTCGGGCGCAGGGCCGCCAGGACCGGATCTCCTTTCTTTGAGGATGTGACCACCGCCGGCGCTACTGGGGCAGGCGGGTCAGGCGGCGGATCCAGATCCAGCTCCTGAATGATGCGTGGGATGAGCTCGTCCAGCTCTTCCCTCTGGAAAAGGCGCAGCGTACGCGGATCGTCCCCCTCCGTCGTGGCGTCCCCTTGCCCCAGATCCATGAAGTCCGGGTCAGGGTCCACTGGGTCCGGCGCCGCTCCCCCTGTCGCTGGCGAAACCCGAGCACGTGCGGGAAGACGAGGGGCCCCCGCTCCCGCCGCAACGGGGGGGGCCTGAGCCGAAGGCGAGGTCCGGCATATCTTGGCAGGGGGGGGGGTCCACCGGTGTATCCAGGCCCTGCAGGTATGCCGTGTGCATAAGAAGGACGAACTCCGGGGAAAACCCCGGTCTCGCCGCGGGGGCTCTGGAGGGGGGCACGTCCGCGCTCTCCTGCCCCTGCGGGCCCTGCTCCGGCAGCAAGGTCGGGGGCGAGTCCGGTTCCGACTCCCTGTCATTCGCTCTCTCCTGAGGTGCCGCGGGGCGCCGAGCGCTCAAGATGGCCGCCGTTCCCGCCAGGCCTGTGGGAGGGGCCCGCCCCCGGCGTCCTGGCAGAGGCGCTAGAAAAGAGAAATCGGCAACGGGCTGTGAGGTGCCTTCCCCCCCGGGAAGACACCGGGCACAGATGCCCTCCCTGGAGATGCGGGACCCCGGTTCGCCACAAGCCGCGCAGCGCGTCGGCCGCAGCATCGCGGTGCCGAAAAAAACCGCGAAAAACGAAAGTGCTCAAAAAGGATAAAAAAGTGAGCCTCGGGGTCCCGCGAGCCGAAACGCCGCCGCCGCGGGGGGGCCCGATGGCCTGCACTGCCCGCCGACGTGAAGAATAAGAAGGCGCGGGGGGGCCCTCCTGGCCGCACTACCCGTGAAGAAGAAAAAGCCTGCCTGCCTGCCTTTCCGAGCCGCCCACGAGGCGCTCAAGATGGCCGCTGGCAATGTGGCAAGCGCGGAGAGGCCGGTGCTGTCGGCCTCCGCGAGGTAGCAGGGGAGTTTGGGGAGCTGAAAAGTAAAGGCAACACCAACTTACCCCGTCTGTAGAGAAAACAAGGAAGACACAAACAGAAGGTAAGCCACGCCTCCCCAAAGTTGAACCCCTCAATTAATTAATTAACTCAATCAGAGTCTTCTTTTTTTTTTTTTTTTGTAAACAAACTTGATTCAAACCAGATTCAAAAGAGATAGGCAATAGCCCAAGAAAGGGCAGCCAAAGACAAAGTTAAAAGCTTATGCTGAATTGGGAGCACTCCAAATTCCCTACTCGCATCTGCTGGAGTCAGAAGATACTGAACTCCTGCAGAGGGGGTAGTTCTACTTATGGTGACGCCCCCTCAAAGTTTTGGCTGACTCCATCTGCTGGATTGGGGACATAACCCACGGTCTGGACTGATCCAGGTACGTACAGGGAAGCTTTGTTTGGTCTTGAGTAAGTGTTTTAAATGCTAATTGAAACAAATGAGTTTTGAGTGATTTTTTTGAAATGAGAGGAGTTTGAAATTAGGCGAAGAGGGTTGGGGAGTGAATTCCACAGAATAGGTCCGGCTACAGAGAAAGCTCGTTTTCTGGTGACATCTAGCTTTGCTTGTTTGGGGGATGGGATATCTAGGAGATTTTGAGTAAGTGATCATAAATGTCGAGTGGGTTTATAAATCCGTAATAGGGAACAGAGCCAGGTGGAGGTTGGGTTGTGAATCAAGCCATGGATGGTAGACAGAATTTTATATTGTATCCTAAACTTTACTGGGAGCCAATGTAATGATTGGAGAATTGGGGTGATATGGTTGTGTAAAGGGGTCCTGGTTAATATTCGGGCTGCATGGTTTTGAATAAGCTGAAGGGGATGTAGTGAGGAATCTGGTAGTCCTAGGTAAAGTGCATTGCAATAGTCTAGTCCAGAAAAGACTAGAGATTGAAGAATGGTTCTGTAATCACGATAGAAGAGTAATGGTCGAAGGTGTTTTAAGTCATAGTTTATAGAAAGATTTTTTGGTAAGTGAGGAGATATGATGTTTCATGGAGAGATCTGAATTTATGATTATTCCTAGGTTAGTGGCATGGCGTGTTATGGGGATAGTGGTGTTATTTATTATCAATTGTGGCGGTGGGCCTATTGAAGAGTCTGAGATAGAAGATAAATGTATGATTTCTGTTTTTGAGGAGTTTAGTTTGTCGGCTATGAGAGAGCCAGGAGTTTATGGTGGATAGATAGAGAGAGACCAAAGATAATGTTGCAGACCAGGATGTTTTATATGGGACAAAGAACTGTATATCATCTGCGTAAATTTTGAATTGTAAATTTAGAGAAGATAGAATGTTACATAAAGGGAGGAGATATATGTTAAACAGAATGGGAGATAATGATGAACCTTGAGGGACGCCAGAATTAATAATATAAGGGGTGGAAGAATGTTGATTGAAATTGACTTGTTGAGGGCGGTCCGAGAGAAATGATGAAAACCAGTTTAAGACTGTTCCTGTAATGCCTATGGATTTTAAACCTGAAATGAGAATTTGATGATCTATTGTATCGAAGGCTGATGAAATATCTAAGAAAACTATAATGTAGTCTGTGTATGAATCGAAAGCACGGAAAAAAGTGTCGAAGATAATAAAAGTGTTTCTGTAGAGTGTCCCTTTCTGAATCCATGTTGATTGATGTGAAGGATATTGTGATCTGAAAGAAAATCGGTATGGCCTGGAGAAAAATCCCTCGAATCCCATTCTGCACAACACACAAAATAAATAGCCCCCCTCCACCCTATCAAACGCCTTTTCAGCATCAAAACTAATGGCTAAGTAGGGACAGGACATGTTAGCAAGGGCGTATCACTGGCGCACAAATCCAACCTGGTGTTCACCGATGAGAGTGGGAAGGAGAGTAGCCAATCTATCCGCCCATATCTTAGCCAGTAATTTCTGGTCATAATTAAGCAGAAATATCGGGCGATAACATTCTGGCAACATGGGGAATAAGGGTACTATGTGCCAAATTTGCGTTAACTAGGAAGGAGCCCTGATCTACGAGTGCCGTGAACATCGAGGCCGGGGGTTGGTTAACTGTCCTTCTAGGAGCTTAAAAAACTCCGCTGTAAACCCATCAGGTCCCAGGGCCTTAAAGTTCTTAGAGTTCTAAATAGTGAGGCACGCTTCTGTTTCCGTTATAGGTGTATTGAGCATGTCGCGTTGTTGCCTGGTTAAACAGGGAAGAGAAAGGTGCTCACAAAACCGTTCACAGGCTTCCGTATAAAGACGAATAAAAATCTTTGAAACCGTGTAGAACAGAGGGAGTGTCCCTCACCACCTGGGTGGGGGATTTGCGCAGCATCGGGATAAATCTACTCACATGGGTAGACCAAATAAGATTAGACGACATCTTTTCCGCTTTATTGCTGTATTGATAGAGGTTGAATTGATAGAGATGACTCTCTTTTGTCCGTTGATGGAGGAGTGAGTTGAGTGCATGCTGTTGGGACAGATACTGGGCCCTAGCTTCATCTGTTTCCAATCTAGTCTGTCGAACCCGAGCTTTGCGTACCTGAGAACTAAGGGTCAGAATACGCTGATTAAGAACCCTCCAACAGTGGGAGACATAAGAAATTATTTCACCTCTCAACACCGCCTTCGCGACGTTCCAAAATAAAATGGGTTGAGGTTCATGGGCCTGATTAAAGACTACATAATCGCCTATTTAGCCCGGACAAAATCCTTAAATTTCTCATCTTGGACTAGAAAATATGGGTACTGCCATATTTTGAGGGAAGCTGTTTGATCCAAAAAATGTAAGATCTACCCACACCGGGGCATGATCTGAAATCACAATATTATCAATTCCAGCATCCAAAATACGATGAAAAAATGGGTACTCATGAGAAAGTAATCAAGCGGTGAAAATGACGCATGCGCCCACGAAACATGAGTGAAGTCACGCTCTGTTGGGTGAAGAATGCGCCAAACGTCTAACAAATGCAGAGTATTTTCCAGCATCGTGGGACCTCTACCCATGCCAGGCTCCTGTCTACTGCTTTGGGATGCATCCACCTGAGGATCTTGAATGGTATTAAAATCCCCCCCCCCCCCCCCCACTATCAAAATATCTGTCAAATATGGGATCAAATGAGTATAAAGTCCCCTGAAGAAACGGGAGTCATATGTGTTGGGCGCATAGACATTACAGAGCACCACCGTGTGATGAAAAAGCTCAGTAACCAGAAAAAGGGAGCAGCCTTGAGGATCCTTTATTTCCTTGCAAATTTTTACAGGGAGGTGCTTGTTAAACAAAATCACAGCCCCCACGGACCTAGAAGTGGCCGAAGCAAACCTCACCCAAATGCGACGGAGTTTTGTATGCTCTAGGTCAGTGAGATGGGTTTCTTGTAGGAAAGCCACAGCTGCCGATTTTTTTTCTTCAAAACAGAGAGCACCTTAGAGCGTTTGGGAGAATTGAGCCCACAAATATTCCAGGAAATAAAGCATGCGGAACTACTCATCATACCAAGAAAAGGAGAAATACCTTTATTTCCAAAATCGTACCATCCTGGTAGAGACCCTCCACCAGATCCACCCCTATCCAAATTCGTCATGAATGCTCATGGCAAAGAAACAACAAGCCCATCTCACCTGTCTGCCCACTCCTACTCACACTCCTTTCCCCCTCCCTTCCTTCCCACTCCCCCCCCCCCCCTCCTCCCAACTCTACTTAGTCCCCAACCCCCCTTTCCTCACCATCTATACCATACCCGCCTCCAACTGAAGAAGGCACGGAGATCCGGCATTGATGTGTCCAGGATCCCACTCCTACAGTAACTGAAGACTGACAGCATCAGTAATAAAACAATAAAGTGGAGTCTGAGGTGGGAATAGATTATGGGGACTTCGAACCAGGAGATGGGGAAGTAACGATCCCCCAAGCAAGTACTCAAGGGCCGCACAGTCCTGGAGCTTGTACTAGGAAAGTACCCCATACCCTAGGGGCTGTATAAGGGTGTGTTGTTCATAAAGAAAACTAGAGACAAATAGATTAACTACAAACAATTGTAGCTTAACCCCGCAGAGGATACCCCCCGCAAAGCACTTGCAACCCCGCCAGCAAAGAGTCCAGTGCATGTCCTGGAGGTCAAAGGCTTAGCCCCTCCTGCACAGTCCAGGATCTCAATCTGCAGCCAGGTAAAGTGACATAAGGTTATTAGTAAGGCACAGAAGAGAAAAAAACCAGGCCACAAACAAGAGAGTTAAGGCCCATTAACTGTAGAGTCCAACAAACCCTCGGGTTTGGGTTAATTTATTTATTTATTTATTTAAATGATTTATATACCGGAGGTTCCTGTATAATATACATATCACCCCGGTTCACAAGGAACAGTAACTGTCGCTACATTTAGCGGTTTACATAGAACAGAATAAGAATAAAACAGGAGTTTTTACATTGAACAAATTAAGTAAACAAGTTTTAACATTGCAAAAATTAATCTAAGTAGGTTACTTTTCTTCGTGTTCTTGGCTCTAGGGGAAAGCTTGTTTGAACAGCCAAGTCTTAAGGTTCTTTTTAAATGTAGAGTGGCATGGTTCCAGACGAAGGTCTGGAGGGAGCGAGTTCCAAAGTGAAGGGCCCGCTGTGGATAATGCACGTTTCCTCAGAACGGATTTCGCCGGTTGTGAGATTAGTCTGATGTACGTTCCGGACCTGACCCACGCGAAGAAGTGTGACTTGTCTGCATACCAAATCTGGAGCCGGGCTGGAAACAACAAGGAGAATTTTATTCCTCTGTTGTGCAAGGCTGTGCAGAGTGGGGTGAATCCATGGCAAGCCGACAACACCAAGGCAGAAAAGTCCTGAAATATCCAAATGGGATGGCCTTGATATTGAAGCGCCAATTTAGCACGGGTAGCCCGCCATATTTCATTTTTGTGTGCTGAGTTTAAAATTTTTGCAATTACCAGCCTCGGTCTCCCGGAGCCCACGTTCTTCTCCCCCAGCCTATGGGCACGCTCCACCACTAGCTTGCCCTGCAAATGAGAGAGTGCTAATACTTCGGGAAGCCATTCAATTAAAAGGGTACACAAGGATCTCTCCTCAATATCTTCAGGGAAACCCATAAATCTAAGGTTATCCTGCCTAGCCCTATTTTCGAGCTCATCGACTTTGCTTTGCAGCACCTGCAAACTTTTATCTCTGGCTGCTATGCTTGCAGTACACGTGGCCGCACCATCTTCTAGCCCCGAGATCTGATTTTCCGCCTGCTCCAAGCAGGGCTGCAATGCGGTAAGTTGGTCTCTTACCTCCCCCAGTTCGGTTATGAGTCCATTTCTCATCCAGTGCCTCCCGGATTGCCTCTTTAATATCGGCGATCGTAACCGCCGAAGGTGAGGGGGGGGGGGGGGGGAGTCGCTGGCGGCCATCATTTTGGAATCGGGCGCTTTCAATTTTTCTTTCTCCCGTTTCCCTCCTTTCGTGGTCAACCCGGGCGAAAACTTGGTCAAATATTGGGCTGTGGACATAAAACGCTGTCTCCCACAGCGGCCTGTACTCGATTGAAGTGTCAAACGTGCTCCGATGGGCCACAATGAGCAGAGTAGATCCTGGAGCTAGAAAGAGCGTGCTCTTCCGGCTCAACAGATCACATGATAGATAATCAGCTTAACCTAAAAAAATTTATAAGCACCACCACTAAAGACTGTTTCTACAAGCTTCTTGTCCTGAGAAAGCTGAAACCACTTCTCCACTTCAATGATTTTCGGATGGTTCTACAAGCCATTATACTAACAAAAATCGACTATTGCAATTCGCTCCTTTTTGGCCTCCCAACCTCATCCATCAAACCCCTCCAAATGATTCAAAACTCTGCAGCCAGAATCCTTACCAATACGAATAAAAGAGATCACATAACCCCCATACTCAAACTCCTCCACTGGCTGCCAATTAAGCAAAGGATTCTCTATAAAGTGTACATAGCAATTCATAAATCCATTTACAACATATCCCCTCTCCACTTAAGCACCCAACTACGTTTTCACTCTTCATCTAGACCTATCAGAGGAGCTTATAAAGGCACACTCTATGTACCTTCAACAATTTCCTCACATCAGAAACGTGCCATATCTTTAGCAGGCCCCGTCCAATGGAACGTGCTCCCGCCAGACATCCGTCTAGAGCTCTGCCACGCCTCCTTCAAAAAGAAAATTAAAACCTGGCTCTTTAGCCAAGCTTTTCCAGAACTATGAGCATATTTTTCACCTCCAGCTATTAAGATTTTCTCTCCGTCGCAATCTTCATGTTCTTTTCTACTACTTGACATTGATTCTAATCCTTTCTGCAGAACACATTTGACTTAGACAGTTACGCCTTATTTTATGATTTGGATGCTCAAAGAGACTTTACAATATTTTCAATGTTAATTTCTGAAACTAGTTTACCCTGTTTCCAAGTTCCTTAACCTTGTTACATGTACCGCCTCTTGGCATAATTTTATGTTCTGTTTCAATGTAAACCGATGTGATCTGTATTTCATACAGGAACACCGGTATATAAAAATCTTAAATAAATAAATGATCTCCACTCTCTTCCCTTTTAATGGCTAAAACAGTCGAGTCTGTTTCACCAGGGCAAAGGAGAGATTTTACTCCAGGTACTTCCTGATTCCAAAGACAACAGGAGGACTCCATCCCATCCTAGACCTAAGGGCCTTGAACAGATTTATCAAAAAAGAAAAGTTCAAGATGATTTCCCTGGGTACCTTGATCCCCCTTTTACAAAAAGAGGACTGGCTATGCTCCCTCGATCTAAAGGACGTGTACACACACACATCGAGATCTTACCAAATCACCAAAAGTATCTCTGATTCATGGTGGGAAAACAGCACTTCCTAGTATCGGGTGTTGCCATTCAGCTAGCGTCAGCCCCATGGGTCTTCACAAAATGCTTGGCTGTGGTGGTGGCACACCGCCGCAGGCTGGGGTGCACGTTTTCCCTTAATTGGATGATTGGCTGGTCAAGAGCACATCTAGGACAGAAACTGTTAGGTCCATGTGTTTGACCATCTGGGTGTTGGAGTCGCTAGGGTTTGTCCTCCGGGTCTGATTTCCCATAAGGCCAACCTAGGCCATGGCCTAGGGTGCAGCAGTCAGGAGGGCGTATATAAAGCAAAAATAACAATCAAACATTTACAAATTTTTCAGTATTATTTTGAAAAGGCCAAATAAAATGCTGTTTTTTAAATTTACATCCATATACTTTAAATAAATTGAACGGTACATTTACGTTGCCCATCTCTATAGTTTGCGCTGTCTTGCTCAGTCACAGGCAAAACGCATTTGCTATTTCTCTCTCACGCACTCAGCGTAAACCACATGTTAAAGGAAAATTCCAGATTTGGCGTTACAGTAGTGATTCCAAGTGATTCATTATGCTCATATCGCTTGTCTTCTACATATCTGCTGATAATAGGTACGTAAAATATATCGTCACTACTTTTATATACTATTTTGTTAACTCAGGGCTGAAAGCCGTAAGCAGAAAAAGTTGATGGGGTGTTCGCCAAATTATAAGGTGGCTGCGATTTTTATTACAAAACATGAAACATACACAACTTAAGGCTTGTTTATGCAGCATCATTTAATGTGATGTAATGTAAGTTTGACACAAAATGCAAAACATTTCAATAAAATTCTATAATGTCAGATGAGAATCGATGTAAATCTTCTGCATTTTATGTCAATTTTATTTGCTGTTTTTTGTATCGAATATGCCATCTGGGTGAATAATTTGAACTAACCAAAGAAGTAATCATTGTACCTCGTATGGGTTATATAGGCAGACGTCTGCATTTTGCGGACTGGCCCGACCCGAACCCGCGGGCCGGGTTCAAAATATTTCGGGTCGGGTCTGACAGAAGAACTTCCGCGGGGCGATGCGTGTCCTGCAGGCTGAAAAAATATTTACTGGTTTTGGTCTGTTTTATTTTGCTTCTGGGTTCACTCGTCGCAAGTTTAAATATGTTTCGAATAACTGGCAGGGAATAGTTACAGGATATTTCATATTTACAGCTTGCATCATGTTCTGACTCTGAAGAAAAATTGCCTTCGTGATATACGAAAAGACGGTTTCTGTATGTAGATGGCAACTACATACATGCCAGTAATAACATTACTCTGACTATTCAAATCAGCCTAAAAATTGAAATCCTCAAAAGTCGCTAAAATGCTGGGTTCAGGAAACGTCGCGAGAGAATTCGCATTACCGCTGGAGTATCCTGAACCATATCTGGACATTTCAGTCCTGTAGAATCATCAAAATGTACGCACTGATAAACTATGCCGCCATTTGAGTCAAAATGACTCAGTACGCTGTTGTTTGTGAGTGGCTGATCAGGTAAGCTCAACTTTGATCCAGTTTAACCGACCGGCTTTTGTCGCCCGACCTGTTACACTGTGTTGATTCCATGGTGACCATTCGATCCCGGACTCTGAAAGATGCTACTATTCGGTCCCGGATGGCCAAATTCGAGGACATCACCCGATCTGTTAGTGTGCATTGGTTTCATGGTGAGTGTTGGGTCTCGGACGCGAACAGTAGCGCCCTTTAGCGCCCAAGACCGAACGATCAGCATGGAATAAACGATAGCAATGCTGACTGCCCGATGTCATCGAGTTCCACTGTCCTGGGCCCATCAGTAGCATTCTTGAGTGTCTGGCATCCAACAGCAGCCAGTCGGCAAAAATGGATCAAACGGGAGCTCACCAAATCAGCTATAGATTAACAACTCGCACTCAGTCGTTTTGCGTCGTATGGCAGCATACTCCATGGCCAGTAAATTTTGATGATTCCATCCAGCCGAAATGTCCATATACCTCCTGAACCCAGATAATTTGCACGCATAAATGAAAAGGTCCCGCCCTATCCGTGTATTTAAAGCTCGATGACATGCGGATGATGTGTGTAAGTGAACATATATTGTGTGTTGATAAAACGTCTAACCTGCACATCTTGCCAGCCCGCAGGCAGAAATTTTTCATTTAGGCCCCCTGTGGGCCTGGTCAGGTTGAGCCGAAAAATTTTTCAGGCAGGCCGGGCCATAAAATTACGGCCCGCACAGACCTCTGTATGTAGGCTATTTTGGTTAATTATTTTTTACGTTTTTAAACTGGTTTTAAAGTAGTGATTTTAAATTTATTTTTTAATAAAAATTAATTTATTAAAATTATTTACAATCTTGATTATTTCTTTCGTATCAGCTGATCACTTGTTCAGTGCGCCACCTGTAGTTCCAAAAATCCCGAATAATACCAATAATAAGTACTTATAATCTTAATTTATTTTCGCATATCATTCCATAATTTTTAATTCCCACAACTATCTATTGCATATCGTCTTGCCAAGACAAGATGTGGTAGTTTTAAAGAATTTTTGTAAATGTGGTTACGCATGGCCCCGAATTTACTGGATAATTATAATTGAAAAATAAAAAAAAACAATTGGCATGGATGGCTTTTTTTTTTTTTTTTTTTTACACAAGGACAACTTTTTCAGGAGTGGAAATGAATCAGCCAAAAAAAACGACCATCTGGGGCAGAATTCAGAAAGCGAGAAAAATTGAAAGAGCAGGATGAAAAGAAAAGCAGCGAAGTCTTGAAACAATGGCTGTCATCAACTTTCCAGCATGGAAATTCTGAAATTCAGTCACAAGAACAAGATTTTATTGAAGATACTCAAGAAAATGAAGTTGTAATGGAAGAATGCAATGAGGAAGTTTCAGAAGCTGCGCAATATCTGTTGTGACCTTACTGCTGATCAGGGTGGATTATGCCAGGGCCTGGGTGGGTGGTTATTGTCCGGCTCATCATCGCATTGTCCGGGAAGTTTACCGGCGCTGCGTGCTGTGACGACCTGTGTCTTTCGATGTCTTGACGTCTGGAGGTATGCGCGGCGTGCGCATGTGTGGAGTGGGTGCGCGTGTCATCTCGGGGACACTTGTTGCTGCTCTGGTTGATTGTTCCAACGCATGCATCTTTATTTTGAAAGGCTTGGAATGGGGGACTCGCGCTGCTGAGCCTTGAGGTATGTTTGCTGTTATGTGTTGTTTAGAATCCTCAAAGGGCTCATGCTGTTTAGAATCTTTACTTAACGTTAGATCCTTATATTCTCTGCAGTGAGGCGTTTTGGTTGTCTTGGCAACTGTCTACAACCGTGAACGCCTCGCTGCAGCCTGAGCTCTGCCTTTATTTCGCTTGTTTGGATGTTACCTACTTTTCATGTATTTGCTTATTTAAAGTTCTTGTGTTATGTTCCTGAACTATGATATTTTTTAATAAATACTTTATTGAGAATTTGATCATGTAGTTAATTACATCATTTCTATGTAATTAACTACATGATCAAATTCAAAACATCTTTAAGGTCAGTTTTAGAGACTCTTGTTCTCAATCCACCTACTGACTTATCTATCATAAGTCAGACTAAGAGTCCACACACTGAGAGTCAACAGATTGCCAAGACCATGGACTCGGTGGATTTATCTGGTCTTCAGGCTATTCCAGGTTTAGCTCAGCGGCTTCAACAACAACAACAAGGTTTAGATCTGTTAGCGGCAACTGTAGAACGTTTAGCGAATTGTCAGGATTCTTCTTCTGCTGCAACCAGTTCCTCATTTATAGTGAATGCTGCTTCAAATTCTATAACGCCTATTTCTATGCCTCCTCCGCCCAGATATGCTGATGATGTAAGACAGTGTCGAGGATTTTTGAATTTGTTTCATGAGATTTGCCTTGCAACCTAGTCAATTTTGTTCGGATCAAATCAAGACAACATACATTATGTCTTTGTTGGATGGCAGAGCTTTAGCTTGGGCATCTTCCTTGTGGGAGAGAGGAGATCCATTACTGGGAGATTTACAATTATTTGTTCGTACTTTTAGACAGATTTTTGATGAACCAGCACGTCAATCTACAGCTGCTACTGAGATTTTAAATTTAAAACAAGGTTCTCGTCCTTTAGTGGACTATGTAGTGGAATTTAGAACTTTAGCTACAGAATTGGGTTGGCGAGAGGACAGCTTACGCAGCATTTTCTTAGGATTATCTTCTCGCTTAAAAGATGAATTGGCTAGGAATCTTCCTGATAATTTGGAAGAATTGATTGATCTCACGGGACGAATCGATCGGCGCATTCAACAAAGACTTCGTGAAATTAAACCTTTTAGGAAGCAAGTTTCATTGGCTCCTTCCTTTTCTCGTCCAGTGCTTCCATCCACTGAGAATTCTACTGTTCGAGCTGAGGAACAAATGCAATTAGGACGAAGTTCTCTTACTCCTGAAGAAAGAAGAAGACGTCATTCTTTGGGTCTTTATTTTTATTGTGGGAGTAAAGATCATATGTTAGCACAATGTAAAGAGAAGCCGGGAAACACTCAAGTCTAGGAATTTCAGGGGAGCTGTTCCTAGGCTGCACTACTTCTGCTCCTCTACTTATACTTCCAATAACTTTGGAAAAAGTTGGAGAAAATGAAGATTCTTTTCCAACTCAGGCATTTGTAGAATCTGGATCTGGAAGAAATTTTATTTTAATAGATGTTAAAAAAAAAATTGCAGATTCCTTGATACATCATATGCCACCCATTTGAATATCCTCTATTTATGGAACTCCATTGCCTGGTATTATAACACATAAGACTGTTCCAGTGACTTTACGTACTGGAATATTACATAAGGAGAAAATTTCTTTTTACATTTTGGAAAAATCCATTCATCCAGTAGTTCTAGGATTACCTTGGCTACAAAGACATTCACCATCTATCTCTTGGGATACTTTACAAATAACTGCTTGGAGCAAAACATGTTTTAATACTTGTTTGCTTGAAAGACCTCAAGTAAATATTCAGTTTTGTAATACTTCATGGACTTTACCCTCACAGTATATGGACTTCGCTGATGTATTTTCGAAAGAAAGGGCAGATATTCTTCCGAAACATAGAATTTTTTATTGTGCTATAGATCTACTTCCTGGTACCATTCCTCCTCGTGGAAAAGTATATCCGTTATCTCTACCTGAGACACAAGCAATGTCTAAATATATACAAGAAAATCTGGACAAGGGGTTTATTCGTCCATCTACATCTCCAGCAGGAGCTGGTTTTTTTTCTTTGTGGCAAAAAAAGATGGATCTCTTCGACCTTGTATTGACTATTGTGGACTCAATTCAATTACCCGAAAGGACAGATATCCTTTACCTTTAATTTCTGAACTTTTGGATCGTTTACAAGGAGCTAAGATTTTTACTAAGCTTGATTTAAGAGGAGCTTATAACTTAGTTAGAATCAAACCGGGTGATGAATGGAAGACAGCTTTTAATACTCGAGATGGACATTATGAATATTTAGTAATGCCATTTGGATTATGTAATGCTCCAGCAGTATTTCAGAATCTTATGAATGAAATATTGAGAGATTTACTTCATTCTTCAGTGATAGTTTATTTAGATGACGTACTTGTTTATTCAAAAGAGATTAATAAACATCGTTTCCATGTACGTCAAGTTTTGCAAAGACTTCGTGAACATCATCTATATGCTAAATTAGAAAAATGTCTTTTCGAAAAGGAATCTTTGCTTTTTTTTGGGATATATAGTTTCCACTACTGGTATTCACATGGATCCTGAAAAGGTATCTGCTATCCGAGATTGGCCTCAACCATTGGGTCTTAAAGCCCTTCAACGTTTTTTGGGATTTGCTAATTTTTATTGCAGTTTTATCCCTCATTATTCTTTACGTGTGGCACCATTAACAGCTTTGACAAAGAAGGGAGCCAATGTTAAGGATTGGTCATCAGAGACTATCAAAGCATTTCAAGATCTAAAACAAGAATTTTCCTAGCGTGTAGCCAGATGGACTCAGAACAAGTGGGTATAGTGTGCTCATGCTAGCAGTTGGAGACGGATCTGACGTCAGCACGGGTACATATACCCCCACAGGAAGTGCAGCAATTCAGTAATTTCCGTCTCCAAAGCAGTTTGGAGCTACCTCACGCTCGCTGAGCGTTCTTCCAAATTCTAACGACTAAATTTATTTATTTATTTATTTAAATTCTTTTAATATACCGATGCTCAAGACCAGGTCTTATCGTACCGGTTTACAATGAACTAGGGGGAAAAAACCAGTTAACAATGGAAGCAAGAAATTACATTATAACAGGGAATGTGGAACTTGGTTGTTAGAGAAAAGGATAGGTTAAACAATTTCTAACTGGAGAACAAAGCAAATAAACAGAAACGTAAGTGCTTACATGGTAAGCATTATATACAAAATTACATCGTGTGTAATATTAGGCAAGTTATATTAAAGTGCAGTTAGCCGAGAAACGGTTCCTTTTTTGAGTTGCTGAAGGAGGATGCAACCGCGGGGTGTGTAACTGTGGGGGTGATCCTGCGGTTTCTTCAGGGGTATGCTTGGGCGAATTCATAGACGACATCTCCTAAAGACGAGCCCCGCACTCCTGCGGTGATACCAGTCTGTCCCTCCCCCAGTTGAGTTTCCCGAGGTGATTTCCGTGGTCCCTCGGAGGTAAGTGCCTCGGTCCGGTGGCCGAATCGCAGCAGGGACCCAGCCCCCGAGTGAGAAGGGCTCGGGCGCGGCTTGGCCCCCGAGCGAGATGAGTTCGGGCGCAGCCTAGAGGCAGCGGGTGCACCTCCTCGAGCGCGGCGGTGAAGGTACTCACCCTCTCCCCCCGCAGCCGGAGACCGCCCGGGTTGCATCCAGGAAGTGCCAGAGACAAGGTAAGGCGTATATCTTTACTGTTGGTCTCCGAGGATCCGAGGAGTAGCAGAGTTTGCCTCTGGGGTGGCCTGTCAAGAGGGTCGCCATTTTGTCTGCCTGCTTGCCATCGCCTTCTACTTGCAGCGTCCCGCCTATTGCTACGCGCACGGCGATAGGCACCCGTTGCTACGCGCACGGCGATAGGCGCACGGCGATAGGCGCACGTTACTACGCACACGGCGATAGGCGCACGTTACTATGCACACGGCGTTAGGCGCACGTTCATAGGCACACGTTCATAGGCGCACATTGTTAGGCGCCCGTTCATAGGCGCACATTGTTAGGCGCACGTTCCTAGGCGCACGTTGCTGAGCGCTGGTTGGCAGGCGCCCGCCTTTCGCGCACAGCTCAGACTCTGACTGAATTCACCGGCGAGATGGAACATAAGAGAGCCCAGGCTTCGGCAGTGCCGGCACCTCCAGAATCAGGCATAAGTCTCTGCTCTGTATGCAACCTCAGGGCCACACAGAACGAGGATGCAGACTCCCTATGTGCCCAATGTGAAGAGGCCCTGGGAGTCCCGGGCCAGGGCCGGTCACAGCCCAGCGTTCTTGCCGGTTCCTCAGGGAACACTCTGGAGCCAGCAAGCAGCGGGGAGCAGCCAGTGAACCAGAGAGGCCTGGTGCCCCTGCGGCCAGATCTGGCTTCGATCTCCTGGGTGGAATTATTCAAGGGGATTCATGCCTTTGTCACGATGCAGTCGACTCCCCGACCGGGTCCATACGTTCTGGATGACCCAGCCCCTGGACCCTCGCGGCCTAGGCGCGGCCGCTCGCCACCTGATAGCCCCAATTATGGGGATTCAGATTGCCTGGAGGAAGAAGATGAGCCCCCCGAGGAGGGAGAGCTTCCCTTGGGGATGGAACCATATCGGACTATGAGGCGCTTCTTTCCCAGAGAGGATCTTCCAGGCCTGATCTCTCAATGCCTGTCTGAATTGGCTCTTCCGGGCCATGATGCCCCAGGGGAACCTAGAGTGAACCCCCTGTTGGAGGGCCTGCGCCAAACTTCTCACCATTTTCCCCTCCTACAATTGGCACAGCAGCTAATCGATCTGGAATGGGCTGCACCGGAGGCCCCATTCAAAGGGGGTCGGGCCTTGGCTGGAATGTACCCCTTAGCCCCGGCAACTAGGGACATGTTGGCGTGCCCTCAGGTAGACGCCATAGCGCAATTGTGAAGCGCACCACCATTCCGGTGGAAGGAGGGACGGCCCTCAAGGATACACATGACCGGCGTATGGACGCCATCCTGACGCAGGCCTTTGAGGTGGCAGCCATGTCCCTACGAATTGCGACCTGCTGGACTGTGGTGACGCTTTCCTGTTTATCCCAGGCTAGGAACAACGCCCCAGGAGAAGAGATGGAATCAGCTCTCTCATTCCTCACTGACGCAGCCTCCGACCTCGTCCGTACGGCAGCCAAGGGAGTGTCATCCTCAGTGGCAGCCAGGAGGCAGCTTTGGCTACGTAACTGGTCGGCCGACTCCTCTTCCAAGACACGTCTCACGAGAATGCCCTTCGAGGGATCTCTCCTGTTCGGCAGCAACCTGGAGAAACTGGCCAATAAATGGGGCGCCTCTTCATTACCTCGTCTACCAGAAGACAGGCCACGGAGGAGGCAGCGCCCGTCTTCTAGAACATCCAGAGGTAGAACCTCTCAGCGCTTCAACCCTTACGGGACTTGCTACCACGCACCTCGGTCGCAGGCCAGGAACCAGTCCTTTCGGACTAAGCACAATAAGAGGGGAACCGGCTCTGGTTCCGGTCCCGGCCGTACCCCACAATGACAATCAGCCGGCCCATCCGGGGGTAGCAGCCATAGGGGGTAGGCTGACCCTCTTCTACCACAGGTGGGTCGAGATTACCTCGGACCAGTGGGTCCTCGCCATCATCCGAGAAGGGTACTACCTGGACTTTCTTCGGCTCCCACCGGACAAGTTTGTGGAATCTCCTTGTTCACCCCTCAAGAGGACGGCACTAGAGGTTACCTTACAGAGGCTTCTATCCCTCAAAGCCATAATTCCAGTGCCTGCGGGGGAGATGAATTCTGGGCATTATTCCATTGATTTCATAGTGCCCAAGAAGGAGGGCACTTTCAGGCCCGTCCTGGACCTCTAGTCGGTCAACCGCCACCTACGGGTGCCCAGCTTTCGCATGGAAACTCTGCGATCTGTCAAAAATTCAGTACAGCCAGGGGAATTTCTCACATCCCTAGATCTGTCAGAAGCCTACCTGCATATCCCAATCCATCGGGATCACCAGCGCTACTTACGCTTCAAAGTCCTGAACCAAACGCTTCCAGTTTCGGGCGTTACCCTTTGGGTTAGCCACAGCGCCGCGGACCTTTACCAAGGTCATAGTAGTAGTGGCAGCGGCCCTCAGGAAGGAGGGGATTCTCGCCCATCCCTACCTGGACGATTGGCTGATCAGGGCAACGTCACCGGAAGAGAGCCACCGGGCAACCAGCCGAGTTATTGCTCTTCTAGAGAGCCTAGGATGGGTAGTAAACTTGAGCAAGAGTTCCCTACAGCCGTCTCAGTCGAGGGAATACCTAGGAGTCCTATTCGACACTCAGGCAGACAGTCAGCCTGACCCCCAAGAGAAGAGCGAAGCTCCAGAATCATCTGCAGGCCCTGCTGCACGCCACCCGGCCCACAGCTTGTGATTACCTGCAAGTCTTTGGCCTTATGGCATCCACTCTGGAGGTGATACCATGGGCACGGGCGCATATGAGACCATTACAACGCGCCCTCCTATCCCGGTGGGGCCCGCGATCACAGACTTACACCGTACACCTACCTCTACCAGCCAGGGTGCGGAATCAGCTACGATGGTGGCTGCAGCAAAGCCACATGAGCCGGGGGTCCAGAATGTCCTCTCCAACCTGGACCCTGCTCACAACAGATGCCAGCCTGAGCGGCTGGGGAGCACATTGCGAAGAACTCACCGCCCAAGGGCGCTGGAACAGAGAAGAGTCGGGATGGAACATCAACCGACTAGAGGCACGGGCAGTCAGGCTAGCGTGCCTGCGATTTGCCCACAGACTTCGACACAGAAGCAGTCAGAGTGGTGTCAGACAACGCCACCACGGTGGCATACATCAACCGACAGGGCGGAACCAGAAGCCAACAGGTATCCCTAGAAAAAATAGCTCCCCTGATGACTTGGGCAGAAGCAAATCTCCAGGACATCTCCGCCGTCCACATCGCCGGGAAGGACAACACCGCGGCAGACTTCCTCAGCAGAGAAAGCCTAAATCCAGGGGACTGGCAGCAGTCACCCACAGCGTTCCAGATGATTGTGAATTGGTGGGGGACCCCGGGCATGGACCTACTAGCGGACAGGTCCAACGCTCAAGTACCCAGATATTTCAGTCGCAGTCGGGATCCTCTGTCCCAGGGGATCGATGCCCTGGTACAGCCATGGCCCCAGGGGATCCTGCTATATGCTTTTCCTCCATGGCCCCTGCTGGGCGCCATTATACACAAGATTCAGAGGCTTAGTTCTTCTAGTGGCCCCGGACTGGCCAAGAAGACCCTGGTACGCAGACATGAGAAGATTACTGGCAGGGACTCCACTACCCCTGCCTCCACACAGAGGCCTGCTGCGGCAAGGTCCCATCCTCCACAAGGATCCGGCTCAATTCTCTCTTACGGTCTGGCCATTGAGAGGGCTAGACTGAAGACACGAGGATACTCAGGGCCGGTAATAGATACACTCCTCAGAGCACGCAAGTTCTCCACATCGCTAACTTACATAAAGATCTGGAGAGTATTTGAAGCTTGGTGCGAAACTCATAGCACCAATCCACATGCTGCTAAGATTCCTATCATTTTGGATTTCCTGCAAGATGGACTTCAGAAGGGTCTGTCTCTCAATTCCATCAAGGTGCAAGTGGCAGCGCTTTCTTGCTACGGTCCACGGAGTGACGGCAACAGCATCACCACACACCCAGACGTCTCACGTTTCCTGAAAGGAGTCAAACACATTCGCCCGCCACTGAAGTGGCCCATACCTCTGTGGAGCCTCAACCTAGTCTTGGACTTTCTAGCGGGACATGCTTTTCATCCACTTCGAGGCCTGTCCCTCCGTTTGTTAACCTTGAAGATGGTGTTCCTGCTGGCTGTATGCTCAGCACGCAGCATCTCAGAGCTACAAGCACTGTCTTGCCGTGATCCGTTTCTCCGAATCACTCCAGAAGCCATCCATCTTCGCACGGTTCCTTCCTTCTTACCCAAAGTAGTCTCACACTTCCACCTCAACCAAACCATATCTTTACCTACCACAGAAGGTTTGAAGAAATCAGAGGAAGGTCGAATTCTACGCCATCTCAACATCGGCAGGCTACTGTCCAGATACCTGGAAGTGTCAGAAGCAGTACGAAAGACGGGACCACCTGTTCATCCTTCACAGCGGGAAGAAGCAAGGGGAAGCGGCCTCATGGGCAACTATCGCCCACTGGGTCAAAGAAGTGATCAAGGCGGCCTACGTAGACGCGGGAAAACCACCACCTCTACAGGTTAAGGCTCACTCTACAAGAGCGCAAGCGGCCTCTTGGGCAGAAACTAGGATGCTGTCGCCTGCAGAGATCTGTAAAGTGGCGACGTGGTCCTCCCTTCATACCTTTTCCAGATTCTACCGTCTGGATGTCCAGGCCAGGGAGGACACCGCATTCGCGAGGGCAATCCTGCACAGACCTCGGGCAGCCTCCCACCCAGTCCAGGAGTAGCTTTTTGTACATCCCACTTGTTCTGAGTCCATCTGGCTACACGCTAGGAAATGTTGAGATTACTTACCTGATAATCTCCTTTTCCTTAGTGTAGACAGATGGACTCGGCATCCCGCCCGGCTGCCAATATTCATGGGGTTTCACAGACTCAAGGTAATCCATGTTTTAGTACATAGGGCATCCACCCTGCCGGGTGTCGACGCCTTCCGCTTGAGAATCCTGGCGGTCTCCAGCTACTATCAATCGGTCAGGGTAATCCTGTTTAATTAATCGATCGGTCGGTACTCATATGTCCATAACGGCTTTTGCAAGGAAGATTACTGAATTGCTGCACTTCCTGTGGGGGTATATGTACCCGTGCTGACGTCAGATCCGTCTCCAACTGCTAGCACGAGCACACTATACCCACTTGTTCTGATTCCATCTGTCTACACTAAGGAAAAGGAGATTATCAGGTAAGTAATCTCAACATTTTGGATGATAGTTGTTTACGCCACCCAGATCCCACCAGACCATTGGTGGTAGAGGTGGATGCTTTCGATCTGGCTGTGGGAGCAGTACTCAGTCAAATATCCAACAAAGGAGTATCATTACCTTGTTCGTATTTTTCCAAAAAAATTTTTTCTTCAGAAAGGAATTATAGTATCGGAGATAAGGATTTATTAGCCATTAAAATGGCTTTTGAAGAATGGAGGCAATGGTTAGAAGGAGCTATACATCAAGTAATAGTGTATACTGATCATAAGAACTTAGAATATTTGTCATGCACAACGTTTGAATCCCCGACAAGCACGATGGTCTTTATTTTTCAGTAGATTTAATTTTTTATTAAAATATCGTCCAGCTACCAAAAATATCAGAGCTGATGCTCTTTCACGCAATTGTGAAATGAAAATTCAGACAATATACCACAATATATTATTGATCCTGCTAAAGTTTTAATTGCAAGTAATAAGATTTCTTTTGATGGTAAGATGGTAGTATCTTCACGATTGCGGAAACAAGTTCTTTCTTGGGCTCATGATTCTTTAACTGCTGGACATCCTGGTAGGCTTCGAACATTAGAGTTGATTTCTCGTTTTTATTGGCGGCCAAATATTAAGTTGGATGTAAGAAGATATGTTGAATCTTGCCCTACTTGTGCTAAACAAAAACCATTGCCAGGATGACCATGGGGATTGTTACAACCTTTACCCATTCCAATAGAACCTTGGACTCACATTTCCACTGATTTTATTGTGGATTTACCTTTATCTGAGGGAAAACAAGTGTTATGGGTTACTGTGGATAGATTTTCCAAGATGGCTCATTTTGTGGCACTTAAGAAACTTCCATCTGCACCAGAATTGGCACAGCTTTTTACTGAACACATCTTTCGGTTACATGCTCTACCGCAACATATAAATTCAGATCGAGGAACGCAGTTCACTGCAAGATTTTGGAAGGCTTTATGTAAAAAATTTAACATCCAGTTGGATTTTACTACTGCATATCACCCCCAAGGAAATGGACAAGTAGAAAGAGTTAATAGATCTTTGAAGACGTATTTGCGGTTATTTATAGGTGAAAGACAGGATAATTGGGTATCCTTGTTACCTTGGGCAGAATTCTCTTACAATCATCACATCCACTCTGCTACTGGATTTTCAACTTTTCAAATTGTTTATGGAAAACAATTAAAACCTCCATTACCTCTCGCATTAATGGTTAATTCACCTGCAGCTCAAATTACTACTCTTCAACTTAAATCAATTTGGGATTCTACACGAGTTAATTTACTTCGGGCTACTTCTATAGCAAAGAAAACAACTGATAAACATCGTAGGATAGCACCTATTTTTCAACCAGGAGAAAAAGTATGGCTTAGTACCCGAAATATACTTCTTAAACTTCCATCGATGCATTTAGCGCCAAGATTTATTGGTCCATTTGCAATTGTGGAGCGGATTGGAATTGTTTCTTATCAACTAAAACTTCCGTCTAATCTTTGGATACATAATGTATTCCATGTTTCACTACTTAAACCATTTATACAATCTAAATTTCATCGTAATTCTTCCGAAAAAATTGGTACATCAGCGGATGCAGATATTATTTATCAAGTGCATGAGATTCTAGTTGTACGCTTTCATCAGCGACGCTGGGAATATTTGATTTCATGGGAAGGATTTGGACCAGAAGAGAATTCGTGGGAACCAGCTTCCAATATATTGGCCAAATCTTCAGCCGCATACTGGCAAACGGTGATCGCAGGACCGAGGTTGGTTAATCTACTTGGAAAAGAAAGGAAGTGTCTTCTTTGGACCTTGTCGCCTCTTCCATTCTGATGTAAAGACTGAATTATCTTTTGTAAGAAATGGATTTAATGACTAGAAGAACATTTCGTTTAGACTGAAGAACACAAATTCTGTTAGTCACAGAAATAACATCCTTACTTTAAAACAAAGAGGAGCCAAACTGGGAAGAATTGATCTGCAGCTAACTAAAATGCTTGATCAAGAAATTGACTGTTAAGATTCCTCCCATAGCTGGAGCTACGGGAGGCCTCTCACCTTTCTCTGTAGGAGACAGTGTGGTCCACGACCAGCCCGCGTCTGGTAGGGCACCTGAGGGTCCAGCTCACCCCTCTTGTTCCTGTCTTCGTCCTGAACTCCACTTGTGCCTTGCTCCAAGTTGCAAGACCTTGCTTTGACCGCTTCGGTCCTGTGCCATCCTGACCTCCGTCCGGCCTGCCGCCTCTGCTGCTCCCTGCGGCAGGTCCAAAAGGGCTGGGAACGCTCGGAGGACCGTTCAGCGACCACCATAGTGTTGTGGTCTCCCGGGGCGTGTAGGTCGGCGGAGTGGCTGAGACTTGGACCGTCTTCACCACTGCAAGGGCACACCTCGCTTCTCTTCCACCTAGAGAGCCCTGGAATGCCAAGTCTCGCGTGCTTGCTCGAGACTGACGCCAGCCATAACATTGACTACTGGAAAAATGTGTTACACAGAGTCGTAGTAGTCATAAAAGCTCTAGCTTCTCGTGGTTTGCCTTTAGAGGTTCAAATGAAATATTTGGTTCGAATAATAATGACAATTATATGATGATGCTGGAAACAATTTCTGCGTTTGATCCATTTTTGGCTTATGACATCAGGAGATTTGGAAATCCAGGTAGTGGACAGACATCGTACCTCTCGTCAACTATTTGTAATGAGTTCATCAAGCTCTTAGCTAAGAAAGTACTGACCCATATTACTGATGAAGCAAAAATCTCAAAATACTATTCCCTTGTTTTGGATTCAACTCCTGATATCTCGCATGTGGATCAGCTGTCATTTATCTTCCTTTGTTAAGGAAAATGGGGAACCTGTTGAAAGATTCATCAAGTTTTTACCTAAGGTTAGTCACAAAGCCCATGAAATGTTTGAAGCTGTAACTAAGACTCTAAAAGATTGCCACCTTGATATTTTGAAATGTTGTGGACAATCATACGACAATGCAGCTAATATGGCTGGTGTTTATTCAGGTCTTCAGGCTAGAATACTTGAAGTTTGTCCTCTTGCATCCTTCATACCCTGTGCAGGACACTTGCTAAATTTAGTGGGTATGCATGCTGTTGATTGTTGCACTGAAGCCACATCATTTTTCAATTTGCTTCAAGAGCCTTATAATTACTTTTCTACATCTCCAGCGAGGTGGGAAGCATTGAAGAAAAATAGCACCCTCACTGCAAAAAGCCTCTCCACTACACTATGGTCGGCAAGATATGATGCCTGTAGGGCACTGAAAGAAGATTGGTTTGCCATCATAGATGCTCTGAAATACCTTGAAAGTGACGAAACCCAAAAATCAGGAACTCGAGCAGAAGCTAGAGGTGTGCTCATCAAGCTGCGAAGACTTGAAACAGCATTCATGGCACAGTTTTGGGGAACTGTGCTGCTCAGATTACACCAAGTGAACAAGTATGTTCAAAACGTGGAAATTGTTCTGGAAGTTGCTGAAGTTCTCCAATCACTAGTAAAGTTCTTGATAGAACTGCAAGAACAGTTTGATTTATATTTATTTATATTTATTTATTTAAGTGTTTTTATATACTGGGATACATTGGGAACATCATCTCTGTTTACAGGTAACTCAAAACAGCAAGGAGCTTTACATAGAACAAGTAACAATGTGTAATAATGGGAAACTGCATTTTGGATAGGTTAACAGCAGGGGGGAGGGAGATTGCAGGGGGGCTAAGGGGGGATAGATACAGAATAGGGAAAGTTAACTGCAGTGGGGGGAGGAATTTACAGGGGAAATATGAGGAAAAAGCTCTCAACATTTCTGAAAAGAAAGTATATGAGCGTGATGAAAAGCGTTTGATTCTCAGGAAACTTCAATCTGATGAGTCACGTGATGGTGAAGTTCATTTAAGCGGATGTGACAACTTCCGAATCAATACATTTCTAATGATAGTTGACAACCTTAAAGCAGAACTTGAGAAAAGGCCAGTTGCTTACAAGCAGGCCGATACAGTAAAGTGGGGCCGCGGTTACCCCACTCCTAACCCGCTTTCTACTCACTTTCCGGCCGCGTTAGCCCTTCCTGTGATACACTATCCCCTTTAACTCATCCTTACCGCCTCTTTAAATCCCCGGGTAACCCCTTCCGCACGCGGCATGTATATTAAATGTAAACGAGCGAATTAGCTATTCCCTCCCATACAGTAATGCGCGCCCCGACTATCGCTATTTTACCCTGCCATTTTGCCCCGCGTTTAACCTGCTAACTTACCACCTACCCTTACCCCTGCGTTAGAGGCAGGGGTAATGGTAGACGGCAAACTTTCCCCCAAAAGGAAACCTCTAAAAACCTAAAATTCCCTCCTCCCGAAGCGACTCGACATTACTTTTTGTTGTTTTCTTACCTTTTGTTGCTTTTCAGCCCCTTCCCTTCTCTGCCGCCCTCCGGAGGGGGCAGCCGGCGGCGAAAGCAGCTCACAGCGGTCGTCGTCCCCGTCCCCCCCCCGCAGGTCCCGGTTCTCCTGGCTCGGCAGCGGCTTGCAGCGTCCGTCCCGTCCCCCGTCCCCCCCCCCCCCCCCCCCGCAGGTCCCAGTTCTCCTGGCTTGGCAACAGCAGCGGCTTGCAGCGTTCCCCCCCCCCGCGCAGGTCCCGGTTCTCCTGGCTCAGCCCGTCTATGCGCTTTCATTGGCCGGAGCGCCCAAATCGACGGGCGCTCCGGCCAACGAAAGAAGGCTTCACTCCGCTCGTGCCGGAGAGGGCACAGAACAGTGGGCTCACGCCGAGCCAGGAGAACCGGGACCTGCTCGGGGGGGGGAAAGAACGTTGCAAGCCGCTGCCGAGCCAGGAGAACCGGGACCTGTGCGGGGGGGGGGGGGGGGGAGGAACGCTGCAAGCCACCGAACCAGGAGAACCGGGTAAGTTGGCACATGTGGAACTGCTTCGGGAGGAGGGGATTTTCGGTTTTTAGGGTTAAAGTTGGGATTCACTTCCTGGTACCTGTCATTTCAAATGACATTTGAAATGACAGGTACCAGTGCACCCAGGATACTGTATAGGTGCTGTATTAAGCGCCTATACAGTAAAATGGGTTGCGCGGGCCTAACGCTTTGCAGACGCGGCTTGCATTTGCAAGCAATTTAAATAGAGTATTGAGCGGTATGTGATCAGAACAGTGCGTGGGGCAAACGAGGGTGCGCCCGGCACTGCCGCACTCTTTGTAACGCGGCCTTACAGTATCGATCTGAAAGAGTTTGGCGAAAGATTTGGTGCTATTACGACATTCTGGTCGCTGACTTCTCCTGAACTTGAAGAAGAGGAAAGAAAACTGCTTTTGATTTTGAAAGATGATCTGGAACCCGCTCTATGCGATGAACTTGTCCATCTAAAATCTCACAAAACTGATTGTAACTTTGGGACTAAAAACCCCTTAGCACTTTGCAAGTGGCTACGAGACAAAGGACTACAAACAGTTTATCCAAAAGTTAACATTTTATTAAGAATGTTTGTCTGCATGCCAGTGACTAATTCCTCGGCTGCAAGGTCTTTTTCTCCTCTGAAAAGAATCAAGGATCATTTAAGATCTATAATGCAGCAAAATAAGCTGAATGCCCTTGCACTTCTTTGCATTGAAGCAGATTTAAGAAGATCTGTCGACTTCAATGAAACAATTGAAGCCTTTTCATGGACAACAGCACGAAGGAAGAAATTCTAGTAGATATTTAAGTCGACTTGAAGAAATTCGATGGAAAGGTTTTTTTTGTATGTGTTAATGTTATGCAATTTCATAAGTAGTGCAGTAGTGTAGTTTTGAATTAAAAATATATGGTTCAACGATTATAAAGATTGTATTAAATGCTTATATGTTTCAAAAATAAACTATAACAAGCACAGAAAAGTTTCTTGATGGTCAGTTTTTTAATTTTAATTAAGCATTTCATATATGGCAACTCCACTGTATATAAATCAATCTTTTTTAAAGGGTCCCCCGACACGGACCCCGTGTTTCGCCAAGCAGGCTGCTTCAGGAGGGACAGTTTTAAATACTCCCTGTGAAGCAATACAGTCTGGAACA
Source organism: Rhinatrema bivittatum (assembly GCF_901001135.1). Taxonomy (NCBI): domain Eukaryota; kingdom Metazoa; phylum Chordata; class Amphibia; order Gymnophiona; family Rhinatrematidae; genus Rhinatrema; species Rhinatrema bivittatum. Next base: position 102,798,522 of record NC_042618.1, read on the forward strand.
CCAATTGGTGTCATTTAAAATACTGTCCCTCCCGACGCAGCCTGCTTGGCGAAACATGGGGTCTGTGTCGGGGGACCCTTTAAAAAGGATTGATTTATATACAGTGGAGTAGCCATATATGAAATGCTTAATTAAAATTAAAAAACTGACCATCAAGAAATGTTTCTGTGCTTGTTATGTATGTACTGATATTTGCTGAGTGCAGTACTAGCTCCAGCAGTAGTATAAAAAATAAACTATTACATATTAAATTGAAAATTATAAATCAACTTTTGGGGGGGAGGGGGTGCAGAATTGTGCTTTGGCCTAGGGCTCAGAAATGTGTAAATCCGGCCCGGTGTAGCAGATTTCATGGAGGGAAAATTAACAAATAAGAAAATTTCTCTTTACATTCCTTGACCCTCAGGACAAAGGAAAATAACAAAAGAGAAAAAAAAGCCTTTACTTGACAGAACTCAGCTTAAATGTGACTGGCTTGTTCAGCCATTATAGATTTCTCCTCCCCCCACCCCCTTCCCTTTGCTCATTTATTTGTGAAATATGCAATTCACGTCTGTGATGATATACAAGTTTACAAAGTGGTCTTAGTAAAAGCTGTTGGATATAATAGATATTTGTTTATGATATGATACAGTATAGTTTTAAAAAAATCACTAGTATAAGTCAAATTCTTTAAAAGTCATGGACTTATATTAAAGACCTACTGTGAGTCTTAATTCCTGTTTTAGACTAACTGAAAAAAAATTATTGCAACTTTGCATTGCATTGTATTTCATCTTTGTATTATGCTGATTATGAACCAAGGAAACATGCTGTAATTTAGCTAGAAAATTCAAATAAGCTGTACTCCACAGGAGCGCACACAGGGGTAGATTTTCCAAGGGTTACTTGCGTAAGATATGCACGCAACCCCCGAAAACCTCCCCCTGCGCGTGCTGAGCCTATCTTGCATAGGCTCGGCGGCGCGCACAAGCCCCGGGACATGCGTATGTCCCGGGGCTTGCAAAAAGGGGCAGGGCGTAGGCGGTCCGGAGCGGGGCCTGAGCCTCCAGGCACAGTGGCCATTTGCCGCTGTGCCTGGGATCGCGGGTCGACCGGCACGCATAACTTCTTCAACAAAGTTAAGGGGGGGTTCTAGGTAGGGCGGGGGGGCGGGTTAGGGAGGGGAAGGTGCAGGGGGTAGAAGGAAAGTTCCCTCCGAGGAGGCTCTGATTTCGGAGCGGTCTCAGAGGGAACTGAGGCAGGCTGTGCGGCTCGGCGCGCGCAAGTTGCACAATTGTGCACCCCCTTGCATGCGCCAATTCTGGATTTTATAACATGCGCACAGCTGCGCACACATGTTATAAAATTGGGCGTAGATTTGTTTGCGCTGGGTTGTGCGAACAAATCTGCCCCCACGCACAGGTTTTAAAATCTGCCACACAATGCCCCCTCCATTACTGGTTAATGTGCCTCCTAATGTCTCAGCCACATCCTCTTGACTTTTCATGAAAGACAACCCATGATTCATGCTAAACCTTCTTGCCCCGAGAGGTGTTAAGAGAATGCCGATGTCCCCCCAACACACACACACCCACCCTCTTGAACTTCAAGGGTATGCTTTGAGCTCCCAGATTCTCTCTCCCCTACCTACCCCATCTGAAGTGCTGAAAGGCAGCTGAGAGGACAGGAGCAGTTCCAAATTGTTCCTGCCCCGCTTGCTCTGAGGCACCAAATTATGCCACCTGACCTGATGGCTCTCATTCAGTCAGCTGGTGTCATTTGATGCCTCAGAGCAAGTGGGTATTACTCCTGCCTACCACTTACCCCTTTCACCACTTTAAATGGGGTGGGGGAATAGAAAGGGCGGGTGTCTTATGGGGGGAATCTGCAAGCTCAGATCTTCCCTGAAAGCTCTCAGGTGATAGGAGATATTGGGGTTCAGAGTTCTTTGACATCTCTGAGGAAGGGTAGTTTATGCTTCTGCCAGGGTTTACTTCTGGTTTTGGCAGTTTTAGAGGGCCCTTTATGGAGAAGGGCTGGGAAGGCTATCAAGCTGGAGTTATCACAACTGGTATACTGATGCATTCCCATTACCAGTTGCAGTAAAACCGGGTTTATGCAGCAATTACTAAAGTTAATTATATAGAGCAGATTATTTACTGCACCAATGCACATTAGTAAACAGCCCCACCATCACCAAATATGTCATTGTGATAACTTAAGGGAAGAAGGTGTGATTCATGAACTAAAATGAAACTAAGTTTTTCTTCATCTGATTGAATAGTTTTATATTCAGATTTGGATGCAACATGTTCAATTGTATTACATGAAAATTAATTTGCTTTTGGATAGTATTGTACTCAAATGGATCATATATTGTAATATCATATAACAGTAGTCGGGGAAACATGATAGGCGGGAGAATTAAAACTAAACAGCAGAATTGTCATTATTGCTTTCTTCTTGTACCTCACAGATGGTGCTCTGTTCAATAACAAAGCATGCAGAACCATTTCTGATGTGACATTTGAATCTTTAATGGATGGTAAGAATTCAAAATGAAGCCAAGGGAAAAGAGATGGTGGTGTAAAAGAATAAAATTCATGTAAAATATTGGTGGAGCGTCAGGGGGTGAGCAGTTCTGCTAGTTCTTGTTTTAGTCACCGTCCGATTGACTTTTAAGGTGACAAGATATCAGAATATAGGCTTCCAGTATGGAAAAATGTGGGTTGTTTTAAAAATTGCGGAACAAGGAATACTGCATCGATAGGTGATCTTGTGCTTTCTCTGGAGAGGGAGGGATTTAAAGTTATTGAACATATGTTATCTAGTAGGCACTGCAAGATCTCCAAAAGATCTGTTCCCTGTACGTACCAGGATCAGTCCAGACGGTGGGTTATGTCCCCCGTTCAGCAGATTGAGTCAGAGCAAACTTCGGAGGGTGCTGACATATAAGCTGGTGCACCCTCCCCAGATCCTCAGTATCTCTCTGACTCCAGCAGATGTGAGTAGGGGAACCCAGTGCTTCCCCTGTCTGGTGGATATCTTTTTCCACATTTTTCTCTCTCCTTTCCTCAGGTTGGATCAAGTAGAACCTTGTTTAAAAAAAAAAAATTCTTGAGCTCAGTCAGCGTTCTTTACCCGGGCTTTTGCAGCCCCAGTGTTCTTACCAGCAGGACTGTTTTTCTTTCCCTCGGTCCTCTCTCTCTCTTCTCCTCCTTCAGCCCAGGGGTAAGTTAACATTTGTTGTTATTTTTTGTTCTCACAGGGCTCTCTTCGTCTCCTTCTCGGCAGCAGGTGGTGATTGCTGGTGGAGCCAGCCCCTCCCCCCCCCCTCCGAAGCGTGGTCTACTGACCCCCCCCTCGGCCCCGCGAAGCTACATTCCCCTGGGCCTCCGCTGCAGGGGGGTAGCATTCCCCTGCGGCCCTCGTGGGGGGGGGGCTCTGAGTTGAGCGAAGGCACGCCGCGTCCGCTCCTCCCGCGCAGTTTCCGGGCTCCTCTGGCTCCCGCGCAACCGATTCACCCCCCGGGCCTGCGCGATGCAGCGCCCACGATGTCCCTCCTGCGGCGGCCCGGGGCTGGGGGGATCACGGGATGGACTTTGCGGCAGGTGTCTCCCTGGGGGGGAGACTAGCGCCGGTCCTCAGACAGCATCTCTGCCGCGCTCTTCGAAGCGCCGCGGCCCTCGGGGCTTGGCCCCGCCCTCTCCTTTGGCGGGAGCGGCGGCCATCTTGGAGCTGGAGGGCAGCGTTTGCTCCGATACAGAAGGAGCACAACAGGATTTCTTACCGCCATCGCCACCGAATCGGGACCCGGGTCCACCACTGGCCACCTCAGAGCCCCCCAGGGACCCCCTCCTCCACCCACCCCCCCGCTGCCGTCTGCCTTATCGGCCGACTTTGTAGTGCTGATGCACAAGGCCTACCTGCAGAGCATGCAGCAGCCAGGAGGCTTAGTTCCGGACCCCCCGCCCGCTAAGGTTCCCCGGATAGCGGGCACAGCGGCCCCAGGGTACACTTGGGTCTGCCCGTGGGGGGGGGGAGACCTGGCGTCGACGGCAGATGATGACACTCTTCTGGCAGCCCATCTAGAATGCGACGATCCGCGGGTACTCCGGATCTTTCGTAAGGAGGAACTGGTGGATCTTATCCCTCACGTACTTCAAGAATTGAACCTCGATCCGCCTGTCGAGCTGCCAGGTCTCCCGGCTCCCACCGTCGCCTCTTCCAGCAAAAAGGGGGATCCGGTCTTGGCGGGCCTGCGTCCCTTGGCTCGGACCTTTCCAATCCATGATTCCTTCCTCCAGCTCTTGGTGAGAGAGTGGGACACCCCGGAGGCTTCCCTCCGGGTCGGCAGAGCTATGGACAAGCTCTATCCTCTTCCCAGGAGACTTTCTGGATCTCCTCAAGGTCCCTAAGGTTGACTCTGCGGTCTCCGCCGTCACGAAGTGAACTATGATCCCGGTTACAGGGGGCACGGCCCTCCGGGACCTCCAGGACAGGAAGCTAGAAGTCTGTCTCAAGAAGATCTTTGAGGTTTCGGCCCTGGGGGTCCGCGCGGCCATCTGCGGCTCCCTCACACAGAGGGCCGGGCTCCGGTGGGTGCAGCAGCTCCTCACCTCTCAACAACTGCCACCGGAGGAGGCGGCACAAGCGGATCGCCTGGAAGCCGTCAATGCGTATGGGGCTGATGCCCTTCACGACCTACTGCGTGTCCTATTTATTTATTTATTTATTTATAGCCTTTTTTATACCGAAGTTCAGGTAACAGAATTACTTATCACTCCGGTTTACATTATAACAAGTAGAAAACAATGACAACATGTCTTACAATGAACAAGGGAGTGAACAACTTGGATAATATAACATAACATAACTAGGAACAGTAGCAGTATGCACTATTAGAGCGAAACTAGCGCATGGGGAGGGAGGTTTGCTAATGGGGGGGGAGGGGGAAGGAAGGCTGTTCGTGGAGGGGGGGAGGAGGGAGAAATTTCTTATTGATGAGTAAAAACATGAGCATAGGTTCTGGATGTCAACAGTTTGAAAACAGTCTATGGGAGCTGTGGAAGACTAAGTAAGTTAAGGGAATGCTTGACCGAATAGCCATGTCTTGAGTCTTTTTTTTGAACGTGTTGGGGCAATGTATCAGCCTTAGCTCCGGAGGAAGCAGATTCCACTGTTTGGGGCCTGCTGTGGATAGAGCTCTTTTACTTAAAGATGTTTTCATGGGAGGTGCATGTAGAGTTCCTCTTTGTGCTAATCTTAGCGGTCGGGAAGAGGTGTGAAGCTGAAGAGGGATTCTGAGGTCCAGTGGAGTGTTGTTGAATATGGCTTTGTGGGTGATTGATAGAAGTTTAAACAGGATTCGAGATTTGACTGGGAGCCAGTGGAGCTTCTTTAGAATTGGTGTTATATGATCTCTTTTGTTGGATTTAGTGAGACACCTTGCTGTAGCGTTCTGTAACAGTTGAAGAGGCTTTAGGGTGTAGACTGGGAGGCCGTGAAGCAGTGAATTACAGTAGTCCATTTTCGAGAAGATGATGGATTGTAACACTGACCTGAAATCGTGAAAATGAAGGAGGGGTCGAAGCCTTTTTAGAACTTGGAGTTTGTAGTAGCACTCTTTAACCATAGTGTTGATGAAATCAGAAAAGCTCAGATGGTTATCCATGACCACCCTATCCATGACCATGTCCTAGCAAGGACAATGGTGTCGGCGGTCTCCGCCAGACGCCTCCTGTGGCTTCATAACTGGGCGGCGGACGCATCGTCCAAATCAAGTCTGGGCGCTCTACCTTTCAAGGGTAGGTTTCTATTTGGAGAAGACCTCGACCAGATCATTAAATCCCTGGGAGAAAATGCGGTACATCGGCTGCCCGAGGACCGCCAGCGTTCTTATCGTCCGTCTTCTACCGCCAGGAACCGTTCCTGCACCCAGCACCGATACAGGGGCCCCAGGCAACAGGGCCACAGGACACCCTCAGCCAGGTCCCAGTCGTGGCCCCGGCCGCCCAGGGATGCCTCGGCGCAGGGATCCTCTGGTAAGCCTCCTCAATGATGCCAGGCCTGCCCACTCCTCGCTTCCCCGGATCGGAGGTCGCATCGCTCTTTTCTACGAGGAGTGGGTCAACATCACCACGGATCAGTGGGTCCTGGACATCCTAAGGCACGGCTACGCATTGGAGTTTGTGCGTCGCCCAAGAGACAGGTTCATCTTCTCGTCCTGCGGGTCAAGTCCCAAGCGCCTGGGGGTACGTCAGACTCTGAACAGACTTCTGGATCTAGGAGCCATATCGCCCGTCCCCTCCGGAGAGGTGAGCTCAGGGCACTATTCAGTTTACTTCGTGGTCCCCAAGAAGGACGGCACATTTCGTCCCATTCTAGATCTCAAGGAAGTGAACAAGGCGCTCCGAATATCCTGCTTCTGCATGGAAGACCCTTCGCTCAGTCATTGCGTCAGTGCACCAGGGGGAGTTCCTCGCTTCCTTGGATCTGTCAGAGGCCTATCTGCACATCCCGATCCTAATGGCTCATCGGAAGTTCCTCCGCTTCAACATTTTGGGCCAACACTTTCAGTTCCAGGCCTTACCTTTTGGCCTTGCGACCGCCCCCAGAACTTTCACCAAAGTCATGGTGGTAGTGGCGGCTGCGCTACGGCGAGAGGGGATCCTGGTCCATCTTTATCTGGACGACTGGCTCATCCGGGCGAAGACCTTCTCACAGGGGCAGGCGGCAGTCGAGAGAGTGGTTCGCTTCCTCCAGTCTCTCGACTGGGTGGTAAATTTCAGCAAGAGCAGTCTCCAACCCTCCCAGCGCCTAGACTTCCTGGGAACTCGCTTCGATACAGCTCAGGGCAAAGTCTTCCTGCATCCAGACAAAGCCCAGTCACTTCAAGAACAGATCCTTCGTTTTGCGTCTCTTCCGGTTCCCACGGCGTGGGATTACCTCCAAATCCTGGGATCCATGGCCTTTGCAATAGACTTGGTTCCGTGGGCGTTCGCGCACCTGAGGCCCCTGCAAGCGGCCCTGCTCTCGCAGTGGAAACCAGTCTCTCGGGATTACCAGGCGGTTCTCCCTCTCCCCTCGACCACCAGGAACAGCTTGCGGTGGTGGCTGGACCCAAGGAACTTGGCTCAAGGTTGCCCTCTGGAGACACCGGATTGGGTGGTGGTCACCACCGATGCCAGCCTGACTGGTTGGGGAGCCGTATGCCAACAGAGTTCGGCGCAGGGCCAGTGGTCCAAGGAACAAACAACCTGGCCGATCAATCGCCTGGAGACCAGAGCGGTGCATCTGGCACTCGTCCAGTTTCTTCGTCTGCTAAGAGGCCGGGCGGAACGAGTCCTATCGGACAACGCGACCACAGTGGCCTACATCAACCGGCAGGCCGTCTGGTGGCCCTCGAAGCTGCCAGTCTGATGGCCTGGGCAGAGCGCTTCCTCGACAGTCTAGCTGCCTCGCACATCGCCGGGGTGGACAACATCCAAGTGGACTACTTGAGTCGACAGACGCTGGACCCAGGAGAATGGGTCCTTTCAGACAAGGCGATGCTTCTCATCACCCGGCGTTGGGGGACGCCCTCAATGGACCTCATGGCAACTTTCTCCAACGCCAAAGCCCCTTGGTTCTTCAGTCGTAGGAGGGAGCATGGCGCAGAAGGGGTGGACGCCCTGGTGCTCCCCTGGCCGTCCCGGTTTCTGCTTTGTTTTTCCTCCGTGGCCTCTGGTGGGCAAGGTCCTAAGGAGAATAGAGGCTCACCACAGAACAGTCATCCTAGTGGCTCCGGAGTGGCTGCGTCGCCCGTGGTTCGCAGACCTACTCAACATTGTGGTGGACGGTCCCCTGTGCTCTCCCACCTGCCTCGGCTGCTTCGTCAGGGGCCGGTATTTTCCGACCAGGCGGAACACTTCTGTCTTGCGGCCTGGCTTTTGAAAGGCGGAGTCTCCTGCACAAGGGCTATGCTGTCCCAGTTGTAGACACCCTCCTCAAGGCGCGTAAAGCCTCGACGTCGGTCGCTTATGTCTGGAAAGTGTTCGAGGTTTGGTGCTCCGGACACGGTGCTTATGCAACCACTGCTTCGGTTCAGCAAATCTTGGCGTTTCTCCAGGACGGTCTCGAGAAAGGACTCGTCTACAACTCTCTGCGGGTGCAGGTCTCTGCTCTGGCCTCGCTAGCTCGCACCGCAGGAAGGCCAGACCCCTCGTCTCATCCGGACATCGCAAGGTTTCTCAAGGGGGTCAAGCACCTGCGGCCGCCGGTGCAGCATCCTTTACCCCTCCTAGAATCTCAATTTAATCCTTCGAGTCCTTTCGGGGCCTCCCTTCCAACCTCTGCGCCAGGCCTCTCTCAAGCATATCACACTGAAAGCGGTCTCCAGATCGTGCTGCAGGAGATGCGGGCCTTTGGCAAACTCTCTGGCTTCAAAGTAAATGAAGATAAGTCGGAGCTCCTAAATATTTCCCTGGCACAGGAATGCTTTGAATCTATCAGGACTACATTACCATTCCGTCTAGCAAAAGACTGGGTGCAATTCCTGGGGGTGACGCTGGCCCAGAGGGTTCCGAATTATTCCGATTGAACTATGGACCCCTTTTTCTTAATCTCCAAAAAGACTTAGATCACTGGGATGGAGGGGACGTCTCCTGGTTTGGGAGAATAGCGATAGTTAAAATGAACATTTTACCCTGCCTTTGCTATTTCTTTCAGACCTTACCAGTACCAAGCCCCAATGCCCTGTTATCTTTGTGGCAGCGCAGACCTGCCAGGGTAGCCCGATCAACCTTCTATCAGGACAGGATCAAGGGCGGTCTCCAGGTGCCTAATCTGGCCTGGTATGTTGGCACCTCACAGCTTAGGGCGCTTATTCAGTGGCACTCCCGGGGTATCTGAAATCCTTGGGTTAGAAGAGCTGCCTCGGGAGCGGGGGACCCACAGTCGCAGGGTTTACAGAAACAGTGCTTCTTGTAATGCCGGACTGGCCAGGGGGCTGTGCTTTGCCAATCTAGAGGCTCTAGGTGGACCCCCTTCTCAGGATGCCATTTCACGGGGATCTACTGTGGCAGGGGCCATGCTTCATGACGATCCAGTTCGATATTGTCTTATAATATGATCTTAAAAGGACTTGGTTAGTGAAGTGTTGCCAGAGGATGTGGTTAGTGCAGTTAGTATAGCTGGGTTTAAAAAAGGTTTGGATAAGTTCTTGGATAACTGCTATTAATCAAGTTGACTTAGGGAATGGCCTCTGCTATTACTGGCATCAGTAGCATGGGATCTTCTTAGTGTTTGGGTACTTGCCAGGTTCTTGTGGCCTGGTTTGGCCTCTGTTGGAAACAGGATGCTGGCTTGATGGACCCTTGGTCTGACCCAGCATGGCAATTTCTGGTTTTCTGGTTTTTCTGGTTTTCTTGGTGGCCATAGGCTCGGCGCGATGCATCTCGGAGCTGCAGGCTCTCTTGCAGGGAGCCCTTTCTCCGCCTCACGGACTCGGGAGTCTCCTTGCGGACAGTTCCCTCGTTCCTACCCAAGGTGGTCTCTTCGTTCCACTTGAATCAGACGGAGGAGCTACCGTCCTTCCCGGTGGATGCCCCCAGGTCTCTCCGGCGCTTGGATGTGAAGCGAATTCTCCTCCATTACCTGGAGGTGACCAATGACTTCCGGGTATCCGACCATCTCTTCGTCCTCTGGTCCGGGAATAAGAGAGGCCACCAAGCGTCAAAGACTACGATAGCGCGATGGCTCAAAGAAGCGGTGGTATCGGCGTACATTGGCGCCGGTAGGGATCCCCCTGCAGGGATCAAGGCTCATTCCCTATGCGCCCAGGTGACGTCCTCGGCGGAATCTCAGTACGTCTCCTCTCAGGAAATTTGTCGGGCAGCGACTTGGACATCCCTGCACACGTTTTCCAGACATTACCGGCTTCACTTGCCGGTTCCGACTCAGGTTCTTTCGGTGACAGGGTAATTCGAGCAGGGTTCTCAGGGACCCACCCGGTTTAGGGAAGCTTTGGTACATCCCACCGTCTGGACTGATCCTGGTACGTACAGGGAAAAGAAAATTATTCCTTACCTGCTAATTTTCATTCCTGTAGTACTAAGGATCAGTCCAGACGCCCTCCCTGGTCTTGTTAGGATCTGGAGGTACTCCTGCTCGTGTGATCTCTCCTGTCTGACTGTTCAGCCTTTGGTGGGGTGGGTCTCGCTTCTGCCCGCCTCCTGTTCTGTTTGTAGCTTTTTGCTCATTTCTGTTTCGACAGTTCTCTTTGCAAGCTGCATTGTTAGATTTCTACAGTTCCAGTTGCAAATGTGCTTGATCCACCCTTTTCTACCTGGAAAGTGCTCTGTCTTGGTTTTGATATTCTTGATACTGAGGATCTGGGGAGGGTGCACCAGCTTATATGCCAGCACCCTCCGAAGTTTGCTCTGACTCCATCTGCTGGACGGGGGACATAACCCACCGTCTGGACTGATCCTTAGTACTACAGGAACGAAAATTAGCAGGTAAGGAATAATTTTTTTATTTCTTTCTAAAAGCTTCTGAACGATGGGCAAGTATATGATCAGAGATATACTGATCATTGTTCTCATGTTCTTTTCAATATGAGCTGTCATCTAAAGTTGGCATTCAGCCTGTCAGATAATATACACTAAGGAGGTCCTTCTTAGCTCATGTAATATACCTGACAATCCTTCCATTGTCTCCCTCTTTTCTTATCTTTTTAGATGATCGAGCTCCATCATCTTCTCTTCTGATCCATCGACTCATTTTCCAGTACCTTAAAAATAAAGGAATTTTACCTACAAAATATACAACACAGCAGCAGTTACCACAGGTAAAGTAGAAAAGCAACCAAAAACCTATCCATTAGAAAGTACAGTGTAATGAGTGCTTGAATCAATCTACAAATCTCACCAGTGCAACAATTTTTAAAATTAAAAATGGATAATTTTGGGGGTCACATGATGCGGTGGGCTTGGTAATGGTTTCCACCTAAACTCGAGATGCCATCCTCCTAAAGAAATGTTTACTTCCTAACTCTTTTTAACTGCTTGAAATGGAACAATTGGAATCTGGATCGGTGGGAGTATGGACAGGTTCTTGCTGGGAAGCAGTGCTGAAATGTCCTCAAAATTGCTGAGAAAAGATAAGTTGAAGCCTGTGGACACCAAAATGGCAGGCACTACTGAAATTGCTACTCCATGGTCCTGGAAGATGCAGGCGTTGTAGACTTAAAACCTCTGCTGTGGTAGTGGCCCTTGATAGTAAGTTTGAACACATTGTTGAGCAAATTGCTGAAGTTAAAAATGTTATCTTAGAAATTGGCTCTAAGGATGTATTAGTGCAAATGAAAAGAACTTTGAAATACTAAAAGAGAAAGTATAAGCCTTCAAAAAAGCTGCGGAAGATAAAGATGAAAAAATCATCAATCTAGAAAACAGAGCTAGACTGTTTTTTTAGGGTTCATGGGATTGGAGAATTCTATGACGGATAGAGAATTGCTACATATGTTGGAGACATGATTGATAAAGGAGCTAAATCTCAATGAGCTGCAGGACAATTGGCTTTTGAACGAGTGCACTGAATTGGGCAAAAACAAATGGGGCATTCGAGAGCAAACGTTATCTTTGCTAAGCTACTAAACTTCATCTGTAAATTGGTTATTTTGCAGACTTATTATAAGAAAAAAAATTTTCAGAACCAGAGTCTCCTCATCTACTAGGATTTTTCTAATCATGATTCAGAAAAAGGAGGAAATTTGTCCCAATTTGTTCGAGACTTGCAAAGCTGAATGTGAAATTTGTTCTACTTTATTCAGCTAAGTTATGAGTTTGGTATAAGGACTCCATTCACGTTTTTGACACCAAAACTTTGGTGCAAAGCTTTCTCAGACAGTTGCAAAATGGCAAACACTAGCCTGTTTGTGTGTGAACAAGTACCAGTCAATGACTTTTCCAATATCCTTTATGACAACTATAATAGCGTTTTCTATGAGGTGGAGGTTTTTGACCAATGATTGTACTAGTTAGTTTGCTTAAAGTGAATATTCACATGCATTCTTAATGTCTGAGGTCGTTTCCTTCTTAATTACTTAATTAGCTTGTGCATTTAAAAATTACTTATTGAATTGGTGAAGGTTTTTTTTCAGCTAGTTTTTCAACAGAACAAGCCTCTAAAAATCCTCTCTATAAAAACGGAGCAGCTTGAACTCTTCAAAAACAAGTTGTCAGCCCTTTTTGCTGCCAATGTGATAAAATCTGTTTCAATATGACAAAAACCCCCAAAAAACAAGAGTTCTACTCCAAATACTTCCTCATGCCAAAGAAAACTTCTGGTCTCCATCCTATTTTGAATCTCTGAGATCTCAACAAGCCCCTGACAATGTTAAAATTCAGGATGAATGAGAGGGGCTGATGTCACGGACCAAGATGACTGCTTGAATTGTGAGCTCTGACTAGATGCAGCAAAATAGCCTATTAAATCAATATCTGCAGCAGAAAGACCTTCAAAAAGCTTGTGGCACGCAATCATAAATAGCAAATATAATTACTTGTCAAAAAATAGCAGAAATAAAGAGCTTTTTTGTTGCTGATAGAACAGCCCCTAAGCTTGTGGCGAAGATGAGATCCCAGGGTACGAGAATCCTCAGGCTCTGAGCGGACAGTGCAGATGTAAAAACTGGAGTAGGAGAAGTTTTGGCAATCTCGGAGCTCTGAGGGGACTTAAATTCAGAACCAGTATAAATTAGCAAAAAATGAGAGCTCACTGAGCAGGCTACAGAGGCGAGAGAAGCTGAAAAAGGGGCTAGAAACTGTGAATACGGATATAATGGACAAATTAGAAGGTCTAGAAAATAGATCCAGACATAATATAATTCAGGAGCTCCAAGAAATGAATGAATATGAATATAGCGTATTGACTGTACTAAAACTGAGCAAAGATTTGCTGTGGTCTGGGGAGGAGAATTCAGCTGATCCAGTGCAGATTTGGATAGAGTAAATGCATAGGGCATTGGACCCACAAAGGAATAATTTTCCTCGAGATGCAATTATATGCTTTCAGGAAGAGCAATGATAATTTGGGAAAAGTATAAGTTGGGGAGATATAACGACTTGTCACCTGCAACTCTTAAGCAAAGAAGAGATATGAAAGGGAATTATCCCAGGACAAGCAGGATGCTAGTCCTCACATATGGGTGACGTCACTGGATGGAGCCCTATCACGGAAAACTTTGTCAAAGTTTCTAGAAACTTTTTACTTTTACACTGAGCATGCCCAGCATGCCATGATCCCTCGAGCCACAGGGGTCTCCCTTCAGTCTTCGTTTTTCCACGCTGCAGTTAGCATCATGGTGAAGGAGCCCTGTGTGATTCCTCACACATCTACTGTGAGAGAAAAAAAGTTTTTAAAAAATCCCTACTCCACCGGCCGGTGAGTACAGTTTTTCCCGTTTTGATCCGGGTTAAAATCATTTTTTGGTCAGAAGGCCGTCAATGGCTATCTGGCCTTCATCATGACCACGGGCTTCAAAAAATGCCCGACGTGCCCTCGCACAATGTCGATCACCAACCCGCACATCGAGTGTGTTCTGTGCTTGGGAGAGTCGCACGATGTTTCTTCCTGCCCTTAATGTGCTGAAATGACCGCCAAGGGCAGGAGGGCCCAACAAGAAAAGATGGAACATCTTTCATATACAGCTTATACCATCGACGTCAACTCATTCGTCTCCGGCTGGAGCATCTAAAAGATTAGTCGTTCACAAACGTCACCCTGACGGCTCCGGAGACTGGCTATCATAGACTCCGACAGCGGCATCGGTGAAATCAACATCCAGGCTTGAAAAAACCACGGAACATAAACAAAAGCATTGTCATAGGCATCGATGGACATTGACGCCAGAAGTCTTATTGTTGCCGAGAGAGCCATCGCCGAAGAGGCTTCATCTACAAGAGCCATCAAGGCCTATTACTCCGAGGTATTCCCCACCTGCAAAGGTGCCGGGCATCGAGCCACCACAGGGACTTGTGGAAGTGCCGATGACGCCTTCTCTGCCACCACCTATAGCTGCTCTGACCTCACCAGCTATAAGGGAGTAACTGGACGGATTTATCCGCCAGGCAGTGAAAGAAGCTCTCCGGGATCTTCGTCCATTGACACCGCTGGAACCGATGCCGGTGCCATCACTGATGCCAATACCGGTACCAGACTTTTCAATATTCCAGTCACTGATATCAAAGCTCGATGCCCTGATTGGGGCTCTTCCAGTGCAGCCTATCACTACGATTTCTGTCGGTGACGATGAGGCCTCGGGGGCTTCTTTGCCTTCTAAACCCATGCCAGGGCCCTCCGGACTTTCTCGGCCGAGAATTCCGGTATCTCCATTGATGCCGTTCTTTTCCCCATCGATGCCTCCACAAAAGACACCGATGCCATTGATGCTTCCTCATACTTCTCCTCCAAGGCGCCCTCCATCAAACTCTTGGGATGACAGAGACACCGACACCTCTTCAGAGGACATCCTGTCTAAGCCGTCCCCACCTGAAGACAGGAAAAAGTCACCCCCCAGAGGACTTATCTTTTACCAATTTTGTAAAGGACATGGCTGACACTATTCCCTTTCAACTAGTGTCAGAAGAAGATACCAGACAAAAGACCTTAGAGGTTCTACAGTTTGTGGACCCTCCTAAGGAGGTACTAGCAATTCTGGTACATGAAGTCCTAGTAGAATTGCAACAGAGGCTATGGGAACACCCATGCTCAGTACCACCGGTTAACAAAAGGATGGATACCACCTATCTGGTGCAGCACATCCCTGGTTATCAGAGGGCCTAACTTCAACACCAATCTGTGGTGGTAGAATCCGCCCAGAAACTCATTCATCAACTCCGCCTGGCAAAGAACAAAAGTTCTTAGACACTCTAGGCAGAAAAGTCTTTCAAGGCTCAATGCTTGTTTCCAGAATAGCGTCATATCAACTATATATGACGCAGTATCAGCACAACCTCTGGAAACAGATGCAACAACTATCTGAGACTTTGCCTCAACAGTATCAGGACTCAGTAAATGACATCATTCGCAAAAGTTTGGAAGCAGGTAAGCACGAGGTCCTTGCTGCCTATGACAGTTTTGAGACCTCTTCACGGGTAGCTGCAACTGGTATCCATGCACGTCGTTGGGCCTGGCTCAAAGCTTCTGACCTCAAGCCTGAGGTTCAAGAGAAGCTAGCAGATCTGCCTTGGTTTGGTGATAACCTTTTTGGAACACGAGTTCAGGACGCAGTAGCTCAGCTCAAGGAACACTCTGAAACTCTGTGTCAATTATCTGCTATCCCACAAGATAGTTCCTCTGCTCCATGTTGCACAGCACGGAAGGACACCAGAAAGACCTACTATAGACCATGTAGGTGCTATCCACCAGCTCCCCGTGGTAGTGTCCAGACCAGTGCAAAGAACCCAGCCTAGACAACCGAGAGCTTCTAGGCCTCAACCTCCTCCTCAAACCGGCCCGGCATCAGGCTTTTGAAAACCATCCAGAGGACAGCAACCATTCCACCAACCCAAACCCAGAGTTACCAGTGGGAGGTTGGGTCTCTCTCTCTCTTTCAGCCCCATTGGTCAAACATCACAACAGATCAATGGGTGCTATCAATTATAACGCAAGGTTACCATCTGAATTTTCTCACAGCAAAGCAAACAGAATTTTGGGAATTATTAGAAAAGGAATGGTGAATAAAACGGAAAATGTCATAATGCCTCTGTATCGCTCCATGGTGAGACCGCACCTTGAATACTGTGTACAATTCTGGTCGCCACATCTCAAAAAAGATATAATTGCGATGGAGAAGATACAGAGAAGGGCTACCAAAATGATAAGGGGAATGGAACAGCTCCCCTATGAGGAAAGACTAAAGAGGTTAGGACTTTTCAGCTTGGAGAAGAGACGACTGAGGGGGGATATGATAGAGGTGTTTAAAATCATGAGAGGTCTAGAACGGGTAGATGTGAATCTGTTATTTACTCTTTCGGATAGTAGAAAGACTAGGGGGCACTCCATGAAGTTAGCATGGGGCACATTTAAAACTAATCGGAGAAAGTTCTTTTTTACTCAACGCACAATTAAACTCTGGAATTTGTTGCCAGAGGATGTGGTTAGTGCAGTTAGTATAGCTGTTTTTAAAAAAGGATTGGATAAGTTCTTGGAGGAGAAGTTCATTACCTGCTATTAAGTTCACTTAGAGAATAGCCACTGCCATTAGCAATGGTAACATGGAATAGACTTAGTTTTTGGGTACTTGCCAGGTTCATATGGCCTGGATTGGCCACTGTTGGAAACAGGATGCTGGGCTTGATGGACCCTTGGTCTGACCCAGTATGGCATTTTCTTATGTTTTCTTATGTTCTTATGTACCAAAAGACTCCCCACCAAAGTCTCTTTGGATAAACAAGGATCATATCACTCTTCTGCAAGCAGAATTATCCACCCTTCTGAGAGCCAGGGCCGAGGAACCAGTTCCCCGACCTCA
Source organism: Rhinatrema bivittatum (assembly GCF_901001135.1). Lineage (NCBI taxonomy): Eukaryota > Metazoa > Chordata > Amphibia > Gymnophiona > Rhinatrematidae > Rhinatrema > Rhinatrema bivittatum. The sequence goes on from NC_042618.1 coordinate 102,815,023, forward strand.
GCAGGGCAGAAGATTCTACTCTCGTTATTTCCTCATTCCAAAGAAAACAGGAGGCCTACGTCCCATCCTAGACCTCCGAAATCTCAACAAATTTCTACGGAAAGAGAAGTTCAGAATGGTCTCCGTAAGCACCATGCTTACCCTTCTTCAAACAGGAGACTGGCTCTGTTCTCTGGATCTGCAAGACGCTTACACTCACGTTCCAATATTACCTCCTTATCGCAAGCTTCTGCGTTTCCTGGTAGTTCATCAGCCTTTCCAATACCGGGTTCTGCCATTCGGACTTGCCTCAGCACCCCGAGTATTCACAAAGTGTCTAGCAGTAGCAACGGCTCATTTGCACAAGGAAAGTGTACTCGTTTTTCCTTACCTAGATGACTGGCTCATCAGAAGCCAATCACAGCAAGGAGCTCTTGCTTCTCTCAGGCTCACAATCAATCTGCTCCACTCGCTGGGATTTCTAATCAATTTCTAATCAAAAATCCCACCTCATCCCATCTCACCTACTGCAATTCATCGGAGCAGAGTTGAACACCATAATATCAAGAGCCTTCCTCCCGGAATACCGGGCAGAGACACTCTCCTCATTAGCAAACTCTCTGCGCTTAAAGAAACAGGCGACAGCACATCAGTTTCTAACTCTGCTCGGCCTCTTGGCCTCCACAGTTCATGTCACTCCTATGGCCAGGTTAGCCATGAGAATAACCCAATGGACATTAAGATCACAGTGGATACAAGCCATTCAACCACTGTCATCCCCAGTTCAAATAACCCACCAACTACGTTCATCTCTCCTCTGGTGGGCAAACAAGAACAACTTGCGCAAAGGCCTACCTTGTCAACAACCAGTTCCACAAGTAACTTTAACTACAGATGCATCCACCTTAGGTTGGGGAGCTCACACAGACAATCTCCAAACTCAAGGTACTTGGACAAAACTCGAAGCAACATTTCAAATCAATTTCCTGGAGCTTCGAGGTATACGTTATGCTCTACATGCGTTCAAGGACGGCCTTTCACACAAGATTGTTCTGATACAAACGGACAACACAGTTACCATGTGGTACCTGAACAAACAGGGAGGTACGGGCTCATATCTCCTTTGTCAAAAGCCGCACAGATTTGGGACTGGGCTCTGACACCTTCCATGTTTCTCCAGGCCACTTATCTGGTGGACATTCACAACGTAGTGGCAGACCGTCTCCGTTGTCAATTCCAACCTCACAAGTGGTCCTTGGATCCCTTAATAGCGACCAGGATATTTCAACTTTGGCGTCAACCAACGATGGACCTCTTTGCATCCAAACTGAATCACAAAGTGGACAACTTTTGCTCCCTGCACAAGCAGAGAAATCAATTAGCCAGGGACGCCTTTGCTCGCCCCTAGAATTCAGGTCTTCTATACGCATATCCCCCGGTACCACTAATAACCAAGACTCTAGTGAAGCTACAACAGGACAAGGGATCCATGATCCTCATAGCTCCGTATTGGCCTCGACAAATGTGGTTCCCCATGCTTCTGGACCTCTCGATCAGGAACCTGATTCTCCTGGGTATAGCTCCCACACTCATAACTCAGGATCAGGGCAGGTTGCGCCATCCCAACCTTCAATCCCTATCTCTAACAGCCTGGATATTGAAAGTTTGATCTTGCAACCACTCAATCTTTCAACTAATGTCTCTCAAGTGCTTGTAGCTTCACGTAAGCCTTCCACACGAAAAAACTACAGTTCGAAGTGGAAAAGATTCACCTCGTGGTGTGCACAGAAAAGTACTGACCCCTTTTCCTGCCCCATAACATCTTTGTTAGACTATCTCTGGCACTTTTCAGACTCTGGTCTTCAGACCTCGTCAGTAAAGGTACATCTAAGTGCTGTCTCAGCTTACCATCATACAATAGGGGATGCACCAATATCAGCGCAACCCCTTGTCAGTAGGTTTATGAGAGGTTTAATTCACCTTAAACCCCCGTTACGGCCACCAGTCACAGAATGGGACCTTAATGTAGTACTAATAAGACTCATGCATTCTCCTTTTGAACCCATGGATTCCTGCAATATTAAATTTCTTACATGGAAAGTTCTCTTCTTAGTAGCTATTACATCTGCTAGAAAGGTTAGTGAGTTACAAGCACTTGTCACATACTCACTCTACACAAGGTTCTTACATGACCGAGCGTACTCCATACTCACCCTAAATTCCTTCCCAAGGTAGTTACGGAATTCCACTTGAATCAGTCCATAGTCTTGCCAACATTCTTCCCAAGATCTCTCTCACCAGGGTGAGAGGGTTTTACACACCTTGGACTGTAAACATGCACGTGCATATTACCTAGATCGCACTGCAGTCCATAGGAAATCCACTCAACGTTTTGTTTCTTATGATAAGAACAAACTGAGTAAAGCAGTGGACAAGCTCTCTCCAACTGGCTAGCAGATTGTATAGAGTTCTGCTATGAAAAAGCAGGCCTTCCTCTCCAAGGGCGAGTAAAGACGCACTCTGTAAGAGCAATGTCAGCCTCAGCAGCACACTATTGTTCAGTGCCAATAGCTGATATATGTAAAGCTGCAACATGGAGTTCTCTTCACACCTTTGCAGCTCATTACTGTTTGGACAAAGAAGGACGACAAGATTCAGCCTACGGACAATCTGTCTTAAAGAACTTGTTTCCAGCATAATCCCAACTCCTTCTGCATCCAACCTGCTGTGATTTTAGGCTGCCTCAATTTTTTCCAACTGCACTCTAATTGTTGTGCCCATTGCACAAGTTGTTTGCTGTTGGTCCACTACAAAATGACTCAGCCTGTAGCTTGCTAATCACCCATATGTGAGGACTAGCATCCTGCTTGTCCTGGGATAAAGCAAAATTGCTTACCTTGTAATAGGTGTTATCCCAGGACAGCAGGATGTACTCCTCACGAAACCATCCACCACCCCGCGGAGTTGGGTCTGATACGTTTTATCATTTTATTTTTGCTAACGCTTATTGCTATACATTGAGACTGAAGGGAGACCCCTGTGGCTCGAGGGATCTGGGCATGCTCAGTGGGCTCAGTGTGCCAGTCAAACGTTTCTAGAAACTTTGACAGAATGTTTTCCGTGATAGGGCTCCGTCCAGTGACGTCACCCATATGTGAGGACTACATCCTGCTGTCCTGGGATAACACCTATTACAAGGTAAGCAATTTTGTTTTACTGCAAAGCTCAAAAGTACAAATGTGAGAGATAGATGGCTTTTTTCCATTTTGGCTGGCATTTACTATAATCGGCTCAACCTTCAGAGTTAGAGACCAATGCAGCTCTAAAGAAAGCAGGTATTGGAGTGGTTCCAACAGAGGAAATGTACGTGGCTAATAAAATGATAGTGATGCCACTCCCACAAAAAACTTTTTTTAAATTTTTATTCATTTTCATCTACATTTAAGTAATCACTCTTACTTTCAGAAAAATCAGAGATACATGGGCATATGTCTTTAACACATTAATTCAACAATAGTTAGTCATCAATAATATCCATTAAGGAAATACTCCAGAAAACTAAACAAACTTAAATGAATCATATACCCATGAATCATATACCCATGCCCCCTCAATAAAGGTAATAAAGAAACAGAGGGGGGATGAAACTTTGGGAGTTAACAATGAAAATTAATATAAAGAAACAGGCTTACGTATCCAACCTTATAATAACTATGTACTTTCAGAGACTAGATTGTAACTAAGGATTGGGTAGTTATGTTCCTGGCGTTTATAAAGGACTTTAATTGCTCTGGTATGGAAAAAATGAAGGATTCATCATGCGCTCTTACCAAACATTTGCATGGATATCTCAATAGGAAATTATAGCCAAGAGATATTACTTGAGGCTTTAACACTAAAAATTCACGACGTCTCTCCTGTGTAGCACGGGTAAAGTCAGGATAAATTCTGACTTGCTGAGAGAAGAAACTAGTTGAGATATTTTTAAAATATCTCTGCATTAATTGGTTCAAGTCAGCCTCATTAAAAAAAAGTTACTAACAGGGTTCCTCGTTCATAAACTTCTTCTACTGAACTCTCTAAGAACTGAGTTAAATTCTCTAAAACCTCTGGCTGGTTTTGGTTATTTCTCACATTAGATGTTATAGGCACGAAAATCAACTTATTCACTACAGGGGTTTTTTGTTCTTCAAACTTAATTTCTACCATATACTTTTTCAAAGTTATAAGAAAATCTTGACCTAAAACTTTAGGGAAATTTAACAAGCGTAAGTTCAATCTCCTATTATAGTTTTCTAGTTGTTCTAACCTCCTGCTGGTATTATTAAAATCCTTTATAAGTTTTATTACACAGTCAGAGTTTTTAGACATTGAAGATGCCACTTTTCCAATCTGTTCTTTTGATTCAGAGGATTGCTTCTCCACTTTTTCCTCCAGTACTTCAATTTTGATTTTCAACGCTTCAATTCAGACCCTTGTTCCTTGTGGCACTGGCCTAAACCGACCATTAAGTCCCATAACGCTTCAAGTGTTACAACCTCTGGTCTAGGTGGAATATGGAAGGACTCACCCAAATCTTCCAAATGGGCTGAGACCCCTTCCTCCGTTGCTGTCCCTGGCATTCTCACAGGACAAGCAGGATGTTAGTCCTCACAAATGGGTGACATCGAGGATGGAGCCCAACCACGGAAAACTTCTGTCAAAGTTTCAGGAACTTTGACTGGCCCCTACTGGACATGCCCAGCACGGCACTAACCCTGCAGCCAGCAGGGGTCTCCCTTCAGTCTTCTTTTTTCCACGCAGCAGTAGCCACGAGGTAGAAGAGCTCTTAACCACGTTCCTGACAGGAATTTCAAAAAACTTAATTTTGAAGAAAATTTGCCCCACAGGGGTCTCCCTTCGACAAATTTTCGGTCCGCGGAACTTCGGTAAGTTTTTGCCGTTGTTTGGTCGACTTCTGTCGAGTTTGGCCCTTGAGGCCTGTTGTCAGTCGACAGTCCCGCGGCTAAATTTTTGGCCTTTCGCCATGGCGTCGGGGTTCCGTCGGTGTCCGGACTGTACCCAAACTATGTCAATCACAGACCCTCATAGAGTCTGTGTTTTGTGTTTAGGGAGCGAGCATGATGTTCTGACTTGCACCAAATGTGCCCTAATGACACCAAAGGGTCGCAAGGCCAGAATGGAGAAGATGGGGCTCCTCTTCCAAGCTCGTACCCCAACGCCATCGATTGCATCGACGTCATCGGAACCGGCACCGTCTAGGTCTCATCATCATCGACAACCCTTCGGTGACTGTCCGCCATCGATGACTTTGCGGCCATCGACTCCCGTTCCTTCCCCTGATGATCGAGGGGATCGGAAGGAAAAACATCGCCATCGACGTCATAAGTCTCGGCCTGTCGAGGAATCGACGTCATCGACCTCAGCACCGACCGAGCCACCGCCAAAAAAGTCTCGATCAGAAGTGGCACCATCCACCACCATCCACTACTGTTCCGCAGGCACCGAGGCAACCCTCACCCCCTCAGGGTTTGGGAGCCGTGATCCCACCGGTGACGGTGGTCCCTCCGGCTCAGCCTCAGCCTCCCTCTCCCGTCGAGCCGGGTCTTGTTACCCCTGGTCTCCAGGTAGAACTGGACCGGCTGGTCCAGGAGGCCATCGACAAGGTGATGCTACGGTTCCAGACTCCTCCAGCACCGACTCCGGCACCGAGAGTGGAACCGGTCACCGAGCCAATTGCAGCAGCACTGGCACCGCTGCTACACCGCATGGAGGCGCTCATGACAGCCCTTCCACCGGTGATACCTCAGTCACCGACACCGGTAAGACCGCTGTCACCGACAGGTTTATCATCAAGCGGAGAAACACCGTATCGAATTCCCCCTTCGGGAATTGTTCAATCGATGCCAGGTCGTCCCTCGCCACTGATTTCTTCTTCGGGGGCGATACGCACCTCTGCTCCACCGAGGTTTCCGATGCCGACACAGATTCCATCGAGATCGACACCAGTTCCCTCGATGCCTACACCAGCATCGATACCAGCACCGATTCCTTCGAGGATTTTCTCGATGCCCCCGGTGATTCCAATCGATATTTCGGAACCTCAACCTGGGCCTTCAGGTGTTCAGCCCCCTCGAGGTCCTGCAGGTCATCATCCAGATCCCTATGATACTTGGGGTGATGATACCTCTACCGACACCGATGATTTGCCTTCACTGCCCTCTCCTGCGGAGAGTAGAAAGTGTTCTCCCCCTGAGGACCTCTCTTTCATAAATTTTGTGAAGGAAATGTCAGACTTGGTCCCATTCCAACTTCAATCTGAGCAAGATGACAGGCACCAGATGATGGAATTGCTCCAATTTTTGGATGCCCCAAAAGTCATCACTTCTATTCCCATTCACCAGGTTTTCCTAGACCTTCTTAAAAAGAATTGGGAATCTCCTGGATCTGTTTCCCCGGTCAACAAAAAAGCTGACTCTACATATCTTGTACAGTCAGCACCTGGTTTTCAAAAACCTCAGTTAGACCATCATTCTGTAGTCGTAGAATCAGCTCAAAAGAAAGCTAAGCGACTAAAACCACACTCTTCCATACCTCCTACTAAGGAAAACAAATTCCTAGATAGTATAGGTAGGAAGGTATATCATGGAGCTATGCTGATTTCCAGAATAGCTTCTTATCAACTTTATATGACTCAATATAATAGGGTCCTTCTGAAACAGATGCAGGAATATACTGATGCCTTGCCTGAGCAGTTCCAGCCACAGCTTCAATCCCTTTTAAATAAAGGGTTTGAAGCTGGGAAGCATGAAATACGAACAGCCTATGATATCTTTGATGCTTCCACTAGAATTTCTGCTACAGCCATCTCTGCCAAACGTTGGGCTTGGCTTAAATCATCCGACCTTCGTCCAGAAGTTCAGGACAGGCTCTCTGATTTACCCTGCCTAGGGGATAATTTGTTTGGTGAGCAAATCCAACAAATTGTTGCTGAATTGAAGGATCATCATGAGACACTTAAACAGCTCTCATCCATTCCTTCTGACTTGCCTTCTAAACAACCCTTTAGAAAGGACTCCAAAAAGTCTTTCTTTAGGCCACGAAAGTATTATCCCCCATCAGCAAAACCTAGGCCTGCACGGTCTTACCATAAGACTCAGCCTCGCCAGGCTCGTAAACAAAAACCTGCACCAGCTCCACAACCGGGCCCTGCGGCGGGTTTTTGACTTTCACTTGGAGAGCAGTTGCCAAACCCCTCTTCCAGCCATACCGGTAGGAGGGCGGCTGTGCCACTTCCTAGAAAAGTGGCATCAAATCACCACAGATCAATGGGTGATAGCAATCATTGCACAGGGTTACCACCTCAACTTCCTATCCCTTCCTGCCGACTCCCCACCTCTGCAGGCGTGGAGACTCACCGATCACTCTGTTCTTTTAGAGCAGGAAGTTTCTCTTCTCCTACAGTCAAACGCTATAGAACCCGTTCCTCCCTTACAGCAAGGTCTCGGGTTCTACTCCAGGTACTTCCTGATACCAAAAAAGTCAGGGGGACTTCGTCCAATCCTGGACCTACGGGCCCTGAACAAGTACCTTTCCAAGGAGATGTTCAAGATGGTAACCCTGGGCTCGTTGCTCCCTCTGCTGCAAAGAGGGGATTGGCTATGCTCTCTAGAACTGAAAGACGCATATACCCACATTGCGATCACAGAATCTCATCGCAAATACCTGCGTTTTCTAGTAGGCCGAAACCATTACCAATACCGAGTACTACCTTTCGGCCTGGCGTCCGCACCACAAGTCTTTACCAAATGCCTTGTGGTGGTAGCAGCATTCCTCAGGAAGGAAGGTGTCCACGTCTACCCCTACCTGGACGATTGGTTAATCAGGGCCCCAACCCAGCAAATAGCTCAGTCCTCCCTGACTCTAACAATTCAAACTCTGCTTTCTCTAGGGTTTCTTGTCAATTATGAGAAATCCTACTTAGTCCCATCTCAGACCTTATCCTTCATTGGGGCAGACTTGGACATCTTACAGGCAAAAGCCTTCCTTCCTCATCAACGGGCAAAGACTCTGGTGTCCTTAGCTCGCCAACTGCAGTCTCAACAAACCTCAACAGCTCGCCAATTCCTAGTTCTACTGGGACACATGGCCTCCTCGGTTCATGTGACTCCCATGGCCCGCCTAGCCATGAGAGTCATGCAATGGACTCTGAGATCCCAATGGACCCAAGCTGTTCAGCCTCTGTCCTCCATTGTTCGCATCACCAATGCACTCCGTCTGTCTCTTCCCTGGTGGACCAATCAAGTCAACCTCCTACAGGGTTTGCCTTTTCTTCCACCAGATCCTCAGCTAATCCTCACCACCGACGCTTCCAACATCGGTTGGGGAGCCCATGTAAACAATCTACAAACTCAAGGATTCTGGTCACCAGAGGAAGCCAAACACCAGATAAATTTCCTGGAGCTGCGAGCGATCCGCTACGCTCTCAGGACTTTTCAAGATTGCCTCTCGAATCACACAATCTTAATTCAGACAGACAACCAGGTGGCCATGTGGTACATAAACAAGCAGGGAGGCACAGGCTCCTTCCTTCTATGTCAGGAAGCTGCGCAGATTTGGGCGGAAGCCCTCTCCCGCTCCATGTACCTCAGGGCCACCTACCTACCGGGAGTAGACAATGTATTGGCAGACCGGCTGAGCCGTGTCTTCCAACCACACGAGTGGCCTCTCAATCCTTTGGTAGCGACCTCTCTGTTTCACAAGTGGGGTTATCCCCACATAGACCTCTTTGCGTCCCCTCAGAACCACAAAGTGGACAATTACTGCTCTCTCATTCGCAGCCAGCACTCTCGGCCGAGGGATGCATTCTCCCTCACGTGGACAACCGGTCTGCTCTATGCATTCCCTCCACTTCCTCTTCTTTCGAAGACTCTCGTGAAGCTGCGTCAGGACAGGGGAACCATGATCCTGATAGCGCCGCACTGGCCACGCCAAGTGTGGTTTCCCATACTCCAGGATCTCTCCATCCGCAGGCACATTCCTCTGGGAAAGGACCCGCATCTGCTCACTCAAAACGACGGATGCCTCCTCCATCCCAACCTACAAGCCTTGTCCCTGATGGCATGGATGTTGAAAGGTTAGTCCTTCAGCCATTCAACCTTTCAGATTCAGTTTCTCGTGTCCTGATAGCTTCACGAAAGCCTTCCACAAGGAAATCTTACTTATACAAATGGAAAAGGTACACATCATGGTGCACTTCTCAGTCCCTTGATCCCCTTTCCTGTCCAATCTCTAAATTCTTGGACTATTTATGGCATCTATCAGAATCAGGTCTAAAGACCTCTTCCATTAGAATGCATGTCAGTGCGGTAGCCACCTTCCATAAAGGTATCGGGGGTGTCCCTATCTCAGTACAACCTCTGGTAACACGCTTTCTTAAAGGCTTGCTCCATTTGAAGCCACCTTTACGTCCTCCGGCCCCATCTTGGGATCTTAATCTGGTTCTTGGTCGTCTTATGAAACCACTTTTCGAACCTCTGCACTCCTGTGACCTAAAATATCTCACATGGAAAGTGTTATTCCTTTTAGCTATCACTTCAGCTCGCAGGGTTAGTGAATTACAGGCCCTAGTTACCTATCCGCCTTACACTAAACTCCTGCAGGATCGGGCGGTACTCCGCACTCACCCTAAGTTTTTACCTAAGGTAGTTTCGGAGTTTCATATCAATCAATCCATCATACTACGTATTTTCTTTCCCAGGCCCCACTCCTACTCCGGGGATAAGACTCTGCATACCCTAGACTGTAAACGGGCTCTAGCTTTTTATCTAGACCGTACAGTTTCTCACAGGAAGAGCACTCAATTATTCGTCTCTTTCCATCCTAACAAGTTAGGACAACCTGTGGGTAAGCAGGCTCTTTCCTCCTGGTTGGCGGACTGCATTTCCTTTTGCTACGAGCAAGCTGGCATTCCTTTCCAAGACCGTGTTAAAGCACACTCTGTGAGGGCCATGGCGACTTCAGTAGCACACCTTCGATCGGTGCCGCTTCCTGACATCTGCAAAGCTGCAACCTGGAGTTCCCTCCATACCTTTGCAGCCCACTATTGTTTGGATAAAGCTGGAAGATAGGATTCCATCTTCGGCCAATCTGTCTTGCGTAACCTTTTTCCAACTTGATGTACCAACACCCTTCCACCTCCCGGTTGGGTGCGGATGTCCTTACCAAATTCCTTCCCAGTTGTTGTGCCTGTTGCACGCCGTTGGGTACATTTGGTGCAAGTCAGGACATCCTCAGCTCGGTACTCACCCATTTGTGAGGACAACCATCCTGCTTGTCCTGTGAGAAAGCAAATGTTGCTTACCTGATATAACAGGTGTTCTCACAGGACAGCAGGATGTTAGTCCTCACGAAACCCGCCCGCCACCCCGCGGTGTTGGGTTCCTTTTTATTTTATCTTTTCGGCACTGCCTGTAGCTTTGAAAACAAGACTGAAGGGAGACCCCTGCTGGCTGCAGGGTTAGTGCCGTGCTGGGCATGCCCAGTAGGGGCCAGTCAAAGTTCCTGAAACTTTGACAGAAGTTTTCCGTGGTTGGGCTCCATCCTCGATGTCGCCCATTTGTGAGGACTAACATCCTGCTGTCCTGTGAGAACACCTGTTACATCAGGTAAGCAACATTTGCTTTCTCACCGCTCCAGCCAGCACTCCAGATTCACCATCCGGCGTTGACGTCAGGAAACAAGCTCTAGCTCTGCTGTTCAGGTCCTCTGCCTGCGGCAGCTCGGTGCTTTGACCAGGCAGGACCTCTCTCAAGCCCCTACCATCCGGAGTCTCACAACCGACGTCATCCTTCGGCGCCCCGGGCGAGGGAGAGGAGCCAGACAATCTCGGGACCTGAGGAGGTTGACGGTACAGAGGGCTTAAGGTCACCTCCCCAAATGTTTCCCTCGCTCCCTCGAGGTTAATCACAGTGGGGATTTCGCCCTCTTTTTCCGAGGTTGGAGTAAAGCGGTAGGACGTAATCAGTCTCTGGGAGGAGGGCATAGCGGCTTCGGTGGGGTATAAGCGCACTTTACCCTTTCTTTTTGCAGGCAGCTTTACAGGAAAACTGTCCTCCGGTCTATCTTACGCCGCCGCCATCTTGTCCCCCCCCCAAAAAAAACAACTTTTTAAAATGGCAGAGTCCTGACTGCAAGCAAGTGAGGGGCTAAGATACGAAAAGCTGAAACATTTTGAACAGCTTGGAGGAAGTGACTGAGCTTGACTATAGGCTGAAGATTATAAACTGTGAACTGTGTTTGAGTAAATGCTAAATATTAGATGAGGTCTTACTGTCTTCTCATTTTTCTTTCCTGTTTTGAATATGAAGTTTCTGATAGAGAGGGTAGGAGAGGGAGAAGTACAAAAAGGAAGGCTTAAAATAAGCTTGGGGTGCATCTGATTGGTAAGGTTAATCCTCTATAGGGATTATCTGCTGAAGGGCAGGGAGGCAGACATGCTAAGGAAGAAATCAGGGCTTAACGAGTGGGGGTGAGGAAAGTGGAGATTTTCACAATGGGGTGGACTTACAGTGGGTTGAGGAGAATAGGGAAGTTGGGATAATGGGCAGTGGGAGGGGATGGGAGAGTTCAATAATTCATTAATAATGTGAGGTCCATGATGGGGCATGAATGCAAAGAATAAAGATAGTGAGGTCCATATTCAGAAGCATTTAGCCAGATAACACAGAAGTTATCCGGCTAAATGAAGATTTGGACACTTATATGGCTAAATTGTAGCCAGATAAGAGCATTCCAGGGGCATAACTTGGAGAAGTTGTTAGCTGGATAACTTATCTGGCTAACTCTTGCTGACCCATAAACCTGTCCTAAAGTTAGCCAGATAAACTTAGCCAGCTAACTAGCCGAGCCACACAGCAACTGAATATAGACCTCTACATATTTAAATGTGAAAGGATTGAATACAATCATGAAAAGGCAGCTGCTTTTCTAAGAAGCTACTCACATGCTGCAATTGTTAATTCAAGAGACACATCTGCAGCAGGTGGATGAGTTTGGCAGCATAGGACTTTTGCTCCAGTAGTCATAGCATCTAACCCTGAGAAAAGAAAATAGTGTGGGGTAGGGGTAATTAGAAAAGATTTGAATGTTAATATACTTGAAGTTAAAAGGGATGGGGTGGAAGATTTTTATATCAGCATTTGGGCAGGTCATTCCCAATGAGTGGGTTATGCACCTCTGCCAGCAGATGAAGAAGGTGCAAAAGCTGACATCACAGCTATATAATCCTGCTCTGGCATCAGGCCACCAGTATTCTTAGTCTCCAGCAGATGGTAGATATGCATTTCCGTTTGGGGGACTGCCTATGAGTTTAAAAAAAATAAAAAAGAAGAAAAGTTGGAAAGGAGATACTGGAAAGACGGAATGTCTATATAGCACCACTTGCCTCCTGAGGCGATATCGTGCAGTCCCTCCCTCAGAGTGCCTCAGTCCGGTAACCTTGAATGGCGTAGACCTAAAATTTGATTTATTAATTTAGATGTTTTATATACCGTCGTCCCAAGTGAGAATCACTAGATCACAACAGTTTACAAAATTAGTTACAGGCAAAGAGAGGCTCGGTGGTGAAGGCTTTAGCCATCTTCCTTCGTAGCCGGGACCCATTCCTGCTCTCAACCAGAGAGGGCTGAGCTCAGGTAAAAGTTTTTCTTATTTCAAAATAAAAAAGAAAAACAGCATAGAAAAGGAAGCAAGCAGGAGAAAGGGTCTATAACCTTGGTTTCTCCTAGGACAAGAAAGATGGTAGTCCTCACATGTGGGTGACATTATCCGATGGAGACCGGCACGGAAAACCTTTGTCAAAGTTTCTAGCAGCTTTGACCAGCACACTGAGCATGTCCAGCATGCCACTATCTGCGCGTCCACGCGAAGTCCCCCTTCAGTGTCTTCTCTTCCGCAATGCAGTTGCCTCACAGTTCATGGAGCTCTTCCTTTCTCTTGTTTTTCTTGACAGTATAGAGTCTTTTTCCTGTTTTTTCTCGTCTGGTCCCCCTTCGCAGTCAGTGCCTCCTCAGTGTGGTAGGTTTTTGCTGCCTTTTTGTCATTCTTGTGGTCAATTCCCAACTTCTCGCCTCACAGTGACCGCTGGTCATTGACCACACACCAGGTGTTTTTTCATGGCGTCAATCGGTTTTAGTCTGTGCCCCCAATACTTGCGGACCATGACTATTACGGATCTGCATGAGGTTTGCATCCTCTGCCTTGGGCCTCGCACGAAGTCCATGGGTGTCTCTGTGTGACCAGATGACTCCTAAAGGCCATTAGGCGCGCCTCGATTAGATGGAGAAGTTTTCAGTTCCTCCAAGTCGGCTCCTTCCACTCCTGCGTCAGAGCCCATGATGTCATGGGGAACCCCTCAATACGCTCCCTCTCGCTGTTCCTCTCGCCGGCTCTTCAAAGGATCAAGAGGAAGGTGACAGAACCATGGTACTTTCACCGTTCTCCCAGACATCGGGGTTCTACGCCTCCTCAGCACCAGGGAAAGTCCAGGCCGAGTACCATGGGAGATCCCGCAAGCATCACTACTGGTTGCTGTCTATGCACGATTCCGGTGCGGTATCAGGGGCTGCCATACCGCCACCGAAGCATCACCAGCCATTGGAGTCCCCATCCTCCAATGCCCCCAGGCGTTCCCCACCGATATCGGTGCTGGTCACCATGCCACCTCGTAGATCCAAGGAAGAGCCGGTGATGCTTCGTCCCCCTCCCTCAGTTCTGGCCTTACTGGACTTTCAGGAGGAGCTGGACTGCAGGGTGCAATCCGCGGTGCTCAAGGCGCTTCAGAGCCTTGAGTTGCCCGTGCCACTGGCCCCCATGCCGGTGCCTGAGCCCCCGCCGTAGATCCTAGCACCCCTGCTGGAGCGTCAGGACTTCCTTTTAGGCGCCCTACCAACACAACTGGTGCCAGAGTGGCCTTTGATCCCCCAACGGTCTCCGAGGCCCTCCACCGGAGCAATCCCGATCCTTGGGTCCTCCAAGGAGAAAGATATAGCCGGTACCGTGTTTCTGAGGCCACGCTTCCCCAAGCCCTTTCCAGGTCCTTACGGCCTCCGGTCCCCTTGATGCTAGGGGAACTGTCTATTCCCCCGGGGCTCTCGAGGCTTCTGAAGCTATCGGCGCCCAGGCTGATAACCCTCACGGGCCTCGCCCACGCTGCGCTGGTCCCAGTGAGGAGGAAGGGCCTTATGACTCTTGGGGAGATGATTCAATGGAGTCGTCATCCTCAGACTACTCGAATGACCCCCTCTTGGAGCCCTCTCCGCCGGAGGAATGGTGCCGGTCACCACCACCCCACCCCACCCCCACCCCCCCAAGTATCTGTTATTCGCAGGGTTTGTCAGGACCATGGCCGAAGGAGGAGGATGCGTGACACAAAATCCTGGAAGTACTCCAGGTTGTTGACGCTCCTAAGGAGATCGTGGTGGTTCCCATCCACAACATTTTCAAGGACCACCTCCTCCAGATGTGGGAGCACCTAATTTCTATTTCCCTTGTCAATAGAAAGACCAATGCCACTTACTTGGTGCAGTAAGCTGTGGGGTTTGAGAAGCGGCACCTCCCCCACAAGTCGGTGGTTGTGGAGGCCACTTTAAAGAAGGCCCAGCGCTCCCACACACACACCTCTACCCCTCCGGGGTGAGAGCATAGGGAGCTTGATGCCTTGGGCAAGAAGGTATTCCAGGGCGCTATGCTGGTCGCCCATACCACCACCTACCAGCTGTACATGACCTAGTACAACCAAAACCTCTGAAAACAGGTTCAGGACCTCAGAGTGTTTGCCCCCACAGCAAAAGGAGGCACTCTCTGCCATCATCCTGCTGGATTTAGAAGCTGGCAAGCATGAGGTGCAATCCACCTACGAGGTCTTTGAGACGGTGGTTCGCATAGCCACAGTCTGAATCAGCACCTGCAGAATGGCTTGGCTCAGAGCTTCCAACCTCAGTCCGGAGGTACAGGAAAAGCTAGCTGACCTCCCCTGCACAGGTGACAACCTCTTTGGGAATAAGGTCCGGGATGCAGTAGTGCAATTGAAGGACCACCATGACACCCTTCATCAACTCTCCACAAGAGCCTCCCACGCCCTGTCCTCTGCGAGGAAATCATCCAGTCTGGGATCCCGGAAGCCCTTCTACAGGCAGAGGAAATATTTTCCTCCAGCCTCCCGGGCTTGCACGTCATGCACTAGCTATAGGGGCCTCCCTCGCCAGCAGCGAGCACCTAGGCCCCAGCCGGCGCCCTAGGAAGCCCTGGCCATGGGCTTTTGACTGGAGGCAAGAGAGCATGATTCATTCGAGCGCACCCCTGACACTGGATCCCCCAGTGGGAGACTGGCTTCTCGGCTTTGCCCATCGCTGGGAGGAGATCACTTCGGACTGCTGGGTCCTTACCATCATCTGTCAGGGATACCGTCTCAACTTCAGCCGGCTACCAGTGACCTCTCCCCCATATCCATCGTGGGGTTCGTTCTCCCAAAAGGTCGTATTTCAAATGGAACTCTCCGCGCTTCTCTCAGCAGGCACGGTAGAGTCAGTTCTTCGCCCCCAGCAGGGCCAAGGATTCTAATCGAGGTACTTCCTTATTCCAAAAAGGAACAGCGGCTTGTGCCCCATCCTCGACTCAGGGTTTTGAACAAGTTTCTCGCAAGAGAAAAGTTCAAGATGATCACTGTGGGCACAATGATTCCCCTCCTCAAAAGAGGAGACTGGCTCTACTCCCTCGATCTCAAGGAGGCTTACGCTCACCTAGACATTTTCCCCGGCCACAGAAAATATCTCCGCTTTGTGGTGGGGAAGGCTCATTACCAGTACCGAATGCTGCCTTTCGGGCTGGCCTTAGCCTGCCGTGTTTTCACCAAGTGCCTGGCAGTAGTGGCGGCCTATCATAGGCGTCGGACGGTGCATGTTTTCCCGTACATAGATGATTGGTTGGTCAGGAGCGATTCCTGTGCAGGGCCTTGAGTGCTTTATCCCTGACAGTGCAAGCGCACTAGCCTTGGGGTTTGTCATCAATTACTCCAAGTCTCATCTCTGCCCATCTCCTCAGCTGGACTTCATCGGAGCCAGACTAGACACGGTGCAGGCAAAAGAGTTTCTGCCTAGGGATCGGGCTCTTACCCTCACCTTGCTGGCAGCATTTATCCGCAGCAGCCGGCAGGAGACTGCCCACCTTCTGCTCCATCTGTTGGGCCACATGGCGGCTTTGGTCCATGTCACCCCGCTCAACTGCCTGTGCATGTGAAGAGCTCAATGGACCATGCGGTCGCAGTGGCGACAAGCCTCGAGACTCGTGTTGTTGCGATCGTCGCTGCCAGACGTCTTCACTCCGCCCTCTTTACCTCTGTGGCGACTCCCTCCGGGGTTGAAGGACGGCTGGCTGCTGCGGCGACTTCCTGCCAACTCCCTCCAGCATCCCCGGACCGGCTCGACACTGCAAATCTGCCATGTTGCGTGAAGCCTAGGGCGCGCGCATGCGCGCTCCGATTGATATACCAGCAAGGGCGCAAACCTCAGGGGCGTCCCCCTGAGATGAAGTCATCTGCTTCCGATATTTAATGGTCTCTGTTATCGCTAACAAACGGAGTTAGCAAGGATTCATTCTAGCTACTCTGCCTCCTCAGACTTACCAGAGGTAGCCGCTCCTCAGGGGCCTCGCTCTCTCTTTGCAGTTTACAGACAGGAACTGGTACTCGCTCCTCGAGGGCCCTCGTTCCTGACAATCTGCTGATTCTCTTCTGCCTGGAAGCTATCGCTGCCTACATCATTGTGAGTTGCCATTGCTCTCTTAAAGCTTTCCCTGGAACCAGGCACTCGCTCCTCGAGGGCCTACCCTTTCCAGCTGCTGAGCCTCTCCGAAACCATTATTGTGAGTGTTGTCATCTAAGTTCCATTCATGAACTCTGCATACCCTGCCTACTCACTGTCTACAGTTTCTCAACAGCTGAGCCATCCTGGGATCACTGTTCCAGTATCTGAGGGACTTCAGCCCTGCCGGGCACTTCAGCTCACTACTGCCACCTCTGGTGGTTTCAAAAACCTGTTTAATAAAAGAACTAGTGTGTGTCTTGTCTCCATACTCTAAGCCTAGCCGGTGGTCCCTCTCGAGATCTTCCCCTGGGGGCGTGGTCATCTGCCAACGGCCCAAGGATCCACCCACAACTAACATCAGTATTATTACAGATTGATAACTCCCCTATCTGATTGCTCCTCCCATCAGCATAGCGAATTATTACAGTTGTAGTCACTGCACCTCTGCATACGTCTCTGTTCTGGTGGGAAAACCTCTCCAATTTGGAGCAGGGGATTCCCTCCAAACTGCCCCACCTCAAGTGATCGTCACCACCTATCCCCTGGATTGGGGAGTTCATGTGGGCGGCATCTACACACAGGGTCTCTGGACTGCTCATGAAGCCCGCTGTCAAATAAACTTTCTGGAGCTTCAGCCGATCCAGTACGCCTTATGGGTGTTCAGAGACCGGTTGTCGCACAGGGCAGTCCTGATCCAGACAGACAACTATGTGGTATATCAACAAACAGGGAGGCATGGGCTCATTCCTCCTCTGTCATGAGGCAGTGCATGTGTGAGCCTGGGCCATCGCAGGGAATGTCGCTATGAGCGACAAACCTGCCCGGAAATCTGAACATGCTGGCGGACCAGTTGTCACTCCTTCCAGCCGTATGAGTGGTCCCTCATCCCGGAGGTAGCAGCCAAGCTCTTTCATTGGTGGGGTACACAAGATGTGGACCTCTTCGCCTCCCTGCACAATCACGAAGTGAGCAAGTTCTGCTCCCTGTCGCCAGGATGTGGACGCCTGGCCTGCGATGCTTTCTCCCTCATAGGGGAAGAGGCCTGCTGTATGCATTCCCACCTCTACTGCTTCTCTTGAAGATGTTGCTGAACCTTCAACAGGACAGAGGGACCATGATCCTACTGGTGCCCTTTTGGCCCCGACAGGTCTGGTTCCCACTTCTGCAGGACCTCTTGGCCAGGATCCCCATCCGGCTGGGGACTATGCCCAATCTGATCATGCGGAACCAGGGCGCCCTGTGCCATATGAACCTCCGGGCGTTGGCCCTGACGGCTTGGATGTTGAGTGCTTAGTCCTTCAGCCCCTGACCCTCTCTCAGACAGTATTTCCCAGGTGCTGGTGGCTTCTAGGAAGCCCTCCACCAGGAAGTCCTACAGCTTGAAGTGGAGAAGATTCTCGATCTGGTGTACGGGGCATGATTTGGATCCATTCACATGCCCCCTTCCCCAGCTGTTGGACTACTTATGGCACCTTTCTGAGTCTTTCCTTAAAAACCAGCTTGGTTCGTATCATCTTAGTGCTGTCAGTGCATACCATCGAGGTGTCTCTGGCACGCCCGGTCGGTACAGCCTTTGGTAGGTCACTTTGAGGGACTTGCTCCAGCTGAAATCTCCTCTTCAGCCTTTGGTTGTGGCCTGGGACCTCAACATTGTCCTAGTGTGGCTCATGCATCCTCCTTTTGAACTGCTGCGACTCGAAGTTCCTCACTTGGAAAGTTATTTTCCTGGTGGCAATTACTTCAGCTCGTAGAGTCAATGAGTTTCAGGCCCTGGTTACGTACTCACCATACATGAGTAAGTTTCTGCTCAAGGTTGTGACTGATTTTCACTTTAATCAGTCCATCGTTCTACCCACCTTCTTTCCTAGGCCTCATTCCCACCCAGGGGAATGGGCTCTTCATACCTTGGATTGAAAGAGGGCCTTGGCGTTCTATCTAGATCGCACAGCCAGCCATAGGTAGTCCACTCAGCTCTTTGTGTCCTTCAATACCAATAGGCTGGGGATAATGATGGGTAAACAAACCTTATCCAATTGGCTGCTGGATTGCATTACCTTCTACTGTACACAAGCAGGCCTTCCACTGGCTGGCAGAGTAAAGGCTCACTCTGAAGTTCTCGTCGCACGTTTGCAGCTCATTACAGCCCGGACAAGAATGGGCCTCAGAACAGTGCCTTTGGTCAATCCATCCTGCGCAATCTGTTCTAGACCTGAACCCAACTCTTCCTGTTCATGCTTCTAGTAGTACCAGACAGTCCCCTGTCGACCTACACAGTTGTTGTGCCCGTTGGCACTTTGGTCACTGTTGGTCTCCTCTACTACGAGACAGCTTGGTATTCACCCACATCTGAGGGCTACCATTCTGCTTGTCCTAGAAGAAAGTGCAGTGGCTTACCTGTAATAGGTGTTCTCCTAGGACAGCAGGATGTTAGTCCTCAGGAATCCCACTAGTCTCCCCACAGAGTTGGTTTCTCCTTCCGGTTTGTTGTTTTATTTTTTTGCTGGTATTTTTTTGTTATGAGACTGAAGGGGGACCTCACATGGACATGCAGATAGTGGCATGCTGGACATGCTCAGTATGCTTGTCAAAGCTTCTAGAAACTTTGACAAAAGTTTTCCATGCTGGGCTCCATCGGATAATGTCACCCACATGTGAGGACTAACATCCTGCGGTCCTAGGAGAACACTTTTACAGGTAAGCATCTGCGCTTTTCGGCTCTCCCACTCATGCTTCTGGGGAATTCCATGAGGTGAGGAGGTATTGCAGGCACGGCGGGTTGATCAGCCATTTGGCTAGGCCCCGCTTACAGGCTTCTCCCTTTTTGGTGCGTGGTAGGCCGCAAGGTATGTTCGCACATTTTGTGCTATGGGCAAAAGCGCCTGCATGCCTATTTGTGCATCCGTTCTCACATGTGCGTTCAGTTTGGACATTTTTCTTTCTGGACACATATCTTATGCATCCTGCTTAGGCGTTTTTCTTGGTGCCAGTGCTGGGCGCCCCGTTTGGGCACCTAGTTGGGCGTGTGGCCTAGGCGCTTATACTTGCATGCACATTTTTAATGCAGCCATTTTGAGTGCAGGTTTTATGTGCGCATTATCTAGGCATGAGCTAGATACAACTATGGCATCCTCAGCAAAGAAGTCTAAGCTCTTATCTATTTGTGCTGCATGCTGCATCAGGGCCATTCAAACAGAGCTTTCTTTAAGCCTGTGTCAGCGCTACCTGGATGCTCGGAGATTTACCCCCTTCTGATTTTGCCGATGATGGTCCATCTTCTCGGTCTGAGGGGAGTAAGACCGAGAGAGAGACAATGGAGGGTATCCCCTCTCTTGATTGAACTATGGGCTGAATTGTCACAAGCCACTAGTTCTCAGGACTTGAGGTTCAGGCCGATGGGGCCTGGAATGGACCCGTCCTCCTTTTCCTGGGTTGATGACTTCCAAGGATTGCAGATGTTTCTACAGGGCTGGTCTTCTGAATCAGCAGTACCTACTAAGCTAGGTCCATGCACTCCAAGTACTCCTCCGCCTGTCTCCACGGTCAAGCACTGTGGCGCAATGTGGCTTGACTAAGCTCAAATGCAGGTGGATCAGGATGATAGCAGTGATGCTGGTGGTGACTTTCCTGATGAGGAAGGGGACATTCCTCCAGATTTGGAGCCATATTAAACTCTTTTCCATTTTTCATAGAGATGAGTTGCTGGATTTGATCTCTCAGACCTTGAAGACCCTCGGAGTGGCTGGGCCTGACTCCTTGGGGATACAGAAGAAGGATCCAATTTTGGTCACCCTATGCAAGGCTTCTTGTTTCTTTCCCCTCCTGGATGCAATCCAGGAGTTGATTGATCTGGAATGGAGTGCGCCAGAGGTATCTTTCAAAGGACATGTCTTGGTGGGTTTATACCCCTTGGATTCACAGATCAGAAAGAATTTGCATTTCCTTAGGATGGATGTCTTGGTGTGTTCTGTCACAAAAAATACCACCATCCCAGTAGAAGTGGGTGTGGCACTGAAGGATTGTTAGGGTAGGAGGATTGAGGCTATCCTAAAGCAAGCATTTGAGGCAGTGACAATGACCTTGCAAATTGCTTCTTGTTGTGCCTTGGTAGCTCGGGTTACCTTGTGTCTTTGTCAAGACTCTGGTGGTACCAGGTCTGATCTTGGACTTAAGATAGAACCGGGGGCCACCGCCTTAGCTGATGTGGGCTGTGACTTGGTTCGCACAGCTACCAGAGGTGTGGCTTCAGTTTTTGCAGCCAGGCAGCAGCTGTGGCTGTGCAACTGGTCGGCGGATACTATTTCAAAGTCTATTCTTACCAAGCTGCCCTTAGGGGGCTCGCCTTTGTTTGGCAGTGAATTGGAAAAAAAATGGCAAGTAAATGTGGAGAGACCCAGGTCCCTCGATTGCCAGATGACAAGAAACCTGTTGCCCAGTCTTTTCAGGCAAGTGCCCGCTCTCGAGACTACTGGTGTTTTTGGCCTTATAGGAGAGGTTCTTCCCAGAGGTCCCGTCCCTTGCACAGGTCTCAGTCCTTTCCGCCAAGAGAACCTTGAAAGGATGTGGGATCCAGGTTTGAAGCCCCTCAGTCATCCCAATGAAGGTTTGTGGGCTCACCTGTAGGTGCAGGAGGTAAGTGGTAGTTTGAAACTGGTTGCAAGTTCTCAAATAAGTTTATATATAGCCTTATGCTCCCTTCTTTGGTTTTAGTTTTTAGTTCTTGTTTCTTCCTTTCCAGAAGCATAATGAATCATGCTTGCACGAGTGCCGCAGGAAGTTCCTAAATTTCCAGTAGATACAATTTTTTGTCCCACTCTGAAAATATTGTTTGTTCTTTCCCTTATAATGATACATGAGGGACTGTATCCTCGAAGCAATTAAGCTTTCTTTTTGCATAAGGAGTGCCTCATAAATTTGAAGGTACATGTATTACGTTCTTTTTTTTTTTTTCCACTCTGTCCCATTGTATACGGTACATAGAACCTTACACGATCAAAAGTCACAGAAAGCACTGAAAAAAATGTAGTTGACACTTACACTCTCCCATCAATTCTCAGCCTTTCATTACCTTCAAAATGTTGAAATGTTCATAAAATTTGAAGGTTTGTGTCTCTCCTATTTGGTTTTTCGGGCTTCTCAGTTCTGTTTTGTCCTTTCAATTGTTCCTTTCTTCAGATTAACTATAAGTTCCAGAAAATACATGGTACCACTTCTCTCTTTCCCCCTTTAGCATTATAATCCTACATTGGTTATTTTCTTCATTTTTATATTTTAGAAATGAATGCTGCATTACAGCACTATTCCTCATTATTGTGAACTGTTTTGAGGTTGTCCAGGAGTTATATACTGCAATCTGTCACTGAAATGAACCTTTATGGTATGTCTTTCTAACCTTGAAATTTTACTGTTAAAATAGTTTTTGCTTACTTTTCTCATCCGTGACTGGGTCACTTATTTGTAGATGTGAATGCCTGCTGGTCCCCCTGACGCAGCTACAGTGTGAAACAGAGCTGTGTCTGGGCATTATTCACATGTTTCTTGGAATTTAAAAGCGGTTTATCCTGATTGCCTCAAATATATACATTGATTTGGATAACAGTCTATGCTGTGCCACACATTTTTCCCTTTTAATTTTATCTATAAGTGTGTGCTCTTTACTCCACATTTTTCTTTGTGCTTTGGTTAAATAGCCATATATAAATATTTTTCCAATATTTTACTACCTTTTCCAAACCCTCCAAATAGAAATCCTGAAGGAAATGTTGAACCACATCCAAAGAGAGTTTCTAGATTTTATTTGGTGGCATAGGCTGCCTAGATTGGCGAAGGACCAGACAGGAGAGGGCTAGGTAATCCAAATTTGTCCAATTATTGCAAAGAAGTAAAACGTAGAGCATTT
Source organism: Rhinatrema bivittatum (assembly GCF_901001135.1). Lineage (NCBI taxonomy): Eukaryota > Metazoa > Chordata > Amphibia > Gymnophiona > Rhinatrematidae > Rhinatrema > Rhinatrema bivittatum. The sequence goes on from NC_042618.1 coordinate 102,837,760, forward strand.
TTGGATTGGCAAGTTAAACGGTAGAACAAAACAATGGATTCAGATTGAGCAATACTACCTAGGTAGAATCCCATAAGCTGTTATCCCAAAGAGGCATGAATACCCAAGTAACTTCTCGACACATATACTAGGCATACCATACATTTGTTGTTGCGTCCTTCGGGGACTGACGGCTTCACCCCTTATGCCTCACCTTTTTCTTGGCTCCTCCCGCTTACCTTGGGAAGATGGCTACCGCTGCGTCTGCAAGCCGCCCTCTCCGGCATCCCCGGAACGCTATGGCGTTGCCTCCCGCTATGTTCCTCCCAAGGGCCTACTATGGTGCGCGCGCTACCCACGCCTTTATTCCAGCAATGGCGCAAACCTCGGGGGCTTCCCCCTCAAGTGACGCCACGCCATCCGGGTATATAGCCTGTACTTGTTTGCTAGCTCACTGAGTTAGCAAGGATTGGATTTATCCGGTCTAAGCTATTCTTCTGCTTCCATGCTGCCACTGGAAGCTCTCTCTCTGCCCTTCGGGGTAATCTCTAACCTGGGTACCTGCTCCTCAGGGGCCCTCTGCTTTATTTCAGGTGCCTTACTGGGATCAGGTAATCGCTCCTCGAGGGCCTGCTCTCCCTGCCTCGGTGCCTGTACCATCTACTTCTGCCTGGTGGAATCGCCAACCTCAGCTACCATCTAGTGAGTAATCTAACTCTATCTGTCTCATCTACAGCATTGCCTTGCTGAGAAACCTACATCAGAATTCCCCTATACCAACGTGGTGAGATGGGTCCCCTCTGCCGAGGGTCCCCAAGACTGCTACCTCTGGATCACCTCACAACTGCCACCTCTGGTGGTATCCATCAAGCTGTACAATAAAAGATCTGATTCTGTTTTTGTGCGTCCTGAGTCCAGCCCAGTACTGTGGCTCCCCATGGGGCTCCTCCCAATGGGTGTGGTCATCTGCCACAGTACCCAAGAATCCACCCAAACATCACTAAATCATAACATTTGTGGTATGCATTTTGAGATAGATTGGTGGGAGCAAGTAAATACTCTCCATTAATGCCGATGTTATAAGGAATTCTTGCCAGGACTTAGGTTGGGAGTTTTTAAAAGGTGGGAGACCCAAGACTTGGCAACATTAGGCCAATTAAGCAAGGAAGGTACTATTTTGAAATGCTGACAGAAAAATATAGCCTGCAAAATTCAAACCTATTTGCCTATTTCCAAGTAAGACATTACTTAGCTCATAGTATAGGCAATTGGTAAAAATGAAAGCATCATTTGAGATTCTAAGTAGTAAACCTGGTACAGTAAAAGGACTCGTATCTATAATTTATAGAATGTTAAGGTTACAGGTAGAGGGTAAGACTCAAATATGCAGTAGAAAAGGACCGGAAGGCTCATCTGCATACTGCTCCCAGCATCCCCCAGGAGAGGACTCCAGAGGTCACAGTGAGCAATCCAGGATTTGAACTCCACAGCCCCAGCTTACAGAGGCCCTGCAACCTTTGCATTAGAAGAGGACCTGAAGCATGTGCCTAATGGCACGCAAATCTCAAACTCTTCAAATCTTTGAGTGAAGATCAATGTAATGGTGGTTAAAGAGGATTGGTAAGTATAGCCTTGGGAAATCTTTGGACTTAAAGTTTGGAGCAAGTTGACTTAGTGGGATATATTCTTTAGAGCTTGTGTGTGTTTGAGATGATAAGCAAACTAGAGGTAGTTAATTCTAGTGCCTGTCTTTCCCACCCACTCAACCCTTGATTTTTAGGTAGGAGACACTTCTTCACTAAAAATCAATCAGGGTCTTATCTAAATCATACTATTGCACCAGCCCTTATTGAGAGTTTAATTATCCCCTTGTAGGACACTAGCTGATTAAATGTACAGGTGTATTTACTAATTAAAGTACTCTAATTCCAACTCCCTTAGTATCCTAAACTTAACTAGGAACTCAACAAAATTAAGATGAAGGCAGAAGTCCAGCAGCAAGAGTGGGGCTTTCCAGTCTTTTGCATTGACTGTCACATGTATGATTTTTTTACCCGCTGGTGAGAGATTATATGTGTGCACCTGGTGCAAAGAGCTCCTGTCTCTCAGGGAATGAGTCCGATCTCTGGAGGCTAGACTGGCAGACTTGGAGGAGCTGAGGCAGACAGAGAGGTACATTGACGAGACCTTCAGGGACATAGTAGCCAAGTCCCAAATCTAGTCTGGCAGCCCCAGTGCTGCCTTGGATCAGAAAAGTCTCCCGGTTGGAGAAAATCACCCTGATGTAGCAGGAAGTGATCCTGTAGCAAGGACCTGCTCTCCAGGTGATGTATTTTTCTCTCGCACTGAGGACAAGTCTCCCAGGGCTACTGCCCAGGAGGGAAGGGTTAGGCCGGCCATCATAGTTGGTGATTCGATTATTAGAAATGTAGATAGCTGGCTGGTTGGTGGATATGAGGGACCACCTGGTAACTTGCCTGCCTGGTGTGAAGTTGGCGGACCTCACTCATCACCTAGATGGATTATAGACCGTGCCAGGGAGGAGCCGGTTGTCATGGTACATTTGGGCACCAATGACATAGGAAAATGTGGGAGAGAGGTTCTGGAAGCCAAATTTAGGATTTTAGGAAGAAAGCTGAAATCCAGAACCTCCAGGGTGGAATTCTCTGAAATGCAGGTCCCCAGAGACTCAATGCGTGGATGAGACAATGGTGCAGGGAAGAGGGATTCGGTTTTGTTAGGAACTTGGGAACCTTTTGAGGAAGGGGGAGACTTTTCTGAAAGGATGGGGCTCCACCTTAACCAGAGTGGAACCAAGCTGCTGGCACTAACTTTTAAAAAGGAGATAGAGCAGCTTTTAAACTAGAACAAGGGGGAAAGCAGACAGTCACTCAGCAGTGCATGGTTCAGAGGAATGTATCCGTGAAGGATACTAATGAAACAGCAGGAGAGTTAGGGCATTCCAACAGAGAGGTTCCAATAAAAGGAAATGCAGTCCATGTGCCTATATGTAAAAAATCACCTGAGCTAAAGTTTTCCAAATTATCCCTACCAACTGAAAAGCAGGTTTTTAATACAAACAAAAAAACACACTTTGAAATGTCTGTACGCCAATGCCATAAGTCAAAGAAGTAAGATGGGAAAGTTAGAGTGTATAGCAGTAAATGATGAGATTGACATAACTGGCATCTCAGAGACCTGGTGGAAGGAGGATAATCAATGGGACAGTGCTATATCAGTCTACAAATTATATCGCAATGATAGGGAGGATCAACTTGGTGAGGGTGTAGCACTTTATGTCCGCGAGGGTATAGAGTGCAACAGGATAAAGATCAAACGAGACTAAATGCTCAGTAGAATCTATATGGGTAGAAATCCCATGTGTGTTGGGTAAGAGTATAATGATAGGAATATTCTATCATTCACCTGGCCAAAATGATCATGAAATGCTAACCAATTTGGGAAGCTAACCAATTTGGGAAATTTCAATTACCCCAATATTGACTAGGTAAATGTAAGATCAGGACATGCTAGAGACATAAAATTCCTGGATGGAATAAACGACTGCTTCATGGAGTATTTGGTTCAGGAACTAATGAGAGAGTGAGCTATTTTAGATGTAATTCATAGTGGAACTCAAGATTTGGAGAGAGAGGTAACTGTGGTGGGGCCACTTGACAATAGTGATAACATGATCAAATTTAAAGTAATAACTGGAAGGGGGGACAATAAGTAAATCTACAGCTCTAACACTAAATTTTCAAAAGGGAAACTTTGATAAAATGAGTAAAATAGTTAGAAAAAACTGAGAGGTGCAGCTGCAAAGGTTAAAAGTGTTCAACATGCATGGACATTGTTTAAAAATACAATCTTAGACGTCATCTGGACTGGACCACACCTGAATCACAACTACATGACCACACCTGAATCCCAACTACATTTGCAAAGAATGTTGTCTCTCCTGACTTGTAAATAACTAACTTATGATGTTAAACTTCTACTGCTTCTTCTCTATGGTCCTAGTTCCTTTACCCCTGTTCATTGTAACTGCAACTCCTCTGCACCAGATTCAGTTATTGTATTTTCTGCACACCCTGTTTGAATGTAAACCGGCATGATGTGATTTTATCATGAATGCCGGTATATAAAAAATCTAAATAAATAAATAAAAATAAATGTATTCCACACATTAAGAAAGGTGGAAGGAAGGCAAAACGATTATCGGCATGGTTAAAAGGTGAGGTGAAAGAGGCTAATATAGCCAAAAAACATCCTTCAAAAATTGGAAGAAGGATCCATCTGAAGAAAATAGGATAAAGCATAAGCATTGTCAAGTTAAGTGTAAGACCTTGATAAGACAGGCGAAGAGAGAATTTGAAATGAAGTTGGCCGTAGAGGCAAAAACTCATAATAAAAACTTTTTAAAATATATCCGAAGCAAGAAACCTGTGAGTGTTATGGAGTCTCAATTTAGTGGACCCTTGGGCCAACCTGCGAGTGACTGGGAAAGGAGGTCAATGTCTCTGGTACGGTGCAGGCTGGGAGGCAGATGTACAGGCAGGACATAGAGGTGCTCTTCACCCTGGAAGCTGGTACTCCCCCGGGAGGAGCCCGTAGGAGCCCGGCCGCTGGGACTTAGGCGAGTGATGATAAGAACTGGGAACTGGAACCAGACTAGAACAGTTAACAGGAACTGTAGCAAGACTCGGATACTGGAACCAGGCAGGAACTGTAGCAAGACTCGGGTACTGGAACCAGGCAGGTACTGTAGCAGGCAAGCAGAACCAAGCAGGTACTGTAGCAGGCAGGCAGGAACGGAGTGAGCACCAAGGCAGCTCACTCCGGGGTACGGAGCAACAGGGATCCAAAAGGTAAACCCATTGCAAGGCAAAGACTGAGTGTCCGCGGCCGGCTTATCAAGGCCGTGGCGTCTGACGTCAGGAATTGGGCAGAGTCACCACTGGCGGGAAATGGCCTAGAAAAGCGCCTAGAAGCAGGGCGTCCATGGGAGGCTTCCCGGCGGCACGGCCCCAGCGGGGATGCTGCCAAACAGGCCGTGGACTGGGCCACCCGAAGCGGGAACAGGTCCAGGAACACGGAGGTAAGGGTCTGGTCGCGGCACTCGCGGCCAGAACCGTAACAGTACCTCCCCTCTTACGCCCCCTCTTAGCCGGTCCCGGTTTACTTGGGTGGTCCAGATGGAACTGCCGAAATAAATCCTTGTCAAGGATGTTACGGGCAGGTTCCCAAGAATTATCCTCGGGTCCGCAACCCTCCCAGGCAAGCAAGTATTCCCAGCGTCGTTGATGAAACCGGACATCCAAGATCTCATGTACTTGATACGTAGCATCATCCGGTACTGAAGGATCCGATGATTCAGGAGCCCGGGAGTGGTATCTGGACAAAACAAGAGGCTTCAACAATGACACATGGAATACGTTATGTATGCGCATGGTGGAGGGTAGGCGTAGTCTGTACGAGACTGCTCCCACTCGTTCGGCGACTCGGAAAAGCCCACAAAATCTCAGGGCTAGTCTTCGGGACGGGATTCGTAACTGTAGATTCTTAGTACTAAGCCAGACGCGGTCTCCTGGAAGGAAGATAGGCGCTGGCTGACTGAGTCTGTCCACCCCTTTCTTGGCAGACTTGGGCGGCTTTACGGAGCTTCCCCTGGATAGAAATCCACAAGGAAAGAAGCTGGCGGGCTGAAAGTTGCACTGCCGGGGAGGGCACTAGGTTCAGGCGAAGGCAAGGGCAGTCGAAGTTGCTTCCCATAGACAACGAGGAACGGTGAACTTCCAGTAGCGGCATGCGTATGATTATTATACGAAAACTTTGCCCACGGGAGTAACTTGGCCCAATTATCTTGTCATTCACGAACGAACGAACGGAGAAAGGTCTTTAAGATTCGGTTAGTCCGTTCCGTTTGCCCATTACTCTGGGGATGGAACGCAGACGAAAGACTAAGTTGCACACTGAAGCATTTGCAAAGTGCTTTCCAATATCGAGCAGTAAACTGTGGTCCTCGATCAGAGACTATATCCTGCGAAAGACTGTGAAGTCTAAAGATATGCTGAGCAAAGAGATTGGCTAAGTCAGGTGCAGAAGGCAGCTTTGGCAAGGGGACAAAGTGCGCCATCTTGGAGAATCGGTCCACGGTCACCCAAAAGACCGAATTACCTCCTGAGACGGGAAGGTCCACAATGAAGTCTGTGGAAATGTGTGTCCAAGGCCCCACCGGGATGGGTAACGGTTGTAATAGACCCCTGGGCCTCCCGATGAGCAGCTTCTGAACGGCGCAGGTAGGGCAAGAGCCCACAAAGGCTTGGACGTCCTGTCTCACCGTCGGCCACCAGTAGAATCGGTTCAACAGGTCCAAGGTTCCTTTACAGCCAGAATGGCCCCCAGTGAGGGAGTCATGGGCCCAGGTGAGAACTGCCCTCCGGGAACGACGTGCAACGACAGTCTTTCCCTGGGAAGACACTAGGGTTGCTGCGAGGCTCACTTTCATGGGATCCAAGATGTACTGGGGAGTGTCGGAAGTCTCTTCGACCTCAGAGGAGCGCAAAAGCGCATTGGCTCGAACATTCTTAGAGGCGGGTCGGTAGCGTAGAGTAAAGTTAAACCGATCAAAAAACAGCGACCACCGGGCTTGCCTTGGGTTCAGGCGCTGGGCTTGCTTCAAGAATGCTAAGTTTGTGGTCGGTGTAAATCGTAACCGGGTGGTTGGCCCCCTCCAACCACTGTCTCCATTCCTCCAGGGCAAGTTTCACAGCTAGCAACTCTTTATCACCAACACAGTAATTGCTTTCTGCCGGGGAAAATTTCTTCGAGAAATATGAACAGGGTAGCAATTGTCCAGAATCAGAGTACTGACTCAGCACGGCCCCCATGGTCACATTGGAGGTGTCAACTTCCACCACAAAGGGCCTACTGGGGTCAGGATGACGTAGGCAGGTGTCCAACAAGAACGCTTCCTTGAGGACCTCGAAGGCTTGGCAGGCGAGAACAGGCCAATCCACCGCATTGGTCCCCTTTCGAGTGAGGGCAGTCAACGGGGCCGCAATGCGGGAATAGTTAGGAATAAAGTGACGGTAAAAATTGGAAAAGCCGAGGAAGCGTTGCAACGCTTTGAGACTCCTCAGCCGGGGCCAATTCTTAATTGCCGCCACTTTCTCAGGATCCATTTGAAAGCCGGTTGCAGAGATTATGTACCCCAGGAACGGCAGGGACGTCTTCTCGAAACTACACTTTTCAAGTTTCGCATACAGACTATGCTCCCTAAGTATTTGGAGCACTTGACGGACATGCTGATGGTGTGAAAGCAGGTCCTGGGAGTAGACTAGCACATCGTCGAGATAGACGATTACGCAGGTGTTCAGAAGATCCCGTAACACCTCATTCATAAGGTGCTGGGAACACCGCCGGGGCATTACATAAGCCGAAAGGCATCACAAGATATTCATAATGCCCGTCTCTGGTGTTAAAAGCGGTTTTCCACTCATCTCTGGGGCGAATTCTGACTAAGTTGTAAGCACCTCGTAAGTCCAACTTTGTGAAAATCTTCGCTCCCTGGAGCCTATCGAGGAGCTCCGTAATTAGCGGGAGCGGGTAACGGTCCCGCTTGGTAATGGAATTTAGGCCTTCTTGCTGACAAAGAAGAAACTTGCCCCTGCAGGCGACTTGGACGGGCGAATAAACCCTTTGGCCAGATTCTCTGAAATATACTCGGACATGGCCCGGGTTTCAGGTAGTGATAGGGGATATATACCCTTCCTCGGGGAGGCATAGTTCCAGGTAACAGATCTATAGCACAGTCATACGGGCGGTGCTGCGGAAGGATCTCCACCTTGGTCTTGGAGAAAACATCCATAAAGTCCTCATAAGGTGCAGGAGGACCTAGGGCAGAGTGCATCAATGGGAGTCCGGAAGCCTTAGGCACTTTCATGCAGTTGGCTAGACAGAAAGAGCTCCATTTGACAATCTGTAGGGTATCCCACTGAATTGTGGGTGAGTGCTTCTGTAACCACGGCAACCCTAGCACCACAGGGTGGACAGCCTTATCCAACACTAGGAAGGCTATCTCCTCCGAATGGATCGCCCCGGTGCGGACAGTAATGGGTGCCGTGGGCATCAGGACAGGTCCTGGAAGGAGCGTCCCCTGGATGGAGGTAATTCGTAATGGGACCTCCCGTCTATGCGTAGGAATTCGCAACTGGGAGACTAAGTCCTGCAGGATGAAATTACCCCCGGCTCCAGCATAGAGAGAGGTGCCGGTAGCTGAGTCACAGAAGAGCTGTGTCCCTCTGGGATCCCGCCAGCATGAGGCAAGGACTCCAGGTGAGAGGACAGCCGTTGCACCGTGGCCGCCAAGGTATCGATGCAGCTCTGGTGTTGTAGCATCTGCTGGGCCATCCCAGGCAGGTCCGAGGGAGCAGGTGCATCCACCAAGTCCATGGCCTTGCAATCTGTTCTGGAGTCTCAATTTAGTGGACCCTTGGGCCGACTTGCGAGAGACTGGGAAAGGAGGTCAATGTCTCTGGTACAGTGCAGGCCGGGAGGCAGATGTACAGGCAGGACGTAGAGGTGCTCTTCACCCTGGAAGCTGGTACTCCCCCGGGAGGAGCCTGTAGGAGCCCAGCCGCTGGGATTTAGGTGGCTTCACCCTTGGAAGCCGAAGCCCCCCTGGGAGGAGCCCGTAGGGGCCCAGCCGCTGGGACTTAAGCGAGTGATGATCAGGACAGGGAACTGGAACCAGACTAGAACAGTCGACAGGAACTGTGGCAGGGCTCGGATACTGGAACCAGACTAGAACAGTTGACAGGAACTGTAGCAAGACTCAGGTATTGGAACCAGACTAGAACAGTTGACAGGAACTGTAGCAGGACTCGGGTACTGGAACCAGGCAGGAACTGTAGCAGGCAGGCAGGAACCAAGCAGGTACTGTAGCAGGCAAGCAGGAACGGAGCGAGCACCAAGGCAGCTCACTCTGGGGCACGGAGCAACAGGGATCCAAAAGGTAACCCGTTGCAAGGCAAAGACTGAGTGTCCGCAGCCGGCTTATCAAGGCTGCGGCGTCTGACGTCAGGAACTGGGCAGAGTCACCGCTGGCGGAAAACGGCCTAGAAAAGCGCCCAAGTGGTGCGCGCGCGCTTAGAAGCAGGGCATCCATGGGAGGCTTCCCGGCGGCGCAGCCCCAGCGGGGACGCCGCCAAACAGGCCGTGGACTAGGCCACCCGAAGCAGGAACAGGTCCAGGAACACGGAGGTAAGGGTCTGGTCGCGGCACTCGCAGCCAGAACTGTAACAGTGAGGGAGTCGGTTGGACCGTTAGATGACTGAGGGACGCTTAGGGAAGATAAGGCCATTGCAGAAAGACTAAATCAATTATTTGCTTCTGTGTTTACTAATGAGGATGTTGGGGAGATGGTTCTCAAGGGTGATGAGTCAGATGAACTGAACCAAATCACTGTGAACCTGGAAAATGTAGTAGGCCAGATTGACAAACTAAAGAGTAGCAAATCACCTGGACCAGATTGTTATGCATCCTAGGGTTCTGAAGGAACTAAAAAATGTAATTTCAGATCTATTAGTTAATATTTGTAACTTATTAAAATCATCCATTGTACCTGAAGACTGGAGGGGTGGCCATTGTAACCCAAATATTTAAAAAAAAAAGCTCCAGGGGTGATCCGGGAAACTATAGACCAGTGAGCCTGACTTCAGTGCCGGGAAAAATAGTGGAAATAATGCTAAAGATCAAAATCTCAGAGCATATAGAAAGACATGGTTTAATAGAACACAGTCAACATGGATTTACCCAAGGGAAGTCTTGCCTCACAAATCTGCTTCACTTTTTTTGAAGGGGTTAATAAACATGTGGATAAAATGAACTTGTAGATGTAGTGTACTGTATTTGGATTTTCAGAAGGCGTTTGACAAAGTCCCTCTATTTATTTAAAGGTATTTATATACCATTTTTTAAAAATAAATTTGTTAAAATGGTTTACAGAGGTATAAAAACAAATTAAAATTGAGTTTAAAAAATATACATAAATTGGCATATAGCTAGATAGGTTGCTAGCATTAATGAAAAATCTTATTAAAAGAAAAATGCTGTGCCAAAGGTCTATTTAAGAGAATAAGCAGGGGGGAGGGGAAAGACAAGAGGAAGTGTAGGAAGGGTTCTTCAGATTAAAGGGGGGGGGATAAATCTGTTAAGTAAGAAGGGCTTATCTGAAAAATGTATCATAAAGGTAAGGAGGGAGGTGGAAGAGAATTGAGTAGTGGAGGTAGAATGATTTGATAAAATATTAAATGCAAGTTGAAAAAGGTATGTTTTCAGGGATTTTTTGAAGTGAAGAGGATTTGATATTAAGCGAAGAGGGTTAGGTAAAGAGTTCCAGAGGGATGGTCCTGCTACGGAGAATGCTCTCTTTCTGGTGATATCCAATCTAGCCTGTCGAGGTGAAGGAATGTCTAGTAGGTTTTGTGTAAGTGATCTTAAATGTCGAGTGGGTTTGTAGATGCGGAATAAGGAACAGAGCCAGGTAGAAGAGGAGTTGAGTATTAAACTATGAATGATAGAGAGTACTTTATATTTTATCCTGAATTTTATGGGTAGCTAATGAAGAGATTGTAAAGTAGGGGTGATGTGATTATGGAGAGAAATACCAGATAAGACACGAGCTGCACTGTTTTGAACTAATTGTAAAGGATAGATTGAAGAGTCAGGTAATACTAAGTAAAGAGCATTACAGTAGTCTAAACCAGAAAAGATTAAAGACTGAAGAATAGTTCTGAAATCATGGTGAAAGAGAAGAGGGTGAAGACATTTTAAGAGTTGTAATTTTGTAAAATGATTTTTTTGTTAGGGAGGAAATATGCTGTTTCATTGATAAATCCGTATTTATGATTACTCCAAGATTTGTGGCATAATGTGTTATTGGGATCAATATACCATTAGTTGTCAGATGTGAAGGTGGACCAATTGAAGTGTCTGAAATGGATGTTAGATGTACAACTTCAGTTTTAGATGGGTTCAATTTTAAACGATTGTGAGAGAGCCAAGAATTGATAGTGGATAGATAAAGTTGGACCATAGACAAGGTAGCAGACCAGGATGTTTTATAAGGAACAAGGAATTGTATGTCATCTGCATAAATTTTGAATTGTAGATTAAGGGAGGATAGAATGTGACATAGAGGGAGAAGATATATGTTAAATAGTATGGGGGATAGTGAAGAGCCTTGAGGGACGCCAGACGGAATTGTATATGGAATAGAGGATTAATGGTTGATAACTTGTTGAGGATGATCAGTGAGAAAAGATGAAAACCAATTTAAGACTGTTCCTGTGATACCTATAGCTTTGAGACCTGAAATGAGTATTTGATGGTCAACCATGTCAAATGCTGCTGAAATATCTAAAAAGACTATAATGTAATCTGTGTAAGAGTCAAAAGCACGGAATAATGTATCAAATGAAGCTAGAAGAAGTGTTTCAGTAGAGGCTTCTAAGAAAATTAAAAAGTCGTGAGATAGGAGGCGATGTCCTTTCGTGGATTACAAACTAATTAAAAGACAGGAAACAGAGAGTAGGATTAAATGGCCAATTTTCTCAGTGGAAAAGTGTAAACAGTGAAGTGCCTCAGGGATCTGTATTTGGACTGGTGCTTTTCAATATATTTATAAATGATCTGGAAAGGAATACGACGTAAGGTTATCAAATTTGCAGATGATACAAAATTATTCAAAGTAGTTAAATCACAAGCGGATTGTGATAAATTGCAGGGAGGACCTTGCGAGACTGGAAGATTGGCTATCCAAATGGCAGATGAAATTTAATGTGGACAAGTGCAAGGTGTTGCATATAAGGAAAAATAACCCATGCAGATGTTACACGATGTTAGGTTCCATATTAGGAGCTACCACCCAGCAAAAAGATCTAGGTGTCATAGTGGATAATACATTGAAATTGGTCGGCTAAGTGTGCTGCAGCAATCAAAAAATCAAAAAGAATGTTAGGAATTATGAGGGAATAGTGAATAAAACGGAAAAAGTCATAATGCCTCTGTATTGCTCCATGGTGAAGACCGCACCTTGAGTACTGTGTACAGTTCTGGTCATCGCATCTCAAAAAAGGTATAGTTGCACTGGAGAACGTTCAGAATAGGGCGACTAAAATGATAAAGGGGATGGAACAGCTCCCCTGTGAGAAAAGGCTAAAGAGGTGTTCAGCTTGGAGAAGAGATGGCTGAGGGGGGGATATGATAGAGATCTTTAAAATCATGAGAGGTTTTGAACAAGTAGATGTGAATTGGTTATTTACACTTTCAGATAATAGAAGGACTAGGGGGCACTCCATGAAGTTAGCAAGCAGCACATTTAAGACTAATTGGAAAAAAAGTATTTTTCACTCAACACACAAGCTCTGGAATTTGTTACAAGATGATGTGGTTAGTGCAGTTAGGTTTAAAAAAGGTTTGGATAAGTTCTCGGAGGAGAAGTCCCTTAACTGCTATTAATCAAGTTGACTTAGGGAATGGCCTCTGCAATAACTGTTTGGGTACATGCCAGGTTCCTATATCTTGGTTTGGCCTCTTTTGGAAACAGGATACTGGGCTTGAGTGACCCTTGGTCTGACCCAGCATGGTAGTTTCTTATGTTCTTAGAAAGGGGTGCCCATTAAAAAAAAAAAAAAATTCCCTCTGTAATTCTTCATGCAGAGCTTCATTCCATGGAAAAGTCTCTGATTTATGAAAATTAATGTAAATCTTTTGTGGATTGGATGTATCTTGAGAGTCCAAAACTAATTTGTATTTTGGAGCGCTTTCCCCCTGTTCTTGTCCCAAAGGGTGAGTCCTTTCTATTAGGGGGAAGGATAACCTTCTAGGCCCAGGGCATAGGTGAACTTCCTTGTGCATATGTTACCATTGTTCTCCAAGGACAAGCAGGACGGTAGTCCTCACATGGGTGACATCATGAGATGGAGCCCGGCACGGAAAACTTCTGTCAAATTTTCCAGATCTTTGACTTGGCATACTGAGTATGCCCAGCATGCCCTATACCATGGGTCCATGTGGGATCCCTCTTCAGTCTGTTTTTTTCCATGGAGCACTGCATCACAGTTTGAGTGAGTTCATGGCTTTTTTTCTCCGAAACTTTTGGAAAACTTTTTCCCCCAATTTTTTTTTCTTCTGGTTTTTGCATTCCATTGATGCCCGATCCCTCCTTTAGCTGCCTCAGCTAGGTTTCTCGACATTTCTGGTAAGTTTCTTTGCATCGACCTCCCCTGTGGCATGGTGTCTCTGTGCCCGCCAGTTGTCATAGTCAGCCACCATCGTTGACATTTTTGCATCCCTCTTTTTTCGTTTATCATGGCCACACCCGGTTTTCGTCGATGCCCCTGGTGCCAATGTTGGCTTCGGCAACTTTCAAGGAGTAGCTGGAGCAGGCAATGCAGGTCATTTGTCCTGTGGCACCAACATTGGTCCTGTCCGCTTTGGAACTACTGCTGGAATGGCTCAATGTGCTCATTGTGTTACCGACCTGGCTGGCTTTGGTTCCCGGGAGGTTATTGATGCCTGGCGGGACACAGATGCTTCCCCCAACCAATATGGTGGTTATTGCCAGTTCCTCCAAGGAGGAAGCTCCGCCTAGGCTGGCAGAGATGGATCTGCCTGCTGCCCTCCATCCAGCTTTGCCGGAGCCTTCTCCAGGTTTGCCAGTGACTGCGCCTCTGGACGAAGGCTGAGCACCCAGGGCCACAACCCCTGCAGATTACAGTGAGGATGAGGGTCCCTATGATCCCTGGCAAGGTGATACAGCAAAATCCTCCTCTGAGGGTCTCTCCTCAGAACCGTATTCTCCAGAAGAGCGAAGGAGGTCCCCACCGGAGGACTTATTCTTCGCAGGTTTTTGTGGGTAATGGCAGAATCCATTCTCCTAGGACAAGCAGGATGGTAGTCCTCACATGTGGATGACATCATCCGATGGAGCCTGGCACAGAAATCTTTTGTCAAAGTTTCTAGAAGCTTTGACCAGCACACTGAGCATGCCGCTATCCATGTATCCACGCGAGGTCCCCCTTCAGTCTCTTCTTTTTCGTGGTGCAGTTGCCTCACAGTTCGTGGAGCTCTCAATTTTCTTGTTTTTCTCGATAGTTTGAGTTTTTTTCCAAATTCCTCGTTGGTTCCCCCTTCGCGGTCGGTGCCTCCTTGCTGTAGTATGTTGGTTTTTTCTACATTTCTACATTTTCTACATTTCTTCTAAATTTGTGGTTGATTCCTGACTTTTCACTGTACGGTGGCCGCCGGTCATCAACCGCATGCCGGGAGTTTTTTCATGGTGTCAACAGGTTTTCGTCGGTGCCCCAGTGCCTGCGGACCATGTCCATCACAGATCCGCATGAGGTTGTGACCTCTGCCTGGGAGCCTCGCACAACGTCCATGGGTGCTATCTGTGTGACCAGATGACCCCCCCAACAAGTTTCTCGTAAGACAAAAGTTCAAGATGTTCTCTCTGGGCACGCTGCTCCCACTCCTCAGAGAAGACAGCAATGAGCTCCACGTCTCATTGCTGTCTTCCCCAGCCAATGGACGTACCTCTGCTTCATGGTGAGGAAAGCACATTACCAGTACAAAGTGCTGCCCTTCGGTCTAGCATTCCACCCCCCACCCCCCTGCGTTTATACCAAATGCCTAGCTGAGGTGGCCGCCTACTTCAGGCGTCACTCGGTGCACGTGTTCCCCTACTTGGACGACTGGTTGCTCAAGAGCGACTCTTGCTCTGGAGGCTTGCATGTTCTGGCCCTGAAGGTGCAGATGCTGCAGGCATTGGGGTTTGTTATCAACTTCCCCAAGTTGCATCTCTTCCCGTCTCCTCAGCTGGACTTCATAGGCACCAGACTGAATATGGCACAAGGAAAATCTTTTTTGCCCAGGGATCGAACGATCGCCCTTACCTCACTGGCTACCCTTATCCAGAACAGCCGGAGGGTACCAGCCCGCCTTCTGCTCCACCTGCTGGGGTACATGGCGGCCTTTGTCCATGTGTGACTCCTCTGGCTTGCCTCTGTATGAGGAGGTCCCAATTGACCTTGCAGTCCCAGTGGCAACAGGCTTCCCAGGATCTCGAGGCTTCTGTCGCAATCACAGACCCTCTGCGAGTGTTTCTATCCTGGTGGGAAGATCTTTCCAACCTGGAAAAAGGATGTCCCTTCCAAGCCTCTCCTCCCCAGGCAATTGTCACCACCGATCCTTCCCCTCAGGGATGGGAGCCCATAAGAATGGTATCCACACGCAGGGTCTCTGGACTGTCTCCGAAGTCTGCTGTCAGAAAAACGTCCTGGAGCTTCGGGCAATCCAATACGCCTCGGTGTTCAGGGACCAGTTGTTGTCCAAGGAAGTCTTAATTTGGATGGACAACCAAGTTGCGATGTAGTATATAAACAAGCAGGGAGGCACAGGCTCATTCCTGCTGTGCCTGGAGGCGGTGCAAGTGTGGACTTGGGCCATCTCGCAGGGGATGTGTCTGCATGCCACATACCTGCCGGATCTTCTGAATGTCCAGGTGGATTGCTTAAGCTGCTCCTTTCAGCCCCACGATTGGACCCTCCAACAAGGGGTGGTGGCCTAGCTGTTTCGCCACTGGGTCACACCAGATGTGGACTTCTAGGTGGAGGTATTGGGTGAGAGGACCTTTCCATTGGACTTTTACCTGTCTCTTGTCCCTTACCGGGGGTTCTTTGGAAGCTATTAGGCCCCGACGGAGAGGCAGAGAGTGATTGCCCAGCTGTCCCAAACCGGAACTGGAGGCGGTACTATAACATCAGTGCTGACGGCGGCGCGCAGCAGACGCCAGGCGCACCGCCAAAGTTGCGCGTGCCTAAGGGGCACGCGCAGTGTGTCAGGCTTAGCCTGGATTGTTTGGAACCTACCTAACTGTAAGTGGATATTTCTTCAGAAAACAGATTTAGTGAGGGTCAATACCCCAATTCCTTCTCCGAGATTCGTTACACTAAGATTAACAGTACAATAGCCAACTGTGCCTTGAAGTGTCCACGTTTAAATTGAATTGAAATCAATATGCCACACACAAAGAGAGAGGCAAAATTACGCCTTGTCTCTAATATTGCCTCAACACCTGGACAAAGATCGGTATCAGATTGGTTGGAGTCTTCTCAAATAACCCCCGATGTACAGACCCCGCTGTGTGGGATGATTGTGAGCAGAATCTCCCACACCTGGTCTCTGAAATATCATTAAGTCCGGGGGCACCGGATATACCATCTCCTCCTGGTTATAAAGGGTTTTTTCCCTTAGTTGAGCCAAAGGAAACCCAAAAGGTTTTAGAAGGATTGGAAAGTGGACAAAACCAACAAGAAGGAACAAAGATGAGTGGACAATTAGAGAAATCTCCTCAGGTGGAGGAAGAACTAGAAACAAGTGGGGAAAGAGGATCCCAAACAGTTCCCAGAGACTTTAGTACACCTAAGATGCCTAATATAAATATGGTTGACTCTTTAAAATTAGATCAAATTAACGTGATAGTAACAAAACCTAATAATATAACTTTAGAGTCACTTTAGAATTACATGGTTAAGATTGATTCTCTTATTGTAAACCTGACAGGAGAAGTGAGGCAAACAAATGTTTCTTTGAAGGAGAATAGTATAAAGATTCAAGAACAGCAGAAAAAAATACGGTGAACCACTCCATCCTCCTCAACAGACTATCCGACATAGGGATAACAGGAACGGCCCTCAGATGGTTTGACTCCTTTCTCACCAGTAGAGGCTATAAAGTCAAAGTCAATAACAGAGTCTCCACGCATCAATCCCTCACTAGGAGTTCCCCAGGGCTCCTCCCTGTCTCCCACCCTCTTCAACATCTACCTCCTTCCCCTCTGCCAACTGCTAACAAACCTAAGGCTGAAATATTATCTTTACGCCAACGATGTACAAATTCTGAACCCTATAACTGAATCCCTCACAAAAACCCTCAAGTTCTGGGACAACTGCCTCCAAACTATCAATCTCCTCCTCTCCAGCGTAAATTTGGTACTTAACTCTGCCAAGACGGAACTTCTCCTCATATCACCTGAACACAGCGACACACCTCAACTAACCCAACCCAACACTCTAATCACACAAGCAAGAGACCTTGGAGTAATAATCAACAACCATCTGAACCTTAAGAAATTCATCCACCAAACCACCAAGGACTGCTTCTACAAATTACAGGTACTCAAACGACTTAAACCGCTCCTGCATTTTCAAGATTTCCGATCGGTTCTCCAAGATCGACTGCTGCAACTCCATTCTGCTTGGTCTCCCCTGCCTTATCCACCAAACCCCTTCAAATGGTTCAAAATGCGGCTGCTAGGATCCTTACAAACACCAACAGAAGAGAGCATATCACACCCATTCTCAGAGATTTGCACTGGCTGCCTATAGGCTTTAGAATCATGCACAAATCCCTTACTATCATTCATAAAACTATTCACCACCAGGTCCCCTTAGACCTACAACTCCCACTCAGACTCCATACATCATCAAGACTTATCAGGGAAGTGTACAAAGGATCCCTACACGCCTCCTCCACCAAATCAACTCACCTAACAACCACTAGAGAACGGGCCTTCTCAACAGCGAGGCCAACCATATGGAATGCCATCCCCCCAGATCTCAGACAAGAACCTTGTTTGCTGACTTTCAGAAAAAATTTTAAGACCTGGCTGTTTCTACAAGCCTTCCCGTAACCAGACCAGCACCAGATATGTCACTGATATAAGTCCCGTACATAGACTAGCTCTAGCTATGTCACGGACACATGTCTCAAATATGTCACACTTATTGAGGCTTCCAACTCAATACACACCTTCTCAGACATTGTTACTGCACTGTTGTTGTTACTGAGTTACTCTTTCAACTTCTAGCTTCTCCTCCTCCTTAGCCCATTTCCCTTGTTTTATTGTAACTTTTTGCAACTTTGTTTGTTAAGGTTAGTGTTATATCACACTGTTCCTTGTAAACCGATATGATATGATATTCTTCATGAATGTCTGTATAAAAAAAGCATAAATAATAAATAATCGGGTTAAGCATATTGAAAATATTCAAGATTATCAAATAAAAAAAAACAATACTTCAAAGAAAGATTGAAACTTTGGAAAATACAGTAAGGGCGTTAAATTTAAGGATAACAAATTTTCCAGTTTCTAATTATTTAAGTCCAATAGATTTGTTTAAATCTTATGTTACAAAAATTCTTAATATACCTGATCAAGGTTATCTTGTAATAGGTAGAGCATTTTATGTTAGGTTAAAAAAGAGAAAAGAGCAGGAAGAGAAAGCTGGATCTGAAAAGGAACAAGTAATGGAATCATCAGTAAATATATCAGAATTACTACAAAAATCTCGAGATGAAATTGACATTAAAGATAGAGGTACACTTTTAGTTCAATTCGCGTTTATAACAGATAAAGATAATGTTTTGAAATTATTTTTTCGCAATAGAACTAAAACGTTTTTTGGGCAGAAAGTTTGGATCTTCCCCGATTTAGAAAAAAAATACCCAGCTGCGCAGGAAAAAGCTTTTGAGTTTTAAAAAAGAAGTTGAAGATAAAGGGGGTTCCTTTTTTCTAAAATATCCTTGTAGGTGTGTAATCAAACATGGGGGGAAGGATTATTCCTTCTCAGATCCAGGACAGTTAAAAAAAAAAAAAAAACCTTCTCCGAACAATAGATCTGGGTAAATAGTAGAGATTCCATTGTACTATGATAAGAACATAAGAAAATGCCATACTGGGTCAGACCAAGGGTCCATCAAGCCCAGCATCCTGTTTCCAACAGTGGCCAATCCAGGCCATAAGAACCTGGCAAGTACCCAAAAACTAAGTCTATTCCATGTAACCATTGCTAATGGCAGTGGCTATTCTCTAAGTGAACTTAATAGCAGGTAATGGACTTCTCCTCCAAGAACTTATCCAATCCTTTTTTAAACACAGCTATACTAACTGCACGAACCACATTCTCTGGCAACAAATTCCAGAGTTTAATTGTGCGTTGAGTAAAAAAGAACTTTCTCCGATTAGTTTTAAATGTGCCCCATGCTAACTTCATGGAGTGCCCCCTAGTCTTTCTACTATCCGAAAGAGTAAATAACCGATTCACATCTACCCGTTCTAGACCTCTCATGATTTTAAACACCTCTATCATATCCCCCCTCAGTCGTCTCTTCTCCAAGCTGAAAAGTCCTAACCTCTTTAGTCTTTCCTCATAGGGGAGTTGTTCCATTCCCTTTATCATTTTGGTCGCCCTTCTCTGTACCTTCTCCATCGCAATTATATCTTTTTTGAGATGCGGCGACCAGAATTGTACACAGTATATTCAAGGTGCGGTCTCACCATGGAGCGATACAGAGGCATTATGACATTTTCCGTTTTATTCATCATTCCTTTTCTAATAATTCCCAACATTCTGTTTGCTTTTTTGACTGCCGCAGCACACTGCACCGACGATTTCAATGTGTTATCCACTATGACACCCAGATCTCTTTCTTGGGTTGTAGCACCTAATATGGAACCCAACGTTGTGTAATTATAGCATGGGTTATTTTTCCCTATATGCATCACCTTGCACTTATCCACATTAAATTTCATCTGCCATTTGGATGCCCAATTTTCCAGTCTCACAAGGTCTTCCTGCAATTTATCACAATCTGCTTGTGATTTAACTACTCTGAACAATTTTGTGTCATCTGCAAATTTGATTATCTCACTTGTCGTATTTCTTTCCAGATCATTTATAAATATATTGAACAGTAAGGGTCCCAATACAGATCCCTGAGGCACTCCACTGTCCACTCCCTTCCACTGAGAAAATTGCCCATTCAATCCTACTCTCTGTTTCCTGTCTTTTAGCCAGTTTGCAATCCACAAAAGGACATCGCCTATCCCATGACTTTTTACTTTTCCTAGAAGCCTCTCATGAGGAACTTTGGCAAACGCCTTCTGAAAATCCAAGTATACTATATCTACCGGTTCACCTTTATCCACATGTTTATTAACTCCTTCAAAAAAGTGAAGCAGATTTGTGAGGCAAGACTTGCCCTGGGTAAAGCCATGCTGACTTTGTTCCATTAAACCATGTCTTTCTATATGTTCTGTGATTTTGATGTTTAGAACACTTTCCACTATTTTTCCTGGCACTGAAGTCAGGCTAACCGGTCTGTAGTTTCCCGGATCGCCCCTGGAGCTCTTTTTAAATATTGGGGTTACATTTGCTATCCTCCAGTCTTCAGGTACAATGGATGATTTTAATGATAAGTTACAAATTTTTACTAATAGGTCTGAAATTTCATTTTTTAGTTCCTTCAGAACTCTGGGGTGTATACCATCCGGTCCAGGTGATTTACTACTCTTCAGTTTGTCAATCAGGCCTACCACATCTTCTAGGTTCACCGTGATTTGATTCAGTCCATCTGAATCATTACCCATGAAAACCTTCTCCATTACGGGTACCTCCCCAACATCCTCTTCAGTAAACACCGAAGCAAAGAAATCATTTAATCTTTCCGCGATGGCCTTATCTTCTCTAAGTGCCCCTTTAACCCCTCGATCATCTAACGGTCCAACTGACTCCCTCACAGGCTTTCTGCTTCGGATATATTTAAAAAAGTTTTTACTGTGAGTTTTTGCCTCTACAGCCAACTTCTTTTCAAATTCTCTCTTAGCCTGTCTTATCAATGTCTTACATTTAACTTGCCAATGTTTATGCTTTATCCTATTTTCTTCTGTTGGATCCTTCTTCCAATTTTTGAATGAAGATCTTTTGGCTAAAATAGCTTCTTTCACCTCCCCTTTTAACCATGCTGGTAATCGTTTTGCCTTCTTTCCACCTTTCTTAATGTGTGGAATACATCTGGACTGTGCTTCTAGAATGGTATTTTTTAACAATGACCACACCTCTTGGACATTTTTTACTTTTGTAGCTGCTCCTTTCAGTTTTTTTCTAACAATTTTTCTCATTTTATCAAAGTTTCCCTTTTGAAAGTTTAGCACGAGAGCCTTGGATTTGCACACTGTTCCTTTTCCAGTCATTAAATCAAATTTGATCATATTATGATCACTATTGCCAAGCGGTACCACCACCGTTACCTCTCTCACCAAGTCCTGTGCTCCACTGAGAATTAGATCTAAAATTGCTCCCTCTCTCGTCGGTTCCTGAACCAATTGCTCCATAAAGCTATCATTTATTCCATCCAGGAACGTTATCTCTCTAGTGTGACCCGATGATACATTTACCCAGTCTATATTGGGGTAATTGAAGTCTCCCATTATTACTGCACTACCAATTTTGTTAGTGCTATGTTATACTTTGACAATATGGCTCCTTTTCTTGTTGTAATGAATCTCAAAATATTTACCTGTAGTTAGAAATTCATTTACTCAAGATTTTTCCTTGGTTTAGTTTTGTAATCAATGTTTTTGATTTATTGTTGATGTAAACGTTCTATATTCTTTTCTGACAAGATATTTGGTAAAATTCTTGTATTGAAATATTGAAAATTCATAAATAAATTAAAAAAAAAATGTGGACCTCTATGCCTCCTCTCACAACTACAAGGTAAGCAAGTTCTGCTTCCTGTTGTCGGGGGACAGACATCCGGCCTGCAATGCCTTCTTCCTCCACTGAGCAAGAGGCCTGCTTTCTGCGTACCTCCCTCTGCCAATCTTGTTGAAAACGTTACTGAGGCTTCAACAGGATGGTGGGTCCATGATCCTGGTGATGCTTTTCTGGCCATGTCAAGTCTGGTTTCCGCTTCTGCAGGACTTATCGGTGCGGGCCCCTGTCCAGTTGGGGACACTGCCCAATCTCATCTCAGAATCAGGGCACCCTGTGCCATCTGAACCTCTGAGCATTGGCCCTGATGGCTTGGATGTTGAGCGCATAATCCTTCAGCCTCTTGCGCTTTAGGACTGTGTCTCCCTGTACTGGTGGCGTCCTGAAAACCCTCCACTAGAAAGTCCTACAGCTTGAAGTGGAAAAGATTTTCCATCTGGTGTACGGGGCATGGCTTGATCCCTTCTCTTGCCCCCTCCCTCAGCTGTTGGACTATCTGTGATACCTCTCTGAGTCTGGGCTTCAGACCAGCTTGGTTAGGGTCCACCTGAGTATTGTCAGTGCATACCTTCGGGGTTTCCCTGGCATGCCGGTTTCTGTGCAACCTCTTGTAGGCTGGTTCATGTGGGGCCTTCTCCAGCTGATGCCCCCTCTTGGTTTTCTGTGCTGGGCTCCATCAGAGGACTACATGTGAGGACTAACATCCTGCTGTCCTAGGAGAACACCTGTTACAGGTATGCAACTGCGCTTTCTGTATGTTATTGACGGAGGAAGATGCCATGCACAAGATGCTGAAGATCCCCCAGTTTCTGGAGCCTTCTAAGGAAATTGTGGCAGTCCCAGTGTTCGATACCCTTAAGGAGCTGCTGTTGAGGATATGGTAACACCCCCTCACAGTACCTCCTGTTAACAAGAAGGCAGATGGGGGTCTACCTCATCCAGAAGGCTACCAGATTCAATAAGCGTCAGCTATCCTACCATCTGTGGTCTTCGAATCCTCCCTCAAGAGGGCCAAGCGTGCTCGGACCCATTCCTCGGCGTCCCCAAGGACCACAGGGCGTTAGACACTCTTTGGAGGAAAGTGTTTCAGTCGGCATGCTTATTGCCCACATCGCCTCCTACCAGCTGTACATGAGCCAATACTTACTGGATCTCTGGAAGCAGGTGCAGGAGATAACCAAGCAGTTGCCTCAGCAGCAGCTGGACTCCCTGTAGTTGCTGGTGCATAAGGGCCTAAAGTGCAGAAAACACGATGTCTGTGCGACCTATGATGTTTTTGAAACAGCAGTGAGGGCCTCTGCAGCGGGAATCGGCGCCCGCAGAATGGCATGGCTGTAGGTCTCGGATCTCTGTCTAGACTCTAGAGGTTCAGAAATGGCTCGCTGACGTGCCGTGTACTGGGGAGAATCTCTTTGGAGGTAACTGGGCTGCCGTGTCCATCTTGTGGGACCATCATGAGAATCTCCAACAGTTCTCCGTCGGGACTCCGGACATGTCGTCCTCATCCAGGAGGTTGGCGAGGCAGGGGCAGAGGTAGGTTTTCTATCGCCAGAGGAAGTACTTTCCTCTGCCCCCTCGCTCTCATCAGCAGCATGTGAACTCCTGCAGCTGCCCCAGACAAGAGTTCCCAAGCCCCAGCTGGCGCCCCAGTTAACTCCCAGGATGGGGTTTTGACTTGATCTGAAGGAGCATAAGCCAGTTGCCTGAACCCAAGACATTGGGTACAGGGCAGGCTACAGTTCTTCGCAAACTGGTAGCCCAGTATAACCTTGGTCCAGTGGGTTCTGTCCATCGTCCATCAAGGGTACCAATTAAACTTATTGGGTGTCCTGCCAAATTGCCCTCTGTGCCTGTTTTGGGGGCCAGTAGCACATCAGGAAGTACTGCTTGCAGAGCTATCCGCCCTCTTAACAACAGAGCAATTGAGCCTGTTCCACCAAGGCAAAGAATTCTACTCCAGGTTTTTCCTGATTCCAAAGAGAACAGGACAACTCCATCCCATCCTAGACCTAATGGCTTTGAACGCTGCCCAACTTCGGGCTATCCACTGTTGTCACTTCTTTGATCAAGAGTAGCATACATCCCTGAACACAGCTTCAAAAACTGCAAACAAGTTATCAGGTAACTGATACTGTAATGATTTTAAAATAGGGTGTCTACAATGTCTAAGGCAGGTGATTTAAGGGAAGTTAGTGATTTAATAGCCATCACAATATCTGTTTAAAATAGTTGCATTAAGTTTGTCTAGTTGTGTCTTACTCAACACTGGAAAAGCCACATCCAACATAAAAGGTCTCATCATGTCACAATCCACTTCAGATACTGTATAAATATTTTAATAGTATTCAAGAAAAACTTAAGATACATCCTTGGAAAAAGTTTTAATGTCTTATCTGCTTGGATATTTAAATAGTTTTCTTCTTTATTTTCTTCAAAAGAAACTCTGGGTAGCTATTCTTAGATCTATACTTTCATTCAGGAGTGAAGTAATTGGTAAATGGAGGACCCGGTTGGCAGGCTCCAAAAGAATTTTACTATCTTACTTCAATTCTGTGGGACCCTGGGTTTTCCCCGGGCATGGATAAGGCCTTCTCACAAAGGTGGACGCAACTAGGCTTGACTAAGGCTGGGCAATTCTGCAGGGGGTCCAGTGTGCTGGATATGGCGGAGCTACAAGATAAATATGGTGGGTCCCCGGGAGATTGGTATGCATTACAGCAGATTACTCACTTCCTTCGCTCGGTGGGGGCGCCGGGGGAGATATCTAAGGGTAGATCCCTCTTTGAATCCTTTTGTGAACAGCGTGGGCCTCTTGGTAAACCTATATCCCGACTTTATCAACTACTTAATAATGGGGATAAAACTAAAGTTTCCTATCAACTTAATTGGGAATCTGATCTGGGACAAACTCTTCAGGACTCCGAATGGGACAAATGTCATATGATCATGGGGAGGAGCTCCATTTCTGCTAATATCAAGGAAAATGGATATAAATTACTATATAGATGGTATATGTCACCGGCCCGATTACACCGAATGAATCCTAATATAGGTGACTCTTGCTGGAGGCGGTGCGGAGAAAGGGGTACATTTTATCACATGTGGTGGACTTGCCCCAAGATCCAGACCTTTTGGGCTTTGATTACGGGGTATGCCTCCGAGCTGCTTGGGGTTGTAGTCCCATTGGACCCCAGAGGCTGTCTCCTTTAGTCTGGTGGACGGGACGCATAGTGATAAGCATACATTGCTTTTGCTACAAATTTATATTGCTGCGCGCAGTGAAATCGCTTTCAGGTGGAAAAATGCTGAGGTCCCTTCTATGCCGCAGATTTATCAGAGGCTGGACAGGCTGTACCAGATGGGTCGTTTGACTGCGCTTAAACATGACCGTATTCATAAGTTTCAGGATGTGTGGGCTCCGTATACAGCATGGTTGGCAAAGCAACCATGAAGTAGACCGCCCTGACTGTGGAATTCTGCAGGAGTGAAGTAATTACAATCTTTTGTTCAATGAGGGGGAGAAGGGGAAAATTGTTTATATGCTTTGTGTTATCTGTATTGTATTTTGTTATAATAAAGATATTTAAAAAAAATACAAAATGAATGGGCCCTGATGGAGCTCCTCCAACATGCGACTTCTCAACTGCGCTGCATTACCAGAAGTCCCAGAGCTTTACTTTTCTCTTTGTGAAGGATACAAACCTACAGAATGTCCTTGCAACAGTTATTTTCTTTTAATCCAATTAAATGGAGTTTTGGATCTCTGATTTGCATCACTTACTGCTACAAATAGGACTTAATCTTCAAAGTAAACTAAAGGCCCCATCAGATTAATGCCACAGCAACTTTTTAGTGCACCTGTTCTCTGCTTCCATTGAAAATATAATCAGAGCTAATACATGGTGGTCTATCCATACCTTCACTGCTCATTATTGCCTATAGACTGCTTCATGTCAAGATAACAGCTTTGGACGGGCAGTGCTTCAAAGGTTATTTAATTCTTTCAACTCTACTCTCCATCCTTGGGCAATATAGATGGGTTGAAATGATGATCATCTACTGACCTGCAAAACAATAATATACAACCCTCAGTTTGGGAGTACCCACTTCTATGGCTGAGATTATCCTGCTTGTCCATGGAGAAAGCTGTTGCTTATCTTTTAATAGGTATTCTTTGTGGACAGCAGAATAAATCAGACAATATAGTTCCTTCTATCTCCCCTTTAGAAGAGACTTGCATGGAAAGTTCAGACTTGCTCAGAAAGACCTTTCAAATCTCAGCACCATCAGTTAACATCACCTACTTATCGTGGCTGATTTATATTGCTGTCCACAGAGAACACCTTTTTGCGGGTAAGCAGCTTAATTCTAACCATGTACTTTTACACGCAGTTAGGGTAGACAATTTTCAAAAGCCCTATTTTATTGCATAAAGCACTATTTTATGCGCAGATGTGGCTTGGAAAATTGTCGCCTTAGGGCATGATTATCAAACTGACTTACTTGTAGAAAACAATTTTTGTGTGTGTACATGGTGCTTTGAAAGTCAGCCAGGGGTTAGTGCATGCAAAATTATGCATATAACCCAGTATCACAAGTATTTTTATGCACTTGGGGAGCAAGCATTCCAGGTAGTGGAGTTGGAACTGGGATATGACTTGCAGACATGCTTTTTATATTTTCAAAAGTATGTGTGTAATTTACCATGCACAATTTGCACCATTCTTGTAACTTGCGCGTGGACACTTCCACTCAAATCCAGCCAAGAGATTATTTTCAAAGTGAACTTATGTGCATAAGTTCATTTTGAAAATCCTCAGTAGTCTGTGTGGTTTGTACTTGTAGACTTTACTGCTATAGAGAAAGTTATAAAATGACCCTCCTAAGTAAAACCTATGAGAAGAGCTTTATCCTAAATAGTTTGCTCTAATAAACTCTAACTTGTTTGCAGGATGTATGTCAATGCTTGGATATATAGATATATTTATTTATTTATTTATTTATTTATTTTGCGGTGAAACCCAACTGCCTACATCTCAAATTGTTTGCCCTTGTAGCTGCTGTTTGATGTCTCACTTGTGGTGAGCCGCTGCCGACTTTTAGGAGAAGAGATCGAGTTTCTGATGAAATGGGGTGGAATGTTTAATCTTCTGAAGACAGATGTATACAATACAGAGTAAGTAAGACTTGGCAAGTTCAGTGTGTCGCTTCAGCAGGCCAGTTCTCTGATAACAGGCAGTTAAAATGAGCCACACAGAGTCAGTGATTCCATCTTGTTTCTGCTTGAAGAATTCTTTTAAATCTTCTTAGACTTTGAGTAGGCACAGGAGTTCCCCAAATGCTACCATATCTGCTGCTCATTGGGATTTCCTTCATTGGAAGAGACTATCCTGCCAAATTGTTGCTGCTGCCATTTAGTGCCTCTAATCTTGGGGGTGGAAGTGGCGGATAATTGCCTCTTTGATGTGTCAGTGGGAATCTTTTAAGTAAGATTTTTAGTTATCACCCTCTTAATCTTAGTAGTTAGATTTTTGGTTGATTGTCAAGATTTTTTTCCTTCTATTTCATTACTGCTGCCTTAGCTCCACTAACCTATACTCTGCTTTGTGACTTGGTCATTATTCTCTCTTTTTTTTTTTTCTAGTATGTAACATTTCATCTTTTGACTTTAGTACAATAATTTTCCAAACCAATGGTAAGATGCCAACCAACAGTTTTACAGAGTGCCCAAAAATCAACTTGATGACTTTTGGACAGTGCTGCATATCACTATGCAGAATATCTGGGTTTGATTCTTGAACTTTCTAGAGCTAGGGATACTGGCAGTTCCCTGTACGTACCAGGATCAGTCCAGGACACCTGGGTTGTGACTCCGCACCAGTAGGTGGAGACAGAGCAAAACTTGTGGGCGGAGCCATATATAAGCCCCTGTGCCAGTCACAGCCCCTCAGTCTTACTCTGTCTCCAGTAGGTGGTGCAGGTGCAGTCACAGCCTCTGCCTGCACTGATTTTGGTTGTTAGTCAGGTTTTTTTCTTTTAAATTTGGTTTCTTTTTTAAAAATTTGGGATTTTTAAGTGAGTGGAGTCCTGTCTGGCCTGCCTCCCAGGGGGGTTGCGAGGTTCTGAGGGGACCACCCCCCCCGGTTGAGGCCGCTGCTAGGGTCGAGGACCCGACTTACCAGTAGCAGCGCTAGGGGTGACACCGGGGAACCCGGTTCACTCACCCCTCTTGCAACAGGGCTCCAGGACCGTGGACAGCGACAAGTGGTAGGAAAAAAAACAAAAAAAAGGTTTTGAATTTTTTTTCTCTTGCCGGCTCTCTGCTACTTAGTGCTGCCGCTCCGGTTTCTCGGGGGGGAGGCGCCGGTCGCAGGGGGGTAGTCGCGGTTCTATTTTTTCCTATTTATTTTTTTCTGTCAGTCGTTTTTGCCGCTTTTTTTCGCCGCCATGCCTCGCGGCTCTGCTTGCCGGGCCTGTGGCTCGGCGCGCGCGCGTCTTTCGAAGGAAGGCCTCTGTGCCTCGTGTATCCCGGGCAAAGAAGGCTCGTCGGGGGCTTCTCGGGTGGCCCGTCCTCGGGCAGCGCATTCGCCGCTGCGCGCCAGTGTTCTGCCTGACAAGCAGCAGGATCTTTTCCCGCTCAGCGCGGGAGCGGCGGCCATTTTGGCCACAGGCAGGGAAATTGCTCGGGAGCCGGCAGGGAACTCTGCCGTGCCTCCCGCGCTTTCCCCACAGTCAGGCCTTGCCGGGGGTGTCGCTCCGGAGGGGTCTCGGTCCCGGGAGGGCTCCGGATCCGATTCCTCTGAGTCGGGTTCTTTTTCTGAAGACTTTGCGCTTCTTCTACGCAAAGTACTTAAATGTAAGCACAGCAGGCGTAGGCGTAAAGGAGCCCCTGAAGGGGGTCCTGGCAAGCACGCCCCGAAGAAGCGGAAGACTAGGAAAGTTGAGGGGTCCGCCCGACAGCCCCCACGGGGGAAGCGGCTTCCACGGAGAGTCCCACAGGAGTCTGAATCGGACTTTTCTTCTGTGACAGACACAGATTCCGCTGAAGAGCCTCTGAAGGGGGCCGAGGGGACGGCGGCGGACAGCTCCTCTCAGCCCGGAACGAGCAAGGGAGCTCAGGCCATGGAAGAGGATGATCCCAAAGTGGTCCGCCTCTTCCGTAGAGAGGAGCTGACCCCTTTGATTCCGGCCATTCTTCAGGAACTAGGAATTGAAGCTCCGCCGGTGGTGGTCCGTCAGGAGGCCAATATGGATCCGGTTCTGCTAGGTCTCACTGGACCTGCAGTGGCTTTTCCTTTTCACTTTTCTTCGACCGATATTTTGTTTCGAGAGTGGGATACACTGGAGCTGGGACTAAAGGTCAGTAAGGCCATGGATAAACTGTATCCACTCCCTGAAGATGCGCTTGAGCTGCTCAGAATTCCGAAAGTAGACTCAGCAGTCTCGGCGGTGACAAAGAGGTCTACCATCCCGGTCACGGGTGCGACGGCCCTCAAGGACATACAGGACAGGAAGCTGGAAGTACAGCTTAAGAAGATTTTTGAGGTGTCCGCCCTAGGGGTGCGTGCCGCCATCTGCACTAACTTCGCAATGCAGGCTAGCCTGCGCTGGGCCCAGGTACTTCAGGCGAATGCTGGTCTATCCCCGGAGGAGACGTCTCAGGCTGATCAGCTGGAGGCGGCAATAGCGTATGGAGCGGATGCTCTACATGATTTATTGCGGACCTCTGCCAGATCTATGGTGGCGGCGGTTTCGGCGCGCCGCCTTTTGTGGTTACGGAACTGGGCAGCGGATGGCTCTTCTAAAGCTCACCTTGGGGCGCTGCCGTTCAAAGGTAAGCTGTTGTTTGGAAAGGAGTTGGATGACCTGATGATCTCCCTGGGAGAGAACAGGGCGTTTAAGCTGCCCGAGGATAGGTACAGAGCGCGGTCCTCGTTCTCCACCAGGTCACGGTTCCAGAAAGTCACGTCCACCACGTTCCTCGGGACCCATGTATAGGTCTTCTTCCTCCCGGACTCCTCAGTGGCAGCAGTCCTTTCGAGGAAAACGGTTCGGCAAACAGGGAGGAACCTCGGTACCGGGAGGTCCCAAGGGGCCGCAATGAGATGCGGTTGGTCCATTCCTCGCCGCAGCCTCTGCACGTTATCCCAAATGTAGGGGCGCGGTTAACGTTGTTTTTCGAGGTTTGGGCCAGAGTTACGTCGGACCAGTGGGTCCTAGACGTGATAAGACACGGTTACGCATTAGATTTTGTTCGAATTCCAGCGGACAAGTTCCTAGTCTCTCCTTGCAAAGCTCTGGAGAAGAAGGCGGCAGTGCTAGACACCATCCGGCGCTTGCAAAGCTTGGGAGCTATCGTCCCGGTCCCGATCCATCAGCGCGGCGAAGGCCGTTACTCCATTTACTTCATAGTCCCAAAGAAAGACGGCACGTCAAGGCCGATCTTGGACCTCAAAGGCGTAAACAGATGCCTGCGCGTTCCTCACTTCAAGATGGAGACGATTCGTTCGGTTATTGCTTCGGTAAGGCCGGGCGAATTCTTAGCTTCTCTGGACCTCACGGAGGCATACCTGCACGTGGGAATTCGGCCGGAGTTCCAGAAATTCCTACGGTTCTGCATTCTGGGGCGGCATTTTCAGTTCCGGGCGCTACCGTTTGGTCTCGCGACCGCCCCGCGCACATTCACAAAAGTGATGGTGGTAGTAGCGGCGCAACTACGCCGAGAAGGTCTCCTGGTTCATCCTTACCTGGACGATTGGTTGATTCGCGCAAAGTCCAAGCCTCTGTGTCAGCAAGCAGTGGCCAGAGTCCACCAGGTGTTACAGTCTCTAGGCTGGGTGGTCAATTTCAGCAAGAGTCAATTGGTACCGACTCAGACCCTAGAATATCTCGGAGCTCTATTCGACACGAGGCACGGCAAAGTGATCCTGTCCCAGGAACGCAGGGGCAAGCTACAGTCTCAGGTGCGGCGATTGCTCTCTCTTCACAGTCCTCGAGTTTGCGATTATCTGACGGTCCTGGGTTCGATGGCTTCAACACTAGCCCTGGTTCCCTGGGCGTTCGCTCATCTGCGGCCGTTGCAGTCGTCCTTACTATCCCAATGGCGGCCGGTCTCGGAGGAGTTTTTCCTGCCTCTTCCACTCGAGGGCCAAGCGAGATCCAGCCTACACTGGTGGCTCGATTCCAAGCATCTATCCTGTGGAGTATCCCTGCTGGTACCCAAATGGACGGTAGTGACCACGGATGCCAGTCTCTCCGGTTGGGGAGCAGTTTGCCTAGGAAGGTCGGTCCAGGGACTATGGACAGCGTCTCAAGCCCAGTGGTCTATCAACCGACTAGAGACCAGAGCGGTCCGTCTAGCTCTCCAAGCCTTTTCACTGTTACTAACGGGAAAGGCGGTCCGAGTACTATCGGACAACGCAACCACCGTGGCCTACATCAATCGACAAGGAGGGACGTGGAGTCCACAGGTGGCTGCGGAGGCACAGCTCTTGATGACCTGGTCAGAACAAAATCTCAGCAACATAGCAGCCTCTCACATTGCCGGGGTCGACAATGTACAGGCGGATTTTCTAAGTCGTCATCACCTCGATCCCGGAGAGTGGGAGTTGGCGGACGAAGCTTTTCAGCTCATCTGCAGGACATGGGGAGTTCCCCACATGGATCTGATGGCCACATGGGACAACGCGAAGGCTCCACGATTCTTCAGTCGGCGTCGAGAACGGGGAGCAGAAGGCGTCGACGCGCTGGTACTTCCGTGGCCGACGGATGTACTTCTTTACGTGTTTCCCCCGTGGCTGATGATAGGCAAGATTCTTCGGCGCATAGAGTTGCACCCGTTCCATGTGATCATGGTAGCACCGGAGTGGCCGCATCGTCCGTGGTTCGCAGATCTCATCCAGTTGTCAGTGACATTACCCATTCGTCTCCAGGGGTTCGCGGGGCTCCTACGTCAGGGCCCCGTCTGTTTGGAGGATGTGGATCACTTCTGTCTCGCGGCATGGCTTTTGAGAGGAATCGCCTGAAGAAAAAAGGTTACTCAGACGCGGTGATAGCCACTTTACTGAGGTCCAGGAAACAGTCTACGTCTCTGGCTTATGTCCGGGTCTGGGCGGTTTTTGAGGATTGGTGCGTGCAGCGAGGGGTGGATCCCATTTCCGCTTCGGTCTCAGATATTCTAATGTTTTTTCAAGCCGGTTTGGCCAAAGGCTTGGCGTGCAGTTCGCTACGGGTCCAGGTGGCGGCTCTTGGTTGTTTGCGGGGTAAGGTTCGGGGAACCTCCCTGGCTCTTCATCCGGATATTTCCCGTTTTCTTCGAGGGGCTAAACATCTCCGTCCTCCATTGCGTGCCCCCTGTCCGTCTTGGAACCTTAACTGGGTTCTTTCCGCTCTAGGCTTGGCTCCTTTTGAGCCATTGAAGCGTACAACTATTAAGGACCTTACTTTGAAGACGGTGTTTTTGGTGGCGATTGCCTCGGCTCGGCATGTCTCGGAATTGCAGGCGCTGTCCTGTAGAGAACCGTTCTTGCGGATTTCCGATTCCGGAGTATCTTTGTGGACGGTTCCTTCCTTCCTTCCTAAAGTAGTGTCGTCTTTTCAGGTCAATCAGTCAGTGGAGTTACCGGCCTTCAGGGTCGGGGAGTCCACTGATCCCCAGTTCAGAGAACTGCGAAAGCTGGACGTGCGAAGGTCTCTTCTTCATTATTTGGAGGTTACTAATCCGTTCCGGGTAACCGACTATCTGTTCGTGTTGTTTTCAGGGCCAAAGAAAGGGGCCGCTGCGTCCCGCACAACGATTGCACGTTGGCTTAAAGAGGCTATTGGCTCAGCGTACTTAGTAAAGGGTAAGCCGCTTCCGGTGGGTCTTCGGGCTCATTCGACTCGTTCCCAGGCCGCGTCCTGGGCGGAAGCTTCTCAGTTATTGCCTCAGGAGATTTGCAGGGCGGCTACCTGGAAGTCGATGCATACTTTTATCAGGCATTACCGGTTGGATGTCCGGTCTACCGATTCCGGGGGATTTGGAGAGAGGGTACTCCGAGCGGGCCTCTCTGCTTCCCACCCTCGGTAAGTTTTGCTCTGGTACATCCCAGGTGTCCTGGACTGATCCTGGTACGTACAGGGAAAGGAAAATTAGTTTCTTACCTGATAATTTTCGTTCCTGTAGTACCAAGGATCAGTCCAGGATCCCGCCCGCAGGGCTTCGCTACAGTAACGGAGAGTCCGCTCATAATTTTTTTCTTAGTTCTACTGTTCGCTTGTTTAGCTCTCCCGGTTGGGGAGTCCGGTTCAAGTAGGAGTTTTGGTGTTATTTTCCAGTTAATAGTGAATTTTCTAGCCAGTTTTGTTACTTGGTTGCATTGCTACTTTGACATTACGTATGACTGAGGGGCTGTGACTGGCACAGGGGCTTATATGTGGCTCCGCCCACAAGTTTTGCTCTGTCTCCACCTACTGGTGCGGAGTCACAACCCAGGTGTCCTGGACTGATCCTTGGTACTACAGGAACGAAAATTATCAGGTAAGAAACTAATTTTCCTTTGTCACAGTCCTTAGAGAAGGATGTCCCAACCATAGAACAACAGTGATATCTGATGATTAGACTTTGTGTGTATGCATGTCAGGTTCCAAAAGCATTTGTAGTCATTAGTCCCTGATGCAGTACTTAGCTTCATTGGCTACAGTCAGAGTAGGGAGAGGATTAAAAATGGAGAAAAACCCTGGATAGTTGCAAATTCAGGTCAACAATATCAGAGATTCAGTAGAAGCTGATTCCAATTGAACAAAAAACCCAAAGTAGCAAAAACTGCCAAGCCAAAAACAAAGGGGTGTATCACATAATCATAATACCTTTCAAATTGTTTTCAAATGTTTTAAATACACATTTATTACAATTTTTATACTAACATAAAATCAAGAAAGTCTATATATTCAAACATCTTCACATACAATATGAGGTGCACCCCAATGTTTTATAAAATATCATAAATCTTAAATATTACTCAATATCACATCTCTCGCACACTATCATTTCAAACATGAATCACAACATCACTTCACTTACCACACACAATCATTCACACATACATTAAAATAATTATTTCCAAAATCCTGCAGTTCCCCGCAATACCTATATTCTGTCCAACTCATACATATGTCAAATTCCAA
Organism: Rhinatrema bivittatum; assembly: GCF_901001135.1. Taxonomy (NCBI): domain Eukaryota; kingdom Metazoa; phylum Chordata; class Amphibia; order Gymnophiona; family Rhinatrematidae; genus Rhinatrema; species Rhinatrema bivittatum. The sequence goes on from NC_042618.1 coordinate 102,871,530, forward strand.
ATTTCCAATTGTCCCTTTCCCAACAAGGTCCCTTGTTTCACCCGTTAGGGCTTCTTCATGGGATATGTTCATCGGAGCACTTTATAAAAGCTTATTTCACCAATAGGGTGTCTTCAAGAAATGTTTTCAGCTGATGCATTCATCGGAAAACTATATAATGTTTCAAGCATGCTGACTCCAATGACTCTAATCCAAATAAGAGGAAAACCCCTTCAATATGTATCCTTTATTTCGTTCAGGAATTTGATAAATGTCTCATAACATTTGGATTCGTTCACTATGCGCAGACCTTTTTCTTATCCCCATCCATGGGAAATCTAAAAAAATATAGAGACAAAACTCAGATAAAGGGAATACTTTACTATATGAACAACAAATCTTATCACATATACTTAATACTTATATCAACTTACCACCAATAGATTACTATTAAAGTACTAATGCCATCTGTTCGTTTATACCCGGTTTTCCTTCCAAACACACCCATTACACCTAAGTTAAAAACATATTTTTAGATTTCCCTTGGATGGGGTTAAGGAAAAGGTCTGCGGATAGTGGACAAATCCAAATGTTATGAGATGTTTATCAAATTCCTGAACGAAATAAAGGATACATATTGGGGTTTTCCTCTTATTTGGATTAGCCACTGGAGTTGGTATGCTTGAAACATCATGTAGTTTTCTGATGAATGTATCAGCTGAAAACATTTCTTGAAGATACCCTATTGGGTGAAATAAGCTTTTATAAAGTGCTCCGATGAACATATCCCCTGAAGAAGCCCTAATGGGTGAAATAAAGAATCTTACTGGGAAAGGCACAATTGGGAATTTCATATGTATGAGTTGGATAATCTATAGGTATTTCAGGGAATTGCAGGATTTTGAAAAAATGTATTTTAATGTATGTGTGTATGAATGATTTTGTGTGGTAAGTAGAGAGATGTGATTCAAGTTTGAAATGATAGTGTGTGAGAGTTGTGATATTGTTTGTGATTTAAGATTTATGATATTTTATAAAACATTTTATATGCACCTCATATTGTATGTGAAGATGTTATGTAGATTTTCTTGATTTTGTTAGTATAAAAATGTAATAAATGTGTATTTGAAACATTTGAAAACAATTTGAAAGGTAATGTGATTGTGATACACTTCTGTTTGTGGTATATTGTATTGAAATGCTGTCTCTTGAATATTTAGTTATTTATCAGCTAACGTTTAGCCAGATAAAATATAATTGTTCAGCGGTGGAGTCAAGTTATAGAAATGATGGCAGAAAAAGACCAAACGGCCCATCCAGTCTGCCCAGCAAGCTCCCACACTTATTTTCCCATACTTATCTGTTTCATCGACCACCAAGTTCAGGGCCCTTGTTGGTAACCGTTTGATTCAAATTTCCTGCAACCTCCTGCTATTGATGCAGAGAGTAATGTTGGAGTTGCATCAAAGGTGAGCATAAGGCTTAATGGTTAAGGGTAGTAACCGCTGCATTAAGCAAATTACCCCGAATCTTGTTTACCCAAACTGCACATTCCTTATTGGATGTCTGAATGTAAATCCTCTTTTCCACATTTCTCCCTGCCGTTGAAGCAGAGAGCAATGCTGTATATGCATTCAAAATGAAGTATCAGGCTTATTTGGTTTAGGGGTAGTAACCGCCGCAATAAGCAAGCTACCCCACACTTATTTGTTTACCCAGACTGTGTAGTTCAGTCCTTGTTGATGTCTGAATGCAAATCCTCTTTTCCACATTTCCCATTGCTGCTGAAGCAGAGAGCAATGTTGGAGTTGCATTAACCGTGTGAAGGCTTATTGAGTAAGGGTAGTAATCACCAGATGATAGCCCCCATTCCAGCAAGCCACCCTCATGGCTCTTCTCTTCATTCCCATCCTCTAGCCTTTATGGATACACAGTGTTTATCCCATGCCCCTTTGAAATCCTTCACAGTTTTAGTCTTCACCACTTCCTCCGGAAGGGCATTCCAGGCATCCACCACCCTCTCTGTGAAGAAATACTTCCTGACATTGGTTCTGAGTCTTCCTCCCTGGAGTTTCAAATTGTGACCCCTAGTTTTCCTTAGAGCAGTCCTAAAATTATCCAGCTGCATGTGGTCTGATAACTTACGGCTTAATTATATTTGAACGAATATAGCCAATTAAGTCTGAGTGTTAAGTGAGAGGAGGGAAGCATGGGCTTGTAGCCCAATTCCCCAATCCCATGCAACATTAAATAAATGGGCCCTACTGGGCTGAGTACCACTTAACCCCCAAAGGCACTTGATAATAAAAAAAATGTAGTGAGGTCCAAAGGGAAGCTTCGGCCTCTCTCCAATTTGGTAGATAGTGGCAGTAAGGCCACTATCTACCCTTCCTCTCACCTAACATTAACAGCCCCCCCCCCCCACCCCCTCCCAAACATTACCTTCTGATATCCCATCCTTTTTCAAGGATCATAGTATTCATAATGCGATTCTGGTCACTTCCAGCATTATCTTGCAAATTTTAATAGCTGTTCAGATTATTACCTACTTGGAGGTAAGACATGGAAAGTGTTAGATTATGAAATATTAATGGTCATCTGCCCAAGGTGGTAGAGATCAATGGGGAAGAAAACAAAACTGACTTGGATAAGGTATGATATCCTATGAGTGATCAAGCTTCGAAGGCTGGCAGCTGGGATATTTATTTGCAATTTGGTACAACAGCATACAGGATGGGACAATAGGTCTTTTTCTCCTGTTATCTATTATGTTACTATGACTTTAGATTGGTCAAATACTTCCAAGACAAACCTGTCTCAAAGGTGCCAAAACAGATGCATTGATATCTTGATTCCCATTGGTTTGAGTGATCTGCCTCCAGTGGGTGTCTACATTGATTCCAATTCAAACCTTTCTACTAGCACACACTATGTGAAGAACTAGAGAAGTCCATCAGCATGGATAGTCACACTCATGACTTTCTCAAATAGGTTTATAATTAAAACAATGTTCAGCACACAGTTGCTCCCAAGCCAGCTCAAATTTTGATGATGACTCAGCAAATTTAATTTGTCGTCCATGGATTCTGTCAGCTAAGTGGAGAGTGACTTTAAAGAGAACTACTCTGTAGATCACCCCCATTGAGTCCTCTCTGTAGTCTTCAGGAAGTCTTTCCCCACCAGACATTTTCTTCCCACATTTTGTGGAAATGTAACTTCCTGTTAGTACCCCAGATCAGTCCAGATGCATGGGTTTTTCATCCCTACCAGTGAATGAAGACAGAAGAAAAGCTTTACTGACACTGCTACTTAACATAGTTTGCCACCTGCAGTCCCTCAATATTTTTCTGTCTCCAGCAGATGGTAGAGGGTGCAATACCTGCAGTCAGACTTTGGAGATGAAGATCTACTCACAGGGGTGCTAGGTCCTGAGTTGGGCCATCCCTCTGGTAGAGGGGGGGGTTAAGCAGAGTGTCTGTGGCCCTTTTTTGATGCTCTTGTCCTTTACAGAGGAAGCGTTGAATGCCAGTGGGGTTGGCTTCCTCATCCCTTCTGCCTCACCTTGATATACCCCTTTGCTGTGGCCTGCCTGGAATCACTTGATCCGAGGGAAATGGCTCTCTTTATTTGCTTATGCTGCGATTCAAGCTGGTTTTGAAAAAAAAAAAAAAAGAAAGAAAAGTGGCAAGTTTGTTCAGGCAGCCAGCGCTTGAGCTCCGCTGGAGCCTGTAAAGGTGGGCTGGCATTCTCCCGCAGTGCGGGGCTATGGATAGGCCTAGGATGGTGAAATGGCAAACACCTACTTGAGAAGCAGTGGATGGCCATGCAGCACTGCAGTTGCCGCTGGATGCGGAAGGAAAGGCCAGCAGTTAGGGATCGGTGGGGAGCTATCCTAACTCCTGGACTCAGCTAACTCAGGGAGGTGAGGAGGGCTGGGTGGCAGCTTCTGTTTCGGCAGAGAAAGTCTGAAAACTGGGGATTAAATCAGTCCTCGGGATCTCAGTCCCGCCATGGCTGAGCAGTGCATGGGAACTGTGGCTGTTTTGAGCCTCCCCATACTGCTTAGAGAAGCTGAGGCCTTCGCTGACCCATCAATCCCAGCCTCCAGTATGAAGGAGGACTGCTGCGATAAGGTTCCACTTGGGCAAGTTCTCCCACAATTCTGTACCGCGGAAGAGAAGAGGAGGCTGCATCTGGGCTCTGATTTAGGGGCTGCAGGAGGACACCAGCAGAGTAGTAATGGTGGCCATTCTGCCTGTTTGAGGGGCTGAGGGAGAGACTTGGGCACCTCTTTCAGGTGGCACGAGAAGCGGTGCCTCATTGCCGGAAACAAAATAGCAAAGCTGCAAGTCTCTGGGATCAGCAATCTTTGTGAGTAAGCAGCGGGGATGGCCCATAACAAGTCTCCTTTATATTTTTCCCCATTTGCTGGTTATTAAAAAAAAAAAAAAAAAGCTGTTCTGTATATGCGGTACTCCTGAGGGATTAAGATAGGCACTGAGGGAGGAACCTGGAGCCATATGAACGGCGACCATGTTGGCTTCTTACCCAGCTGTGGATGAAAGCAAAGCAACTCCTTTCATCCACAGTTGGGTGTGGATGAAAGGAGTTGTGTATCAAATAGGGGCCCCTGCCGATAGCACTGATTGCGAGCACACTCAGTTTCCTAGGCAGGCAGCCTATCTGAGCAGGGAAGCTGTTCCTAATGAGTCCCTCCCTTTAGAGGTATCTCCTTGGGAGAGGGGGGTGGTGCAGTCTCTGGTATTTCAATAATGCCATCCTGTCCCAAGCAGAGAAGGCTAGGGGCAGATCCTAGCTTGAGCAACTTTCAAGCTAACAGGAAGAGTTCAGGAAGGACCCTCTGTAGGATTTCGTCAGGATAGTGATGCGGTTACGGATAGTTCAGAGGAGGGTTGACACCATTGGCTGAAAGGTGTCGTCCTCCACCTTTCCATGGGTTATGAGTAGTGTCGTCCTATTCTCCACCGCCGATGCTTCCAAGGCTAATTCCCCTCTGCAGGACTCTTCTAATGTAGCGTGGCCACCTCAGAACTCAGCCATGGCATGGGCTGGTACTTTTAATCTTGCAGGGAGCTCAACAACTGGGAATAAATACTTTTGTCCCCCACCACCTTCCAGGACATGGCAAGCCCTCTGAAAATAGGCCCGGCCTTATCTACACACACCAAGCCGCAGTTCATAAAGTGGACCGCTGAGTGATCAGTCCATGGCTTCTGACTCTGGGTTTAAACCTTGCGATTCTAGACCCAGTTTATGGGTCCTGCCACTGGTTGAAACCCCTCTCTTCCAAGCACAGTTTATGGCTCCTGCCACTAGGACTGTTCAAGCACCAAATCAAGTGCCTGTGAGCTTGGTTTGAGGGAAACCAAGCCCTTACTGCCACCACCCACCATAGCTTAGACTTACACTGCGCCTTGCCCAACTACAGCTATATCCACCCACAGCAGTTTCCTTTTAGCATACTCTAACCTATTTGGCGATCTAGGTCTCCCTGAGGGGGGTTTCCATCAGTCCTCTCCTACCTCTATCGGTATTGGCCCTGGTTCTGGACTCTCCCCCATGTCACCTTCTGCCTTTAGTAGTCCTCCTTCCTGTTCCTGTCCAGCCACCTCTCCAGGCCATCTCCCCAACTCCTCCCAGTCTACCTGGATGTCCCCACCCTCTTGCCGAGGCGCAGGCTGTGCAGTCCCTCCCTCCCCCAGTGCCTGCCAGAGAAAGATCTATCGCCTAACCTGGATTTTCTTGGGTTTTGAGGATTCCAGCCAGGTTTCCTGCCTCAACCTCTCCCAGGGTATATAAAACCATCACAAGGGTCTGAGCCAGAGATGGTTTTTGAAGCCAGAGCAGGATTTTATTTATTTATTTTATTTATTTAATCAGATTTATATACAAACTTTCAAATTCATATCAAGTCGGTTTACAATAGCAAGATCAAAAACAATCCAATCACCAAACACATTACATACATTAATACCCAATACTTCCTAAATTAGTTACTATCCTAGGACAGTAATTGCAATTCCCTATTCTTATCACAATTTAAAAATATCATAAATTGATTTAAATTAATTTTAAAACTTAAACATAAAAAACCATAATAAAACATGTTAAATAGAAAGCACCAAAATTAAATTAAAATTAAAGAGCACCAAAATTAAAACCTAAAATAAACTGCACTGTAGTTAATCAGCTGAATAGATCGAAGGCAGCCAGATTCCAAGAGGTATCAATCAACATGATTAAAAGCCAGATCAAACAACCAGGTTTCTATCATTTTTTTGAAACTCTTAATATTTTCCTCAGTACGAATGGAAACTGGCAATGAGTTCCACACCTTTGGTCCAGCCAAAGACAGAGCTCTCTCACTAACTGAAACAAGATGGGTCAATTTAGGAGAAGGTATTGTCAACAGAGCCTGTCCTAAAGATCTAAGATTATGAGTTGGAACATGAATGTGAAGCGAAGCATTCAACCATTCAGTATTGTGACCATAGATGGCTTTGTGAATTAAAGGGAGACATTTATACTTAATTCTAAACTGGACAGGCAACCAATGTAATTTCATCAACACCGGAGAAACATGATCAAATTTCTTGGTCCCAGATAAAAGCCGTGCCGTGGCATTTTGCACCAGCTGCAGAGGTCTAATCGTGGATATTGGTACGCCCAATAGCAGGGCGTTACAGTAATCCAACTTTGGCAAGATAAGAGCCTGCAGTACCATCCGAAAATCATTTTCGAGGAGAAGCAGTTTCATTTTTTTCAATATATGCAATTTATAGAAGCGATCCCTTGTAATTGATTTAACTGACGCTTTCATACTTAGATCAGTATCAAGCACACAGCCCCAATCCCTTGCTTCACGGCATATATTATAAGAGGAGGCACAACCTAACATGTCTGACTTTATTTTTTTCTGTGACTTTGTAAGGAGCATAATCTCAGTTTTAGTATTGTTTAACGATAGACATATGGGTCAGAAGCTGTTTGATCGAATTATAGTACATATCCCATAATTTCAGTGTATCGTGGAGAGACCCCTTAATGGGAAGAAGAATTTGGACATCATCAGCAAACAAAAAATGTACTAGACCCAACCCTGCAAGAAATCTACAAAGAGGAACCATATAGACATTAAACAGGGTTGGGGACAGTGAAGAACCCTGAGGAACCCCCGTATTTAGATCTATTCTGTCTGATTCTATTGTTCCCAATTTAACCACGAAAGATCGGTTTGTAAGAGAGGATCTGAACCAGGCTAAAGTCGTATCTACCAGACCCATTTCTTGAAGTCTTGCTAACAGGGCTTCATGATTAACGGTATCGAATGCCGCTGAAATATCTAAGAGTATCAGCAGATAGGATACATTCTGATCAAACCCTCTATGAATGGTATCGGTTAATGATATTAGAAGGGTCTCAGTATTATGATTCTTCCGAAAACCATATTGAGAGGGAAATAGCAAATTATTATCTTTCAAATACTCCATCAATTGTATATTCACCACTTTCTCAAGTAGTTTTGCCAAAAAGGGAAGTATAGAAATAGGGCGGTAATTTGCTAAAATATTGGGATCTAGCTGGGCTTTTTTTAGAATGGGTTTCACTGAGGCACATTTCAATGATTCTGGAAATATTCCCTCTTCGAGTGAAATATTTATAATCGCGGCCACAGTTTTGGCTATAATATCTTGGGCTGTTTTGAGATACTTTATAGGCATCTCATCTAGGGGATGAATAGCAGGATTCATTCTCTTGATGAGATTGATAACTTCAATGGATGAAACGCAATCAAAGGTTGACCAATTTACAGAGGGATTAGTGTGAAGAGTAATATTCTGAGATGGTTGAGAATTAAGGTCCTTAAGGATATTTTGAATTTTGTTGTTAAAGGATGCAAATTCATTACTTTTATTTTTTAAATTGTCCCAGGAACATGAGGGGCTTCTCGTCTTGATAAGCTCGGATACATATGAAAATAGTATTCTAGGATTGAATTGAAATTTATGAATTTGATCAGAGTAATAATCTTTTTGCTATATTAATAGCATCTCTATATTGTAGAAGTGCAGATCTATAACTAGCTAGAGAGATATCATTTCGAAGTTTTCGGCAAACTCTTTCTAATTTCCTGAGTCCCTTTTTAAGTGTTTTAAGTTGTGCAGAAAACCAAGGAGCTTTGGATTTGGACCCTAGAGGAATCAATTTCTTAATAGTAGGGCATAATTTATTTGCAAGGTCAGCCATGGCCTTGTTCCATGATGTAACTGCCTCTAGAGTACTTGTGGTATCGATTTTTCCTAAAGCTTCAGGAAGATTATTTACTACTTCCTCCAATGAACAAGGTTTTTTATATTCAAATTCAATTTTATCATTGCCACTGATTCTCACATGTGGAGTTTTTAATGAAATTGCAGCAGTAATCAAATGATGATCTGACCAGGGCACCGGTAAACTATTAGGAATATTGGTAGTTTCAAAAGCCTCATTCACAAATATCAGATCCAACGTATGGCCTGCCTTGTGAGTAGGAGAGTTAATAAGCTGAACAAAACCTAGGCCTTCTAATGTATTAATGAAGGTCTCACAGCTGGCCGAACGAGGCCAGATATCCACGTGTAAATTGAAATCACCCATAATTATTGCAGGGATCATTGGATGTATGTATTTATTTATTTATTTATTTAACACTTTTTTATACCGGCATTCGTAGGACACATCATGTCTGTTTACAAGTAACTGAGAGAGGAAATTACAATGAACGAGGAAAAAGGGCTAACTGGATAATATACAAAAGTACAAGTGAAGAGAGTCAACGAGCAGAGTTACAACTTTTTGCATTCATGTTAGGATTAGATATGCAAGTGAACTTATAAACAATGTTAAGGAGGCATGTGCACTTAAGAACTTAGCATATGAAACTTATTTACAGTATGAAGGAGGCAAGTGCACGTATGTACAGTTAAATGCTGGTGCAGGGGGGAGTAGAGAGGGAGGGAGCGAGAGGGAAAAGGAGCGGGGGGGGTAGAGGGAACAGGGGTACATTAGAGCAAGGGTACTTTCAGGGAGAGATTGCTAGGGGATGAAAGGGCGGGGTAGGAGGAGGCTGAGGGGCGCTGAGGAGGGAGTAGGGGGGGGTACAGGGAAGGTAGAGGGGAGGTCAGGGAGAAGGTAGATAGGCTGAGCGAGAGCTAAGGTGGTTCAAGGAGGACAATGACTAGGATTGAGAGGAGTTGGGGTATGCCTGTTTAAAGAGCCATGTCTTGATTCCTTTTTTGAAATGGCTCAGGGACGGTTCTAGGCGGAGTTTGGCGGGAAGGGAATTCCAGAGGGTGGGGCCCGCAATGGAGAAGGCTCTATCCCTGGTGATGGTAAGGTGCCCAATTTTAAGTGAGGGGGTTTGGAGAGTGCCAGCAAGGGAGTTTCTAGTGGGGCGATTAGCTTGATGGAATTGTGGCATATCTTCAAGCCAGGGTGAATTGTTATTGTATAATGTGTTATGGAGGATGGTAAGTGTTTTGTATTGGGAACGGAAGGTGATAGGGAGCCAGTGGAGGTCTTGGAGTATGGGAGTGATATGGTCAGTTTTTCTGGTGTTTAAGATTCTTGCCATAGCATTTTGAAGGATTTGAAGGGGTTTAATGGTGGAGGCTGGGAGGCCTAAGAGAAGGGAGTTGCAATAGTCGAGTTTAGATAGTATGGTGGTTTGCATAACAGTGCAGAAGTCGTGGGCGTGGAGGAGGGGCTTCAGTTTTTTGAGGATTTGAAGTTTATAGAAGCCCCCTTTTAGAAGTGATTTAATGTGGGGTTTGAAACTTAGTTGATTGTCTAGGGAGACACCTAAATCTCTGACACTGAGCGGCAGTGTGTGAGCTTGTGAGGCGTTTTGAATCATTTGGTGGATTGAGTCGATTGGTTGATTTGCTAGGATGAGGATTTCAGTTTTAGAGGCGTTGGATCTATCATGGATGAAAAAAATTCAATCAGCGGCGAGCAGTTGTGATCAAGAAGTCCTGGGGGCGTATATACTAAACAGATCTGAAGAAGAGATTTGTAAAAAGCCACCTCATAGCATGGAGCAAGAACTACTTTTTGTGGTAACATATGGTAGCTCTTGTTGACCAGAAGTAGGAGGCCCCCTCCTTTTTTATTTTCTGGCCTAGGGCTGGAGAAAATATCATATTCCGAATGGGGTAATTGATTAATCAAAACTGTATCTGTGGATTTTAACCATGTTTCCGTGATACCACAAATATCAGGTTAGAATTCTTTAAGATGATCCAGGACTATTGGCGATTCAATTATTAGAAATGTAGATAGCAGGGTGGCTGGTGGACGTGAGGACCGCCTGGTAACTTGCCTGCCTGGTGCGAAGGTGGCAGACCTCACGCGCCACCTAGATAGGATTATAGGCAGTGCTGGGGAGGAGCCGGCTGTCGTGGTACATGTGGGCACCAACGACATAGGAAAGTGTGGGAGAGAGGTTCTGGAAGCCAAATTTAGGATATTAGGTAGGAAGCTAAAATCCAGAACCTCCAGGGTGGCATTCTCTGAAATGCTTCCTGTTCCACGTGCAGGACCCCAGAGGCAGGCAGAGCTCCAGAGTTTCAATGCGTGGATGAGACGATGGTGTAGGGAAGAGGGATTCAGCTTTGTAAGGAACTGGGGAAACTTTTGGGGAAAGGGGAGACTTTTCCGAAAGGATGGGCTCCACCTTAACCAGAGTGGAACCAAGCTGCTGGCACTAACTTTCAAAAAGGAGATAGAGCAGCTTTTAAACTAGAACAAAGGGGAAAGCCGACAGTCACTCAGCAGTGCATGGTTCGGAGAAATGTATCCTTGAAGGATACTAATGAAACAGGAGAGTTAGGGCATCCCAACAGAGAGGTTCCATTAAAAGCAAATATAGTCCATATGCCTATATGTAAAAAATCACCAAAACTAATGATTTCCGAATTATCCCAAACAACTGAAAAGCAGGTTGTTAAAACAAACAAAAAACACACTTTGAAATGTCTATATGCCAATGCCAGAAGTCTAAGAAGTAAGATGGGAGAGTTAGAGTGTATAGCAGCAAATGATGAGATTGACATAATTGGCATCACAGAAACTTGGTGGAAGGAGGATAACCAATGGGACAGTGCTATATCAGGGTACAAATTATATCGCAATGATAGGGAGGATCAACTTGGTGGGGGTGTGGCACTTTATGTCCGGGAGGGTATAGAGTCCAACAGGCTAAAGATCATACAAGAGACTAAATGCTCAGTAGAATCTATATGGGTAGAAATCCCATGTGTGTTGGGTAAGAGTATAGTGATAGGAGTATACTACCGTCCACCTGGACAAAATGGTCAGACAGATGATGAAATGCTAAGAGAAATCAGGGAAGCAAACCAATTTGGCAGTGCAATAATAATGGGAGATTTCAATTACCCCAATATTGACTGGGTAAATGTAACATCAGGACTTGCTAGAGATATAAAGTTCCTGGATGTAATAAATGATTGTTTCATGGAGCAATTGGTTCAGGAACCAACAAGAGAGGGAGCTATTTTAGATTTAATTCTTAGTGGAACACAGGATTTGGTGAGAGAGGTAACGGTGGTGGGGCCACTTGGCAACAGTGATCATAACATGATCAAATTTAAACTAATAACTGGTAGGGGGACAATAAGTAAATCTGCAGCTCTAACACTAAACTTTCAAAAGGGAAACTTTGATAAAATGAGGAAAATAGTCAGAAAAAAACTGAAAGGTGCAGCTGCAAAGGTTAAAAGTGTTCAACAGGCTTGGACATTGTTTAAAAATACAATCCTAGAGGCGCAGTCCATATGTATTCCACGCATTAAGAAAGGTGGAAGGAAGGCAAAACGATTACCGTCATGGTTAAAAGGTGAGGTGAAAGAGGCTATTTTAGCCAAAAAATCATCCTTCAAAAATTGGAAGAAAGATCCATCTGAAGAAAATAGGATAAAACATAAGCATTGTCAAGTTAAGTGTAAAACATTGATAAAACAAGCGAAGAGAGAATTTGAAATGAAGTTGGCCATAGAGGCAAAAACTCATAATAAAAACTTTTTTAAATATATCCAAAGCAAGAAACCTGTGAGGGAGTCGGTTGGACCATTAGATGACCGAGGGGTTAAAGGGGCTCTTAGGGAAGATAAGGCCATTGCAGAAAGACTAAATGAATTCTTTGCTTCCGTGTTTACTAGTGAGGATGTTGGGGAGATACCAGTTCCGGAGTTGGTTTTCAGGGGTGATGAGTCAGACGAACTGAACGAAATCACTGTCAACCTGGAAGATGTAGTAGGCCAGATTGACAAACTAAAGAGTAGCAAGTCACCTGGACCGGATGGTATGCATCCCAGGGTACTAAAGGAACTCAAAAATGAAATTTCTGACCTATTAGTTAAAATTTGTAACCTATCATTAAAATCATCCATTGTACCTGAAGACTGGAGGGTGGCCAATGTAACCCCAATATTTAAAAAAGGCTCCAGGGGTGATCCGGGTAACTATAGACCAGTGAGCCTAACTTCAGTGCCGGGAAAAATAGTGGAAACTATCCTCAAGATCAAAATTGTAGAGCATATAGAAAGACATGATTTAATGGGACACAGTCAACATGGATTTACCCAAGGGAAGTCTTGCCTAACAAACCTGCTTCATTTTTTTGAAGGGGTTAATAAACATGTGGATAAAGGTGAACCGGTAGATGTAGTGTATTTGGATTTTCAGAAGGCGTTTGACAAAGTCCCTCATGAGAGGCTTCTACGAAAACTAAAAAGTCATGGGATAGGAGGCGATGTCCTTTCGTGGATTACAAACTGGTTAAAAGACAGGAAACAGAGAGTAGGACTAAATGGTCAATTTTCTCAGTGGAAAAGGGTAAACAGTGGAGTGCCTCAGGGATCTGTACTTGGACCGGTGCTTTTCAATATATATATCAATGATCTGGAAAGGAATACGATGAGTGACGTTATCAAATTTGCAGATGATACAAAATTATTCAGAGTAGTTAAATCACAAGCAGACTGTGATACATTACAGGAGGACCTTGCAAGACTGGAAGATTGGGCATCCAAATGGCAGATGAAATTTAATGTGGACAAGTGCAAGGTGTTGCATATAGGGAAAAATAACCCTAGCTGTAGTTACACGATGTTAGGTTCCATATTAGGAGCTACCACCCAAGAAAGAGATCAGTGTGCAGCAGTGTGCTGCAGTGTGCAGTGTGCTGCAGCAGTCAAAAAAGCAAATAAAATGTTAGGAATTATTAGGAAGGGAATGGTTAATAAAACGGAAAATGTCATAATGCCTCTATATCGCTCCATGGTGAGACCACACCTTGAATACTGTGTACAATTCTGGTCGCCGTATCTCAAAAAAGATATAGTTGCAATGGAGAAGGTACAGAGAAGGGCAACCAAAATGATAAAGGGGATGGAACAGCTCCCCTATGAGGAAAGGCTGAAGAGGTTAGGGCTGTTCAGCTTGGAGAAGAGACGGCTGAGGGGGGATATCATAGAGGTCTTTAAGATCATGAGAGGTCTTGAACGAGTAGATGTGACTCGGTTATTTACACTTTCGAATAATAGAAGGACTAGGGGGCATTCCATGAAGTTAGCAAGTAGCACATTTAAGACTAATCGGAGAAAATTCTTTTTCACTCAACGCACAATAAATCTCTGGAATTTGTTGCCAGAGGATGTGGTTAGTGCAGTTAGTGTAGCTGGGTTCAAAAAAGGTTTGGATAAGTTCTTGGAAGAGAAGTCCATTAACTGCTATTAATCAAGTTTACTTAGGGAATAGTCACTGCTATTAATTGCATCAGTAGCATGGGATCTTCTAGGTGTTTGGGTAATTGCCAGGTTCTTGTGGCCTGGTTTGGCCTCTGTTGGAAACAGGATGCTGGGCTTGATGGACCCTTGGTCTGACCCAGCATGGCAATTTCTTATGTTCTTATGTTCTTATCTTTTTCCCTATTGATTGAATGTTAAAAAGGGATAAGTACAGCATGGTAAGAGCAATTCTGAAATAATCAGAATTTGTATTAAATTACGTTCCTCCATTTTAACCCGCCTTTGTTTGAAAACAGTAGGAACTCTATTAGCACTAATTCTACATGGAATAGGGTATCCTGTCATCAAATCTAGATCCTTAGATAAGACCATACCAAGAATAATAGTAGTATTAAAGAGGACCGTCGCCCCAAGGGGAGCACTAAGGGGAGATCCCCTTTAGCGCACGCCGACGGCTCGCGCCGACGATCAGGTCAGCGTCTTAACAACCCCCGCACTGGAAGTGACGTCACCCGGGGGGGAGGGGTCGGCGTCTGGCAGAGGGAGGACCCAGATCTCGGGGAGGCGTCGATACGGCAGGCACAAGCTGGTAGGCTGATAGTCCCGATGAAAAAACACTTGCCTCAGGTGTAAAAGTGATAGCAAGGCAGAGAATCTTTCACTCTTTCAATCTTTCACTCCCTAGGGCTTAAAGCAACCGATCAGGTCAGCGTCTTAACCCCTGCACTGGAAGTGACGTCACCCGGGGTGGGGGTGTGGGATGGGATGGGAAATAATCCATTTTTAAGGGGCCTAAGGAGCCCTCTGCAGTTTTCCGGTCCATAGAAAGGTTAATGTTTTTGGAATGGGGTGCCCCTGACGCTGCACTGAAAGCTCAGAGTCAGGGTCTCAAGGTTGTTGCTTCAGTTCAGAGGAGCATTAAGAAGTGCATGATTTTCGCCTTAGGTCTTATGGCTTTTAGAGTTGTAATTAATGGTTATTGTTTGAAGTTTTGTGACTCAAGTGAGGTTGCACTGGAAACAGTAGGTACCAGGAAGCCTTGTCCCTTTGGGCAGGTACCTTATATAACTGGCTTTGCATGGCCACTAATTTATGGTGGCAACAGTGGTAGTTAGACGTCGCCTCTAATTGCCCAAAGGGGGGCAAGGTATGTAGGTGGCAAGTATCAGGTTAATGCCTCACCATTTTTGAGCACGCTTGCTCTGATTGCCCTAAGGGAATAATGTGTATAGGTGACAAGTATCAGTTGTAATACCTTCCTTTTTTGAACAGTGCTCCTTGGGGGAGATTGGGGAAGATTGATTGGGCATTTGTCTTCTAGGTTGCTGGAGCACAAACAAAGGTTTCGGCACATGAGCTCCCCTTACGCCTATTGTGCCACAGGAGAGGCAGTTCAAACCATGTTAGATCAACCAGGACACCTGGAGGCGGGGGAGCAGGGCAGAGGACTGCATGCCATCTATTTCAGGATTCTGAAAGAAGGTGACTGTTGGTCCATTCTAGATCTGAAAAGAGGGGAATGCGACTGAGAGTGCCACATTCCCAATGAAGACCCTGTGCTTGGCGGTTGCAGCTGTCCATAAAGGGGAGTTCCTGGCTTCTCTGGATATCACAGAAGCATATCTCCATATTCCCTTCGGAGCAGAGCAGCAAACATTCCTTTGCTTCATGGTGCTGGGAGAGCATTTTCAATTTCGTGCGCTCTGGTTTGGGCTAGCAAATGTGACTGTCATTTATCAAGGTGATGGTGGTAGCAGTCACAGCACTGTGAAAGGAGGGCATTTTAGTACATCTGTTTCTGGACACCCTTATGTCAATGACCAGTACAATAGCTCTTATAGATATTACAGATCCTGGGCTGGGTAGTCAATCCAGCAAAGAGCAACTTGGTTCCATCCCAGTCGCTGGAGTACCCAGGAGACCTTTACGATGCTGGACTAGGCAAAGTGTTTCTCACAAAGGAAATTGCAGGCAAAGGTCACTAGTGATTGCAGCTTTCGGTCTAGTTCCCTGGGCATGTGCACATATGCGAACGTGTCAGAGGGCACCTTGTCCCAATGGAACCCTCATTTGGAGAAGTTCTAGTTTCAGCTCTCCTGGTGACTTTCTCACGCCAATTTTGGAGCTGGGCATAGAGCTGACGATCTCAGATTGGGTGATAGTGACCACTGATGCTAGTCGAAAAGGCTGGGGGGCCATTTGCAAGGGGTAAATGGTACTAGGTCGGAGAAGGCGGCATAGTGAATTATTACTCAGTTGGAGATGAGAGAAGTTTGCAAGGAGTTGCTTTCCTTTCATCCACAGTTGGGTAATCAAGCAGTATGAGTTATGTTGGGCAGTGCAACAACAGTATCTTATATCAACCACTAAATGGAGGACCACGAGTCTCCTGGTGTCTTGGGAGCTCCAGCAACTTTTCTGTGGGGTGGCACAACACCTGGTAAATCCTGGCTGCATCTCATGTTGCTGGGATAGATAATGTTCAGGTAGATTTTCTAAGCTAGCAGGTACTGGATCCCAGAGAATGGAAGCAGGAGGAAGAGACAATTGCTCTCATTCATTATAGGTGAGGCATTCCTCAGCTGGACTTGACAGCATCGAAGCAGAATGCCAAAGTGCCCTGCTTGTTTAGTTGCAGGCAGGAGGTCGCAGCAGGGGACTTTGACACTCTTGTGCTCCTGTGGCCATCTGAGAATTGGTTGTGCGTCTTTCTTCCTTGACCCCCTAGTAGGATGGATCCTAAGGTGTATCAGGGCTTACTCAGGGAGTGTGATCTTCGTGGTTCCAGAATGGCCAAATTGCCTGTGGTTTGTGGAATTGATAAATCGGGCGATGGATGGTTTCCTAAGGCTCAGGCATTTTCCCCAAGTACTTCATCAAGGTCCAGTTTTTTTTGGAGCAGGTGGCTCACCTTTGTCTTACAGCCTAGCTTTGACAGAAATGGTTTGTAATTGAGAGGCTATTTGGAGGATGCCAGTACCACCTTGTTGCAGACTAGGAGACCTTCCACTTCATTGGCTTACATCAGAGTGTGAAGAGTGTTGGGATATGATACCTTGAAGAGGGTGTTGCACCTGTTCAAGTGTCTGTAGCTCACGTTCTGACAGTTTTGCAGAACGATCTAGCAAAAGGGTTTGTATTCAATTCTCTAAGAATCTAGGTGGCAGCCTTGGACCATTTCAGAGGGTACACAGAGTATCCCTGGATATGCTTCCAGATGGAGGCCTGTTTTTTTCTTAGAGAGGGGAGTAATCGTGGCGTCAAGTGAGGCGATTGTTCCCTCCCTTGATACTGAGTTTGGATTTGTGGGCTCTCTGTGGCATCGCTGAAGGATCTTACGCTAACGTAGTTTTTCTAGTGGTCATCTGTTTGCCAGGAGGATTGCAGATTCAAGCGTTGTGTTGTAGGACCCTTTGTCTTTAGCTTTCAGCAGATGGCCGGTTTCTAAGCACAGTGCCTTGCTTTTTTTTTTTTTTTGCTGAAGGTAGTATCTGTCTTTCACCTCGGTCTGGCATGGACCTTCTCTGCTTCTGGACTCTTCTGTCCCATGTGAGAAGGATCTTCACTTGTTGGATGTCAAGGTCCTGTCACATTATTTGCAGGTCCTCAACAGTCTTTGGAGGTCCAATCACCTTTTTTGTTTTTGTTTGGGGAAACAATTAAAGGGAGTAAAACTTCTAAAGCAACCATTGCATGATGGCTAAAAGTGGGCATGATGTCGGCTTAGGTTAGCAAAGGGTGTCCAATTCCTTAGGGGTTTCGGGTCCATTCTACTCAGGTGCAGGAGGTGGCCTGGGCTGAGTATCAGTTAATGTTCCCACAGGCGATCTGTTGGATGGTGACTTGATCTTCTCTACACAATTTCATAAGCCATTACTGACTGGATGAGTGCCACAAATGGCTGGTTATGGGAACAGTGTGCTGAGAGCGGGTCTTTAAGATTCCCACCCAGTTTAGGGGAGCTTGGGTACATTCCATGCGTCTGGCCTGGTCTGGGATATGAACAGGAAAGGAAAATTGGTTCTTACCTGCTAATTTTCGTTCCTAGAATACCACAGATCAGTCCAGAGCCCTGCCCTCTCTGGAAACACTGCTCTGTTTGCTATGTGTAGATAGAAAGAGATTGTTTTTAGGTTTGGGAATTTTTAATCTCCTTTATGGTCAAGTGGGCTCCAGTTTGCAGGCTCAAACTTTCCCCTTTTCACTTTTGGGGAAAAGTTATTTATGGTTTAACTTCATCTTGGCTTTGGGTACATGTCATACTGAGGGACTGTAGGTGGCACACTATGTTAAGGAGCAGTGTCAGTAAGCTTTTCTTCTGTCTCCATCTGCTGGTAGGGACGAAAAACCCATGCATCTGGACTGATCTGTGGATTTCCAGGAACATAAATTAGCAGGTAAGAAACAATTTTTCTTGGTTCAACCGAGTCTTGCAAACAAATGGTGCCTAAGACATATGGTTCTGTCTCTCTATGCTGTAAGCCTAAAACTCTCAATATCAGTGCGAAGAAGAAAGTTATGCTGTCCTCCTGCATAGTAGACTACCAGGTCTATATAGTCAATTGCTTGTATAGCCTGTGGAGAGAACTGCAAACTTTCATTCAGTTTCTCTTTCAGTAGAAACTGGAAAATGTACACTCTTTTGTGGCTGGTGGAAGGAACAGGTAATGCATCTGTTCTGGTTGACTTATGATATATTCAAGATGGTAACAAGAACCTCTTTTATAAGTCTTCATAACAGCAGTAGAACAGGGTGGCTATGAACTTCTAGTTTCAGAGAAAGTATACAGGAGAAGTGCAATGTTGTGCCATGCCTGGGAGATGGGCAATTAGATGTTTATGTACTACCTGAACAAGCCACCTTGGGATCCTTCCTGTGTCAGGAAGCAGCCACAGTATAGGACTGGTATTATCACAGGATATCCCTTTGAGCCACTTAACTGACAGGGAAAGAAATCAATTAGCAGACAGTTTTCAAAAAATGGTCCTTGGATCTTCCTTCACTGGGGACTATTTCAAGTAGATTTGTGTTTTACAGTCCAGAATTGGAAAATATCAGTCTTCTGCTCCAGGAGAAAATTAGAAGGCAGGCTAGCAATAGATACTCCCCCCCCCCCCCCCAAATTGGGGGCAGGTCTCTTATATGTATATCCTCTTATACCTTTGATAGCCAAAACTTTGGTAAAGTTCAGCAGGGGAATCTATGATACTCACAGTGCCATATTAGCTGAGATATATGGTTCCTTCTTCTCTAGAGATGGCCATCAGAGAAACCATCATGTAAACCACTTTGAAGTGCCAAAGAGCGGAATATAAATTAAAATGAATAAATAAAATCATCATACTAAGATCTTCTCCATGTCTGGTAATTCTAAATTAAGGCTTATTACTCAACCCTAACATTCAGTCTCTAGCCCTCACAGTCTGCATGTTGAAAGGATACCAATTGGTATCTTTGGGTTCTCTGAAGACATAGATTTTAGGTCCTCCTGACTTCTTGGAGACAATTTTCCAGAAAGATTTTTGGTTTCAAATTGACAATGTTTGCCATTTAATATGAGGACAATTTTCCAGAGACTTTGTCTTCTGCACACAAAAAGTTATTGGATACTTTCTACATCTTTGAATCCTGTTTAAAAGCAAACTCTATTGGGAAATATACCACATTTTTCTAAAAGGAAACCTGATTCCTGCTCAACCTCTGTGCCATGTTTGTGGGTCTTGCTTTGCTTAAAGCCTTTCCTAACACCTCCTGCAGTGTCTTGAGCCATCAACATAGAAATGACAACAGAAAAGGACCAAATGGTCCATCCAGTCTGCCCAGCAAGTTTATGGTAGCATCTGCCGTGCCATACAGGTCACCCCATACTTATCAGTTTCCCAGACCATCAAAGTCAGGGCCCTTGTTGGTTGCTATCTAAGTCCAATTCCCCTTTACCTCTTGCCGTTGAAGCAGAGAGCAATGTTGGAGTTGCATAAAAAATACTAGGCTTATTGGTTAAGGGTAGTAACAGCCACATCAGCAAATTACCCCATGCTTATTTGTTTTCCCAGACTGTAAAATTCAGTGTCCTTGTTGGTTGCTATCTAAATCTAATTCTCCTTTTCCTCTTTTCCCCCTGCTGTTGAAGCAGAGAGCAATAATGGAGTTGCATCAACAGTATGAAGGCTTATTGGTTAAGGGTAGTAACTGTCACACGAGCAAGTTACCCCCATGCACTCTTTTCTTCATTTACATCCTCTAGCTTTTAGGGATCCACAGTGTTTATCCCATGCCCCTTTGAAATCTTTCACTGTTTTTATCTTTACCACCTTCTCCAGAAGGGCATTCCAGGCATCCACCACCCTCTCCATGAAGAAATAATTCCTGATGTTGGTTTTGAGTCGTCCTCCCTGGAGTTTCATTTCGTGACCCCTAGTTCTACTGATTTCTTTCCAGCAGGAAAGGTTTGTCGATTGTGCATCATTAAAACCTTTCCGATATCTGAAGGTTTGTATCATATCTCCCTTGCACCTCCTCTCCTTCAGGGTATACATATTTAGGACCTTCAACCTCTTCTCATAAGTCATTTGGAGACCCCCCCACCACCATTTTGGTCGCCCTTCTCTGGACCGCCTCCATCCTGACTGTCCCTTTTGAGATACGGTCTCCAAAACTGAACACGGTACTCCAGGTGAGGCCTCACCAAGGATCTGTACAAAGGGATTATCACTTTTTTCTTACTAATTATTCCTCTCTATGCAGCCCAGCATTCTTCTGGCTTTAGCTATCGTCTTGTCACATTGCTTTGCCATCTTCAGATCGCTAGACACTATCAGCCCAACCCCTTTCTTGCTCCATGCACAACAGACCTTCACCCCCCCATCATATACAGCTCTATTGTATTACCGTACCCCAGGATCATGACTTAGCATTTCTTGGCATTGAATCCCAGCTGCCATATCTTTGACCATTGTTCAAGCTTCCTTAAATCCCGTCTCATTCTCTCTGCTCCTTCTGGCTTGTCCACTCTTGCAGATCTTAGTATCATCCACAAATAGACAAACTTTACCTTCTATCCCTTCCGCAATGTCGCTCACAAAGATATTGAACAGAACTGGTCCCAACACCGATCCTTGTGGCACTCCGTTTAACACCATTTTTTCTTCAGAATAGGTTCCATTTACCATTACCTGCTGTCTTCTATCCATCAACCAGTTTGTAATCTACACCACAACCTTGGCACTCATTCCCAATCTTCTCATTTTATTCACAAGCCTCCTATACAGGACCGTATCAAAAGCTTTGCTGAAGGGTGATGTTGGAACAAGCATCTTTAGGAAACACACCACTTCAAGCCATACCGTGGCAACCCCGGAATACTTGGCACCCCAGGTCCAGCTTACCTGATGCAGTAGTCGCTACTCTAATTGCCTGGGATCGTTGGAAAAAACAATTAGTGGGCACCAGAGTGTATTACCATAGCACTTATTTCATAACTGCTCCTTCAGCCCTGATTGTAATGTTGTAGTTCACAAAAAATGGACCACTTTAGAAATAAAACAATTGCAACATATCTGGGAACCAGGCGGGATGATTACATTTCCATCATTAAGTAAGCGCTGTGGTCTACCCCCCCACAGAAGTCTTCACTTACTTACAGTTGAGATCTTTCATGACACGCAACCGTATAGTGGAGGATCTGACTCTTGGTATACCGCCTTTTGAGAATATTTGTTGTCAAGCTGACAAATCCCATAAACTTATTTCCCAGATTTATTCACTATTAAAAGTTACCTGTCAACAGGAGCTGCCTCACCTCAAGGCATGGGAACAGGACTTACAGGATGGATGGCTAGCGGAAGATTGGAAGCAGATATATATGCATTTGAGGAAAGGTTTGATTTCCGCTACCCATATAGAAAACGGCTACAAAATGTTATATAGGTGGTATATCACCCCCATTCAGTTAAGTCACATGTATCCGGGAACAACTGACACATGTTGGAAGTTGTGCTCTGCCAAGGGCACGTTCTTTCACCTTTGGTGAACTTGTCCAAAAATTGGGGTCTTGTGGCAACAGATCTCACAATGATTAACATTGATTATAGGAGCTTCCATGGATCTTACTCCTGCCTGCGCTCTTCTCAATCGGGAGTGTCCTAACTGTGACTCAGCTAAGAACAAATTCATTAAATATGTAGTTACCGAAGCTAGATGCTCCATAGCCAAATACTGGAAGGACCAGGCGGGACCATCTTTACAATATGTCCAAGCTAAAGTACTTGTTATGCACACTTTGGGGAAAATTACCGCTCATAAACATGGAGCACTTTCTCGCTTTAATCAGGTTTGGTCCAAATACGAGGGGTGGCTATCATCTATTGCTCCATGCACAACAGCCCTTCACCCCCCATCATATACAGCTCTTTTGTATTACCATACTGAGCTGATAGTGGAGGGAAATGACATTCTTATAGAACCCAATTTGATGTTACTTATGTACACCATACCCAGATGCTTAGTAATGTTTTCATTCTTACAACACACTCATGTTTCTGTAAAGCTTGTTGTTGGGGAGGGAGGGAAGGATGGGTTAATTGAAAGAAAAGTTTGTATACAAGGAACAATATCCAGACCAGGGTGGTTGCAACTTGTTAATTTTGTTCATAATGGATCATGTCTTTTGTCTTATTGGGCACATGTATAGAAAAGGAATTAGCCACTATGAATGCTGGTCATAGATACCATTTTCAAGAGATGTTTTGAAGACTTTATTGCACAGTCTACTGACGATATTGGTATCTTGTTTACTACCATTGGTTGTGGAATGTATTGTTGTTTGTTACACAATAAAAATTTACAAATATGAAAAAAGCTTTGCTGAAATCCAAGTAGATCACATCGAACTCTCTTCCTCAATCCAATTCTTTATTCACCCAATCAAAAAAAAATCAGATTTGTCCGACAGGATCTTCCCATGGTGAATCCGTGCTGTCTCAGGTCCAGCAATCCTCCTTGACTGTAGATAGTTCACTATCCTTTCCTTCAGCAGAGTCTCCATTAATTTTCCCACCACCGAGTTGAGGCTAACTGGCTTGTAGTTTCCAGCCTGCTCTCTGCTACCACTCTTGTGAAGCAGGACCACCACCGCTCTTCTCCAATCACTCAGCACCACTCCCATTTCCAGGGATCTATTGAATAGGTCACGCAGCAGACTTGCCAGCACATCTCTGAGCTCCCTCAGTATCCTGGGATGAACCTCATCCGGCCCCATGGCCTTGCCACTTTGTTTTCCTAGCTCTTCCCATACATTCTCTTCTGTAAACGGAGTTTCATCTACCCAACTCCATCTACAGTCTTGTCAACCAGCAATAGTCCTTCAGGGTCATCTTTAGTGAACACCGAACTGAAGTATCTGTTTCATATTTCCAACATTTCTTCATCTCTCTCCACACAATGCTCCTTGTCACCTTTCAATTTCACTATACCAATTTGTCCCTCCCTTCTTTTTTCTGATATATCTGAAAAATGTTTTGTCTCATCTCGTTACCTCTTTGGCAATTCCGCTTGATTCCCTCACTTTTAACAGATATTCTTCCTTGTGTTCCTTTTTTTTGAGATCCTTTATACTTCTTTAATGGTGTTCTTTTTGCCTTATTTCGGCCAGCTCCTTAGAGAACTAGATCGGTTTCTTTTTCCTCTTTCTCTTCTCTTCTTTACTTTCCTAACAAATAGATTTGTTGCCTTTGTAATAGCTCTTTTTAATTTTATCCCATTGTTTCGCCTCATACATTTTCTCCCAGTCTTCCAGGGAGAGAATCCTTCATGCCTACCCTCATGGGCCAATCAAATGCCTCCTCCCCTTCTCATACCCCAATGAGCCAATATGATGCCGCCTCCTTTTCCGCTGTCCCCTTCAACTGGAAGAAGGGAGGATACCTCTGATTGGCCTGTACTGGCAGGAAGAAGGGGGTTTCCTATGTGCACACTGTAGAAACAGAAGATGGCATGGCTGGAAGAAGTCCCATCAGCTGTATGGGCTCTAAGGGAAGAGGTTGCTGGAGGGGTTGGGAGAGATCCTTAGTGAGTGTGGGGGAGGAAGTATATATGAGTGGCATGATGGGGAGGTGATTGTCAGAGAATGAGAGTAATGTGAACAAGCATGAGTTTGAAAATGATTATATATATATATGGGTGAGAGAGAGAGTGTGACTTTGAATTGGAGATGGCAGTATATAAGAGATTTAAATTTAATATATATGAAAGAGAAGAAAGCTTGTGTGCTTACTGTCCAAGATGCCCCCTGCTAATTGATAAAAATCTGAGTGACTCTAAATTGAAAGTTTCCAGGTTTGTGCAATTGAGAGTGGAGATGTGGGAAGGACAGGAAAGAGTACCATAGGAATGAGGTGTGGGAGTTGGAATTCAAGGTGAGGTGTGTGGCAGGAGAGGGTGAGGACTTGTGAAGAGTGTGGGAAAGAGTGGGGGCTTGTGGGGTGTTGGAAGTGGGAACTTGTGGTGTGGGAGAGAGAGAATCATGGGTTGGTTGGAGGGGAGAGATTGGGGATTGGGGTGGAGAAGAGCAGGACTAAGGGTTTAAGTGGGGAATTGGGAGAGCAGAAGTTCAGAGGTGGAGGGGAAGACCTTGAATAAAAAGGGAGACTCAGAACAGAAAATAAAACCAGAGACATCAAAGTTTGGAAAATTGTTTTGAAAGAGAATATAAAGAAATTTGTGACCCAATCCGAAATTAGTATGGTCTGCATCTATGTCCCACAAACTATTGATACAGAGGTTGCTTCTGTCCGCCCCACGGCAGCAATCTATGACCTGGACTATAAACCTGGAGGTGATATTGCCACCATGGGCTGGATGAAACTGATCCTCTGCAACTCTGAAGGACCTCTTTCACCCCTATGCTCATGCCTCAGTGGAGGAAATTCCTATTCCCATCCCCCTACTGCAATTGGGTGAATCTCCATGTATCCCGAATTTGCCCACCAAAAATTTGTTAAATCTCATAGGGGATAGGGATGGCAGGAGGAGAAAAAGGCTCAAATGGGAGGAAGAGGTTGGTTGCTGGGGGAAGAGGGATTAGTGAAGATATGCTGGGATGAGAGAGAGATGAGTGGGGAGGATAAGACTTGGGGAGAGAGACTGAGGAAAGTCTGATCATAAGAGACACTTCTGAGGAGATGCTGATGTGGAAAAGTTGGCAGAGTGAGACATGGGGGAGGGGCTGAGTGAAAGAGGGACTAGAGAGGAAGATGTTGGGGGGACAAGAGTGAGATTGGTAGGAACAAGATGAGGGTCCCTAAAACTGTTGGATGTTGAAAAGTGGTCCCCACACCCAAAAAGGTTGGAAACCCCTGTTCTACTTCTTGCAGAATCTGGTTAGAGTACATCTCAGTGCAGCTGGCACTTACCACCAACATGTAACCAGTGAAGCTTTTATTCAGTTTATGTGGGGCTTGTTTCTATTGAAACCTCCCATTAAGCACCCCACTGTGTCATGGGACCTCAGTGTGGTAGTGACCCAGATAATGAAAACTTCTTTGAGCCATTAGACTCATGTGAGCTGAAGTATCTGACCTAAAAGGTCGTCTTTTTGATGGTAGTCAGTTCAGCACGCAGAGTCAGTGAGCTTCAGGCTCTAATGACTTATTCACCTTAAACTTTTAATAGGATGGTTCTGCACAAGCAGCCTAAGTTCCTGAAAATAGTGTTGCACTTCCATCTTAATCAATCAATTGTTCTTCCAGCATTTTCCCCAGGCCACATATCCATAAGGATGAACTAGCTTTGTAATCTGTATTGCAAAACAATCTTGGCCTTCTGTCTGAAGTAGACTAAAGCTCTTAGAAAGTCCTTCCAGCATTTTGTTTCTTTTGATACCAATAGACCTGGGTTTACAATAGCCAAATGCACACAATCTAATAGGATAGCAGACTGCATCTCTTCCTGTTATGCCAAGGCAGATCAAGGCTCATAGTGTAAGATCCATGGTGGCCCATCTTGAGATCAGCCTCTATGGACAACGATATGGAGTTCCATTATATACATTCACATCTCATTACTGTTTGTATAAGGATTCCTGATGCTATAGTAGGTTTGATTAATCTGTCTTGTATGATTTATTTAGAATTCAACTCCCACCAGGACATGTTCTTGCCTCCAAAAAATAATAAAAGAAGAAAATTACAAATTGACCTGTTGCCAGCAAAAATATGTGGTTTGCCCATTTGCATTCTTATATTTTCCCCTTTATTTCAAGGCTACTTGTAGCTAGGGAGAAAGAAAGAAAAGTTCTTTACTTGTAAATCATGTTAAACAAGGATAGCAGAATACATAGTCCTCATAATCCCACCTTCCTCCTGCTATCTTCTGAAAACACCTACTGTAGGAAAGCAGCTTTGTTTTATCATTAATTACTATTCTATCAAATCGGTCTTTACTAATCCTCTCAAATAGCAAATATGCTTATTTTTGTGCTAGCTTTTTACATGTTTAGATATTCAGCTGCACACATTGATTTGGATTTGATATGCTTATTTCTGATATTGTTCAAATTGTTTTTTATTGTTGCACAGCTGCTAAGAAAATGTATAACGTTCACATTGTTTTTTTCTGTTACACAACTGCTAGGAAAAAGGTATATTTTTGTAAACCGTTATGATGGCTCTACCGAATGACGGTATATAAAACTCAAATAAATTTGATATTCTCAGTTCATAACTGATTTTATGCTTCAGTATTTTAAAGACAAACACTGCTAACAAAGTACTTCCTAACTGGGTAGGAAGCATTCTGCAGATGACATCTAGCTGAGCTAGAACCAGTAAGAGAAGTCTCAAGCCCTGATAGGGAGGAGCTTTTGGTCTTAGTTTACTGTGATGTGTGTGCAATAATTTTGGTGCAAACTTTGTGAGAGTTAATAGAAAAGTAATGGACAGTAAGGCAACATTCCTATTTTGCTGTCCAAATCAGAGATGGCCAACTTATCCTGATGTGAAGACTAAGTTTGATAAAATTCTCAAGCACCAAAATTAAATAACCGTATTAAGCCCAAACAAAACAAAAGCATCCTATACAAACTGTACAAAGAAAAACTCCAAAAACACATACAATTCTCATACAATTATAAAAAATGTCAAGATCTTTGTTATATCCGGCCTCATTTATTTTCCTTTCTGCTGAAGTGACACTTTACTTTGGTCCCTATCTTTTTTTTATTATGCCTTCTCATATTTTCCTCTTCTTTATCTGTCTTTTTAACTGTTTGTCTTTAAACTTCTTAATTTCATGCTGATGTATAAGAGCCAGTAACAGGAAATAAAGTTAAGGAGCCAACGAAAGATCAGGTTTCAGTTTCTAAATCTAGTTTCTGCCCAGCTGTAAACACCTATTGCCCAGATTCAGGGTACATGTGTACCAGATTTCAATCGGCCATGGTCTGTGGTCTGTCACTGAGCACTGATGGTGGCGACTGGGCTACACAGGAAAGAGAAGAAGGTTAAAATAGGTTAAAACTCTGATTGCTTTGAATGAAGGCTTGCCAGCAAAGACTAAATCCAATATGAACTGTAAATCCAAAAAAGCAGGAGGGAACTGCGGAGACAAAATTAATAAAATACCTTTTCTGAAGAAAGGTAGACTATTGTAAGCAGTGACTGTACTGCATTTCACCCAGGGTACACATTTTCTCAGTGGTCCCCTTTCTAAATCAGAAACTTACAATATAGGAAGAGGGACGGGGCCTAGCCACAGAGTGTGAGCCTGCATGTGTTTGGTCAATTTATACTACTGTTGCCCTGAAGATTGGACATGTCTTCATGAAACTGCTAATTGGCCACCTCAGTTATAAAAATATCTGTTAAATTTAATTCACCTTTCTGTCCCTTGTTCAAACAGAATTCAGGACTGTAGAAGTTTAAAAAAAAAATAACAATGTGAAATGAATTATTGATCTCAGTCCATTTTCAAAGGCCATAGCAGAAGTATTCACCTTGTGGCCCTTGTTAGATTTTTACAAATCTGTGGATTTTGCATAGTCTGTAACTGATTAGTGAGAAGGACACAAAGAAAGAGGGCAAACAAGTTAAGTATATCTTCTGTATCAGGGCACATTTGTTAACTTTGCTTATGTGTATAATTGTCTCTTTCGTACAGAGTGAAGCTTCTTTTTTCCAGTTCTGCAGCTTTGGCAAAATTTGACATGACAATATTTCTGTCATCTGACTACCCAACACTTCCTCTGTCCTTCACTGTTCTGAAACATATTGGGAATATTGGGTGAGTAGAAAAACAAGTCTACAGAACATTTGTGCATTTTTTAATTTTAGAAGTAAGGTAGAAAGGATGGACAACAGATTATGCTAAATTTCTGGCTATTTGTTTCTCAACTAAAGTGATGTTTTCTTTTAACTTTCTCCAGCCAAGATGAAATCTGTTCAGTTCTGTCTGATGTTCCTCTGGGCACCAATTACCTGAGGAGAGCAGTCAAGAGGATCCACCAGAGCCTTCTCCAAGAAACTGTCACTGCTTCATTAAATCCCTTGTCCACACAGGCAGGGAATTGAAGGAATCATTTAGGACACTTCTCCTTTTTTGTTTAAATTATTCCAGCTTTTCCAAGTATAAATCTTTCAGTGGTGTTGGTCCTTGTACTTCCTGTCCTGTAGGGCAGTATATTGTAGAAGAAGCTGGTGCCATTATCTCTTTAATAATACTAAAACCTAAGCAAGTTAATGGGTGAAATGATCAACTCTGGGTTCTACTTCATTTTGTAGAGGACAGACCAGAAAGACATCATCATGCCTATGAGTGGTACATGAATAGCAATTAGTGAGGAATTTCACAAAATTTCCCATTTTGAAGTTATTACTCTCCTGTCACTTATTTTCTTTTTACCATCTTAAACAGATCCTAGTAAGAATAACAGCACAGGGGCCTAACTGAGTAAGTTACTGGTTCCTGACTTTAAGCACTATAATTTACCCTTGCTTTTCACTAGTTTAATACAATTTTAAACAGAATCCAGTCAGACAGAAATATCTTGAATTTCAAAGGTCTGTTTTCTGACACCTTGGACACACTTGTGCTGCAAAAAAAGAATACATTGCTTTTCTCAGTTTCTCTTGATTAGGAAATACCTGGTATAGAGGTTATCTAATAGTTTGACTCATTTCTGCACTGGTGGTATTTATGTTATGCAAAATGCCAAAGAGAAAACATGTAAATAGAGCTCTCGCTACTAGAACATCAACTCAAGAAAGCTCTAGGTCAGCAAGGAGAAGGACAAGTTACTGTACTTAAGTTTCCTAGCCCATGTATCCTGGAGGCAGAAAGCCATCAGATTGTAATTATTTAAACTGCTTGTGTGCATGGTTGTTAAAACATTTTTGTCAGCTTTCAGTGTTATCAGGTTAGTAGGCATGACGTGTAAATCAATAAATAGTTAGGTTAATGTACTTTCTGTTCTGCCAATCTTGGAGCCATCTTATTTTGATGCACCTCTGCCTCTGAGCAGATGTTTCTC
The DNA here is from genome assembly GCF_901001135.1 of Rhinatrema bivittatum. NCBI lineage: Eukaryota > Metazoa > Chordata > Amphibia > Gymnophiona > Rhinatrematidae > Rhinatrema > Rhinatrema bivittatum. The sequence continues at coordinate 102,900,859 of NC_042618.1, forward strand.
TTGCTTAAAATAAAGTTGTAGTCCTGTATACTTAAGTTGAATTTTTTTTATTCCTAAAATAGCTCCCCATAATGTCCTTTATCCTTCCATTAGCAGGAGTTGCATACTAATAGATCTCATTTGTCATTTATTGTCTTGCTGTCTCACACATACACTCAAAAACTGCATGAAACAATTCAATCTTGTTCCCTGTAAGGCAACTTGTGACATTGTTTGAACATAGCTGCTTCCAGGGATTCAGGAGAATCCATTTACTCTAGCCAGGGTAATAAATTACCATAAAGGTACACCCCTTGCCCCAGAGATCTTAAAACTGTGCCTGAGGCAAGAAGAGAGAAAATGACTTGTCCAAGATTATAATGCATATCAGAGAGAAACTAGGAATGTGTGACCTTTGAACTGATTTCCATTCTATTACTGTAACAATTCTGTTCAGTTTTAATTTCTGAAAAAGATTTTTGTTTCAACTTTTGAAAAGCTCTCCTACGTAACCATTTCCCGAATTTTAAATCTAAGTAATGACTGTCTTTCATTAAGCGTTTGAATTAATAGGACTATTTGCAGTGTGTACATAGAGGGTGCACCTTTCTTTTAAAGAATAATCTGCCTTCACCCATCCTTTGGGCTCACATGTGCCTCTGTTAGTCTAACAGGCACAAGTGAGCCCAAAGGATGGGTGAAGAGGCAGTTTATTCTTTTGATATACATTACATTAATAGTATTTCCATAATTTGGCCATGTCTGTTTTGAATTGTTAGTTCTGAATTAAAAGAAAATGTTTTTAATAAGTTATAGAACACTTTGATGTCATGACTCAGCATTTTCCCTTAAGTGTAGCAACTGTTTTATAGAAGAAATAATGACACAGTATTGTTTTCTGAATGCATCGGTTTTCATATGAAACGCTCACATTTAAAGAAGCAATATAGGCTTTGGACACAGGCCACTTTACTTTATTCTGAAACATGAATCATGTTTGTCCTTAATTATATATACAAGTTTACAGTGTACGTTTTGTAACCCCTCTGCATCCTGTAAGAATAACCACTGAACATCTTTTAATTTTTTACTACACGTTATCTCTAAGTGCATAATTGAATCTTGAGCTGTATTAATGATTTTGTAAAAATAATTAATGGCTACCCTTTTTCTATTGATCAGACACAAAATAAAACATGTTTTAAAAAAAAAATGTAAAGAATTAAAGCCTACTTGATTTGAAGTGTTTTGCTGTAACATAAAGCTTAATAGCAACCTATATTTCCTGGCGTGTAGCCAGATGGACTCAGAACGAATGGGATAGTATCCGCGTGCTAGCAGTTGGAGACGGATCTGACGTCAGCACGGGGTATATATATCCCCACAGGAAGCGTAGCAACTTAGTAATTTCCGTCTCCAAAGCAGTTTGGAGAGCCTGCACGCTAGCTGAGCGTGTTTTCCAAATCTACTTTTCTTTTCTTTTTCTACTTACTGAAACTTCTATAGCATCGAGCCCCGCGCTCCTGCGGTGATACCCAGGGGGTCCCTCCCCCAGTTGAGCTTCCCGGGGTGATTTCCGTGGTCCCCCGGAGGTGTAAGTCCTCGGTCCGGCCAAATCGCGGCAGGGACATAGCCCCCGGGCGAGGTTCGGGTGAGACTTCGAAGCGCCTCGGTCCCGGCGTGGACGAGGCAGCGGGTGCATTTCCTCAAACGCGGCGGTGGAGGTACTTGCCCTCTCCCCCCACAGCCGGAGACCGCCCGGGTTCCAGCCGGGAAGCGCCGAGGATCAGGTAAGGCGTACATTTCTTGTTTCTGGTCTCCGAGGAGCAGAGGATCGGCGGCGTGGCACGCCGTGGAGGATGCCATTTTGGGGCCTTGTTCAGGTATTGAGCGCCCATAATAGGCGCAGCTCTGTTCCTCCTTGTGCGTATATTGCCTTATTGTTGTGTGCAGATGCCACTGAACGTGTATTGCTCAACCGCCTGTTGCTGAGAGCATATTGAATGCCACTGAGTGTGTATTGCTAACCGCATATTGCTGAGAGCCTATTGAATGCCATTAAGCGTGTATTGCTAACCGCATATTGCTGAGAGCCTATTGAATGCCATTAAGCGTGTATTGCTAACCGCATGTTGCTGAGAGCCTGTTGAATGCTATTGAGCGTGTATTCCTGACTGCTTAGTGCTGAGAGCCTATTGTATGCCATAGAGCGTATATTCCTGACCGCTTATTGCTGAGAGCCTATTGTATGCCATAGAGCGTGTATTCCTGACCGCTTATTGCTGAGAGCCTATTGAAAGCCATAGAGCGTGTATTACTGACCGCTTATTGCTGAGAGCCTATTGAAAGCCATAGAGCGTGTATTACTGACCGCTTATTGCTGAGAGCCTGTTGAAAGCCATTGAGCGTGTATTCCTAACTGCATATTGCTGAGCTTGGCCGCCTATTGCTGAGCACATATTATTATTATTGTGCGCCTGTGGTATTAAGCGCATATTGCTGCCGCATATTATTCTTATTGTGCGCCTATTGTATTCAGCGCATATTGCTGCCGCATATTATTCTTATTGAGCGCCTGTTGTATTCAGCGCCTATTGCTGCCGCATATTGTTATTATTGAGCGCCTGTTGTATTGAGCACATATTGCTGCCGCATATTCTTCTTATTGAGCGCCTGTTGTATTGAGCGCATATTGCTGCCGCATATTGTTATCATTGAGCGCCTGCTGTATTGAGCGCATATTGCTGCCGCATATTATTATTTTTGCGCGCCTGTTGTATTAAACATTCAGCGCATATTTTTCAATGGATCAGAATGCAGCAGCGTCTTCAGCAGCGGCGCCGCCTGCCTCAGCCATTAAAGCCCTTGGCCTCTGCTCTGCATGCCAGCTTAGAGCCACGCGCAGTGAAGAGCCAGACTCCCTATGTGCCCAATGTGAGGAGGCCGTGGGACCCTCGGGCCAGGACCGGTCTCTGCCACGATTTGTTGACAGTTCCCCAGGGGCTACCCCGGATTTAGGGGGCAGTCTCGACCAATCGGGAATCCCGGGGGATCTTGTACCCCGGAGATTAGAGGCTGCTTCAATTTCCTGGGTGGATCTCTTTAAGGGGATTCATGCTTTTGTACAGATGCAAACGGCTTCCCGTCCAGGCCCTGCGGTTCCTGCTGTTCCTGTTGTTCCTGCGGTGGCTGCGACTGCGGCGGCTGCTGCGGCTGCTGCTGCGGTAGCGGCTCCTGCGGATCCTGTTCCTGGACCCTCACGCCCTTATCGTGAGCGGGACCTCCCGCCGCTGGACAATCCGGATCAATCAGACCAGGAGGTCTCACCGGACGAGTTCGAACTCCCGGACGAGGGTGAACTTCCCCCAGGGATTGAGCCATATAGAACCATGAGGCGGTTCTTCCCTAAGGAGGATCTCTCCGACCTGGTGTCTCAGTGTCTGACGGAGTTGGATATTACAGGTCCCAGCGCTTCGGTACCCTCTGCGCAGAACCCCCTGTTAGAAGGTCTTCTTCCTACAGCCCACCATTTTCCATTCTTGCAAGCGGCACAACAACTGATAGATTTAGAATGGGCGGCACCAGCGGCTTCCTTCAAAGGGGGCCTGGCCCTGACGGGCATGTACCCATTGGCACCGGCTATCCAGGACCTGCTGGCGTGCCCTCAGGTGGACGCCTTGATTAGCGCTGTGGTCAAGCGCACTACCATTCCAGTTGAAGGGGGGACGGCCCTCAAGGAGCCTCATGACCGGCGAATGGACGCCATTCTGAAACAGACCTTTGAGGTGGCAGCTCTATCTTTGCGGATCGCGACCTGCTGCACTGTGGTGACGCGCGCCTGTTTGTCACAGGTTAGGAACAACGCTCCAGCAGCAGACATGGAGTCAGCTCTTTCGTTCCTCACGGATGCTGGATCCGGAGATGGTCAGCTGATGCGCCTTCAAAGACACGCTCCGCCAGATTGCCCTTTAGGGGCTCTTTCCTATTTGGCAGCGACCTTGATAAACTGGCCAGTACATGGGGTGCCTCTCCAGTGCCCAGACTGCCGGAAGATCGGTTCAGAAGGGGCCAGCACGCCTTTCCAAGGCCCTCCAGGGGCAGGAGTTCCCAGCGCTTTGATCCTTACAGGGGTCGCTACCAGGCACCACGTCCTCAGGCCAGGAATCAGTCCTTTCGTACCAAGCAGCGCAAGAGGGGAGCAGGCCCGGGCTCGGGTCCCGGCCGCGCCTCCCAATGAGAATCCGCCGATTCATCTGGGGGACAGAGCCATAGGGGGCAGGTTAACCCTCTTCTACCCCAGATGGGTCGAGATCACGTTGGACCAGTGGGTCCTCGCCATTATCCGGGAGGGATATTATCTGGACTTTCATCATCTCCCTCCGGATAAGTTTGTGGAATCTTCATGTCCCATACACAAGAAGGCAGCATTGGAAGCTACCCTGGCGAGGCTCCTGTCCTTGAAAGCCATCATCCCAGTACCTGCCTGGGAAGTGAATTCTGGACACTATTCCATTTATTTCATGGTACCCAAGAAAGGGGGTACCTTTCGGCCTGTCCTGGACCTCAAGTCAGTCAATCGATACGGGTACCGAGGTTTCGCATGGAAACTCTGCGCTCCGTCAAGGCCGCAGTACAGCCAGGAGAATTCCTCACGGCATTAGACCTGTCAGAGGCATACCTGCATATCCCGATCCATCCGGATCATCAGCGCTACCTACGCTTCAAGGTTCTAGGCCGCCAATTCCAGTTCCGGGCTCTGCCCGTCGGGTTGGCCACGTCACCACGTACATTCACCAAGGTGGTAGCAGCGGCACTCAGGCGGGAAGGGATTCTGGTCCATCCCTACCTAGACGACTGGCTGATCAGGGCGAAATCTCGAGAGGAGAGCCTTCGGACAACCGACAGAGTGATCGCCCTTCTGGAAAGCTTGGGCTGGGTAATCAACCTCAGCAAGAGCTGCCTACAGCCTTCCCAGTCACTGGAATACCTGGGAGTACAGTTCGACACCCGGGCAGACAATGTCAGTCTCACTACCAAGACAAAGTTGAAACTTCAGCAGCGTATCCAGTATTTGATGGGAGCCAGTCGGCCCATAGCCTGGGATTATCTGCAGGTTCTTGGTCTCATGACATCCACCTTGGAAGTGGTGCCTTGGGCGAGGGCCCATATAAGACCTCTACAACACTCCCTGCTCTCTCGCTGGAGCCCCCGTCTACGGAACTATTCCACGCACCTTCCTCTGCCAGCCAGAGTGCGGACCCAGTTGCAGTGGTGGTTGCAGTCCAACCACATGAGCAGGGGGTCGAAGATGTCATCTCCCACGTGGACTTTGCTCACCACAGATGCCAGCTTGAGCAACAGGGGAACACACTGCGAAGAACTCACCGCACAAGGGCGATGGAACAGAGTAGAGGCAGCGTGGAACATCAACCGTCTAGAGGCCCGGGCAGTCCGATTGGCATGCCTTCGATTTGCTCACAGACTGAAGAACAGAGCAGTCGGAGTGATGTCCTACAACGCCACCACGGTGGCATACATCAACCGTCAGGGCGGAACCAGAAGCCGACAAGTATCTCTGGAGATCGCCCCACTGATGACTTGGGCAGAGGCGAATCTTCAGGACATCTCCGCCGTCCACATTGCCGGGAAGGACAATACCACAGCAGACTTCCTCAGCAGAGAACGTCTAAATCCGGGAGAGTGGCAGCTGTCACCCACAGCCTTCCAGATGATCGTGGATCACTGGGGGATTCCGGACATGGATTTACTGGCGGACAAGTCCAATGCTCAAATACCCAGATACTTCAGCCGCAAGCGCGACCCGTTCTCCCACGGAATCGATGCCCTGGTTCAGCCGTGGCCTCCAGGGACTCTGCTATACGCCTTTCCTCCGTGGCCTCTGCTGGGCGCCATCATCCACAAGATTCAGAAACACCGGGGCCTAGTTCTTCTAGTGTCACCAGACTGGCCAAGAAGACCCTGGTACGCAGACATGAGAAGACTACTGGCAGGGGAGCCTCTTCCCCTGCCTCCTCTCCGGGACCTTCCACGTCAAGGTCCCATCCTCCACGAGGATCCAGCTCAATTCTCTTACGGTCTGGCCATTGAGAGGGCTGGACTGAAGAAAAGAGGTTACTCGAAGCCCGTGATTGATACACTCCTCCGAGCTCACAAGTTTTCCACATCCCTCACCTACGTTCGGATCTGGAGAGTATTTGAAGCATGGTGCGACACTCATGGCACCAATCCACATGCGACCACAATCCCTATTGTGTTGGATTTCCTGCAGGATGGACTTCAGAAGGGTCTCTTCCTCAGCTCCATCAAAGTTCAGGTGGCTGCGCTGTCTTGCTATGGTCCCAGGAGGGATGGCAAGACCATCGCCAAGCACCCAGATGTTTCTCGCTTCCTGCAAGGAGTCAAGCATATTCGTCCGCCACTAAAGTGGCCTGTGCCCTTATGGAACCTCAATCTTGTTTTGGATTTCCTCGCGGGATCCACCTTCAGACCCCTTCGGGGACTATCTCTCCGTTCTCTAACCTTGAAGATGGTGTTCCTACTGGCGGTATGTTCGGCACACCACATCTCAGAGCTACAAGCACTGTCCTGCCGTGATCTCTTTCTCAGTATCACTCCTGAGGCTATCCATCTTCGTACGGTTCCCTCCTTTCTACCTAAAGTGGTTTCACAATTTCATCTTAACCAAACCATATCCTTGCCTACCACGGCGGGTTTGAAGAAATCTGAAGAAGGGCGTTTATTACGCCATCTCGACATTGGCAGATTGCTGCCCAGATATCTGGAAGTGACACAAGAACTACGAAAGACGGACCATCTATTCGTCCTGCACAGCGGGAGGAAGCAAGGTGAAGCGGCCTCGCGGCCCACCATCACCCGCTGGATTAAAGAAGTTATCAGAGCAGCTTACGTGGAGGCCGGGAAGTCTCCGCCTCTACAAGTCATGGCTCATTCTACCAGAGCACAAGCGGCATCTTGGGCAGAATCCAGGATGCTGTCGCCTGCAGAAATCTGTAAAGCGGCGACGTGGTCCTCCCTCCATACCTTCTCCAGGTTCTACCGTCTGGATGTCCAGGCCAGGGGGGACTCCGCATTTGCGAGGGCGGTCCTACATGGTCCTCGGGCAGCCTCCCGCCCAGGCTGGGAGTAAAGCTTTTGTACATCCCATTCGTTCTGAGTCCATCTGGCTACACGCCAGGAAATGTTGAGATTACTTACCTGATAATCTCCTTTTCCTTAGTGTAGACAGATGGACTCAGCATCCCGCCCAGCTGCCTGTGTACATGGGTTTCACCGATTCAAGGTAAGCCATGTCATCTATTTCTATGAGAGCGTACACTACCAGGTGTTAACGCCTTCCGGTTGTGAATGCTGGCGGTCTCCAGCTACTATCAATCGGTCAGGGGAATCCTGTTTCACTTTTCACTGAGCGTTAGTACACACATCCATAACAGCTTTTGCAAGGAAGATTACTAAGTTGCTACGCTTCCTGTGGGGATATATATACCCCATGCTGACGTCAGATCCATCTCCAACTGCTAGCACGCGGATTCTATCCCATTCGTTCTGAGTCCATCTGTCTACACTAAGGAAAAGGAGATTATCAGGTAAGTAATCTCAACATTGTACTGTTTATAACTGGTGGCTTCTTTACTCATAAATTTACATCCACAAAGCACTATACACTGAAAAATTCGACTGGCTGAGCCATGCCCTGCACTTCCAATCCACTCAGAGAACACTCTGCTCCACCAAAACTGGACTCATCCCAACTCCCTCACCAAAAATGGCCCACCTAACCTCAACAAGGGACCAATCCTTAACAGTCTCAGGTCCAACACTCTGGAACAGTTTACCACCTCAGCTCAGGCTCGACCCCACAACCCAATCATTCAAAAAGAACCTTAGAACTTGGCTCTTCAAAAAAGCATATCCAACAACCACACATCATCCACCACAACTACACTAAGATGAGCCCTCCTCCCCCACCAACACACACATCACTCCCCTCCCCACAACACCCCTCATAGAACCGCATAATCCTATAGTATGCCCAAGCCCAACAACTCAACTTATCTTGACACATATGTTACAAAGTTACAATGCTTCTCACTACTTCTGTTATAATTTATAATCCCAACAACTCAAGTTATCTTATTATATATGTTACAAAGTTATAATGTTTTCACTACATCTGTCATAATATATAATGACACTTAGGACTCTCCACTGTCCAAATTGTTACTCTTGTTACAAAGTTTCAATGTAAATTAAGAAATCTATGTTAACAGATTCTTATGTTACTCTGTAAACCGGCGTGATATGTCTAATTGAACATTGGTATATAAAAACAAATAAATACAAAGGCTGTAGAAGTTCGGTTTATTTTAAAGAAAGAGCATATGTTGGGGTTTTTTGTTTTTTTTATTAATTTTCTAATAAATCACAATAAATGATTTACAATAGAAACACAAAAATAAATGGCTTGATAATTAGAAATTTCTTTCTTTAACTTACATTTCAAGAAATATTTTAACATCAATCAAAACCATTTTTTTCAATTCAATCTTGAGAGGAATGTGGAATAACTAAGAATTAAGGGAGTATTGAAGCACATAATATCCAAAAATGCCAGGGCTATTACAGAAACCTGCATTTCTATATATTTAATTAACATTGGACACAGGGGATGAAGTTGTTATCTTCCGTTGATCTAAGAAATATTTTAAGTGTTCAGGCATGGAAAAAATAAAAACTTCATCTTGCTTTGCTATAAGGCATTTACATGGAAATCTCAAATTAAATGAGTATCCCAAAGCAATTATTTCCTGTCGGTAGCCTAAAAAGGCTTTCCGTCTTATCTGCGTAGAAGCAGCTAAGTCTGGGAACATTTTTTTTTTTTAATTTATAATTTATTAATTTCTTATGCATTTTTACAATGAAAGAAACAAAGAAAAGTTATGGATTACATAAACAAAAATTTCTAGAAAAAGCAAAAGAAAATTATTACTTGTAATTCCAAATTTTAAAGTCCACATTATAAGGGGAGCTCTAAACAGAAGAAAATTAACAAAGAATCACAACCTTGTGTAATGGAGGAATAAACTTTTTTTTTACCAGTTAACTAACCCCAACTGGGACTGTCAATATTTACTCACCCTCCCTTGTCTACAAGAAATACCTCTAGGTGGGCAGGTTCCATAAAAATAAACTTATTTTTAAGAAAAGTGACCAAGCACTTGCACGGAAATTTAAGAGAGAACGTGGCCCCTAGGCCAAGTACTCTCTGTTTCATTGTTAGGAACTGCTTCCGCCTTAACTGAGTGCTCCTGGAGACATCTGGAAATACCTGGATCTTTTTGCCACAGAAACAGATATCTTTATTTTTAAAGTACTTTTGAAGAACCATATTTCTGTCTTGCTCTAAAGCAAATGCCACTATAAAAGTGGCCCTAGTTGGAATATCATCCACAGATGACTCCAGAAAAGCTGTTAAATTTGGTGATAATATCTAGTTCCCCTTCCTGAAGCGCCTCCTCCCTTTTCATACTAGAGACATAATAACATTTAGATATAAGTATATCTTTTGTAATACACAAAACTTCTTTTACATATTTTTTAAACAATTCCTGACCTGAAATTAATCTAGTAACTGGAAAATTCAATAATCTCAAATTTTTATTTCTCAAAACATTCTCAAGCCCTTCTAATTGTTTGTAAATCATTAGGGAGTCCTTCATAAAAATTGTCCCAGATGTTTGTAATGAGACCATTTGTGAAGAGGTGGTCACATTTGCTGCTTCCAAATGCTCAATATGTTTGCTGTGGTCTTCCAGCATACTCCTGGTCTCCTTGGAAAAATTGGAGGATTGTACCATGGATAAAGATACCATCTTTTCCAATTTATTGACAGCCCTCCAGACATCCACCAAAGTTATATTATCAGGATTTGGAATCTCTGACTCTAAATCCGTAGACAGAGAGACCTCTTCCTGTCTAGGTGGAGTACTCCCTCTGGTAACTGGAGATGTTAACCCCATCAATTTGGGATTAGTAATATTACTAGCCCCATTTTCCTCAGAGGGTGTATTGAGGGTCCTGGTTTTGGGCAGGGCTACTAGAGGCTCCAGAAGAGAAGGAAATATCAGGTATAACCTCTCTAGAGGTCTGACTCACCCGCCTGTGTATATGTTGGTCCATTGGCCCTCTGATCACATTTCCAACAGGTGTAGACGCCAAAGGTCTTATTTTCCTCTTTTTCCCCATTGCTGGCCAAATTCTGCGTCTGCTTCCGGCAGGAAAATTTTCCCCAGGGGCGCGCCCCTTTGGCACGTGGCTTTGGCAGCGCGCCGGCGGCTGCGCGCCGCTGCACAGCGATTTAAATATGTGCAGCAAGCAGGGGAAGGTGACGTCAAGCGGAAATCAGCTGGAATCACAAGCGGGTTGGTCCCTCTCACCCAGGTACTTTCAGCGCGGCTCCTCCGTCGGGGCTCCCGTTCTCTGCTGCTGCACAGCGATTTAAATATGTGCAGCAAGCAGGGAAAGGTGACGTCAAGCGGAAGTCAGCTGGAATCACAAGCGGGTTGGTCCCTCTCACCCGGGCGCTTTCAGTGCGGCTCCTCCGTCGGCGGGGCTCCCGTTCTCTGCTGCTGCACAGCGATTTAAATATGTGCAGCAAGCAGGGGAAGGTGACGTCAAGCGGAAGTCAGCTGGAATCACAAGCGGGTTGGTCCCTCTCACCCGGGCGCTTTCAGCGCGGCTCCTCCGTCGGCGGGGCTCCCAAGTCTGGGAACATTTTAATAGATTGGCCAAAGTGATTGATGGGGTATTTGGCAAAATACCTTTTCATAAGTAAATTAACGTCATTAATTGAGGAAAAAATTGCCAACAACGTCCCCCTATCAATCACTTGTGCTTGAGAGTGCTCCAGAAAATTTGTCAAACTTCCTTGAAACATTTGATTATTTTCTTGTATTACTATGTTTCTAGGTTTGGGTAGAAAATAATAATTAGATACAGTAGGAGACTCATCAATTACAAAGCCAAGGTTCTCAATTAGAAACTTTTTTAAGGAGATTAAAGGGGCTTCCCCAATTATTCTGGGGAAGTTCAAGAATCTTAAATTTAAACGCTTGGTGTTGTTTTCAATGGCCTCAATTCTCTTAGCTATATTTTCTCTGTCCTTAACCACAGCTATATGAAAATCTTGATGTTTCTTATCATTAAATTCAAGTACTTTAATCTTATCAGATGAATCTTTAATTTGTTTCTGGATTTGGGAAATTTCCTGTTGATGTCCCATGCTTACTGTGTCCACTTTATTTTCCAAACCTTTAATATTTTCTAACATCCCGGCCATCATCTCCCATAGAGTGTCCAGTGTAACCACTGCGGGGCGGGGAAATGAGATAGGGGGTGTCCTGCTGGTCAGTTGTGCCTCCAACCCAGTAGGGGGAGGCAACAATTCTATTCCTCTTTCTGCTCCATCAGCACCCTCAGCTGACAGGGATATCTGTCCTTGAACGCGGGTTTCATCCTTCCCCGCTTCCAAACTGGACAAGAGCATATGTTTAATATTAAAAGCTAAATGCTTCAGCATTTGTCCATGACTTCCATGGGAAATTACTTTTTCCATTTCATCCTGTTAAATCAATCCAGTCCAAACCAATGGGTTATGTTCCCCCTACCAGCGGATGGAGACAGCACACAGATTTTCTCTGTGACATCGCCACTATGTACAGGTGCTGCAGCACAGAGAAATCTGTTTACTGCCTCCAGCAGTTAATAGGACTCACTGGTGGTGCAGCAGGATTTTTAGATGACACCAGCACTGTTTTGGACCAGGCCCCTGGTGTGCCCAGAAAAGCAAGTCCACTAAACAGGAGCACCCAGACTTGTAGAGCCTGGGGGGGCCAGGCTGGGCTATCTTCTAAACTTAATTTAAAAAAAAAAAAAAGTTCCTATGTATTTTCTTCAGGCTGATTTAGAGAGAATCCTCCTGTTCTCCCCCCCCCCCCCCCCCTTGCTGGGAATAGCCTGATTAGTATATTAAAAAGAAAAAGTAGTAAAGGAAAGAGTGACCATGGAGCAGGCCTTGCAACAGGCTGAATACATTGAACGGTGAGGCTGACCTGTTCACCGACACCCCCTTGTTCCCAGGATAAGTGATTCAGTTAAAGAGGCTTAACAGGGGCTGTTTTTGTTTAAGAACTGTGCCTTGGATGTTAGCAAGCCATGTTGGATAAACAGGGCTGCAGCCGTCACTGTGGTGTGTGCAGTTGCAGAAAATCTACCTCTGCCATGGGGCCCCTTTACTCCACATGCCTGCTGGAAGGAAAGATCCCAAGTGAGCTCTCCAAAGCTTCCACTGCACCAGCCATAACGACTTCAGGAAAGATTACTTTGGCCGATCCTATGGCTGATTCACTCTGGAGGTGGTCTCAGACATGGTGGTTTTAGTGGGAGCAGTAATTCAGCTCCACGGGTTGCTCAGTGTCATGGCAGCAGTGGAAAACTGCAGATATGGACTGACTTTAGCCCCTTACACAAGGCTCCACTGGGGGCCAGTCTAAGGATTCTGATGATTTTTTCCTCAGAATTTTTATAGTTTTTGCATCAGGCATTCTCACAGGACAAGCAGGATGGTAGTCCTCACATATGGGTGACATCACAGGATGGAGCCCTGTACGGAAAACTTTTTTCTGCCAAAGTTTCTACACAGCTTTGATTGACACTGGCACACTGAGTGAACTGAGCATGCAGTTCACTCAGTGTGCCAGTAAGCATAGCGGTTAGGAGCTCTGTGAGAAATTCTAACACTTTTTCCTCAAGGAAAGACTAAAACTTTTACTTCACAAACACTTTTCCCTGCACGGGTCTCCCTCCATGTACGTTTATTCGACGCTCGGTGAGTACTATGCCCTGTCTTTTCGGTCGGTTCCTGTCACCTTTCTGGCCTGCCAACCAACTGCGGCCTTCTCTCTCCTTATGTTTTCAGTTAGCCACACATAGCCTGCGAGTGTCCCTCTGTGACACTCTGCCTGGTTATTAGCGCTAGTGGGACAGGGACCTCCACGGTTTCCGTTGCCGGCAGGGCCCCTGTAGATTCAGGTCCTTCGATTTCCTTGGTACCCTCGCGCAGTCGATGCCCCATCGCTACAGTCTGTACCCCCTTCAGACCTCCCTGGATTCTTAGATGCCATCGGTACCCCTCCCCCCGCGGTACCCTGATGCCATCCTCCCTGCATCGTTTCTATCAGTGCTGTCCATGTTTTTCATCCATGGCACTGATTTTTCCTTGGGTTCCATCGGTGCCATCATTGCCCGGATGGATGCCATCGATGTACACCTTGTCTTGTCGGTGCCATCCATGCCCGGGTCGATGCCACCATCGCCCGGGGCACTTCCATCGATGCTGGGGTCATTCCATCGATGCCATCCTTTATTTTATGGATGCCATCGATGCCCAGGGCCTTTCCATTGTGGCCATTGGTGCCCACATCTCTGGCAACGATGTCCGTAGCATTGGTACCCGCGTCTGTGGCCATCGGTGTCCATGGCGTTGGTGGCCATCGGTGCCCATGTCCGTGCCATCAGTGCCTGTCTATCGGTGCCCGCACCCATGGCATTGGTGCCCGTGACCATAGCATCGATGCCATGGACTCCATTGCTACCAGAGTTGATCCAATCGATACAGTCTACGTCCGTGGCCATGCCGTCGACGCCTGTGGCCATGTCACCGATGCCCTCGGTGCCTGTCTCCATACATCGACGCCCACGTCGTTTCCATCAGTGTCTTCGTTCCTATCGATGCGGTCATCAAGTCAGTCGTTGCCGGTATCTTTTTTTCCGATACCATCAATGTTTTTTCAACTATTCAATGCCACATCGTTCCATAGATACCTACGCTGATGCCGTCAATGCTCCGTCACTGTCATCATTGCTCTGGCCAAGGCAGGAGCCTCAGCCGAATCCATGGTCTTGGCTAGCTATTACAAGAGTGGATCCTTGGGCAAGCGGAATAGGGAACCAATGGGGAGGAGCCCCAGAGGAACCTCTCGACGGCAGGCGAGGTTATAGGAGACCTGAGACCCCGCAGGACTTTCACCACTACCAGCTCTCATTCCCCGCGAGTTGAGCCCTTGAGTACTGAGGCCAGCTGGACTTATGTGGGGTCTCAGGCATGTGGTGACACTCGACTCTGGCAGGCAAGGATCTAGGCAGATGGAGTATCTGGTAGTCAGACAGGCAAGGATCTTGGCAGGCAGCGTATCTCGTAGTCAGGCAGGCAAGGGTCGTGGCACGGAGAAACAGAAGACAGGAATCAGACGGAGAATCCAAACAGGAACTGGCGCCAGGAGTAGCCAAGGTAAGGCCTGAAAAGCAGGCCCTGCCTTAAATAGTTGCAGGCTTGGGAGGAGGAGTCTGGGCCCCTCCCGTGGTGACCCCTGAAAAGGGGTCAGGTGCGTGTGCGGGAAACCAGGGGTCAGGAGGAAGGCCAGAGCAGGAGCCGCCGGCGTCCCGTCCTGCACGCGGCGTCGGTATGGTGGCCCGGGAGGAAGGCCGCGGTGCAGCTTGCTGGCCGTGGGCACCGGCTGAAACAATGTTCCCGGGTCAGAGGAGGCAGAGTCGGCCGTGCCGGTAGGTGGGGGAGTCTGGCTGTGGTCCTGTTCAGCCGACTTTCGCGAAATTTTTTTTAACTGCCACAGCACACTGAGCCGACGATTTCAATGTATTATCCACTATGACGCCTAGATCTCTTTCCTGGGTGGTAGCTCCTAATATGGAACCTAACGTCGTGTAACTACAGCATGAGTTATTTTTCTCTATATGCATCACCTTGCACTTATCCACATTAAATTTCATCTGCCATTTGGATGCCCAATTTTCCAGTCTCACAAGGTCATCCTGCAATTTATCACAATCTGCTTGTGATTTAACTACTCTGAATAATTTTGTATCATCTACAAATTTGATTACTTCACTCGTCGTATTCCTTTCCAGATCATTTATAAATATATTGAAAAGTACAGATCTTTGAGGCGCTCCAGTGTTTACACTTTTCCACTGAGAAAATTGTCCATTTAATCCTACTCTCTGTTTCCTGTCTTTTAACCAGTTTGTAATCCATGAAAGGACATCGCTACCTATCCTATGACTTTTTATTTTTCTTAGAAGCTGCTCATGAGGAACTTTGCCAAATGCCTTCTGAAAATCCAAATACACTACACCTTTATATGCATGTTTATTAATCCCTTCAAAAAGGTGAAGCAGATTTGTGACTTTGTGCCATTAAAGCATGTCTTTCTATATGTTCTGTGATTTTGATCTTTAGAACACTTTTCACTATTTTTCCTGGCACTGAAGTCAGGTTAACTGGTCTGTAGTTTCCCAGATCGCCCCTGGAGCCCTTTTTAAATATTGGGGTTACATTAGCCACCTTCCAGTCTTCATGTTCAATGGATGATTTTAATGATAGGTTACAAATTTTCACTAATAGATCTGAAATTTCTTTTTTTCCTTCCGAACCATGGGATGTATACCATCTGGTCCAGGTGATTTACTACTCTTCAGTTTGTCAATCAGGCCTACGACATCTTCTAGGTTCACTGTGATTTGGTTCAGTTCATCTGAATCATTAACCATGAAAACCTTCTCTGGAATAGGTATCTCCCCAACATCCTCTTTAGTAAACACCGAAGCAAGGAAATCATTTAATCTTTCCCCGATGGCCTTATCTTCTCTAAGTGCCACTTTAACCCCTCGATCATCTAACGGTCCAACTGACTCCCTCGCAGGCTTTCTACTTTGAATATATTTTTTTAAGTTTTTACTGTGAGTTTTTGCCTCTACGGCCAACTTCTTTTCAAATTCTCTCTTAGCCTGTGTTATCAATGTCTTACATTTAACTTGCCAATGCTTATGCTTTATCCTATTTTTTTCTGTTGGATCCTTACCATTTTTGATGAGGTTCAGTCCTATTTCAGATGCGCAGTGTACTACTTTCCCTGTGGAAAGTAGCACTTCTCTTAAGGATCCCTAGGATAGGATTGAAGCACCTATTTATGTCCATAGCTTTTGCAGTCCATATTTCTAATTGTGGTGGTTTTATGGTTCAGATGCTCTTGCAGTGGATTCAACAGCTTCCAGAAAGGGAGGATGCAGCTAGAATGGAATCAGCTGTGGCCTTTTTGGCTGATGCTCTATATGATTTTGCTTGGACTGCTTCCAGGTTAATGACCGCCAGGAGACTGCTCTGGCTTTGCAACTAGGCTACAGATTCCTGGTTAAAATCTTGCCCGAGTAAGCTTCCGTATAAGGGGAAGTTGCTGTTTGGGGAAGTTCTGGAGCAGCTGGTCAAAATTCGGAGAGATACAAAACCACTAAGGCGCTCTGAGGGCAAAGCTCAGTCATTCTATCACTCTGGTAAAGCTCAAGGCAGGGAAGGCAGACAACTATTTCCTGTTGAGGTTCTCAGGAGGTAAAAGAGGGGTCAGTCCTTTCAGAGTTTTCGAAAGCCGAGGCCTGACTTGGTTTGCTCCTCAGGAGCCACTTGGACTTCTCAGTGAAACTTGGTGGGTTCTCACTCTTTGGATCTTCTGATAGGCAGTTGCTTACAGCAGTTTAACCAGGAGTGAACTCGAGTAATCTCAGCTTGGTGGGTGTTGGAGGTGATCCATCTTGGATAAACCTTGCCGACATCTTTATGGTTTCTCACGGTGCTTCAGCCATCAAACAAAGGGCAGTTCACAATACTCTGGTCAGGCTTCAGCTTTTGCAGGCTATGTTATGATTTGAGGCTCACAGGGTAGCCCTGAAAGCCGCGACACTCGCTTCCAACACCACGAGAAGCTGGGCCTCTCTCCTGTGGCCAGACACCACCAAGATCCTCGCACATGGCAGGACACCGCAATGATCACCACCCCGACCGTTCCTCCATAGGCACGCACATGCTTGACACTGCCTCTTTAAAGGGCCAACAGCAAAAAAAAAAGCCATAGTACCTATTGATGACATCACTGGCTTAGTCCCACTTGAGGACTTTCCAGATATCCTTGCTTTGCCTCAGCAACAGGTCTCCTGGTGCCTTTGTGTCCCCCAGTGCATGTAGCTAGTTTCTCTGTCTTGCCTCTTGTCTTTGTGTCCTGTTCCTCGCCTTGTCCATGCCTTGTCTGTGTCTTTGTCTTGTCTCCCCTTCCTCAGCCTGACTTTCTGGATCTTGACCACTGCTTGGACTCGAACCTTCCTTGACTGGGGCCCGGACCTAACCCTCTGCTTTGGACCCAACCATGCCTCGTCTGCTGCCTGCTCTGACCTCTTGCCTGGTAACTATATTTACTGCCTGCCTGGCCCTCCTTCTGGACTGAGTCTCGCTTCTGGATATCCGTAGGGACCCACCTAAGACCTGCCAGCTGCCAGACCCCAAGAACTCAACCTTAGGGCTAAGTAGCTGGTATAGGCGAAGCTCCAGCCAGCCCCATCCAAGGACTTTTTACTAGGCACTGCCAATCACACCACAGCACTAAGGGTTCACTACCCAAGTGAATTACAGGTTGCTGAGGACATGGACCCAGCGGTTCTGGCTGCCTTGCAAGCCATTCCTAGGATGGCCCAATGGATACAACAGCAGCAGAACATCTTGGATCAAGTTACCAGGGTTCTGGACAGGCTGGTGACTCGTCTGGATGAGCTACCAGTGGTACCAGTCCCTGCTCCTCCAGTAGCCTTGCTACAATGGCCTCACTCCCAGCTGCCAGAGTGGTACTATAGCTGCTGCTCCCACCTTACTTTTTTGGAGAGCCCTCTGAGTGTAGGGGCTCCCTTAACCAGTACCTAATGCACTTTGACCTTCAGGTGCCCCTCTTCTCTACTATTATGTTCTGTCTCAATTGGGAGGATCCACATTGGCCTGGGCCTCTCCACTCTGGGAGAGGAATGATCCTCTCCTTTCCAATCTGGAACAGTTCCTCAAGGAGTGCCACCTTATCTTTGAGCCCAACCACACCACATCTGCTGCTATGGAGCTCCTCCAGATCTGGCAGGACTCCACCTCAATGGGAGAGTACACAGTTCACTTTCAAATCTTGGCTTCAGAGCTCCAATGGAGGGAGGACAGCCTAACCGCAATCTTTTGCCAAGGTCTCACCGAATCCATTAAGGATGAGCTCGCCAGATGAGGCTTTCCAACCTCCTTAGAGGGCCTCATCAGCCTAGCCATTCAGCTAAATCTACGGGTTCCGGGAACAGCGAGAGAGAGGAGTTCAGCCCACCGTACCATCTCCAGGCCACCAGTGCTGCCGAGTCACCCCATAACTGCTTTCAACTCTCACCAGAAGAGAAACAGAGGAGGAGGGGCCACAATCTATGCTTCTACTGCACCACCCCAGAACACTTTGCAGCCCAATGCCCTGCCAAGTCAGGAAACAACAGGACATAGAGTTGTAGGTGAGGCTACTCTAGGTCATCTCAGCCCATCTTCCCAAATCCTAGTTCCAATATGTCTCTCCTAGGAGGGAGCTCATGTCCATGTGCAAGCTTTCCTAGATATGGGAGTGGCCAGGAATTTCATCATCAAAGATCTAGTATGCTGTCACAAGATTCCCACAGACCCATTGGAAACAGCACTCACCATCTCATCAATACCAGCCTGCCTTCTCAGTATTTGGCCTTTTCAGTCATATTCAGTAAACAGCAGACAGAGGCCCTACCGCCTCACTGAGTCTACAACTGTGCCATAGACTTGATCCCAGGCAAGCTTCTGCCAAGAGGAAGAGTCTACCTTCTCTCTGCGCCTGAAATCGAAGTGATGGCTAAATGTATTAAGGAGAATCTAAATCAAAGCTTTATCTGCCCTTCATCACCTGCTGGGGCTGGGTTCTTTTTTGTTGGAAAGAAGGATAAATCCCTTCGCCCCTGTATAGATTACCGTGGCCTTAATTCCAGAATTGCTATCCTCTCCCTTTGATCTGTTATTTGACCGCTTATAGGGCACACAGAGGAGCTTAAAATCTGATTAGAATTCATGATGGTGACGAAATGAAAAACGCTTTTAACACTCAATAAACAAATATTTAATGATACTCTTTGGCTTGTGGAGTTCTCCCATAAGCCTTCAATTCATGGTTAATGAGATCTTCAGGTACTTTCTCTTCTCCCATAGTAGTTTATGTGGATGACGACATGGTTTTCTCCAGGTCATTGACAGAACATCAGGGTCACCTGAAGCAGGTTCTGCAAAAACTGCATGAGAATCACCTCTATGCTAAGCTAGAAAAAGTGTGCCTTTTTTTTTTTTTTTAATTTAAGTTTTTTTTTATATACCAACATTCAAGACACTAGTCCCATCATGCTGGTTCACAAGAAACAGGGGTGCGATTATAATAAACTTTACAATTTGAACAATAGTGCAGAAAAGCAGTTACATGTAAGCACTTCCCTTTTTGGGATACATCATCAGCCATCAAGGCTTCAATATGGAAACACACAAATTAAAGGTCATCTTGGAATGGTCCCGACCCGTGAGCACTGCAACACTTCCTGAGTTTCGCCGATTACTATTGACAATTTATCCCTAAGTACTCCTCCTTGGCGGCTCCTCTTACCGCCTTGACTAAGAAAGGATCAGATACCAAAAACTGGTCTACAGCTACCAATTCAAGCCTTTGAGCAACTTAGAGAATAGCCACTGCCATTAGCAATGGTAACATGGAATAGACTTAGTTTTTGGGTACTTACCAGGTTCTTATGGCCTGGATTGGCCACTGTTGGAAACAGGATGCTGGGCTTGATGGACCCTTGGTCTGATCCAGTATGGCATGTTCTTATGTTCCTCTTTCTGCCAGCCGCATGGTGAGCCTTAGTCACTGTGCAGTCTGGCAGTGTCTTTCTATCCCTTAAAAAAAAAATCATAATAATAATAATACTGCACCGGCAGCTTAGTATCTGTGTCCTGTATTTGCTCGGTCTCTTTTTGTAAGTTTGTCAAGTGCTAGCAGGACTAACTGAATGCAGTCCGTGGGTAATTTGTGTAGGCTACCCAGGCAGGAGTTCCATGTTGTTTCACCGATCAACCGGCATCGATGGAGGTTCAGACAGTGTAGAGATCAAGAACCACACTGTTCCTGTGGGGGGAGAGCTCATCCTCCCCAGTTCAAAGGAACTAGTCTCCATGGACAGAAGCCCTGGATGACAAAACCTCCCCTCCAGCTTGCTGGTATGTTAGTGCAGTCTTCGTTTGAGAGAGATTGAGCAGGAGCCTGGGCAAGCAGCTTGCTGCTGCACCTTCGATACCATGCCCAGTAACAGTTGTCCATGCACATCTGTGACCAGGGCACCATTGCTCTGATGTATCAATGTCAGAATTGCATGGGGGACCATGACTGCCATTGAGCGCTATGGTCACCCTTGTTGCCATCGAGGTGCTGGGGCACCCTCGATGTCTTAAGGGCCTTCCATGCAGTTGGCATTTGTGGACTCAAGGCACTGGAGTCAAGTGCTTTGGGCTTCAAGCTGGCAGAGTAGTCCATTCCATGGATGCCTCTGTCCCATTCCAGGCCATGAATGCCTCTGTGCCATTCCATGCCCTCGATGCCTTGGGTCCATCAATGCCTTCAATCCCCTCAAGTGTGCGAGTGGCCTCCCCCAATGCTGTCAAGGTGCATGGCCTCGATGCCATTGCAGTGCCGAACTGCCCCAATATCATTGACATCCTCGATGCTATCAAGGTGCAGAGCCGCCATGAAGGCTATCGGGCCCTGGTCATCCCTGAGGCCGTCAAACGCTGGGGCTCTTGGGAGCCCTCGAGTGCCACTGAAGCCCTCAAGCAGCAGGCTTTTCAGCCTTGAATGGATCGAGCGCCAGGGCCATCCTTTACTCAAGGCACCCTGGTACGCCGAGGCATACAGACCTAGTGGGTTGGTGCTCTTTTGAGGCACCTTGGTGGTGTCCCAAAAGGGCACTGAGGGGCATTGTGCTATCTCATCATTGGTTTACAGCTATTGGGCACCATGGATACCAATGATCTCAGGGCCTCTGAGTTGCTGGGATCAGGGTGCATCTGAGGCCGCGCCTGGATTCATGCACCATTCGTGTTAATGAGTGCTAGTGAGGCTATCGTCAGCCATAGCCGCTGGCAGCGGATGCCATTGAGTTTGCAACATCAATGTCCTCAGACACATAGGTAAGCCGAGGGGAACAGTCGATGGTGCTGATAATCATCTGTTCTCCTGGGCACTGATAAGCATGACAGGGCTATGACGGGGCTACAGAGCCTCTGCCTGCAAGTGCCCCTGGCATCATTGGTACCACTGGTCCATCAATGCCTTCAGGCACCAGGGTCTCTATTGGTGCTGCCAAGCTGTTGATGCCGTTGAAGCCCTGGTTGCAGTGTTGTCTGGTGCCCTGGATATGATCCTTCTCACAGGACAAGCAGGATGGTAGTCCTCACATATGGGTGACATCATCAGGATGGAGCCCAATCACGGAAAACTTCTGTCAAAGTTTCCAGAACTTTGACTGGCCCCTACTGGGCATGCCAGTAGGGGCCAGTCAAAGGGTTAGTGCCCTGCTGGCTGCAGGGCACTAACCCTGCAGCCAGCAGGGGTCCCCCTTCAGTCTTCTTTTTTCCGCGCAGCAATAGCCTCGCAGTTTAGGAGCTCTGAAGAGATTCCTGACAGGAATTTTCCTCACGGAGTTAATTAGAATTAAATTGCCCCACAGGGGTCCCTCCTCTAACATTTCTCAGGCCGCGGTACTCCGGTAAGTTTTTCACCGTTTTTCGTCTATTACAGTCGAGTTTGGCCCTTGCGGCCTACTGGCCGTCGACCGTACAGCGGCTCGATTTCTTCTATGGCCATGGTGTCGGGGTTTCGTCAGTGCCCGGACTGTACTCGCACCATGTCTATCACAGACCCTCATAGTCTGTGTAATGTGTTTAGGCCGTGAGCATGATGTCCTGACTTGCACCAAATGTGCCCTCATGACACTAAAAGGTCGCAAAGCCAGAATGGAGAAGATGGGACTCCTTCTCCGTGCTCACACCTCGACGCCGTCCATCGCATCGATGTCATCGGAACCGGCACCGTCTAAGTCGCACCAGCATCGACATCCGTCCAGTGACCACCTGCCATCGACGTCTTCTTGGCCATCGACTCCCGTTTCTCCCCCTCAAGATCGAGGGGGATCGTAAGGAGAAACATCGCCATCGGCACCGTAAGTCTCGGACCCTCGAGGGAGCGAAATCATCGACCTCGCCACCATCGAAGAAGCCCCGTCCAGGAACGGCACCGACCACTCCTACGACCGGGACATCGAGGCCACCCTCACCCGATCGGGGTTTGGGAGTCGCGATTCTGCCTGTAAAGGTGGTCCCTCCGACTGTGCCTCAGCCTCCCTCTTCCGTCACGGAGCCGGGGCTGATTGCCCCAGGTCTCTGGGAAGAACTGGACCAGTGGTCCAGGAGGCCATCGACAAGGCGATGCAAAGACTCCAGGTTCCTCCGGCACCGAGAGTGGAACCGGTCGCCGACCCGATTCCAGCAGCGCTGGCACTGCTGCTCTCCCGGATGGAGGCGCTCATGACTGCCCTTCCACCGGTGATTCCCGGGTCTCCGATGGCTCCAGTGCGCTCCCCAATGACAGCTTCATCGGAAGGAGAAACACTGTTTCGCATTCCTCCTTCGGGGGTATTGCCTCAGCCATCGAAGCCATGTCATCTCTCGCCACCGATTCATTCATCGGGGGCGATACGCACATCGGCGCCATCGATGCTGGCACTGATACCCCCCAGGGCGTCCACGGTGCCCCCGGTGATTCCTTCGATTTTTCTTGGAGCCTCAGCCGGGTCCTTCGGATATCCAACCCCCTTCTCGTCCTACAGGTCAGCCTGCTGATCCTTATGACACCTGGGGTGATGATACTTCCACAGACACCGATGACTTACCTTCACCTCCCTCTCCTACTGAAAGTAGAAAGCGTTCTCCTCCAGAAGATCTCTCTTTCATTAATTTTGTGAAGGAAATGTCTGAATTGGTCCCTTTTCAGCTTCAGACGGAGCAAGATGATAGGCACCAGATGATGGAGCTTCTCCAGTTCCTGGATGCCCCTAAAGTGATCACTTCTATTCCCATTCATCAAGTTCTTCTTGACCTCCTCAAAAAGAACTGGGAAAACCCTGGATCCATTGCCCCAGTACACAGAAAGGCTGATACTACCTATCTAGTACAGTCAGCCCCTGGCTTTCAAAATTCTCAGCTCGACCACCACTCAGTTGTGGTAGAATCAGCTCAAAAAAAAGCAAAAAGGACAAAGCCTCACTCCTCTACCCCTCCTCCTGTCAAGGAACACAAGTTCCTAGACAATATTGGTCGACGAGTGTTCCAAGGGGCCATGCTCATCTCCAGAATTGCTTCTTACCAACTGTACATGACCCAATACAACAGGGTCATTTTCAAGCAAATACAGGACTTCTCCGAAACCCTGCCTGACCAATTCCAAGAACATCTTCAAATCCTTTTCAACAAGGAGTTTGAGGCAGGAAAGCATGAGATAAGAACAGCTTACGATATTTTCGACACCTCCACTAGAGTGTCTGCAACTGCCATTTCGGCAAGACGCTGGGCCTGGCTCAAGTCTTCTGACCTTCGCCCAGAAGTACAAGACAGGCTCTCTGACCTGCCCTGTATAGGAGATAATCTGTTCAGTGAACAGATTCAGCAAATAGTGGCTGAATTAAAGGACCATCATGAGATGCTCAAACAGCTCTCATCGATACCTTCTGACTTCCCTTCTAGACAGCCCTTCAAGAAGGACTCTAAGAAGTAATTCTGAGGGGGTCATGTGATGTGGTGAAGCTGGAAGGACGTGCTTCGTGCCAGCTCTAAGCACCATCCACCTTAATCCACCGTAATCTGCCTCCATAGACTGGAAAAAACTATTCTTTCTGCAACAGATAAGTGCTGTACATGTCTATCGATAAATTTATGCTTAAATCGGCAACTAGCATGCCCTTGAGAGGGGGAAAAAAAGAAAAAGATAAAGCTAAGGAAATCTCAGACAAGATGGCGCTGGCACCAGGCCGAAATCCCCCCTCCCCCCAAGCCACAGAGCAGCATAGAGACATTATGCCAGATTTAACAACTCAAGTTACAGAAGCAGTGGTGAAGGCTTTAGACTCCCGATTTGCTGAGTTGGCCTCTCAGTTTCAGGAACTTAAAAACACCATCAGCGAACTTCCACCTCGCTTAGACCATGCAGAGGCTCATATTTCCAGTTTAGAAGATGACAATCTTTCCCTGACTACAAAAATCCTCACACTGGAAAAGAAAGTAGAGGAACAAACAAATAAACTTGATGACCTTGAAAACAGGTCCAGAAGAAATAATATCAGGCTAACAGGCTTACCAGAGTCCATAGAAGAGCAAACTATGGAACAGTTTCTTGAAAAATGGTTACCAGAGGCACTGAGTTTAGCAGAATTAGAAGGAAACTACGAGTTGAACGTGCGCACCGCTTAGGTAAAAAAAAGGATGGGGAACCCCGACCAAGAATGGTTATTGCAAGGATCATAAATTGGTCCCACAAACAAAAAATACTACAAACCTTCAGAACTCAGGGGAATCTTAAATATCAAACATCCCAAGTGCGCTTGTTTCAAGACTTTTCTGCACCCCTTACTCTAAAGCGGAAAATCTTCAGTCCGATCTGTACAGCACTCTATCAGAAAAACATCAGATTCCAACTTCAGTACCCTGCCACGCTGAAAATATGGCACGCTGGAAAAGCTCATTTTTTCTCCGAGGTAGAAGCAGCAAAAGCCTTTGCAGAAGGAATTGAATAATATATATGCTAATACTGGCAGTTTACCTTAAACAAAACTTTGAAGGAAAGGAAACACCACCAGGGACTCCTCAGCAGGTCACAGTAGAATTAACCGTCAGGAAGATTTCAAGTTATGAAAGTTTAATTCTGATAAAGAAAATGTTGTTTCCTGTTCATTAACCACGCAGAATAAAGTTTCAGTGGTTTGTTTGTTTTTTTTTCCCTATGATGTCAGCACGTTGCAGATAGAGGGAGAACCATGTAATTTGAGAGCATTCTGGGATCCTGCGATGCAGAGGTTTATGCACTGCTTTTTTCTTCGGGCTGGCTGAATACAAGAGCTTGACACTGAGGACGGGACCCCAGCCACCTGGTATCTAATCAGTGACTCATCGAGGAGTGAGAATAGAGGGAGTGTTCAAGCATTTGTTTTGTTTATACCCTCAAGCAGCATCCGAACAGTTGCAGCTTTGGTAACATTTTCAATGCTGAAGGGATCCTCTCTTTCTTCTCTTAAAGTCTGGTAAAATGTTGTTTGTGGGGGGTTTTTCCTGTTAAAAGTTGTAATAATGTTTTTTTACCTGGTGGATGGTGCTGAAACACATCAGAACGTGTCCTCTTAACTACCCCTAATTTTAGAGGTAGTAACTTTACTAATGTGTTTTAGAAGGGATGGGAAATGGGAGGAGGGGGGGAGGGGGAGAGAAGGGGGGGTTCAGGAGAGAGGGGGTGGGAGTCCTAGCTGGAGAATGGAGAGAAACTGGTCTGGCTGTTCAGGTATTGCTTCACTATTATTTAAACTGTCATAACATAGTATGGAGATGGATCTCCAAGTCTGTGAGCCTAGGCTGGGGGGCTCATAGACTCATTATAGCAGACATCACACTAGGTATTACAATTGTTTGTAATCTTAGGTAAGTTAAGATACGATTAGCAAGCTTAAATGTCAATGGGTTGGGGACACCTATTAAAGAGCAAAAGTTTTACAGGCTCTCCGGAGGGTGAAAGCAGATATAACATGCTTACAAGAGACCCATCTGAATTCAGTCGAGAGTAAAAAATTGCACCGTGAATGGGTAGGTCAAGTATACTTTTCTCCGGCACAAGGGAAGAAAGCTGGGGTTGCAATTTTATTTCACAAAAATGTAAGTTTTCAACTTGTTACCGAAATTGCAGACCCAGAAGGCAGATATACCATACTCGTAGGAACATTAGAGGGGAAAGAAGTTACGATATGTAATCTATATGGTCCTAACTCCATGTCTCCGAGTTTCTTCCAAAATATAAGAAACCTCTTGCTGACCCACAGACAAGGCTGGCTAATTATTGCAGGGGATTTTAACACAGTTTTGGATCCCCTACTAGACAGATCCACAACACCATATCAGGGAACGGTATGCCCATCCAATACTTGTCTAGCAAACCTCTGCAAGGACCTACAGGTTCTGGACCCCTGGCGGCTCCTACACCCAGAAGAAAGGGATTACACACACCTTTCTAAGGTCCATAAAACCTCCTCCCGTATTGATTACATTTTGGGGGCCCAGGAGATTTTTCCATTTGTTTCCGATGCCAGCATAGGGCTATGCGAGTGTCTCGGATCATTCCTTGATATGGATGGACCTCAATATAGGGGTTCGGGCACAGCAAACGCGCTGTTGGCGTTTCCCCGCATATATGAAAAATGACCCCAGATTTTCATCAATTCCTTCGCTCTAAATGGCTTCTTTTTAAGGAGAGTAATGCACAACACCTGGAAAATGCCCAGCTTTTTTGGGAAACCAGCAAAACAGTGCTACGGGGGGGAAATAATATCTTACCTGCGACAAAGAAATAAGAAACTAAATGAAAACATTTTACAATTAGAAGGAGAATTAGTACAAGCCAAAAAGCTGATGATCCAACGCCCTTCTGAAATCCATATGATGCAATATCATACCATTCTTAGTACATTACAAAATTATTTACATCAGAGAGCAGTTAAGAAACTCCAATTTGCTGAACATAGTTTCTTTCAGTACGGCAACAAATCCGGAAGGTTACTTGCAAATCTGGTCAGATCACGCCGTAGCAAGACATTTATACAGAAACTACGAACCCCTATGGGTACTTGGGCGACTCGGGAGGTGGAAATAGGGGAGACTCTCCGTGCTTTTTATGCTGCCTTATATACTGATGACAGGGGAGGGGGGAAACTAGAGGAAAATGAGTTCTTTAAAAATATTCAGTTACCTCATTTAACTCCCCAACAACTAGTAATCTTGAATCAACCCATCATGCCCTCAGAGGTCTCACAGGTCATTAAAAACTGCAAGGTAGGCAAATCCCCGGGCCCAGATGGATTCTCCTATGACTATTATAAAATACTTGAGAACCAAGTACAAGAGCCTTTATGTCAATTCTTCCAAGCTGGCCTAGCCCAAGGGTTTTTCCCCCCAGACTTTAATAAAGCATATATAACAATACTTCCTAAACCGGGGAAGGATTTGACCCAACCAGCATCTTACCGTCCAATATCCTTACTTAACTGTGATTTGAAACTGTTAGCTAACATTTTGGCCACTCGGTTGAGTGCTATCCTTCCTCATTTGATATCTAATCATCAAGTGGGTTTTGTCAAAGGCAGATCGGCAAGTCTACATATTAATAAACTTATCACAGCCATGGCTTATTGTAACAAACATAAGATACCATCATTAGTGGTCAGTTTCGACTCTGAAAAAGCCTTCGACCGGGTTTCATGGCCTTACCTTTTTTCAGTTTTAGAACGCTATGGCTTTTCGGGGGCAATTATTCAATATCTGTCTCTTCTCTATTCAGACCCTACGTCACCATTTGTTGGTTAACGGCATGATCACAGATGCCTTTCTCCTGGAAGAGGAGTGCGGCAGGGCTGCCCTCTTTCACCACTCCTCTACATATTATCCATCGACCCGTTATTGCGGGCTATTGCTGAGGATAATGACATCCAAGGCTTGGAAATGGGAATACACTCTTTTCGTGTAGCGGCATTTGCTGATGACGTCTTAATTTTTCTTACTACCCCCCCAACACTCATTGCCTAAAGTCTTAGAACATCAGCATAAATTTGGTAGTTTTTTCCGGGCTCAAAAATAAATAGGGAGAAGTCAGAGGCCATGGCAGTGCACGGTAACCTCCAGCAAAATTGGGGCACGCACTTCCCGCTTAGATGGTCAACTACTCACCTCAAATATTTGGGGGTGATCATCCCTACAGAAGTTGACAAACTTTACCATAGTAATATACTCCCAATGCTGAAGAAACTTAAATCTCACTTACAACAATGGGCATCACTGCCCTTATCTCTGACGGGAAGAATACATCTTTTCAAAATGATTGAGCTGCCCAGATGGTTGTACGTAATGCAGATGCTTCCTCTATGGTTGCATAAGAAGGACCTCCAAGAAATCCATAAATGCCTTCGTCACTTTATATGGGGGAGGAAGGAGGGCTAGGCTGGCATTTCATTGGTTAGGAGCACCCTCTCGAGAGGGAGGTTTGGCATGTCCAGATTTTAGGAAATATAATGTTTACATGTCTAATGGGACATTCTGAAAGACTGGTTCACAGGCACGACATACTGCTCACCACATACCCATCTACAGACTTGGTTCCAGGGCTATGAACTGGCTACTTTAGTTCAGATACCACCCTCCTCGGTACCTAGCGAACTTAGGAATTACATGATTTTGGAATCTGGAAGACTAGCGTGGAAATTCGTGTGCAAGCTCTTCGGGCTAAGGTCCACACTTACCCCCCTTATTAACCATTCAGGGAAACCCCCAATTTGCTCCCCGGATCAGATTCAGCAATATTTCGTCAATGGGCACAGAAGGGGTTAGTTACCATCAGTCAGATTCTCACGCACTCACCAGCGGCTCTATACACTTTTCAGGAATTACAGAATAGGTACCAATTATCCAGCAGAGACTTTTATGCTTATTTGCAACTTAGACATTATGTGATTCACTTGGAATTTGCATACTTTCCCTGAAAATCACGCTTACCATTTAACAAGCATTTTCTCAAATACACGCTTAGGTAAGATATCTTGTTCGCACTATGCTAAAATGTTTAGGGACAATATACCAAATAAACTTTATTCAGAGGTTGTAGCACGATGGGCACACTATCCAGCAATTCGACCTCTCAGAACATGATGTTAAACAATACATACGACACATTCACAAGGTGTCTGTTAATGCAAACCATAGAGAATTACTATTTAAATGTCATTGGCAACTTTACTACGATCCTGCCGACTGCTTTTAAGATGGAAAATATGTCAATCAGCACTTGTCTTAAATGTAAAATATGCTGAGGGAGATTACCTCCACTGTTTTTGGTATTGTCCAGTGATATGTTCCTTCTGGTCAAAAATTATATGCTTTATGTTCTACTTGTATCCTCACTCATTTCGGCAGACCCCAAGGTATGGTTGTTGGGGCAGTTTGTGGTGGACCAATCAAGATCTGGAAATTCACAAAAACTATTTCTGTGCAAGGCTGCCCTGTTAGCTAAACAGACTATACTATCCCAATGGCTATCGGACAAAAGCCCCGGAATTTTCAACACTGGACAAACAAGATGTTGAAAATGGCTATTTTCGAAGCAAGACAATTAACCCAGCTCATGGACTTCGTTGGAAAATCACAAGGGAGATATGGACCCCATATATACAAAGCCATACCACGGAGATTCAACAAATGTTTAGGACTTTCTTGGCCTAACTGCTAAGCTACAAAGAAGTGAGGGTACTAACCACAGTCTAATGTAAATGATAGAGCGTACTCCTATCTCTATATCTATCTTTTTACTTGTTTCTCTTCTCGTTTACCACTATGGTTACCATTTGCCTCACTGCTGTACTGTTGTACTTTGAGGGGGTACACGTGCAGAGGCAATATCCCACCGTAACAGATCATAGTATAAATAACTGGAATTTAAAGACAGTCGCAATACAGTCTACATAGAGTCTAAATACAGTTTAAATATAGTCATAAACATAGCCTACAAAACAGACTAGCAACATACCAGCAGGACGGGGGTGGGAGGGGAGGGCTAAATGAAGGGGGAAGAGGGGAAGAGGTAGAAAAAGAAGCTGGCTCAGAGAAGGTTCAGCTTTCACATTGGGCTGGGCAACACTTAATGACTCTTTTCTGTAATTCAATGCCTCTCTAAAATAGTTTGTTATGCTACTGTTACTGTTTATACAATACGCACATTAAACTATGTATGCATTTCAACTTAATAAAAAAAGACATAGAAAAAAAAAAAAAAAAAGAAGTAATTCTTCCGCCCAAGGAAGTACTATCCTCCACCAACAAGGTCCCGAGTTACGAGGCCTTATCAAAAATCTCAGCCTCGCCAGCCCCGGAAGCAAAAGCCACAAGCAGCTCCCAGCCGGGGCCTGCTTCAGGTTTTTGACTTTCCCTTGGAGAGGCAGCAGCCTGATTCCTCTGCCAGGCCTACCAGTGGGAGGTCGATTGTGCCACTTTCACGGCAGGTGGCAATCAATCACTACCGACCAATGGATGCTAACAATCATTGCTCAGGGTTACCACCTGAACTTTCTTGCTCTTCCACCGGAATCACCACCTCTACAAGTGTGGAGAGTAACCGACCACTCTGTCCTTCTGGAGCAGGTGGTTTTCCTTCTTCTCCAGTTAAGAGCAATAGAACCCGTTCCTCTTTCGCAAAAAGGCCTAGGGTTCTATTTCCGGTACTTTTTGATCTCCAAAAAATCCGGGGGGCTTCGTCCAATTCTGGACCTACGTGCCCTCAAGAAGTACCTTCACCGGGAAAAGTTCAAGATGGTAACCTTGGGCTCGCTTCTACCTCTTCTGCAAAGAGGAGACTGGCTCTGCTCGCTGGACCTCCAGGACGCATACACCCACATTTCAATAGCTCCAGCTCATCGCAAGTACCTCAGGTTTTTAGTAGGCCCAAAGCACTATCAATACCAGGTGCTTCCATTCGGCCTAGCATCGGCACCACGAGTCTTTACCAAATGTCTCGTAGTTGTCGCAGCCTTTCTCAGGAAAGAAGGTGTTCACGTCTACCCCTATCTAGACGACTGGTTAATCAGGGCCCCAACCCAGCAAGCCACTCGATCGTCCCTGGATTTGACCCTACACACTTTAATTTCTCTAGGATTTCTCGTCAATTACGAGAAATCCTATTTAGTCCCATCTCAAACCTTGTCGTTCATTGGGGCAGACTTGGACACCTTACAGGCAAAAGCCTTTCTACCTCAACAACGAGTGCAAACCCTCGTGTCCCTCGCTCACCAGTTGCAATCTCAGTATACAGCAACAGCTCGGCAATTCCTTGTCCTTCTCGGACACATGGCGTCCTCAGTCCATCTCACACCAATGCCCCGCCTGGCCATGAGAGTCATGCATTGGACTCTGAGGTCACAATGGATTCAAGCAACTCAGCCTCTGTCAACCATTGTCCACATCACAGACGCACTCCGTCTGTCTCTCGCCTGGTGGAAAGATCAGAACAATCTCCTCCAGGGACTGCCTTTTCACCTACCAGATCCTCAACTCATTCTCACCACCGACGCTTCCAACCTCGGGTGGGGAGCTCATGTGAACAATCTACAATCACAAGGATTTTGGTCTCCAGAGGAAGCCAAACACCAGATAAATTTCCTGGAGCTTCGAGCAATGCAATATGCTCTCAGAGCTTTTCAGGATTGCCTATCGAATCACGTCATTCTGATTCAGACGGACAACCAGGTGACCATGTAGTACATCAACAAGCAGGGAGGCACAGGCTCCTTCCTTCTGTGTCAGGAAGCTGCGCAGATTTGGGCGGAAGCGCTCTCCCACTCGATGTACCTCAGAGCCACCTATTTGCCAGGAGTGCATAATGTCTTGGCAGACAAACTGAGTCATGTCTTCCAACCGCACAAGTGGTCTCTCAATCCCTCGGTAGCGACCTCTCTCTTCCAGCAATGGGGTCATCCCCAAATAGACCTCTTTGCGTCCCCTCAGAACCACAAAGTGGACAATTACTGCTCCATCATTCGGAGCGAGCGCTCTCAGCCTGGAGATGCATTCTCCCTCTCATGGGCAACCGGTCTGCTTTATGCATTCCTTCCACTTCCTCTTCTCTCGAAGACTCTCGTGAAACTCCGTCAGGACAAGGGAACCATGATCCTGATAGTACCTCACTGGCCACGCCAAGTGTGATTTCCCATACTCCAGGATCTCTCCATCTGCAGGCACATTCCCTTGGGAACGCACCCGCTTCTGATCACTCAGAACGACGGATGTCTACGCCATCCCAATCTTCAGGCCTTGTCCCTGACAGCATGGATGTTGAAAGGTTAATCCTTCAACCACTTAACTTTTCAGATTCCGTTTCTCATGTCCTGATTGCTTCACGGAAGCCTTCCACAAGAAAGTCTTATTCCTATAAATGGAAAAGGTATACATCATGGTGTTCTTCGCAATCCCTTGACCCCTTTTCCTGTCCAATCCCAAGGTTTTTGGACTATCTCTGGCACTTATTGGAATCAGGTCTAAAAACCTCTTCCATCAGAATGCATGTCAGTGCGGTAGCCGCCTTCCATAAAGGTGTCGGGGATGTCCCTATATCGGTACAACCTCTCGTAACACGTTTTCTTAAAGGCTTGCTCCATATCAAGCCACCTTTACGTCCTCCGGCCCCTTCTTGGGACCTTAATCTGGTTCTCAGGCGGCTCAGAAACCACCATTCGAGCCTCTTCACTCCTGTGACCTAAAATATCTCACATGGAAAGTGATTTTCCTTTTGGCTATCACTTCAGCTCGCAGGGTTAGTGAGTTACAGGCCCTAGTTACCTATCCGCCTTACACTAAACTCCTGCAGGACCGGGCAGTACTCCGCACTCACCCTAAGTTTTTGCCTAAGGTAGTTTCGGAGTTTCACATTAATCAATCCATCATACTACCTGTCTTCTTTCCCAAGCCCCACTCCAACCCAGGGGAACAGGCTCTGCATACCCTTGACTGTAAACGGGCTCTAGCACTCTACCTAGACCGTACAGTTCCCACAGGAAGAGCACTCAGTTATTCATCTCTTTCCATCCTAACAAATTAGGGCAACCTGTGGGTAAGAAGACTCTCTCCTGGTTAGTGGACTGCATATCTTTTTGCTATCAGCAAGCAGGCATTCCTATCCAAGACCGTGTTAAAGCACACTCTGTAAGGGCCATGGCTACTTCAGTAGCACACCTACGATCAGTGCCGCTTCCTGATATTTGCAAGGCTGCCACCTGGAGTTCTCTCCACACTTTCGCAGCCCACTATTGCTTGGACAAAGCCGGAAGACAGGATTCCATCTTCAGCCAATTTGTCCTGCGTAACCTATTTCCAACGTGACGTACCAGTACCCTTCCGCCTGCCAGGTAGGGTTCAGGATGCCCTCTACCAAATTCCACCCCAGTTGTTGTGCCTGTTGCATGCCGTTGGGTACATTTGGTGCATATTCGGACATCCTCAGCTCGGTACTCACCCCCTGGTCTACTAGAAAAAGACCCCTCCCCCCTTATCGAATTCCTCACCATCTCCCTCTCTCCCGACATACCCACGATACTCCTAGGCGACTTTAACCTCCACGTCGACTCCATCCCACAATCCCCACCATGCGAAGCAGTCATCTCTTCCTTAGAAGCAATGGGCCTTACCCAACTTATCCATTCCCCAACCCACAAAGCCGGTCACACACTTGACCTTATCTTCACGAACACTCTCATCAAAGTCATACATGCCCCCACATGCCTCCCTGTCCCTTGGTCCGACCACTCCATCATCAACACAACCCTCTCCCTACAAACCCCATCTCCATCCCCTCCCTCTCAGTCAAAATCCTTTCAATTTCGTAAAACCTGCCCGTTAGACACCCTTGCTACGGCTTGCTCCACCATCCCTAATCACATTGACCTCGAGACAGCAGATAGTGCTATCTCCTCCTGGACAGAAACTACCCAAAAAATCGCTAACAAATTATGCCCAGTCATTCAAAAAACTATCACACAAACCGAGTCATCCAAAAAACCCTGGTATACCCAGACACTCAAAACCCAAAAAACCCAGCTCAGAGCAGCAGAAAGACATTGGCGCAAACACCCCACTCCTGCCTCAAAAACCAAATATTACCAACTGATGCATGCATACAGAAACGCCATTCAAACAACCAAAAAAGAATACTATGCAAAAAAAATTCACCCCCTCCAATTCAACTCAAAGGCACTATTTACACTAGTTTCTAATCTCACCAAACCCAATGTGTCTACCCCCCAAGTCCCCTCCTCTCAGACACGATGTAATGAAATTGCCCTCTTCTTTAAGAACAAAATTTCCAACATCACCGCCAAATTTAACCCTAACACCAAAAACTCCCCCACTACTAACATCATAAACCCTCCTACCCCACACTCTTCCACCCCTCTCTCATCCTTCGAACCTTCCTCCACTCTAGAAATAGAAAACATTTTAAAAAAGATGAGACCCTCCTCCCACCCCTCAGAAACAATCCCTACCAAATTACTTCTCGCTATTCCCAAAACAATAGCCTCCTCACTCTCCAAAATCGTGAACTGTTCCCTAGAACACGGCCTGGTCCCTAGCTCCCTGAAACAAGCCGTGGTCAAACCCATCCTAAAAAAACCTTCCCTTGATCCCTCCAAACTATCCAACCTCCGTCCCATTTCCAATCTCCCCTTCCTCTCCAAAATTATTGAGAAACTAGTTAACTCCCGTCTCTCTGACCACCTAGAACAATCCAATTTACTCCCACCAACACAACATGGCTTCCGAAAACACCTCAGTACGGAATCCCTCCTCCTCTCACTCACTGACACAATCATCAAAGGTATGGATGCGGGTAACTCCTATCTCATCGCCATGCTCGACATCTCCGCCGCTTTTGATACTGTAAATCATAACATCCTTATCAACACCCTCGTCAACATAGGAATCACAGGTACTGCTCTGTCTTGGATTAAATCCTTCCTCCACAACCGTACCTACACAGTACTCACTGACAATTTTACATCCCCTCCTGTTAATCTTGATTGTGGCGTCCCCCAAGGTTCCTCCCTCTCCTCCACCCTATTTAACATCTATATGATCCCCCTCACAAACTTCCTCTCCAACCTTGGTATCACACACTTCATCTACGCCGATGATGTGCAAATCCTTATACCTTTCACAAATTCTGCACTCACTGCTATCCAAAAATGGAACACCATCCTCGCTTCTATAAACCAACTCCTATCTGACATGCACCTTGCCCTTAATCCACAAAAAACTGAACTCCTCCTCATCTCCCCCAAACATGCATCCATACCCATACCCTTCCCCTCCACCTTCCACCCCCCTAACTTTCTCTCTGACACAAGAAACCTGGGGGTCATAATTGATAACCAACTTACCTTCAAACCATACATCAAATCTATCCTTAGCAGCTGCTACTTCAAACTTCAAACCCTAAAAAAACTTAAACCCCTCCTCTACTTCTCTGATTTCCGCACAGTACTTCAATCTATAATTTTCTCAAAGATTGATTACTGTAACGGACTCCTACTTGGTCTCCCTGCTTCCCATATCAAACCTCTCCAACTCCTCCAAAATGCCACTGCACGCATCCTCACTAATGCCAAAAAGAAAGACCACATTACTCCCACCCTCATTAATCTCCATTGGCTACCCATTCATTCACGCATTACCTACAAGACCCTTACCCTCATCCACAAAAGTATTACCAATGAACATTACAACTGGCTAAACCCCCCCTTCCTCCCACGTACTTCTACCAGACCCACCCGATCTTCGCTCCGTGGAACCCTTATTCACCCCTCTATAAAATCTACAAGACTCATGTCCACCACCAAACGGGCCCTCTCCCTAGCAGGCCCTTCCCTCTGGAACTCCATGCCCCTTGACCTTCGCACCGAAACCTCCACACCCACCTTCAAAAAGAAACTCAAACCTGGCTCTTCCTCCAAGCATACCCCCAGTCACAATCTTCATCATCCCTTACAAACATCCTCACCCAAGCGCCTACCCCTACCAACACCCCTTCTTCAGGACATACTCCCTGCACCCACCCCCCCAATGAACTTCAAACCTAAAATATTACTTAGTACCCGCCTCTCCCCTCCAATCACTGTTCCTCTGCGCTTATACTAACCTGTAAATAATCTGTGTTTATCACATTTTCCTCAAACCCCTGTACATATCTTTTCCTTATGTATCCTTTTCTCCCTCCCCCCTCCCCCTCCCTTTGTCTTGTCTACCTATATACCTCTCCTCCCCACCTTTTTATCTTGTTTATTGCTATGTTACTGAGTTTATTGTTACAAACTGTTCTTTGTAAAGGCTTTGCCTATATATCCTTGGTTGTAAGTTATCTGTAAACCGGCACGATGTGCAAACGGTTGCCGGTATATAAAATAAAATAAATAAATAAATATGTGAGGACTACCATCCTGCTTGTCCTGTGAGAAAGCAAATGTTGCTTACCTGTAACAGGTGTTCTCACAGGATAGCAGGATGTTAGTCCTCACGAAACCCGCCCGCCGCCCTGCGGTGTTGGGTTCATAACGTTTTGTTGTTTTATTTTTTCGGCACTGCCTGTAGCTATCAAATAAGACTGAAGGGGGGCCCCTGCTGGCTGCAGGGTTAGTGCCATGCTGGGCATGCCCAGTAGGGGCCAGTCAAAGTTCTGGAAACTTTGACAGAGGTTTTCCGTGATTGGGCTCCATCCTGATGATGTCACCCATATGTGAGGACTAACATCCTGCTGTCCTGTGAGAACACCTGTTACAGGTAAGCAACATTTGCTATCTCTGGTGAGTGTGAAAGCGCTATAGGCCCTTTTGGCACAGTCACCACTATGGGCACCAGTGGACTTGGTTGGTTTTCGTATGAACAACCACAGAGCACCAAGGGCACCATCAGTCGCAATGGACTTCGCTGCTGTTGTTCCATGAGAGAAACAGTGGTGATCCATTCCCAGCACAGTTTCAAGGGCTGTGTTCAGCCTCTTGGAGTGTTATCAGGTACTGGAGGGGGAGGTGCCATAGAATGCCACCCACCTCCATGCCATTCCCAGAGCTCTAATGGTACTGGGGATGCCAGTGTCACACTGTTTTTATGCACTCCACTGGGAGTTACGGTGACAGTGGAGCACAGAATGTGCAGTCTGGTACGGCAAGGCATCTACTCCAAGCGCCTCAGACGGCAGGCAGCACCCTCCCTATCTGTGCAGTTCTCAGCCTTGTCAGGGCTCTGCCATCGTTGCATCAAGGTCTCATCCTCCTCATCAGTTCTGCACTACAAAGTACTGAGGAGCACTGGCAAGGAAGGCGTCGTCATACACTGTGATTTGCCTTTGACAGCACACAGCCACCAATTCTAGCACTCTGTCCTTGCTGTGCCATAGGATTCTATCCACAAGCACGGCGAATGGGGTCATCCATAGGATGGGATGCCAGTGAATGAGTACTGGTCAGCATGCTTTTTCAGCAGAAGGCTCTATTCTCCAGTTCTCTACTGTATGGGGGTGTGTGTGTGTTTCCCTTGTGGCAGGCATAACAGGTTGTGCGCTGCAGCCCCAGGACTGACCTGGGACACTGTTCCTGGTCGAAACCTAAGGGGAGTGGACACCAGGAGGCTAGTGTCAGAAGTCGTCGTCTTCCTTGGAAGAGGAATGTTCTTTCTACCCCTTCCGTGTCACAAATCCCCTTTGTGGGGAAGCCGCTGGGGTTCTGTCCTAGCAGGTTGATTGCTGAACTGGAGCCTCGATTCTTTGAATCAGTGCATCTCCTTGAGTCTAGGGCAAGGCAGCAGCGGTCATCTGACCGTTTTTGCTGGGGCCCCTTTGTTGATTACTGTGTTGGCCTTCCCCATCTTAGGGTGGCTGCCAGTGGCAGATTGGTCACTTCTGAACTTCAGCAATCAGTGATGGTGACCCAAATCTCAACTAGAGTTGACTGGTTTTCGGGATGGGGAGGCTCCAATTTCCATTGCTTTCCTGTCCCTTCAAGAAGGGGAGATTTGACTGAGTTCCAGGACAACTCTTAAAGGTTCCCTTCTGGATGCCCTGCTGTCCACCCCTGCAGGGGTGTCCCTAATTCTCCATTTCCTGGAGAAGGCATGTCACTGCTTCTGACTGGTGGTTGCTCTCGAATCCTCTAGGGATCTGAGAGCCGGTCGAGCTGTAGCTCTCTCCTTAGGTCACCCTAAGATACAGCAAGTCTTTTCACGAGGGAGCCTTTCCAGAGTAGTTCCCCGGTGCAGATTAGGGGTTTCTCCCGCCAGGTCTCACCTTTGATACCTGCTGAGCTCAATAGGCATTTTTTGATAAAGAACACTATTGCCAGTCATTCTTGCCTGTGGAACCCTACTTCAGTGAGTAGGGTTCTAATCCATCTGTTTGGCGAGCATGCCTTTCAACCTATCATCATATCCATGGCTGAGGGAGTTGGGAGACGAGAGACCCCACAACAGAGTTGCTGCTTTTTGGTTGCAGTGGTTTACAAGCTATACTTCCCTATTTTAGGGATAACCCTGTTGGTGGACAGGCAATGACTGTTCCATTTACTGGACCGTGTGCTTCCTTGGGGGAAGTATATACTAACATGGCTAAGGTATTAATACCTAAGTCAGGTTCAGGGCAATCTTTTCTGAAATTGCCTTTGCCCTGCTCTGGTACCCTTGGGGTTCCAGATTGGTGAAGAAACCCTGATTGACAGGGGTTTGCACTTGTGGCACCCCAGCTTCCTGTCTCTTAGTCAAGTGTTTCTGGATTTCTTCCCTCTGGAATTCGCTCTTTCAGCTGTTCCAAGCAGGCTGAGGACTCTATCTCGGTGGGTAACTCCCTACAGAATCTGCAGCGAGTTATTATTCACTTGGGGTTGAGATAAACAATCTAGTAACTTATGCTTACCCCAGCAGTCCAGCAGTCTGCCTCCTTGCGTTCTTTGCGCCATCTGATTTCCAGTTGGAATTTACAGGGGGAGGGGGAGAAAAGCTAAGGCATTTGTGGTATATCCTAGTGTATATCTGCAGGGAAAGAGACACCACTTTTTCCCTATATTTTCGCCAAACTCTGGCCAATGCTGCCTTTTGCTTTTCTCACTTCACTAGGTTTCCCAAAGTACCTTCCTACTTACCTGAACTAACCTGTACACAGGATGGATAGCCCTGCACTTGGCAGGGTACAGTGTGGGTGAGCTTTAGGCCTAATGTATCTCCCTGCTCAGGAGTTTGGGCTAGCGATCCCATTCAGGGATTGCCTTTCATCCCCTGAAACTCTTGTTGCTGTCCTGCTGGTAAGCTGTGTCTGGTGTTTGGCACATAGTCTGTCACAGACCCTGCCATTGTTGCTGATTATTCTTCCAAGGTTTGCTTGGATTTTTCTGCCCATTATGCCTGTTGGCCAAACATGAGCACACTTCTGCAGAGACATTCTGTCCTTCGGATGTCAGTGGACTGCAGTTTCTTTCTGGGCGTTCTCAAGCCTCATTTGGTTTTTCAATTGTCTTGTAATACCGAAGAAAACTGTGCAGTCTTTATCCAAGGATCCATCCCTTGGTTACATCTCTGGATTTTTCCTGTATCCAGAGGATTCTAGAGATACTGTCGTCATGGTTTACTGATCCGAAACCCTGCTTGTAATGTTTTCTGTGATGCAGAGTATGTTTTTTGTTTGGCACTAACATCACGCCCCTCCTACACATCGGGGTTTTGTCTCTGTCATTTCTATGGTTTTCTTTTTGTAGAACCCAACTCTTTTTCCCGCCTAGACCCTTTGTGGGTCAGCTGCCTCACAGGCAAAAGGGAGAGAAGCAGTTCTTTCAGCAAGGTGTGGTTCCCCACTTTGTCCTGCTCGGACAGGCTATAGCTTGGTATTCACCCATGTGTGAGGACTACCATCATGTTTGTCCTCAGAAAAAGCAAAGTTGCTTAGCTGTAACAGGTGTTCTCAGAGAACAGCAAGATGTTAGTCCTCATGAAACCCATCTGCCTCCCCTGGGAATTGGTTTCTCCATGTATTAGCTATATTAGGGACTGAGGGACTCTGCCTACGGGGCAGGGTGAAGACTATAGCTGCACATGCTCAATAGGGCATGTTTGAAAGTTCTAGAAAATTTCAGATCGAAGTTGCATGCCAGGCTCTGTCCAATGATGTCACCCATGTGTGAGGACTAACATCCTGCTGTCTTCAGAGAACCTGTTAAAGGTAAGCAACTCTGCTTTGCTAGACCTTATCTGTTTTTATTTTGTTTTATGTTTTAATTTTACATGATTGTGTTTGGTAGGAATAACTTGCTACAGATTTTATACAAAAGTAATTTAATTCAAAATAGTCAATAAGGTGGGTACTTAGATATAGGTAAATTAATTGTATCTGAGGGTCATTGCCAGACAAATATAAAAAATCTATAAACTAAAAGTACTTTGTTAGCCTTACATCCCTGCTCCCTTAGAAATTTTAACTCAATAAAAAATCAACAAAATTATAATGCAAGAAGTAGTCCAGCAGCAAGAGGAAGGCTTTCCATTCCAGTCTTTTGCACAGAGTGCCATATGTATGATTATCTCCCAGCTGGTAAGAGGTGGTATGTGTGCACTAAGTGCAAAGAGTGCCAAGCCCTCAGAGCATCATCTTGATGAGGCAGGAAGCAATCCTGTAGCTAGGACCTGAGCTCAAGGTGATATAGAATCCTCTCTCATAAAGGATAGGTCTCCAGGGGCACATGCCCAGGAGGTAAGGGTTAAGATGGTTGTTACAGCTGGTGATTCAATTATTAGGAAGGTTGATAGCTGGGTGGCTGATGGATGTGAGGATTGCTTGGTAACTTGCCTGCCTGTGCGAAGGTGGCAGACCACATGCATTCCATAGATAGGATTTTAGATATTGTTGGGGAGCAGCTGACTGTCTTGGTAATTGTGGGTACCAATGACATAGAAAAGTCCAGGAGGGAGGTTCCGGAAGCCAAGTTTAGGTAGAAAGCTTAAATCCAGAACCTCCAGGGTAGAATTCTCAGAAACGCTCCCTGTTCAACATGTAGGACCCCAGAGATGGATGAGATGCTGTTGCAGGGAAGAGGGTTTTAGGTTTATTAGGAACTGGGCTTCATTTTGGAGAAGGGGAGGCCTTTTCCAAAAGGATGGGATCCACCTTAACCAGAGTGGAACCAGGCTGCGGACACTAACCTTTATAAAGGAGATAGCACAGCTTTTAATCTAGAAGATGGGGGGAAAGTAGACAGTCACTCAGAAATGCATGGTTCAGAATGATGTATCTTTGGAAGATACTAAGAGAACAGGGAAAATAAGGCATCCCAGTAGAGAAATTGCAATAAATGCCAAAGTGGACCAGGTATCTTTAAAATGCAGAAAGATTCCAAATTACCCGTCAACTGATGAGCAGGTTGTTAATACAAACAAAAACCCCCAAAATGTCTATACAAATGCTAGAAGTCTAAAAAAAAAAAAAAATAAGATGGGAGAGTTAGAGTGTATAGCACTGGATGAAGAGGTAGATATACCTAATTGGCATCTCAGAGACCTAGTGGAAGGAGGATAACTGATGTGACACTATGATACCAGGGTACAAATTATATCGAAATGATAGAATGGATCAAATTGGTAGAGGGATGGCACTATATGTTAAAGAGAACATTGAGTCAAATAGGATAAAAGTTCTATATGAAACAAAATAAAATGGTGAATCTTTATGGATAGAAATTCCAGATGAAAAAGGGAATAAAATAGTAGTGGGTGGCAATAGTGATCACATTTCAAATTTGACTTCTTAACTGGAGGGAGCGCAAAAAAGAAATCTACTGTGACAGCATTTAACTTTCAAAATGGTGACTATGCTAAAATGAGGAAAATGGTTAGGGAACAACTGAAAGGAGCAACTGCAACGGTTAAGACCAGAGGTATTCCATGCATTAGAAAAGATGGAAGGAAGGCTAAATGACTAGCAGCATGGTTAAAAGGTGAGGTGAGAGAGGCTATATCTAAAAGAACATCTTTCAAGAAATGGAAAAGGGATCCAAATGAAGTAAACAGGAAGCAGCATAAGCACTGGCAAGTCAAGGATAAGGAAGACAATGAGAATTTGAAAAAAAGCTTGCTGTGGAAGCAAAAACTCATAATAAAAACTTTTTCGAGGTAAAAAGCCTGCGAGGGAGACAGTTGGGCACTTAGCACAAGAGCTGTGAATTTGCTTACTGTCCTTTTTCCAGTCATTAATTCAAATTTGATCATATTATGATCACTATTGCTAAGCGGCCCCACCACTTAACCTCTCTCACGAAATCCTGTGCTCCACTGAGAATTAGATCTAAAATTGTTCCCTCTCTCCTCAGTTCCTGAACCAATTGCTCCATAAAACTGTCATTTATTCCATCCAGGAACTTTATCTCTCTAGCATGTCCCGATGATACATTTACCCACTCAATTGACATAATTGAAATCTCCCATTATTACTGCACTACCAATTTGGTTAGCTTCCCTAATTTCTCTTAGCATTTCACTGTCCATCTCACCATCTTGACCAGGTGGACGGTAGTATACTCCTATCACTATAGTCTTCCCCAACACACAAGGGATTTTTACCCATAAAGATTTGATTGTGCATTTAGTCTCATACAGAATGTTTATCCTGTTGGACTCTATGCCATCCTGGACATAAAGTGCCATATCACCTCCCGGGTGCTCCTCTCTGTCATTGCAATGTAATTTGTACCCCGGTATAGCACTGTCCCATTGGTTATCCTCCTTAAGTCTGTCATCATTCACTGCTATACATTCTAATTCTCACATCTTACTTAGACTTCTGGCATTAGCATACAAACATTTCAAAGTTTGTTTTTTGTTTGTATTTTCATTCTGCTTTTTAATTGATAGGGATAAGTTAGAATTTTTTAGCTCAGGTGAGTTTTTAGTTACAGGCAGTTGGACTACTTTTCTTATTATTGGAACCTCACTGTTGGGATGCCCTAATCCTAATGTGTCATTAGTATTCTTTGAATATACCTCCCTCCAAACCATGAACTGCTGAGCGACTGTTGACTTTCTCCTTTGTTCTAGTTTAAAAGCTGCTCTATCTCCTTTTTAAAGGTTAGCACCAGCAGTCTGGTTCTACTCTGGTTAAGGAGGAGCCCATTTCTTCAGAAGAAACTCCCCCTTCTCCAAAAGGTTCCCCAGTTCCTTACAAAACTGAATCCCTCTTCCTGGCACCATTGTTTCATCCATGCATTTAGACTCCAGCTACACTAACTGCACTAACCACATCCTCTGGCAACAAATTCCAGAACTTTATTGTGCGTTGAGTGAAAAAGAATTTTCTCCGATTAGTCTTAAATGTGCTACTTGCTAACTTCATGGAATGCCCCCTAGTCCTTCTATTATTTGAAAGTGAAAATAACCGAGTCACATCTACTCGTTCAAGACCTCTCATGATCTTAAAGACCTCTATCATATCCCCCCTCAGCCGTCTCTTCTCCAAGCTGAACAGCCCTAATCTCTTCAGCCTTTCCTCATAGGGAAGCTGTTCCATCCCGTTTATCATTTTGGTTGCCCTTCTCTGTACCTTCTCCATCGCAACTATATCTTTTTTGAGATGCGGTGACCAGAATTGTACACAGTATTCAAGGTGTGGTTGCTGTAGTTACACGATGTTAGGTTCCATATTAGGAGCTACCACCCAGGAAAAAGATCTAGGCATCATAGTGGATAATACTTTAAAATTGTCAGCTCAGTGTGCTGCAGCAGTCAAAAAAGCAAATAGAATGTTAGGAATTATTAGGAAGGGAATGGTTAATAGAACGGAAAATGTCATAATGCCTCTATATCGCTCCATGGGCTAAACGGTTAT
This sequence comes from Rhinatrema bivittatum, assembly GCF_901001135.1. Classification (NCBI taxonomy): domain Eukaryota; kingdom Metazoa; phylum Chordata; class Amphibia; order Gymnophiona; family Rhinatrematidae; genus Rhinatrema; species Rhinatrema bivittatum. The sequence continues at coordinate 102,944,586 of NC_042618.1, forward strand.
GATCCTCCAAGAGCCCTGGGATTTTTGTGCCTAATAATGCCTGTGCAGGTATGAGTGAGGATAACCCAGGGAGTAGATCACTCATCCAATGAAATACGTCCTGACAGACCGTCTGCAGCTTAGTACAGTCCCACCACATATGGTAATAAGTGCCCACCTCCATACAGGACCGCCAGCATGTGTCTGGGTAGTGAGGTGTGAACTTATGCAATTGGGAAGGACACACATACCAACTATAAAGCACTTTATATGAGTTCTCAATAAGAGAAGCCGCAATATATCCTCTGCCCATATTTTGGAAAATAATCTTCCAATCCCAGGGAGCCCAGTCTACCTGGAGATCTCTCTCCCATGTCTTTTGAAATGTATATGTAGGCACGTCCTATAAAGACAGTAATTGGTATATCATAGATAAAACTTTAGTACAACCATTGGCCTTCTCACAAAACTTTTCAAATTCGGACTTCCCTAAGTTGAGATGCAAGGCAACCATGTGGGCATGAGCAAAATGAGTTAACTGTAAATAGGGGTACAAGGCAGAGTCTGGCAACGAGTAAGCCCGTTGAAGATCTGCAAACGGGCGCATTGTAGTTTGGCCCCAAACATGCCCCCCGTGCCGAATTCCCCACCGCCTCCAAACTATGAAAGCCGGACTCTCAAAGCCAGGGCGGAACGCTTTATTTGTATATAAGCTGGTGCTAGCATGATATCCCCTCCTGCCCACCAAAGATGTTGTTGCCACAATTGTAATAACATGAGGATGGAGGGGGGAAGCACCAGACTCTGCTCCACTATCCAAGTTTTCCTGGATTGCCAGATGAGACTGCTAAATGGCACATTTCCCAGGAGTTCTTGAGTGATAATCACCCATTGTTTAGATTGTCTGGACCAGGTGCAAGTCCACCAACTTTTTAAACTGGGCGGCCCTAAAGTATCGAGCAAGATCCAGGACAGTAAGACCCCCTCTTAGTTTGGGTTGAATAAGTACCCTTTTGGCCACCCTAGGCCTCCATCCTGCCCAGATGAAAATCATACACCGCTTTGGCCACTGCTTTAAGAGCGGGGCTGGAACCAGGATTGGAAGCGTTTGGAACAGGTATAAAAGTTTTGGCAAAATTGTCATTTTAAAAACAGCCATTCTACCCAGCCATGAGATATGGTAGCAGCTCCATTCTTCCATGTCCTTGGCTATTTTGTTCCATAAAGGTATGTAATTTATGGTGAGTAAATCCTGAGTGGCACTTAGCTGAATCCCTAAGAATTTAATCTGCGTTTTTGCCCACTTGAATTGAAACAACCCTTGTAATCGACTGACCACCCTGGGTGGGATATTTATGTTAAGAATCTCGGATTTGTCCCAGTTAACCTGGAATCCTGAAATTCTACTAAAGGCTTCCATTTCATCAGTCATACAATCAAGTGAGTTCTCCGGATCAGTAAGGGTGAGTAAGATATCATCGGCATACAGGGAGATTTTAGTGGAAATTCTACCTACTACCAGGCCAGTAATATCGGCATTTCGGCAGACATTAATAGCAAAGGGTTCAAGAAGCAGTGCAAAGAGCAGTGGGGAGAGCGGGCAACCTTGCTTAGTCCCCCTGCCCACCTCAAAAGTGGGGGAGTAACCACCGTTAATCTTCAAGCAGGCCCTAGGAGAACTGTATAACTGAAGTAACCATTGGAGATATGGGGCTCCAAAACCCATATATTCCATAGTCTGAAAGAGATAAGGCCAATGCACCATATCAAATGCCTTTTCAGCATCAATTGACAGAGCCAAAGAAGGGATTTTACGTTTTTGCGCGAACCAAATGTTATCCAAGATCTTGGGGACATTGTCAGCGGTAGTTCTCCCAGGAATAAACCCCGCCTGATCGGTATGTACCAATTGAGCTATAAAACAATTCAAACGGTTGGCAAGAATTTTCGCCAGTAATTTAACGTCAATGTTGAAAATAGAAATGGGTCTATATGATCTGCACACTGTGGGGTCTCCTCCAGGCTTTACCAATAGCTTAATCCCTGCCGTATTAGCCTGTGCTGATAATATAGTCCCCATTCTCAGTGAGTTAAAAAATTTTAAAACGATGGGCGTGAGTGCTGTGGAGAATTGTTTATAAAACCTCGGTGTGTACCCATCGAGTCCTGGGGATTTGCCAGATTTGAGGGATTTAATAGCTTCTTGTAGTTCCACTGCCATAATGTCCTTATCTAGAAATTGCCGCTGAGCAGCTGTCAAGGTTGGGAGAGGTATATTGGACAGATATGCAGTAATGGCTCCCTCCTGTATAGCCGAATCACCACTATAGAGTTGAGTGTAGAACTGATGGAATCTCCACCTAATTGAAGTGTTATCAGTAAGAATCCTCCCCTCATTATCTTTAATTTTTGGGATAGTGGCCTGGGCCTGTCTGCATTTGAGAGCTTGGGCTAAGTAGTGCCCAGCTTTATTCCCCCCCCCCCCCTCAAAAAACTTCTGCTGAGCCAATTCCAAATGATGCGCTATCCATGCTGAATCCAGCGCTATAATTTTATCTCTAATCTCCTGGAGGGATCCCCGAAGTGGGGAACTAACTGTATCCCTCATATGAGCCTGTTCTAACTTGTGTAAGGTATTTGGCGTTCCCTCTCCCTTTGCCATTTAACAAAAGTCGCCTGGGCAATAAAAGAACCGCATAAGACACTTTTCATACATTCCCAAAGCGTCCCTGGATTAACTTCTCCGACCAGAATTTAAGCCCTTAACATTAAGGGATATGAATTTAACCGTGGACATAATAAGTCTGGCCAGTCTCGCCCCCCAGCTCAGTCCCACCCCCAGCTACGCCTGAACTAAGGACCCATAGGATCAGTGACCCAGTTAGAAGTCTCAGGCTCCATGTATGGAGAGAGCAAGCCCTAAAAACCCGTTGTACAATGTAATCCATATGCATGAGACCTCCACAGTGTCACCCTATAAAATGGTATTATGTATGCTATGAGGCAAAGCACCCAACCCCCCCTCCCCCCCTCAATCCCCAGAAGTACCTAGGAAGGAATCCCTCGTTCCCGGAAATACCTGGAGGAAGAAACCATACCGGGAGACAGATCCCTCCATCCCCGGAGCAATAGATAGTACACGGTAAACTTTATTCAATTTAACTTGAGACTATGATTACCCACGAATCTAAGAAATCAGTCAGTCTTAGTGAGGATTATACACCTTGTAGGTCCCTGCTATTGGCAAGGTAAATAGAAACAGTCAAACCAGAGAGACAGAGCAGTTCAGGTGAGGGCATCAGCCGCCAAGTTGTCACTGGTGTTTCTGCGAAGTCTGCGTCCCCCTTTGTTGCCACGTTGCCACCGTGGTGCGTCCAGTTTGGAGCTTACAGGAGCGGTGACCTTCTGAGCTGGCAAATCCACCGACAATCCCACTTCTTTCAGGGCTTGTACTGCTGTGTCCAGCGTACGAACCTTAAGAACATAAGAACATAAGAAAATGCCATACTGGGTCAGACCAAGGGTCCATCAAGCCCAGCATCCTGTTTCCAACAGTGGCCAATCCAGGCCATAAGAACCTGGCAAGTACCCAAAAACTAAGTCTATTCCATGTAACCATTGCTAATGGCAGTGGCTATTCTCTAAGTGAACTTAATAGCAGGTAATGGACTTCTCCTCCAAGAACTTATCCAATCCTTTTTTAAACACAGCTATACTAACTGCACGAACCACATTCTCTGGCAACAAATTCCAGAGTTTAATTGTGCGTTGAGTAAAAAAGAACTTTCTCCGATTAGTTTTAAATGTGCCCCATGCTAACTTCATGGAGTGTCCCCTAGTCTTTCTACTATCCGAAAGAGTAAATAACCGATTCACATCTACCCGTTCTAGACCTCTCATGATTTTAAACACCTCTATCATATCCCCCCTCAGTTGTCTCTTCTCCAAGCTGAAAAGTCCTAACCTCTTTAGTCTTTCCTCATAGGGGAGCTGTTCCATTCCCCTTATCATTTTGGTAGCCCTTCTCTGTACCTTCTCCATCGCAATTATATCTTTTTTGAGATGCGGCGACCAGAATTGTACACAGTATTCAAGGTGCGGTCTCACCATGGAGCGATACAGAGGCATTATGACATTTTCCGTTTTATTCATCATTCCTTTTCTAATAATTCCCAACATTCTGTTTGCTTTTTTGACTGCCGCAGCACACTGAACCGACAATTTCAATGTGTTATCCACTATGACACCTAGATCTCTTTCTTGGGTTGTAGCACCTAATATGGAACCCAACATCGTGTAATTATAGCATGGGTTATTTTTCCCTATATGCATCACCTTGCACTTATCCACATTAAATTTCATCTGCCATTTGGATGCCCAATTTTCCAGTCTCACAAGGTCTTCCTGCAATTTATCACAATCTGCTTGTGATTTAACTACTCTGAACAATTTTGTGTCATCTGCAAATTTGATTATCTCACTCGTCGTATTTCTTTCCAGATCATTTATAAATATATTGAACAGTAAGGGTCCCAATACAGATCCCTGAGGCACTCCACTGTCCACTCCCTTCCACTGAGAAAATTGCCCATTTAATCCTACTCTCTGTTTCCTGTCTTTTAGCCAGTTTGCAATCCACGAAAGGACATCACCACCTATCCCATGACTTTTTACTTTTCCTAGAAGCCTCTCATGAGGAACTTTGTCAAACGCCTTCTGAAAATCCAAGTATACTATATCTACCGGTTCACCTTTATCCACATGTTTATTAACTCCTTCAAAAAAGTGAAGCAGATTTGTGAGGCAAGACTTGCCCTGGGTAAAGCCATGCTGACTTTGTTCCATTAAACCATGTCTTTCTATATGTTCTGTGATTTTGATGTTTAGAACACTTTCCACTATTTTTCTTGGCACTGAAGTCAGGCTAACCGGTCTGTAGTTTCCCGGATCGCCCCTGGAGCCCTTTTTAAATATTGGGGTTACATTTGCTATCCTCCAGTCTTCAGGTACAATGGATGATTTTAATGATAAGTTACAAATTTTTACTAATAGGTCTGAAATTTCATTTTTTAGTTCCTTCAGAACTCTGGGGTGTATACCATCCGGTCCAGGTGATTTACTACTCTTCAGTTTGTCAATCAGGCCTACCACATCTTCTAGGTTCACCGTGATTTGATTCAGTCCATCTGAATCATTACCCATGAAAACCTTCTCCATTACGGGTACCTCCCCAACATCCTCTTCAGTAAACACCGAAGCAAAGAAATCATTTAATCTTTCTGCGATGGCCTTATCTTCTCTAAGTGCCCCTTTAACCCCTCGATCATCTAACGGTCCAACTGACTCCCTCACAGGCTTTCTGCTTCGGATATATTTAAAAAAAATTTTACTGTGAGTTTTTGCCCCTACAGCCAACTTCTTTTCAAATTCTCTCTTAGCCTGTCTTATCAATGTCTTACATTTAACTTGCCAACGTTTATGCTTTATCCTATTTTCTTCTGTTGGATCCTTCTTCCAATTTTTGAATGAAGATCTTTTGGCTAAAATAGCTTCTTTCACCTCCCCTTTTAACCATGCCGGTAATCGTTTTGCCTTCTTTCCACCTTTCTTAATGTGTGGAATACATCTGGACTGTGCTTCTAGAATGGTATTTTTTAACAATGATCACGCCTCTTGGACATTTTTTACTTTTGTAGCTGCTCCTTTCAGTTTTTTTCTAACAATTTTTCTCATTTTATCAAAGTTTCCCTTTTGAAAGTTTAGCACGAGAGCCTTGGATTTGCACACTGTTCCTTTTCCAGTCATTAAATCAAATTTGATCATATTATGATCACTATTGCCAAGCGGCCCTACCACCGTTACCTCTCTCACCAAGTCCTGTGCTCCACTGAGAATTAGATCTAAAATTGCTCCCTCTCTCGTCTGTTCCTGAACCAATTGCTCCATAAAGCTATCATTTATTCCATCCAGGAACGTTATCTCTCTAGCGTGACCCGATGATACATTTACCCAGTCTATATTGGGGTAATTGAAGTCTACCAAGCAAAAGCAAGAAGCAAAAGCCTTGCACATCAATAAATATCCATACATCCAGCGTGCAAGGAAATAGTAAAGCAAGTCCACCTTCAAAATTATAATCAATTTTTATTGATTAGCTGAAATTCTTCAATATTACTAGTGGCAACTCCATACGTCTTCAATAACAAATATTAAAGTCCCCCGACACGGTCCGTGTTTCGCGGTCGCTGCATCGGGAGGGACCCACAATCAGTATCATCTAGAACATAAAGATAATAAAGCTGATGGACCTGACAAAAATGGCTACACAGTTTCAATAAATTTTCAAACATACCTTATACGTGCATCATGGAGCGCATCGGCTCACACGATTGAAAGACGATTTAAAGAGGTAATTTGGCGCCAAAAGACAGCAGCTATCGCGATAGATTCGTTCGTATAAGCCCCGCCCTCTCTATACACGGTTCAACCAAACAAATGCCATTCTACATCCCTGTTTAGTCCCTTAGGATGGACGGAGGAAAGCATAAAAATCCACTTCTGTTCCCGTCTACCTAAAATTTCTGAGTAATTACCTCCCCTAAGTGGGGGAACAACCACCTCTAAGACTGAAAACTGCAATTCAGCAATAGTGTGTTGGTATTGAACCCAGTGTGTAACCAAAGGTTCATCCATCCTAAGGAGACGAATATTTGAACAATGTTCTATAATGCGGGTTTTCCCCACATATAACATGGAGCACGGACATTGTATGACATACACCAAGCCCTTGGTGGTACAGTCTGATGTACTGCAAAGTTTAAAGTGAACCCCAGTGTCAGGATTCTTAGGATGGATGAACCTTTGGTTACACACTGGGTTCAATACCAACACACTATTGCTGAATTGCAGTTTTCAGTCTTAGAGGTGGTTGTTCCCCCACTTAGGGGAGGTAATTACTCAGAAATTTTAGGTAGACGGGAACAGAAGTGGATTTTTATGCTTTCCTCCGTCCATCCTAAGGGACTAAACAGGGATGTAGAATGGCATTTGTTTGGTTGAACCGTGTATAGAGAGGGCGGGGCTTATACGAACGAATCTATCGCGATAGCTGCTGTCTTTTGGCGCCAAATTACCTCTTTAAATCGTCTTTCAATCGTGTGAGCCGATGCGCTCCATGATGCACGTATAAGGTATGTTTGAAAATTTATTGAAACTGTGTAGCCATTTTTGTCAGGTCCATCAGCTTTATTATCTTTATGTTCTAGATGATACTGATTGTGGGTCCCTCCCGATGCAGCGACCGCGAAACACGGACCGTGTCGGGGGACTTTAATATTTGTTATTGAAGACGTATGGAGTTGCCACTAGTAATATTGAAGAATTTCAGCTAATCAATAAAAATTGATTATAATTTTGAAGGTGGACTTGCTTTACTATTTCCTTGCACGCTGGATGTATGGGTAATTGAAGTCTCCCATTATTACTGCACTACCAATTTGGTTAGCTTCCCTAATTTCTCTTAGCATTTCACTGTCCATCTCACCATCTTGACCAGGTGGACGGTAGTATACCCCTATCACTGTAGTCTTCCCTGATACACAAGGGATTTCTACCCATAAAGATTCAATTTTGTATTTAGTCTCATGCAGGATGTTTATCCTGTTGGACTCTATGCCATCCCGGACATAAAGCGCCACACCTCCTCCCGACTGCTCCTCTCTGTCATTGCGATATAATTTGTACCCCGGTATAGCACTGTCCCATTGGTTATCCTCTTTCCACCATGTCTCTGAGATGCCAATTAAGTCTATGTCATCATTTACTGCTATACATTCTAATTCTCCCATCTTACTTCTTAGACTTCTGGCATTAGCATACAAACATTTCAAAGTTTGTTTTTTGTTTGTATTTTCATTCTGCTTTTTAATTGATAGGGATAAGTTAGAATTTTTTAGCTCAGGTGAGTTTTTAGTTACAGGCACTTGGACTACTTTTCTAATTATTGGAACCTCACTGTCGGGATGCCCTAATTCTAATGCATCATTAGTATCCTTTAAAGATACATCTCTCCGAACCATGCGCTGCTGAGCGACTGTCGGCTTTCCCCTTTGTTCTAGTTTAAAAGCTGCTCTATCTCCTTTTTAAAGGTTAGCACCAGCAGTCTGGTAGCACCCTGGTTACGGTGGAGCCCATCCCTTCGGAAGAGACTCCCCCTTCCCCAAAAGGTTCCCCAGTTCCTAACAAAACTGAATCCCTCTTCCTTGCACCATCGTCTCATCCACGCATTGAGACTCCGGAGCTCTGCCTGCCTCTGGTGACCTGCGCGAGGAACAGGGAGCATTTCAAAGAATGCTACCCTGGAGGTTCTGGATTTAATCTTTAAACCTAAGAGCCTAAATTTGGCTTCCAGAACCTCCCTCCCACATTTTCCTATGTCGTTGGTGCCCACGTGTACCACGACAGCCGGCTCCTCCCCAGCACTGTCTAAAATCCTATCTAGGTGACGCGTGAGGTCCGCCACCTTCGCACCAGGTAGGCATGTTACCAGGCGATCCTCACGCCCACCCGCCACCCAGCTATCTACATTCCTAATAATTGAATCACCAACTATGACGGCCGACCTAACCCTTCCCTCCTGGGCAGTAGGCCTTGGGGAGATATCCTCAGTGCGAAAGGACAATGCATCACCTAGAGAGCAGGTCCTTGCTACAGGATCCTTTCCTGCTACACCTGGTTGGTGCTCTCCCATTATGAGACCTTCTTCCTCCAAGGCAGCACCAGGGCTGCCAGTCTGAAGTTGGGACTGGACTACTATGTCCCTGAAGGTCTCATCTATATACCTCTCTGTCTCCCTCAGCTCCTCCAGGTCTGCCACTCTAGCCTCCAGAGATCGGACTCGTTCTCTGAGAGCCAGGAGCTCTTTGCATCGCATGCACATGTACAACTTCTCACCGGTGGGTAAAAAATCATACATGTGACACTCGATGTAAAAGACTGGGAAGCCCCCCTCTTGCTGCTGGACTGCTGCCTTCATCTCAATTTTGATCAGTTCCTAGTTAAGTTTTAGGTTGCTATGGGAGTAGGAATGTGTCTAAGTTCCTTTAAATGTATTAGTGAATTCACTATATGTCTGGTAGTGGCCTACTGGGGTCTGATCGAATTCTCAATAAAGTTTTTGTTGATGGGTTTTTTGTTTTTTTTGTGCAAGTGGCACCTGCCTATAAATTAAGGGATGAGCTTGGGGTGGGTGGGAGGGTTGGGAATTACAAACAGTCTAACTTTAGGATTTCCCTTCTATCTGAAACAATAAGCTGAAAGGGAAGAGCCATCGATAACGTACGGACGCTGATGATAGTGCAGAGGTGATAGGTCGGAAAGTTATTCTTTTACATAAGGTACTGGAAGCTAAATCCGCATCTATGGAGATCTCATTCTCTTCCCAGATCCAGATTCGGCGCTGCCGTGCTGCAGTAGCGATCTTTTCTTTGTATGCAAATGAATGGAAGCATACCACGATGTCCCGTGGCCAATTACCAAGCCTAGGCCCCAAGGACCTCTGTGCCCTTTCAATCTGCAGCGTGGCAGGGGTTCCCTCTATGTCAGGCTCCGTTTCTCCAAATATCAAGATCTTCTGAATGACTAGGGAACAGTCTGTGTATTCTTCTTTTTCAGGGATACCTTTAAAGCGTAAGTTGCACCGTCGAGACCTATTCTCTAGGTCTTCAAGTTTATCTGCCAACTCCGACTGGGTGAACATAAGAACATGCCATACTGGGTCAGACCAAGGGTCCATCAAGCCCAGGATCCTGTTTCCAACAGTGGCCGATCCAGGCCATAAGAACCTGGCAAGTACCCAAAAACTAAGTCTATTCCATGTTACCATAGCAGTGGCTATTTTCTAAGTCAACTTAATCAATAGCAGGTAATGGACTTCTCCTCCAAGAATTTATCCAATCCTTTTTTAAACACAGCTACACTAACTGCACTAACCACATCCTCTGGCAACAAATTCCAGAGTTTAACTGTGCGTTGAGTAAAAAAGAACTTTCTCCGATTAGTTTTAAATGTGCCACAGGCTAACTTCATGGAGTGCCCCCTAGTCTTTCTATTATCCGAAAGAGTAAATAACCGATTCACATCTACCCATTCTAGACCTCTCATGATTTTAAACATCTCTATCATATCCCCCCTCAGCTATCTCTTCTCCAAGCTGAAAAGTCCTAACCTCTTTAGTCTTTCCTCATAGGGGAGCTGTTCCATTCCCCTTATCATTTTGGTAGCCCTTCTATGTACCTTCTCCATCGCAATTGTATCTTTTTTGAGATGCGGCGACCAGAATTGTACACAGTATTCAAGGTGAGGTCTCACCATGGAGAGTGGTATCTGATCTCTCCTCAGACCAAAAATACAATAATACGACTGAATAGAACAATCCCCCCTTCTCCCCCCCCCCCCCCCCCCCCCATCATCCCCATGACCACACAGAGTATAATATACCTCATCTCTTAGGGCAAGACCTCACTCAATCATCTTCCATGGCCACAAGTCTAGTCATTAAGGCAAAAATCTCACCCGCTCATCTTCTAGGTCCACGAACCTAGTCATTCACTGCGAGACTTCGTGCCCTGTGAGGCAGGAATTGCAGGTATGCCTGCCACACCAGCAAAAAGTGCTGTCTGCAGCGGGGCGATACCTGAGAAGCCAATGACTCCATTGTGATCATTGCATGTAATAAATTCCTCCAAGCCCAAAAGGATGGGGGGGGTCTGTCGATCGCCAAACTGAAAGTATCACTCTTTTCCCCACTAGACAGACTTTTTGCAAGAGTAGATGTGAACCAGGATCTCTTATCTGGATCGGCAAAATGCAGCCAAATAACATCCAATGGGGAGTAACTGGGAATGCAACATCCAATAATGTTGCCATGGAGCTTGCCACTTTGCGCCAAAAGCGCTGTACAGTAGGACAAGTCCAAAAAACATGTGACAACGTCCCCCGCACTCCCCCACATCGGGCACAATTAGCTGAAGATGCTATGATTAATTGAAAAGCCACTTGGGGTGAGACATAGGCCTTACTTAAAAATTTAAATTGTAATTCTCTATAATACATATTGGATGAGATCCTGGCAATTCGCCCAAAACATTTCTTTATTATGGCCTGCGTAACAGCAAAATCCCCATCCCTCACCCAACGGGTTGCCAAAGTGGGGTATATATCCACATCCATACACTTTTTTAAGCGCTTATAATATAGGGATAAAGAGGGTGCCTTAGTAAAAACCAACCGACACAACTCTAATCAACCAGCTTCCTATCCAGACCTACGACATACAGTCCATACCCAGACGCAAAAAAAGAGGAGGCGGCCTCCTCTTAGCAACCAAAAAAACACTAGGTCTGTCATTGCAGACATCCAACACCATAGCCAACTTGGAATTCGCTTTATTCAACTCAAAGCATCTGACTATAGCACTAATCTACGCTCCTCCCGGTCTCTTGGAATCAGACCCTTCCCCTATCATAGAACTAGCAGCAAAACACTTAAATTCAGGAAAACCAACTATCCTTATGGGAGACTTCAACCTCCACGTGGATATCCATCCTCATTCTTCCAACTGCAAAACCATTCTCACCTCCCTCACCCATATGGGTTTCAGACAAATTGTGACAGAACCTACCCACAAAGCTGGTCATACCTTAGACCTGATCTTTATAAACGAAGGTCTATCTTCCCACACCACTCCAACCTGCCTTGCGGTTCCTTGGACTGACCACAGAATCATCTCTTCAATGTTAAAGATCCCTGAGCCTCTTCCCCTAACAACCCAAACTATTAACATCTCAGTCAGGAAACAGTGCTCAGGAGATCACCTAAGCAAACACCTAGCCAAAGAACTAACGAATCTAGACCTCACCGACGCTAACTCAGCAACTTCATCATGGCTCAACATCACCAACAAGGTTGCAGATCATGTATGTCCCCTGACTACTAAGTCTATTAACCCGGACAAAGATAACAGAAAACCTTGGTTCACCACAAAACTGAAGTCTCGTAAACACGAGCTTAGAAGCAAGGAAAACCTATGGCGTAAAAGCCCTTCTACAACAACCCTCCTCAACTACAAATCATGCCTCAACACCTACAGAAACGAAATCCACAAAACAAAAAGAGAATATTACTCCAAAAAGATACACCACCTCTCATTCGATTCAAGAGCACTCTTCTCTTATGTCTCAGCCCTCACTAATCCTCCTGGACCAAGCATCCCAGATGACCAAGCTCTAAAAAAAGCCAGTGAACTTGCCGATTTTTTCGACAACAAAATCACAGCCCTCGTAGCCCCCCTCAAAGGGCCAACGCCACACACTAGCCTTACAAGCAACCACAGCCAGCAATCAGATACAACAACCGCCTCTCAACAACAACCACCTCTCAACAACAACCGCCTCTCAACAACAACCGCCTCTCAACCCAACACTCACACAGCAGTGCTTGAATCTCTCGAACCCACTTCCACCTTAGAAATAGCAAATATCCTTAAGAAGATAAAACCGTCCTCTCACCCCTTAGACCATATACCATCAAACCTACTGAGTTCAATCCATGACACCATTGCCAAGCCAGTGGCTGATATCATTAACTGCTCCCTCGCCCAAGGCCAAGTTCCTAAACAACTCAAGTTAGCGCTTCTCAAACCTCTACTCAAAAAACCCAACCTTCCCACTACAGATCTGGCTAACTACAGACCTATAGCGAACCTCCCTATGCTAGCTAAAATTATGGAGAAAATCGTCAACAGACAACTTTCTGAATTCCTTGAAGACAACAATATCCTCACTAACAACCAATATGGATTCCGAAAGAAAAAGAGCACCGAATCCTTATTAGCCACACTAACAGACAACATTATCTTCAATCTCGAAAAAGGCCAACCTTCTCTTCTCGTGCTTCTGGATCTCTCCTCAGCTTTCGACACCGTGAACCACCCTAGCCTACTACAACAACTATCAGTCATCGGCATCACTGGAACAGCCCTCAACTGGTTTAAGTCCTTCCTAGAGAACAGAACATACAAAGTGAAGATAAACAACAAGGAATCTCACCCCATCCAAATCAAGATGGGGGTACCACAAGGATCATCACTCTCACCCACCCTTTTCAACATTTACCTGCTCCCTCTCTGTCATCTACTTACTAAGCTCAAGCTCACCCATTTCTTATACGCAGATGACATTCAAATTCTCATCCCTATCACGGAGACCATACACAAAACCATATCCTATTGGAAAAAATGCCTCTCATCCATCAACGATCTACTAACCAGCCTCAACCTGGTGCTAAACACCAAAAAAACGGAAATTCTCATCATAGCACCAGATCAATCTACCCCGCCAACATCCATCAACTCTCCAGACACCTCAGGATATTCCACCGCACCTCAAGTCAGAGATCTGGGTGTACTACTTGACGACAAACTCAGCCTCAATAAATTCATAAATAACACCACAAAAGAATGCTTCTTTAAACTACAAGTGCTAAAGAAACTAAAGCCCCTTCTACTCTATAGGGATTTCCGCACAGTACTCCAAGCCATCATTCTAACTAAATTAGACTACTGTAATTCACTCCTGCAGGGCCTTCCAGCATACACTACCAAGCCACTCCAGATGGTTCTGAATGCCACTGCAAGGATCCTTACCAATGCCAAAAAAAGGGACCATATCACCCCAATCCTACAGCACCTCCACTGGCTCCCCATCAAATATAGGATCCAGTTCAAGACCTGCATGATGGTTCACAAGGCACTACATAACATCTCCCCCCTCAACCTAACTTTCCAGCTTCAACTACACTCTTCTAACAAACCAACCAGAAGGGCATACCAGAACAGAATGATCACCCAACCTGCAAAATCTACCCTGAGGAAACGCGCTCTATCCACAGCGGGCCCGTCACTCTGGAACTCACTACCACCGGACCTCCGCCTAGAACAGTGCCACACAACGTTCAAGGTGAAACTCAAGACTTGGCTCTTCCTTCAAGCTTTCCCAGAGAGCTAAAGCAGGAAGAACAAACATCCAGCCTTGTCTTACCACAATAATGTAATGCTCACACTGAGTCAGTTTTTTGTTCCAAGTTGTTACCTAAGTTGATCTTAGTTGTTTCTTAATATAATATATTACACTGTATTATAGTTCTTCTGTTCATTATATTATATTTAATATGTTCCATGTAAACCGCCTACCCGGCGATAGCTATATCTGTTAAATGTGAACCGGAGTGATATGTATTGTATACAGGAACTTCCGGTATATAAAAACCAATAAATAAATAAATAAATAAAATAAATAATAAATATTAGCAAACCCAAAAATCTCATCCAACAGACGGTACACCAAGGGGTCACAGTAAGAGACTGGAAGGGCCCGCAAATAATGTACAATTTGCATGTATGGGAAAGTATGTGTAACTCCAACACCATAAACGGCTTGGAAATCCTTAAATGAAAGTATTTCTCCTGTGCTTGTCCACAAGTGGCCCAAGTGTGTAATTCCCCTCTCTCTCCAGACCCTAAAGTATGATGACTGAGATCCCGGGGTGAAGTCAGGATTCCCCACTACAGGGAAAAAGTAAGCACAGGAAACCGGCAGCTTTAGAAGTTTCATTAGCCGCTGCCATGTTTGTCTTAGTGGGCGCACCAAAGTGGTCTGTGCTAAAAAAGGGGGAAGAGCTTGCGACCGAGATTGAACCGCATAAGCCGGCGCTATGGGAGCCATCAGAGCTGCATCCGCATATAACGGCGCATGAGCAGAGGTACCCCGCAACCAATCTCGAATTACCCTCATGTTACAGGCCAAATTATATGTGGCTAAATCCGGTACTCCTAACCTCCCCTTGCCCCACCTTGATTTCAACCAGGATAACGGAATGCGAGCCTTCCCTCCTCTCCAAAGGAATTTCCGAAGTGCACCTTCCAAGCGCATAAGATCCTTCCGCTTTAAAACAATTGGGAGATTTTGAAGAAGATAAAGCCAACGGGGCAGTATGGTCATCTTAAATAAATTTACCCTACCCATAAGAGAAAGTGGCAGCTTAGTCCATGTAGCCAACTGTGCTATGGTGGCCTGCAATCTCTGTGGGATATTTACCTGATATACACGTTCAGGGTCCGCCAAGAGATTCATTCCCAGATAGGATAAAGTATCCATAGCCCATTGCAATGGGAAGGAACCCGGCCACTGCGCAGGAAGGGTATTAGGGTAAGCCAAGGCTGAGGATTTAAACTCATTTAAACGTAGACCGGAAAACCTGCCAAACTCCCCAATTGTGTCCAATAATATAGGCAGGGACCTCCTCGGTTCAGTGATAAAAACCAGCAGATCATCTGCGAAAGCTACCCTTTAAATATTCGCGGGCCAAATCGCACTCCCCTGATATGCCTATTCTGATGTATAGCTAACAAAAGCGGTTCTAATTGCAGCACAAACAATAGTGGGGACAACGGGCACCCATGTCTAGTACCTCTGGCCACTGCAAATGGTTTTGATTGTGTCCCATTAGCCCAAATAACTGCCTGAGGATCCGCGTATAGTAAACGTATGGCTTGCAGATAAAAGCCCTCAAAACCCATTTTTTCCAAAATAGAGAATAAGTATTTCCACTCCACTCTATCAAAAGCTTTTTCTGCATTGAAACTGATGACCAGATGAGGCTGTTCTAACTGTCTACAGATGGTTTGTGCAATCAATACCCGAAGAATGTTGGCTAGAGCATACCGCTGTCTAACAAACCCCACTTGATGGTCTCCTACCAACGATGGTACAATAGGGGCCAAACGTTCTGCCAAGATTTTCACCAATATTTTTTGGTCCAGATTCAATAATGAGATTGGACGGTACGATTCCGGCCGCAAGGGATCTTTATTCGGTTTAGGTATCAGAGTGATTAGAGCTAAATTATCATGTGGGGGGAAGGAACCTCTTTTTATCAATTCCGTATAATTCTCCGCTAGTGGTCCTGCTACCTGGTCTACCACTGCTTTAAAAAATTCTGCCGTGTAACCATCAGGGCCTGGTGCCTTTAAGTTATGCAAACCTTTGATAACCTGAGCGACCTCTTCCTCCTGTATGGGCTGGTTAAGTCGCTCCCGTTGTTGTAAAGTCAGGGATGGGATGGGCAACCCAGCACAAAACCTAGCACTTATCTCCTCCAACCCTCCTTCGGAAGTATATAAAGCAGAAAAAAATTCTCTAAATCCTTCCAAAATACCAGATGTATCG
This sequence comes from Rhinatrema bivittatum, assembly GCF_901001135.1. Classification (NCBI taxonomy): domain Eukaryota; kingdom Metazoa; phylum Chordata; class Amphibia; order Gymnophiona; family Rhinatrematidae; genus Rhinatrema; species Rhinatrema bivittatum. Next base: position 102,960,848 of record NC_042618.1, read on the forward strand.
CAAATCACCTTAGAGGAAGCCGCCCTTAATGCTGGAATAAACCGGTTAGGCCTTGTAGCCCTGATCATATTCGCCATCATTCGCCCTGTTTTATTGCTATATTGATATAAATGAAATTGATAATAAGTGAAACTCTTCTTCGCTCGCTGATGTAAAAGGGAGTTAAGAGCAAACTGTAAAGAAAGATAAGTGGTTCGTACTTCCTCACCACCTCCTGCTGCTAAGCGGATCCTAGCTCCCCGCAACTGCCTATCTAACAATAATATGCGACGGTCTAGAACCCTTCTACGATGTGATACATAGGATATTATATCCCCCCTGAGGGCTGCCTTGGCCGCAGACCAAAACAGAACCGGTTGATGCCCTCACCTGAACTGTCCATTTAGCTTGTAAGTAATCCCGAAACTTCGAGTCTGTAGCCAAATAATAGGGGTAACGCCAAATATGCGCCCACGAGCAACCACTGCTAAAGTGCAAATCCACCCATATTGGAGCGTGATCAGAAATAACAATGTTATCAATCCTAGCGTCTATAACCAAAGGAAAGGCATGATCACGACTCAAGAAATAATCAATCCTGGAAAGGGTTCCATGCACCCGAGACATATGTGTAAAATCGCGCTCCGTTGGATTAAGTAATCGCCATACATCCAACAGATGGAATTCCTGTTCCAGCAGCTGAGGTCCTCTGCCCATGCCTCGCTCCCATGTATGGGATGATGATGCATCCAAGGTAGCGTCACGGATTGTGTTAAAGTCCCCCCCAATTAGCAATATCTCATTTATATAAGGAAGCAAATGGGAATATATGCCACGAAAAAAAATGGGACTATAAGTGTTGGGCGCATAGATATTGCATAGAACTACTATCCGACCATAGATCTCAGAAATCAGAATGAGATAACCCTGAGGATCCACTATTTCTTTAGTGATTTTAATTGGGAGTTTCTTATAGATCAGTATAGCTACCCCTGCGGCCCGTGAAGATCCCAGCGCACAACGGACCTCTCCCACCCAGTCCCGACGTAATTTAGCATGTTCTACCACAGAGAGATGAGCCTCCTGCAGATAGGCTATCATCGTCTCTTTTTTCTTGAGCAGGGATAGTATTTTAGATCGCTTAATTGGTGAATTTATCCCACTGACATTCCAAGAGACTAATCTGGTATGATTACTCAGTATGGGATCCAAAGTGAGTCCTGTGAAAAAAGAACATAGAAGAGAACCCCCCCAGCTAGGGCTCCCCCTCTTTATCTCCAGGCCCGTAGGCCACGTAAAGGCAATCAACAGTGAGGTAACAAGATGATAGCACAATTCTTGCTCAGTTAATACAACTATTGTCTGTGCACTCTGTGTGGTCTCTGCCCACGTCTCCCCCTCGGTCCCACCCTCCCTCATACCCATTATCCCCACCCAAACAACCTCCCCACCCGTTTCCTCTCCCCTCCCTCTTCCCAAGTCCACTTGACTACCCCCCTGACCACTTTCCTTCTTCCCTCGCCCCCTTGCTTCCATAAAGGACAGCAGGAGATCATGTATTAATGTGTCCGTAACTTCGCCCCACCATGCATCCAATATATAGACAGCGAGAAAAAAAAACCATCAAATAAATTAACACCACTATTGTAACAAATCACTGAGAGAAAAAAAAACCTCAGGGATCTATTTTGGTGTCCAGTGCCAGAATCAAAGAGAAAGTCCTGCAGGGAAATGTCCATTCCAGAATCGGGCCACTCTGTGTGAAGAGACCAGCGACCTGCAAACTTTATTAGGCTCTTGAATGCTCACGAGCAACAGTGTTAGCTGAGCATACTCTTATCACACACAGAGTGTCATGAATTAAAAAAAAGAATAGAACAAAAATATATTTGTTAGGAGAGAATGTCAATCTTTGAATACAGTCCAAGATATGAAAATTCCCCACTCCCCAGCCAAGTGTATGTGATTTCTTGAGAATTTAACAATTAACCAAAAAGAATGTCAGTAAAAGGTCAGAAATCAAGGTGTGATAACAATCGGGGGCTACAGAAGTTCTCCCTTTTGAAACATTTACTGAAATCAAGAAGACTTCTTTCCGAATCCAACCGGCCTTAGCTGATATGTTATAAGCGGGGAAGTCAATCCATGCATACAATCCAGTGCAATAAGAAAAAGAACCCCTCGCACCATAGTCACTTGTAAGGTGATTCCTTGAAAATTAAACAGTTAACCAAGGAAAATATCAGTAATCTTTCAGGAATCAAGATATGATATCAGACATAACTCCAAAAATTCTCCTTGTGAGATGGTCACTCAAGGGATCAAAAGACCGGTTGTCCAAATCCAACAGGCTTGACGTATATATTGTAATCCAATATTGAACACAGGACTCAATATTATTTATTGCAAAATATATTACTGTACATTTGTGAATGTACACCATGTTTGATGTAATATAGCCAACAGGTACTGAACAGCACTATCTACACCTTACTTGTCTCTGTGTGCAAACTAACAGCAAACCTGCTTCAGAGACATTTAGTAGGTAAAAAAAAACAAGGAATATGAGAATCTGTTAAGAAGCCAAAGAATCCACAAAAGACTGTGCTGACTCCACTGAATCGAAGGTGTGCACCTTATCCTGAGACCAGATGCGCAAGCGGGCCAGGTACATTAAAGCAAACTTAATTCCCCGATTATGCAGGGTTGAGCAGAGAGGTGAAAAAGTGCGTCATGCCTCCGAAACTGCTGATGAGAAGTCCTGAAAAATCCAGATGGAATGCTCCTGATAATGCAACTCCCTTTTTGAGCGAGATGCTCTCCATAGCTCAGCCTTGTGAGCTGAATTTAAAATCTTTGCTATTACTAGCCAGGGCCTCCCTGATGCCAAAGATCTCACTCCCAGCCGGTGAGCGTGCTCCACTACCAGCTTTCCCTGCAAATGAGGCAGGGCAAGCACTTCTGGGAGCCAGGATTCTAATAGAGAACATAAAGACCTTTCCTCTATTGCCTCTGGGAAGCCCAAAAATCTTAAATTGTCCCGACGGGTTCTGTTCTCCAGCTCTTCTACCTTAGCCTGCAGGGCCCGTATGTTTTTATCTCCAGCCTCCATTTTGACACGTGCATGCCCCATGGATTCCTCTAGCTCTAAGATCCTGGTTTCAGTCATGTCCAGCCTAGGAGGGATCGCTGCTAGTGAGTCTCTCACCTCCCCCAGCTGTGTGGTAAGCAATGTCAGCTTTTCATCTAGGGCTTCTCGGATCGCTAATTTTATTTAATCAATAGTGAGTGGTGAATGGGGGGGAGGGAGACTTACCGTTCGCCGTGGCCGCCATCTTGTTTTCAGAGGTCTGTTCTTTTTCTTTTCCTTTTTTAATGTTCCTTGCCGTCATCGATGGCCGCGATTTCCCCCGATTCTGAGCCGCGGACATGCACACTATCCCCGACTTGTTTTTAAATGCAGAAAATCAGTGTTTTTGCGGGCAGATTGAGCGCGATTGGTGGGGCGAAGTCGGAGCCTGGAAGAAGTGCTACCTTCCGGCTACCACATCACGTGATCCCCCCACTGGCCTCGATTTTAATTTCTTCAGCCCGCCTGCTTGGTCTCCGGTGGGGGCTGAAGAAATTAAAATCGAGGCCGGCGGGGGCCGAAGAAGTTAACACCGGTGCTGCTAACCGCTGCCGGAGACCAGCTGTTCAGCAGGGGCCTCGATTTTAATTTCTTTGGTCCCCGCCAGCCTCTATTTTAATTTCTTCCTGCCCCCGGCTTGGGCTCCAGCGGGGGGCTGAAGAAATTAAAATTGAGGCCGGCGGGGGCCAAAGAAAAGAAGATGGGCGTTGCCCAGCCAGCCCCCGCTTGAAGCTGGCTGGGAGGCACCCATCTTCATTTCTTTGGCCCCCGCCAGCTTGGTCTCCCACGGGGCCTGGCTGATCTTCTTTTCTTCGGCCTCCGCCGGCCTCGATTTTTATTTCTTCAGACCCCACTGGCTTGGTCTCCGGCAGGGGCTGACTGGGAGGCGCTGAGGCTGGGCTGAGGAAGAGGCACGCGGTCGAGACCACGTGACCAGCTAGACCGGTCCACCGGGGGAAGCCCGATCCCCCAATAGGTAAAACCCAGGGGCGGATTGGCCTATTTCCTATATGCCGATGACATTCAGATCTTGCTTCCCATTAGAGATAACATCAATAATACTCTAAACCGATGGGAATCTTACCTGATGGAAATAACATCTATCCTCACCCAAATGGCACTATCGCTCAACCAGAGCAAAACGGAAATTCTTCACCTCTCCAGAAAAATGTCAACACCCAACACTGACCTCACAACACTGTCCAAATACAATACGCTCACAACGGATAGAGACCTCGGAGTCACCTTGGACAAGGAACTAAACTTTAAATATCATATCAAGACACTGATAAAAGAAGGATTCTACAAACTACAAATCCTGAAGAAACTCCAATCCCTACTACACCGCCCCAGACTACTGGACAGTACTACAATCCCTCCTTTTCGCCAAGTTAGATTATTGCAACGCCCTCCTAACAGGCCTACCCGCAGCCACCCTCAAGCCCCTCCAGGTCCTTCAGAATGCAGCTGCGCGATCAGTAACAAATAACAAAAAAACGGATCAGATCACGCCCACACTCAAACAACTCCACTGGCTTACCCGTCCCTTTCAGATCTCAATACAAAATCCTCATGCTCATCCACAAAGCAATCCATAATGATAAAGCTAGATGGTTACAGGGACCTCTGTACCCCTGCAACCCTACCAGGAATCTCCACTCAACCAACACAGGTTTACTCACTACTACTTCCATTAAGGAAGTGCATCGAGTCTCCACAAGAGAACGCGCTGCATCTATAGGAGGCCCTCACCTCTGGAACAACCTCCCAGCTTCTCTCAGAACTGACCCCTTGACACTGTCCTTCTGAAAGAATCTCAAAACCTGGCTCTTTCGGAAAGCATTCCCTCCAGATAGGTAATTTCTGCTACCCCCTCCCCTGGTACTGCCAGTTCCCCTCTCTGCCACTGTATATAGTAAGTTATATCAGAACATATTATTGTTAGAAAAGTTATTATGTAAAGCAAGTTATATGTACTCAGTTAATCTGTTATACTGTATCATGTCATAAGGCTGGCCTTAGACATCCTGTTGTATGTAAACCGGTGTGATATGTCAAATCGAATATTGGTATAGATAAATAAACACATAAATAAAGGTGAACCGGTATATGTAGTGTACTTGGATTTTCAGAAGGCATTTGACAAAGTTCCTCATGAGAGGCTTCTAGGAAAAGTAAAAAGTCCTGGGATAGGTGGCGATGTCCTTTTGTGGATTACAAACGGGCTAAAAGTCAGGAAACAGAGAGTAGGATTAAATGGACAATTTTCTCAGTGGAAGGGAGTGGGCAGTGGAGTGCCTCAGGGATCTGTATTGGGACCCTTACTTTTCAATATATTTATAAATGATCTGGAAAGAAATACGACGAGTGAGATAATCAAATTTGCAGATGATACAAAATTGTTTAGAGTAGTTAAATCACAAGCAGATTGTGATAAATTGCAGGAAGACCTTGTTAGACTGGAAAATTGGGCATCGAAATGGCAGATGAAATTTAATGTGGATAAGTGCAAGGTGATGCATATAGGGAAAAATAACCCCTGCTATAGTTACACAATGTTAGGTTACATATTAGGTGCTACCACACAAGAAAGAGATCTAGGCGTCATAGTGGATAACACATTGCTTTTTTGGTTCCCGCAGCACACTGAACCGACGATTTCAAACAGAATGTTGGGAATTATTAGAAAAGGAATGGTGAATAAAACAGAAAATGTCATAATGCCTCTATATCACTCCATAGTGAGGCCGCACCTTGAATACTGTGTACAATTCTGGTCGCCGCATCTCAAAAAAGATATAGTTGCAATGGAGAAGGTACAGAGAAGGGCGACCAAAATGATAAGGGGAATGGAACAGCTCCCCTCTGAGGAAAGACTAAAGAGGTTAGGACTTTTCAGCTTGGAGAAAAGACGGCTGAGGGGGGATATGATAGAGGAGTTTAAAATCATGAGAGGTCTCGAACAGGTAGATGTGAATTGGTTATTTACTCTTTCAGATAATAGAAAGTCTATGGGGCACGCCATGAAGTTAGCATGTGGAACATTTAAAACTAATCAGAGAAAGTTCTTTTTCACTCAATGCACAATTAAACTCTGGAATTTGTTGCTAGAGGATGGGGTTAGTGCAGTTAGTGTAGCTGTGTTTAAAAAATGATTGGATAAGTTCTTGGAGAAGTCCATTACCTGCTATTAATTAAGTTGACTTAGAAAATAGCCACTGCTATTACTAGCAACAGTAGCATGGAATAGACTTAGTATTTTGGTACTTGCCAGGTTCTTATAGCCTGGATTGGCCACTATTGGAAACAGGATGCTGGGCTTGATGGACCCTTGGTCTGACCCAGTATGGCTTGTTCTTATGTTCTTAACCACGAAACAAGTCTTTGTAAATGCATGACTGATTCATTCCTCGGTTTTTTTTTTTAATTCAATGCATACACAATTTTGCGAAACAGTTTTGTGCATAACTGAGTTCGGTTCTTTAACAATAAAAATCAGAAAGAGGCGTACTCTAGGACCTTGGAGAAATCAATACAGTAGGCGAAGGAAAGGGCCATCCTCGGCTTCCCTGAAAACCAGTTGCTGGTAGCAATGTGTGACGTCATCACAGTTTGGCGGGATTTTTCACAAATGAAAAGTGAGCTGTAGCGCGAGAACAGACAGTGCGGAAGGTTTCGGTTAGAAAGGAACTGCAGAGGCCGTGTAGGCCCTGTCGCGTTCGAAGAACGGGTGAGATCCGACCTGGGGTATAGTGACTGACTCGAGATTGTACTGGACCCTCTCAAGGCGGAGCGCAGGGCTTACGTGGTTAGAAGTTACCGCTTCAAAGGGGATGGGAAACGGGAACTCTACATGTCCCAGCCATACTCGTCACTCGGTTTGGGGGTCACGGTCTTTTCCGGTCCCATTATTGGTGGGGAGTGTGCCCTACAATCGTTTGAAGTGTTTTATTTTGCTCGCACAGTAATGCGGGACGCTAATGGCATATTGGGATTTGTTAGTGATGGTCACGTGGGAGTGTCAGGGACCTAACCCTTGCTATCGCCGCCGTTAAGGGGGCTGCATTCGTGAGCTCCCGAGGAGTTTATATTTAAAAAATAATTGAAGCGGGGATTTACTGCTGTGCTGTTCTGTAGTAGATGTGTGCTTTTCGCTTCATTTTTGTTAGTCTTTGCGTTAACTCTACGAATTGGTGAAATAATTTGGCTCTCTTAACAAACCTAAGCACCTTTACTTGCTTCTAAGGTAACTGCGTTAGTTGTAATGTTTTTCTATACTGTATAATTATAACGCCTTTGCGACAATCTCAAAGTAAAAGGAAGCTTGTTTATGCGGCAGTTACCATATTATATACAAAACTCGGCTCTAGAATAGTAAATATTTTTCATTTCTAGCTTTGAAAGCCATTCTATAACTATGTAGCCCCTATTCCATCAGCTAGTAGGACTGTGACCATGTTCAGACCAGTTATGTAGCCAGAACAGGTATTTTGGCAAGGCCTAGGTGGGCGTTAGGCATATAGAAATGAGTGTGCTATTTGGACATTTACAACTCTTCCCCCCCCCCCCCCCCCCTTTCACATGGTGTGAGAGACTGGTGGAGGAGAGGTTTTGAGTCTAAATTGGGGATGACTCTCTCTTCCTAACCCACTTCCCACTCTGTTCCCAGCAATCTCTCAAACCTCCTTCTCTCCTGCTTCACTGAACATGGTGTTGAGCTTTGCTAAAGGTGCCCCTGGCTACTTAAAGGCTAAAAGCAATAGGGTCTCAACCAAAATTTTGATAACCCCCAGAATGATCATGTAAAAACATACTTTCTTATTTAAAACTTGACATGACTGCAAATAGTGTTACTAACCAGAAACTTCAACTGCCAGGCACTTTAAAGTAATACCAAACTCTACTACAAAATCACTCCAGATCTATAGAGTAAACCTGACATACCATGATAGTACTAACTCACAGAACATGCACAGCAAAGACACTACGTAGAAAAAGGTAGCGCTGGAAATACTGCAACGGGCAAAAGAGCAAACAAGCTGGCCTGCTACCAGTTCTTAAACTACACGCAAGCAAAATAACTCAGCTTGGTCATTTATGCAGAGCACACTTACCTTTACCTCGTAGAGAATAAATGACCACAAACTAAATATGTAGACAAAAATTAGAGTGGAAAAAAACTTCCTCCGCTCCCCACACCGCCAAAAAAAAGACAAACTGCAAGTAGTGCAGCCCTGTAAACAAAAAAAAAAAGTGAAAAAAACCCTTAGTTTCCTTACCAAAAGGAGTGTACCAAATTCTGGGGAGGTTCAGAGTAGGTGAGTGGAACTTGATGTTTTGACTCTTCAATAAGGGAGTAGCAGATGGTGTGATCTAGCAATATATAAACCTTTGCCTTCATCTTAAGTGATGGTTTCTTAGTTTCAATTTCCTGAGTTGTGCAGTCCCTTTTGTTTGTTTTTTGGGGAAACAAAAATGATGCTGAGTTTTTGTTTTTTTTAACAGACACCTGAGTAAAGAGAATTAAAAATGGTGTATTGGCCCTGTTTTTGGTCCAGAGTTTTGGAGGTGTTTGTTGCTGAAGAAGGAGCTTATTTTTCCATCCTTATTTTCTATCATTTAGTTTCCCTTTTTTCATTAAGAGTTGTTGTCTGTGTGTTTATTCACTGAGAACCCTAGGGCTTAGGAACTCAGGTTTTTGTATTCTGGCGGCGTGAATTCTTTCACCAAGAAATAACCTGAGGAATAGCTGTTCATCCAGTAAGGAGGAGTGAAGATCATTTTTTCTAAGATTTTCCAATAGGGACCCAGGTGAGAGTTGTCATGAAAGAGAGGTGTAAGATCAGTATCCTACATGGGACTGACTGGAAGGAAAGAGAATATTGAAGACTACTGGCAAGGTAGTAGAAAAGTGGGACTTTTCAGTTAAGTAATTAGGATTATTAATCTGTCCATTTTACAGTGGGAAGACTCATACAGATTTTGGGCTTTAGAAGGTTTACACTTTCTTCAGATCTGAATAATTGGAAAGGAGAAGTTAAATTATCAAGGGATTGGCTGTTACAAATTTTGAAGATACTGAAAGAGTAAGGTCACAAATTATTTTCTTAAATCTGTAATCGGAGACATCATCAAAGATCTGTAAACATTTTTCAACAATTTGATCAACTATCAAAAAGTTGGAAACCATTGAGCTTCCAGTATGTTTACTGCTGCCATAGATTTAAGATATTATCAATACTGTTTACAAAAGGGCATAGTTCGTTGTTTTTTTTATATATATAGCCATTCCCAAGGGTCTTGAAGCTAAGTTCCCCCCACAGGGGGCCTTGGACCACTCAAATTTAAGCTATCTTGGCAAACTGTGGCAAATAGGTTTTAATCCTTGATTGTATGCCTTTGGGTCCAGTATCCAGGCTTTATTCCAACCAGGGGTTACAACAGAAACAAATTTTCTCCTTTACTGATAAAAATATTAAAATGTATTTCTCGCTTCACTGTTTGCGGTAAATTACTTAAGCATCCATAATTAAAATGCAGACAATATAAATTCATCATCAAGGTGACAGTAACAAATCAAAATTAGACGGACACCTGTTAGCCTGCTGATTCAAAGGTCTGCTGAAAAAATAGGCTTTAATGTGCTATTTTTATAGCATTTTATTGAAAACAGGAATCATAATACAGTTATTGTTTAAACATTAACAGTCAATATGTTACAGCTTTTCATCTTTTCACCCCCCCTCCTTGCTGCCTCTCCCAAATAAAGGTAAATTCTTAATTAAATAGAATTTAATTAAGAATTGACCTGCTATATCTGCTCAAACTACACACCACGGCCAGACCCATTAGGGAGGCTTATAAAGGATCTCTACACGCCCCCCCAAGCAAAGTCGTACACCAAACAACTATCAGAGAACGGGCACTCTCAACAGCGGGCCCTTCAGTCTGGACCGCCATACCCCCGGACCTCTGGCAAGAAACTTGTCTCCTAACTTTAAAAAAAAAACAACTTAAGACATGGTTGTTTGGTCATGCCTTCCCCTATCCCTAAACTAGCATCTCGTTTGTATAATCTACCTAGCACTTCTTAAGCAAAACCCAGACAAGCCATACTTTTGCATAAACATGACTTAGATTAGAGATAGGCCACTCTAGCCTCCCTAAATACATTTCAGTATTTAGTAGTTAGTACCTAGCTCCCCTTCTTCTTTTCCATTCCCAGTTGCATTCCCTTGTTTTATTGTAACTTTTTCTTCATCTGATTATGGTTTAATGTTATTTTGTTATTGTTAAGATCTCTGTTCTCTGTAAACAGAGTTGATTTGATTTGCATCAAGAAAGTCGGTATATAAAAGCTCTAAATAAAAGATCGTGTTATTATGAACCATTAAATAGCCAGAAAGGAGTGGAATAATGGAGTATCAGAAACCTTCATATAAAAACGATTTAGTGGTTAGCAGATTCCAAATAGAGTGGAAAACAGTAGGTCTGTGATATTGTAGCACTGTTGTTTTGTTCATAGTGCAGATTGTGTCCATTCGGGCCAGAAAGTGGTGGAGTACAGTCCATTCTCCAGGAGTGTGCGGTCTCCATCCTGGTTGCCAAACAGATATGATGAATCAAGGGCTGAGGAGATTGCTTCTCATTGTCCAATTGATGATTTAGGAGTGCTAATTCTTTTCAGTTTGATGTTAGAATTATAGATTCTGGACAGAATACTTGCAATCTGCTGCCAAAGATGTTGCAGTTTTGTACAGTACCACCACATGTGTATAAATGTACCTTTAGAAGAATAACCTTCCAGCAGTATTCACATATTTTGGAGTTAAATTTATGTAATTTTTCCAGGGTGACATACGACCTGTATAGCTCTTTATAACTGTTCTCTATCAACAGTGATGAGACAGATTTTCCTTATTGCCTGAAACACCCTTAACCAGGTGTCTTCTCCAGGAGCATGACCTAAATCATGTTCCCAGGCTTTTAAGTCGGAGGGTTTATCCTTCATTTTTCCATTTAACAGTTTGTAAATTTTCGAGATCACCTTTTTCATGAGATGTGCTTGTGAACAGAATCCATCAAATAAAGATATCTCGCTCTGGAATATGTCTTTGTCTTTAATGTTAGATATAAAATGTTGAATTTGCATATAAGCGAGAATTTCAGAGCTTGGTAAATTTTTATTTATTTTCCAGGTTCTATATGCCGTCATTAAGATAGTATCCATCATAATGGTTTACACAATGTTAAATAATCAATAAAAGTAGTTTCCTAGCGTGTAGCAGATGGACTCAGGACTTCTGTTATAATGTAAACCGAAATGATATGTAACTTTGCTACATGAATTTCGGTATATAAAATTGTTAAATAATAATGGATATAGTGTACTACTGATAGCAGTTGGAGACAGATCAGATTTCAATCTGCCGTAAGTCCTAGTACATATACCCCTGCAGGAAGTGCAGCTCTTCAGTATTTTCCATCTCCATAGCAGTTCGGGACTCTATGCACGCTAGCACAGCGTTAGAGTAATTTACCAAAGAAAACCAAAGCAAGAAGAAATTTTTACCTCTACAGGCGAGCCCCGCTCTCCTGCGGTGATACCCCTTGGGTCCCTCCCCAAGTTGAGAATTCCCTAGGTGATTTCCGCGATCCCTCGGAGGTAAGCCTCGGTCTGACGGCCGACCCTCGGCGTGGACCTAGCCCCCGACCTCGGGTGAGGCTCAGAGGCAGCGGGTACAACTTAGAGTGCGGCGGTGAAAGTATTTCCCTCTCCCCCCGCAGCCGGAGACCGCCTGGAACGAGACCGGGAAGCACTGAGGTCTCCGAAGCTTGAGGAGTAACACAGGTCGCCAGTGGTGCCAGTGCCACCGGGTTGATCTGCCTTAGCAGGGCTAGACCCCGGTCAGATCAGAGGGTCCTCCCATGGAGACTCTCCGAGGAGGTCGCCATATTGTCCGCGTGGTTGCTGTCACCATCTTGCCCTGTCCGCCGCCCCGACCCGTGCGCACAAATATCTTGTGTGCACAACGTTGCGCGCCCAAATATCGTGCGCACAAGCGATGCGCATAGCCACATGCTTACTGTGCAGGGCGCATAACTTCGATCTGTGCGCACAACAGCGCGCACATCTCTCTGAGCACGTACCAATCCTATGCGCACAACTTCGACGCACCGGAGCGCATAACTAAGCTACCCAGGCCCTGTATTTTACGTGCATAAGCTATGGCACCACCGGAGATGAAGCTCAGGGCCTTTGCCCAGCATGCCACATTAGAGCTGCACAGCACGAGGAGGCCATGGCCCTGTGCATACAGTGCGAGGAGGCCGCGGGGGATCCAGCCCATGGCCCTCCCCAGCCGGTACCGGGTTCCAGCTTCTTGAACAGTATGCCGAACCTAGAGTCCCCCAGCGGGAGCCTCCCTCAAACGGGGCTCCCCAGGGACACAGCGTCTCTTAATTTAGACCCAGCATCTATCTCCTGGGTGGAATTCTTAAAAGGCCTGCATACCTTCGTCCACATGCCTCCGATAATACGGCCACAACTTCTGCCAGAGGACCTCAACATCCCCAGACCCTCTTTGCCCAGAGAAGTGATTCCACCGCCCAGAAGCTCCACCTTCGGGGACACGGACAACTCAGATGAGGATTCAGAACCCCTGGAGGAAGGGGAACTCCCCTCAGGGAGCGAGCCCCCACCGAACCATGAGGCGCTTCTTCACAAAGGACGAGCTTCCAGACCTGGTCACACACAGCTGGAAAGAGCTCGGTATCCCAGGCACAAGTGCCTCGGGGGAACCTAAGACTAATCCCCTCCTAGAGGGACTCCGTCAGACCTCCCGTCATTTCTCACTATTACAAGCCATCCAGTAGCTAATTGACCTGGAATGGGAAGCCCCGGAGACTACGTTCAAAGGGGAGTGTGCCCTGGCAGCCATGTACCCTCTGGATCCAGCTGCCAAAGATTTCCTGGAATGTCCGAAAGTGGATGCCATGATCTGCGCGGTCTCGAAGCGCACTACTATCCCAGTTGAGGGAGGAGCAGCACTCAAGGATGCTCAAAACAGACGTCTGGAATCCATCCTCTAACATTCTTTTGACGTCTCTGCTATGTCTCTACCGATAGCGGCCTGCTATGCCGTGGTGACATGCGCCTGCTTATCACAGACCAGGAACAACACTCCCAGAGAAGCCCTGGAACCAGCAGTATCATTCCTCACGGATGCTGCTTGTGATCTGGTGCGCACCGCAGCTAGAGGAGTGTCATCAGCCGAGGCAGCCAGAAGACAACTCTGGCTCCAAAGCTGGTCAGCCGATGCATCGTCCAAAACGAGACTCACAAGGATGCCCTTCAAGGGAACCCTCCTGTTCGGAAGCGAACTAGAGAAGTTAGCTAACAAATGGGGCGAATCCCCACTGCCGTGGCTACTGGAGGACAGGAATAAGAGAAACTAGCGACCCTTCCCCCGAACTTCCAGGGGCAGAGGATCACAGCGCTTCAACCCGTACAGAAGCACATATCAAGCAGCTTGCCCCGTAGGCAGAAGCCAGTCCTTTTTGGAACAAGCACAACAAAAGGGGAGCCGGCTCAGGCCCAGGTCCCAGCTGCACCCCACAATGAAAATCAGCCGACCCGTCCAAAGGAATAAGCCATATGGGGCAGACTTGCCCTATTCTACCAAAGATGGGTCGAAATAACTTTGGACAAGTGGGTCCTAGCCATCATTCGAGGGATATTACCTGGATTTCCACCACCTCCCTCCGGACAAGTTTGTGGAATCCCCCTGCCACGACCCTTCCAAGAGGATGGCAGTGGAAGCTATACCGACCAGATTACTAGCCTTAGAGGCTACAACACCGGTTCCCGCACAACAAATAAATATTATTCCATCTATTTTATCGTTCCCAAGAAAGAAGGAATGTTCCGGCCCATCCTGGACCTCAAGTTGGTCAACCGCCACCTGAAGATTCCTCTCTTCTGCATGAAAACCCTACGCTCGGTAATAAGGGCGATACAACCGGGAGAGTTCCTTACATCCCTGGATCTGTCAGAAGCCTACCTACACATTCCAATCCATCAAGAGCATCAGCGTTTTCTACACTTCACGATCCTGGATCACCACTACCATTTGGGTTAGGCACAGCACCCCAGACATTCACCAAAATCATGGTGGTAGTGGCAGCAACACTGAGGAAGGAAGGAATCCTCGTACACCCTTATCTAGACGATTGGCTGATCAGGGCGAAATCCCCAGAGGAAAATCACCAGGCGACCAACAGAGTCAAAATTACTGGAGAGCCTCGGGTGGGTGTTCAACACAAACAAGAGCTGCTTGCAACCCTCCCAATCTCTAGAATACTTGGGAGTTCGGTTCGACACCAAACAAGACAAGGTCATCCTGACACCGACAAGGAGATCAAAACTGATGACCCAGTTGTGAATACTGTTGAGCGAGCTTCGTCCCACGGCATGGGACTACCTCAAAGTCCTCGGCCTCATGGCATCCACACTGGAAGTAGTGCCATGGGCAGGAGCTCACATGAGACCCCTACAGCGCTCACTACTATCACAATGGAATCCGCTGCCCCAGAACTAGACCGTATGTCTTCAGCTCCCGGACAAAGTTTGGACCCAACTACGATGGTGGCTACAAGAAGGCCATCTGAGCCAGGTAGTGAGGCTATTCTCACCAACCTGGATCCTGCTCACAGAGTCGGAGGCTATCACCATGACGCTGACACATCAAACCGTGCCTGCGCGCCAACGGATTCAGTCAGCTTTGGCGCGCCGAAACATTGACACGCGCACTAGAGGCGCCGGGACCATCGCAGCTGAAGCACTGCCAGTAGCGTTGATGAATTAGCCGACGTGCCATGACCATTATTCAGTGCACCGAATACATAGATGCATGTACAGATGGCACAGATGTACCGATGTGTACGTCGGCGGCTAGCGCTTCGACGCACAAGCTGGCACATCGATGCGCGCATGGGGCGCTTCATCAGATGGAAACACAGGCTGGCGCGCCGACACATTGACGCGCGGTTGCACCAACTGATGACACCACGCGAGCAGATGCCCTGGATCGGCGCTGCAGATGCGCCGTGACCTGCCTATAACTAAGGCCACCCTGCTCTGTGCTCACACAGGAACATGGACACGAGCAACGGAGGCCAAATGCGCCACATATCGGCCATTGCTTGGATGCTGGACGAGCCGCAGCATCTATGCGGGCACCGGTCGAGCCGAATTTGCAGAGGAACATCTTAAGATGGCACTGCGGCATGCTATTCTGCACACCAACCGCCTGCTAAAATCATGGTGTTAGCTGCAAAAAAAAAAAATTAAATTAAAAAGAATGAATAAAATGCAGAGTCAGCCAAGTATGCGCCATGGCGCCCATGTGTCGGATTGCCTCACAGCTAGAGGGACGTGCGCCTACTCATCGTTAGTACCTACAAATGTGCATTAGTGACAAAAAAATTTTTTTAATAAAAAAGAGAAGAACGGAGTCTCGCATACTGCAACCCGTTCCGTCCTTGACAGTGTTCTGCCACCAAATAGGGTTGTGTACTTCATTCGCATGCTAATCACGGTCACCACACTGAGTCCTGTTCCACGTCAGTGAAATACTAGGCATTCCACAGCTTTCTTGCGGTGCCTACGGAACCGGTCCCAAACTACAAAAGTCCACTTGACTACCTTAATGTAGTACTTCCAAAAAACAAATTTCTCCTTTTTGTCACTCCCTGGTGGTTCAGTCGACAATGTAAATGGCTCATAAATCCAAGCCACACTGCAAGTAGTAAATCACTGGATAACTTTTCAAAAAAAAAAAAAAGGGCAGCATAGACCATTGCATCTAAAATAATCGAGGCCTCCCTTCAAACCATCGCGCATATCTTGCGTAGGCTACGAAAAAATCCATTTCCGTAGGTTTGCTGCCTCTTCTCAGACTTCAGCGAATGCCTGGACAACCGGACGTCTTGCATGGTTGCGTTTGACCGCCATAAGAGACGTGGTTCCCGACATAGGGAAGCTTACCATACAGTCTAGCATTTCTATACCAACATCAATTCACTGAACAGTTCACAAGGCTTACAAGACAGAGAACATCAACCCTTTTCATTAACATCTCATCAACGTCCATCTATAGAACAACGTTACTTTTAAGTCTTGGCCCACTGCCGAGCATTACAAAAAAAAGACCTTAAGCCTCATTCCCATTATAAGCCAGTCTCGCTAACCATCGTGACTACATACTAATCAACAGGCATAAAGACAGCGGATTATGCTGCAACTGCCGAATCCTCAACGTATATATATCTTAAAAAAAAAAACCCCTCACAATCTGAGTAAGGGCAGGAATGACTTGAGCGCCAGGCGAACCGCTTGGGCCTCCAGATAATTGATGTGCCATTGAGATTGGACTGGGGACAATTGCCCTTGAGTAGACTGATTCTGGCACACCACCACCTGCGTACATACTTCTGATGAGTGACGCAGGTGACCCAATCTCCTTCCAACCTGGAAGCTCATCACTTTGGATCGTTGGGTCTTCTCCATTATAGAACACCATTCCTCTCTTCATTTCTCAACCTTACCAGGTAGTTGCACAGAAACATGTCTCCCACCAAATTCCATACTGAAGGAAATTAGTGCTCTTCTCCAGAATCACTGCATTCAGAGAATATTCTACCAACAGATCTATTGGGGAGTCTATTCTCAATATTTCCTAATTCCCAAGAGGTCAGGAGGCCTATGTCGCCGACACCAGCCCAACAGCCTGACTTATAACTGTTCTAGCAACTATGTATATAAACAAGCGCTAAACCATGTATATAAATTATTAAGAGAACGTTTACAAATTATCATGAGGACCGCTCCTTGCCTCCCTCGCATACTCCAATGTATATTATAATCTTTATTCCCCCTTCTTATTTCCTACTCCAAGTTACACTTCCTTGTTATAATGTAACTTTATACTCCTTCAAATTGTCTCTACTGTTTGGTTGGTTATAGTTTCTACTTGTTCGATGTAAACAGAGTTGATTTGATTTGTATCAAGAAATTCGGTATATAAAAGCCTTTAATAAATAAAATAAATAAATGTCCCATCCTAGACCTCCGTTCACTCAACAAAAATCTCTAAAAAGACAAGTTCAAGGACTTCCTGCAA
The DNA here is from genome assembly GCF_901001135.1 of Rhinatrema bivittatum. Classification (NCBI taxonomy): domain Eukaryota; kingdom Metazoa; phylum Chordata; class Amphibia; order Gymnophiona; family Rhinatrematidae; genus Rhinatrema; species Rhinatrema bivittatum. The sequence continues at coordinate 102,978,140 of NC_042618.1, forward strand.
GTCCGTTCTTCCATTTCTACGACCCAAGGATTGGATGTGTTCCCTGAATTTGAAGGATGCACATACCAATGCATCTGGATTCCTGGCCCTACCTATCTTTCTAGGCAGACAACCAAGCACTACCAATATAAGGTCCTTCCTTTCATCTGCCCCCAAGGTCTTCACAAAAGGTCTGGCAGGAGCACTGGTGCACCTTTGTCATAAAGGGGTGCAAATTTTCCCTATCTAGACGATGGGCTCTTCGTAGCACCAAATCAGACTCTCCTACAGCACAATCTACTACGAACTATTTTCCTGCCTAGACAATCTAGGCCTCCCAGTAATTTACGAAACATCACATTTAAAACCAACACAAACTCTACAATTCATGTGAGCAGAGCGATTCGGGAAGGCCCGAATAGCTCTGCTGGATGGCGCAACAAAAACCCTCCATACAGCCCAGGCTCCAAAACAGTATAGTATAGAGTGGTGTTCTCCTTGACTTGTACAATATGCACCCTATAGAAAGACATGTGCATGGCCCACAATTTAACAAAAATCTTCCCCCTACCCCGGAATCTGCTACCGGTACTTAGCAGATCAAAATAGCTAATAAGCTGGGAGGAAAAGAAAATAACATCATCCCATGAGCGCCAATTAGCCTTAGTAGTATCATCGCAACTGGAGACTGAAATAAAACATAGAACTAACATTTATGGAACTGGTAATTGAAGTTGCATTGAATCAGATTGTCCAAACATGAGAGGGGCCATATTTGATCATAAGAAAAAGCAAGCTGTTAGCAGAGCTCAGTTAAGAACAGTCAGGTAGATTCAACTGGTGGCTTCTGAGTGTCTGAATGCCGTTTTAGCCAGCTATTTCTGGCCCCAACACGTTGCCATTTTGGACGTAGGTCTCTGGAGGTAAAGCGCGTGGTATTTGCCACCGGTGCAGCTTGGGGGATAAACCCCCGGTCTTTTTTAGCTGGATCGCTGCATCTGCGGCCTTGAATATTCGTGCAGAGACGCCCTCCCACGTGTATAAAAGGCCAAATGGATGGAGCCATCTATATTTAATACCTGCCTTACGAAGAAAGGCTGTGGCGTCCTTCAGTTCCTGCCTGTTCTGAAGAGTGGCTTGAGAGAGGTCCGCATATACTGAAATATCTTGATTTTCCCAGGTCCTGCGCATTTGCTTCCTGGCTTGAGTGGCTATTTTCTCCTTCAGTGTATAATCATGGAAACACACGATAATGTCCCTTGCCTGATTGTTGTTGGGGGTTCGCAGGGCCCTATGAGCCCTATCGAGCTTTATAGTAGACGGTAGCTCCTCCGGTGGGTTCTCGCTGCTTTGAAGCAGGAAGGTACAGAAACAATGAATGAGAACTGTGCAGTCACCATTTTCTGGCGTTTCAGCAAAACCGCGAAAGCGGAGGTTCCCCCTCCACGCACGATTTTCTAGATCAGCCAGTTTAGCCTGAATGGCCCGATGATCGTCTTGCAGATCTGAGTAAGCCTCCTGAAGTTGTTTAGTAGATTCAGCTTGAGCATCTACCTGGTTATCGATGTCGTCTACCCGGCAGCCTAGGGTAGCCATCTCCTCTTGAAATTCCCCCAACATATCTTGCACCTTTTTCTTGTATGCCTTGAGGTCTTTGCGAAGGACTCCAAACCACTCGCAGAATTCGGAGCGGGTCGGCACTGTATCATCTTGAGCGGGAAGAGCGTCCTCAGCATAGGAACTGCCATCTTGTGCAGGCTCCTTCATCGGGTGCACGAATGCGTTGCGTCCCCGCTCTTCAGCTTTCTTATAAGAGAAGCTTTGAAAATCGACTGATTTCCTCTTGGCTGCCATCCCGATAGTATTAGAAGTCAAAACGTGCACTGTTAGGAAAGTGTGTGGCCGGTTCAGTCCCAGATATCTTAATTTTTTGTTCGGCTTAAAGAGGAGCTCACGGTTTAAGCGGCCATTCAGCCCGATGACGTCACTTCCTCCCCAAGACAGTGTGTTCTAATATCTTGATTGATGGATAGTATATTACTCTTATAGTCTTTAATTTTTAGGATAAAGTTTTGGACTGTTAACTTTTTCAATTTGCGAGCTAGCGTTTTACCACTTTATCGCCTCCTTCAAAATATTCCTGTTCTGTTAGATCTAGGAGGTAGGCCATCCTAGAGGATTCCAATCATTTTAGATCTTCTCTAACTTTAGAAAGAAGGGATAATGTATCTCTAGCTATGTTCATTTGGTGTTTCTGGGATAGAAGTGCAATGGTCCGGTGAAGCTTTAAGCAAGCCTCCTTTCTTTGTGTTTGAGGAATGTATTCCTGGAGATGAAGGTGCCTCTGATAAAGGCCTTAAAGCAGTCCCATATTATTATGGGTGATGGGACTGAGTGTTCATTGTCTAAAAAGAAATTCTGAATGACCTTAGCGATAGATTTGTTATAATCAGGATCTTGTACTAGGGACTCATTGAGTCTCCAAAATCTTATGCCTGGGTCCTCATGATCTAATATATCTTTCCATACCGGGACGTGGTCTGACCAATTGATTGCCCCTATGTCAACTGTTTGAATATTATGTATAATTGACTTATCCACCAGGAGGTAGTACAGCCTGGAGCATGCATTGTGAGGTGTAGAGTAATACGTATATAATTTAGAGGTTGGAAAACATGTCCTCCAGACATCAATAAGATGGAGATCATCCATCAATGCCCGAACAGCATTAAGATGTGCTTTTGCAATTGAAGAAAACACTTAGAGGTATCTAGATTGGGTGAGATAGATACATTGAAATGACCACCCAGGATTAGATTACCCAACGTGGAAGTAAGCAATATCTTGTGCAATTGTGTATAGAACCTTCTTTGCTCTTTGGGGCATATATATTAACTAGCGTGTAGTTGATACCATTCACTGCAATATGAGTATTAGATATCTGCCCATAAGATCCTCAATTCTATGTGCAATCACAGATAAAATTTTTGGAAAACATGCATACTCCAGCATATTTTGAAGCTTTACTCAGGGGGAGAAAAATATTTGGGAGAGTTTCTTGGAGCTAAGGAGATATTCATATCTTCTAGTTGTGTGTTTCTTGAACAAAGATAATGTCAGCCTTTAATGTTTCCAGCTCCCGGAACAGGATCTTTCTTTTATAAGGGGAGTTAAGTTCTTTCGCATTGATAGAAAGTATTCTAAAAGGAAGCATCTTAATTATAAGTTTTGTATTGATTAGTAGGAGCTTACAGGTTTAGATCAGACTCACAGGGGAAGAAACAACATGGTAAGACTCCCCAGATAACCAACATGTAGAGAGAGTATCCTAGTAGACCTCAGTATATCATCCATTTTACACATGTTCATAATGGTTTTTTTTTCCTGACAATATCAATATATATAAATAAGAAAGAAAGGAGAGCAGCTTCCCCTACGTATATTACATCCCATCCCCAGTTAAGTGACCTGCAGTAACCACTTGACAGGTCGTTTCCACTATCAAGAACATAAGAACATGCCATACTGGGTCAGACCAAGGGTCCATCAAGCCCAGCATCCTGTTTCCAACAGTGGCCAATCCAGGCCATAAGAACCTGGCAAGTACCCAAAAACGAAGTCTGTTCCATGTTACCGTTGCTAGTAATAGCAGTGGCTATTTTCTAAGTCAACTTAATAGCAGGTAATGGACTTCTCCAAGAACTTATCCAATTCTTTTTTTAAACACATCTACACTAACTGCACTAACCACATCCTCTGGCAACAAATTCCAGAGTTTAATTGTGCGTTGAGTAAAGAACTTTCTCCGATTAGTTTTAAATGTGCCACATGCTAACGTCATTGAGTGCCCCCTAGTCTTTCTATTATCTGAAAGAGTAAAAAGCCGATTCACATCTACCCATTCTAGACCTCACATGATTTTAAACACCTCTATCATATCCCCCCTCAGCCGTCTCTACTCGTCAACATTAAGGGGTACTATTGTCAGCAGCGAGATGGTGTCTGATCACCATCCAGTCATGGAATACAGCTTAATTAGCATAATACATTTTATCATCTCTTAAATCTTTGTCAGCATATTATGTATTTAAGAGAGACATTGTCACAATAACAAGACAGGAAAAATGACAGTGTCGGAAGGCTTAATTGTTAACTGAGAGAGAACCTGATTTTGTGGTTGTCCACTGAAATTTGCAGTTCAGTAACAGGTGGTCTTTGTTAGGCATGGGTCCTCCTAATTGATGCCGGAGTCTGTTTTGCTGCCCAACTCTCTGCCAGAGAGCAGGTCTTATATTGTTGGATTTTGTAATTTTAGCTGAGTGACGAAGAGGTAAACCCTCTAAAGGCTAAGATAGCAATGGCTTCCTCCGATACATGTATCTTGTGGTTTGATCCTTCTAGAGAAAAGGAGAGGCCAAATGGGTGTAGCTATCTATATTTTAATATCTTTTCTTAAAAAGGTTGTTACTACTTTTAGCTCTTGCCGGTTTTGTAGACTGGTCTGGCAAAGATCTGCAAAAACTGAAATGTCTTGGCCCTCCCATTGCCACGAAGCTTATCTCATGGCTTGTGCTACTCTCTCTTTAATGCTATAATTCTGGAAGCAGACCACTGTTTCTGCTGCAGTTTGGTATACGAGCTCTTAAAGCACGATGAGCTCTATCAAGATTAGTGGGGACCTGCAGGGCTTCTCCCCACAGGTAGCACCAATACCCCCTCAGCCCAAGGGTCCACATTTGCAATACTTTTTTTTTTTTTTTTTTAATTCTATCTTCCAATCTTAATATCGGGTAACTCTGAGCCAGGAATTTCTTCAGACTGAGAGAGCACGTACTTACGGAAACGGGAGACCAAGTCACTGCAGTTTTGATTCTTCGGCGATTCTTTAAATCCTCTAAATTGGAGGTTGCTTCTTCTCGCTCTGTTTTCAAGGTCTGCTGGGTTTTTTTTCTTTTATGATCATGTTGTCATCTTGTAGTTCAGCGCATATTTCTTTTACACACTTGGCCGTTTCAGTCTGCTGGTCGAGTCATGTGTCTAGATCGTCTACTCTGTGGCCTAGTGATGCGACATCTTCTCTTATTTCCTCCATTCTGGTGATGGGATTTAATGTCTTTCCTTAGCCCTTGGAACCATTCCCGAAACTCTGCCCGTGTCGGGAGGTCTTTGTCTTGCGTTTGCAGTGTCGGAAGTCATAGATTTCTCCTTGGGGCCTGTTTCATCATCGCCATTTTTCTTTGGGTTGCAGGTTCTCGTCTTCCTCCATGATAGAGGCTCCCTCTTTTTGGAAAGAGAAGCGCCGAAAGTCGCAACCTTTTCGCTTGGCCACCAAGCTAGTGTTCCAATTTCTCATCAGTATCGTTCAGAACCCTGATATTTGTAGCTCAAGGCAGCGATGCGTTTAGATTAGCTGAATGGTGAGGGGAGCGCCAGAGTTAAGCTGCCATCTTTGCTGGTGACGTCACTTCCCCCCCCCCCCCCCCCTTAAGGTACTTTTTAAACAGCATATGGCATTCAATGGAGTATAGTTGAGCAGGGAGTGAGGCCTGTAACTGAAAATGTGTTCTCGTGGACTGCTTATTTATTGATCCACTTTTTTACATTTCAAAATGGATTACATTCAAGTACTGTAAATATTTCCCTGGTCAGAGGGCTTACAATCTAATAGGGAGCTGCAACGTGATAAGGCTCTAATGCACCTAAGCAGTGTATGTTGTGCAATATAGCCCTATTGTGGTGATATTCCATGATTTATATGCGATTTGTTACATAGCTCTACTCAAATTCCCTTTCCTATTACAAGCTGCTTTGCATGCAATTTGTATGCATGAATTTTTCAAATCCATGCAAAGCAGCTCATTAATAGGCAGTTTGTTAATAACTTATTGCGGCAGAGTTAGAAATTTGTTAGCCATGAAAATTTAACACTTCTGGAGGAAACAACGTGGGAGCCTCTGACCCCAATGCAAGAGTGATTTGGCACTTTTGAAGTTAGGGGAAAAGGGGGTTCAGGGGTGGGGGCTTGGGTTTCCACTTAAAAAAAAAAAAAAAAAAAAAGAATCCAATGATTTTTTTAAACTCTTGTGGAAGGGGAGGTATAATGGGTATCCCTATACCCCAATGGTTCTGTATTGCTATTTGTGGGGGAGGAAGTGGGGTACACCATGCTGACACATTTGTAAGGAAAGGGAAGGTGGGGGGATATACTATTTCATTCTGACATGGGGGGGGGGGGTTTCACCGGGCAAATACTTTTTTCTGTTTTGTACATTGGGTTGAGTGGCAGCCCTGGGGTGAGCAGGGGATCAACTTTGATCCCCTCACACCTTTTTCCTTTTCTGAGCCGTGGTTTGTTTGTTTTTTTGTTTGGTATGGCCCTTTAAGGTGATGGCAGTCATCGCATCTAAAGGGTTAGTGCTGTATTCTTTTGTTGTGAGACATCACAATAGAGATGTGCATTGTTTGCTTTTTAAAATCATTTTGGGCTTTTTCGGGGGCCCTGTGGGAAATTTCATTTTTTCCGTGACTCGGGGGGGGGGGGGGGCGCCCCGATTTTCAGGTTAGTGCGCACTTTCGGGAGTTAGTGCATGCTAACTCCCGATAGCGCGCACTAACAAGTCAAAGTTAGCTCCCTAACCTGAAAAACAAATTTTTCCGAAATTTTGGAAAAATTGCATTTGTTTTTCGGTTCCCCCGAACCATGCCAAATTAGACAATTTCATTGAAATTGCCTAATTCGGGAAAAATGAATACACATCTCTAAACAATACAGCCATGAGTTTTTGGGGGAAAGGGCCCACTATTGCGGTGCCATTTCCTTCCCGAATGATAGTACAAATCCTCCTATGAAAAAAAACGTTACAGTTTAGTGGCTCTAGGTCTGTTTGATCCTGAGGCAATGGAGGGTTAAGTAAGTTGCACAAGGTCACAAGGAATGGCAGTGAGATTTGGACCCTGGTTTGTAGCCTGCTCCAGTCAAATGAACTAATTTGCATAATATTGACACTTTCACAGGTGTGTAAAATGAAATAAATTTATAGCAACTAAGGACCAGAGATTTCCATCCTTTTGATTTTGAAGAAGAGAGAGATATCCGGGATAATAACTTTTGGCCCTTGAGTGTCACAGGAAAGTCTGTTTTCAGAATAACCTATTTTAAGATGCAGCTATTGTAATACTGTCTTCTATCGGTGGTGATTCATAACCCAAACCTCTGGTTTGGGGAATTAATATCCATTGTCTAAGTAGCAGCCTAAGTGTGTTTTTTAGTTATATTTTGGTTTTCTTCCTCTCCTCTTAGGTATATTGCATTCGCCATTGTGGAATGGCCATGCAGGTGGAATATGAAGCAAATGCAGAGGAAGAGGAGAACTTGGGTCCTCAACCAGTATCCAGGTTAGAGGTATGTGATGAACATCTATTCTGAGAACTGAATACACAATAAAAAAAAATCTGCTTCTGGCTCTTGTACTCTAACAATTTTGCAAGTATTCTAAAAGGTACATTCTATTGCTATAAATGGAACATTGAGTGTTCATTTACCAAAATTTTCAGATTTTGATAGTCATGTGATTGTGACTAGGAAGGTTTTACAAAAATTAGGGCTTTTTATTTGCATGTCTTGAGGTCTATGGGGAAACACTGCTACCATGGCTACAGCAAAAGAAGGAAGATGGCACTACAAAGTTTGCAAATTATAATTTTCTGTTGATAAGCAGGCTGAATTAGCCACGCTCCATGGAGTGATGTCATCGGGCAGCAGGTTGCGGAGTTGTCATTGTCAGTTAAAATTTTTATATACGGAGCATATGCGAGTATTCCCGCATTAATGATAGTTTCAGAAATCTCTTCAGTCTTTTTTTCATTCATGCTTCTCATGGACTCAAGCTCTTCCTCTGTCTCTTTTTTTTTTTTTTTTTTATTTAGCATTTTATATACTGAGGTATAGCAGAGTTGCCTTCACTCCGGTTTACATTTATAACAACTTGTTACATTAAAAGATTTTAAAATTTAAATTTAACAATAAAATGAGAAATGGCATATAATAGTATGAACAGAACAAGATATACACAGGGTAGGTACACTGAATAGGTAAACAGAAATATCTGAGTTCAAATCATAAAAGGAGGCATCTGTAGCTTGAAGCAGGAGAGATTGTCCAAAGGGGGAGATTGAATGTTAGCAGGCTATGGGATTATAATTTAAGATCATTGAGTGCTGTCCTTAAGAGTTTGGCTGAGTAGCCAGGCTTTTAGGTCTTTTTTGAAGGACTTTGTTTTCTTGACTGGTAAGGAAATGAGGTAACGAATTCCATAACTTTGGGCCAATGATGGAGAAGGCTCTGTTTCTGGTGGAGGATAGTTTGGCATGTGGAAGTGAGGGAATCACAAGTTGAAGTTTACTAGTTGTTCTTGTGCGTTGAGAGCAATGTATATGTATAATGTCATCAAAGGCAGTGTAGTCGGCTTTATAGATTGCTTTGTGAAGTATTGAGAGAACTTTGAATTCTATTCTTTTCTCTATTGGGAGCCACTGTAGTTGGTTGAGAACAGGTGTAATGTGATCAGATTTTCTTTTACCCGTTAAGACTCTGGCAGCAGCATTCTTTTTTTTTTTTTTTTAAATTTGTAAAATTTTTTATTGAAACGAAAGAACAGGTTTAACATACCATATATGATAGCAGCAGAACAACAGAACTCAGTCCAGTAATGCCATATAAACAAGTATAAACTGTCATACATTGGAAACTGCGACAGATAAACAAATCAGTAGTCTGCATATTAGAGGTAGAGAACCTGAGATGATATCAGTGCGGTAGTTTAATATACCAAGCCCCCCCCCCCCCCCCCTCCCCCAGCCTCAATGGTGTGTAGTTTAGGAAAAGGTAGGGAGAATCACATCACAAAGGGGCAGATGGATATGTCTAAACAAAAGGTGAGTAAAAAAGGGGTCCCTACAAACCCGGAAAGTCAAAGGTTATGGACGAGTGCCACCGTTGGTAGGGGCGCCATATCATGTCAAAACGTGAAATCTTTTTGTGCTTAAATGCTGTGATTTTTGATGATAAAAAAATGTTATGCACCCTGTGTTGCACGTCTGCTTTTGTGGGAATATTGGGGGATCTCCACAGACGAGCAATTTCACAACGGCAAGCAGTGAAAACAAATTGAACCAGTCTATTTTGGTCCGCAGAAAGCCCTATTATTTTAGCACCCAATAACGCCTGCGCAGCCGTGGGCATTGGCATCTCCGGCAAAAAATCCCATATCCAGTGGAATATTGCACACCAGAGCCTCTGCAATTTAGGACAATCCCACCACATATGATAACTACCCACAATCGAACATAACCGCCAACATTGATCTGGGTAAAGAGGTGTAAACTTATGTAATTGTACAGGGGTCATATACCACCGATATAGTACTTTATAAGAGTTCTCAATGAGCGAGGCTGCTATGTAGCCTTTACCCATGGTGGCAGCAGCATTCTGAAGTAGCTGCAAGGGTCTTAAGGACGTTTTAGGTAGGCCAATCAGGAGGGAGTTGCAATAGTCCAAACCAGAAAAGATGAGGGCTTGTAGTACTGTTTTGAAATCATGGGGGTGAAGCAGTGGTTTTAGGTGTACTCTCTCAGTTGTATTTCTGTCCTATTTCAAAACCAAAAAGGGCTCTGGGGGTGATCTGGGAAACTATAGACCAGAAAGCTGACTTCAATGCTGAGAAAAATCGTGGAAACTACTATAAAGAATAAAATCACAGAACATATAGATAGTCATGATTTAATGGGACACAGCCAACATGGATTTGCCCAAGGGAAGTCTTGCCTCACAAATCTGCTACACTTTTTTTTGAAGGGGTGATTAAAGATGACCTGGTAGATGTGGTGTATTTGGATTTTCAGAAGGCATTTGACAAAGTCTCCCATGAGAGGCTTCCAAGAAAATTAAAAAAAAAAAGTCAATGGATAAGAGATGTCCTTCTGAGGATTGTAAACTGGTTAAAAGACAAACGGAGAATAGGATTAAATGGTCTGTTTTCACAATGGATATGGTAAACAGTGGAATACCTGAGGGATCTGTACTTGGACCTGTGCTTTTTAATATATTTATAAATGATGTGGAAAGGTTATGATGAGTAAGGTGGTCAAATATGCAGATGATACAGAATTATTCAAAGTAGTTGTCACAAGTGGATTGTGATAAATTGCAGGAAGATTGGGCATCCATATGGCAGATGAAATATGTCGACAAGTACAAGGCTGATGCTTATAGGGAAAAATAACCCATGCTGTAGTTACACAAAGTTAGATTCCATATTAGGAGTTACAACCCAGGAAAAAGAGCTGGGTGTTATATGAAATCATCGGCTCAGTATGCTATGTTAAGAATTATTAGGAAAGGAATGGCAAATAAAATGGAAGATGTTGTCGTAATGCCTCTATATTGCGCCATGGTTGCATTTCTGGTCGCCATTTCTCAAAAATATATAGTTGCACTAGAAAAAGTTCAGAGAAGGGCACGGAACGGATCCCCATTGAGGAAAGGCTAAAAAGGTTAGGGCTGTTCAGCTTGGAGACAAGACGGCTGAGGGGGGATATGATAGAGGTCTACAAAATCGTGAATCAATTATTTACTCTTTTTCAGATAAATCAAGTACTAAAGGGCATGCCATGAAGTTAGCAAGTAAAACATTAAAAACGAATCTGAGAATATTCTTTTTTACTCAACACACAATTGACCTCTGAATTCATTGCCAGAGGATGTGGTTAAAAGTTAGTATAGCCAGGTTTAAAAAAAGGTTTGGATAAGTTCCTGGAAAATTCCATAAACTGCTATTAATCAATAGGGTATAGCCACTGCTTGTCAGCATTAGTAGCACAGTATCTATTTAATGTTTGGGTACTTGACACTGTCTCCTCAGTCTTCATCTTCAGAAGGCTTGGAGGATCTTCCACTTCCACTAAGTCCAAAGGAGCATTCATAATCTATCTCCCCATTGCCTTTTCTGCCTTCAGATACTTTTCCATGGGACTACCATCTGAACACACATCATCACTGGAGGACATAATCTATTACAGATTTGTTGAAAAGTTAGGAGCTATGCCAAAACTGGAAGTCAAAAAGGAATAAGTTCTTAGAATAGAGGTAATGGGTTTCATAGAAATGACAGCAGAAAAGGACCAAATGAATCCACTCAGTCTGCCCAGCAAGCTTATGCCAGTGCACTGTGCAGGTTACCCCTATACTTATCAGTTTACTAGATCACTGGTTCTCAACCTTTTTTCCCTTCATGACACACCTGACAGACCACACTCACACGTGTGATACACTGCTCATTACAATTCACGGTGGAAATAAAAAAATAAAATAAAGGCCCGGTATTATTTTTATTGTTAAGAATAACACAAGGGAAAGATACATATTCTGTCTGAACAGAAATTGCATAAATAGTAAACATCCCATACCAAAATAGCGCCAATTTCCAGTACTCAAACAGTAAATACCGTACCTAAGAAAAGGCAACACTGAAAATATTACACCAGGCCTTAAGACACCAATACATCTCCTATTAGGAAAACAGAACAAGCCAGGCTACTATAGAGCCCTATACAGAAACTGCACACCAGCAGAAAACCTCACCTGAATCACATGTGCTGACCCTCACCTAACAAAAGAATAAAGAGACCAAAACGCATGCAGAAAAAACTGAATTGGAAACTGCAACAAGCCAGGGTCTCTGTTTGCAGTGTAACAAAGGAAAAAAAGAAACATCACCTATAAAACAAATCAAGAAATATAAAATCAATAGCAGCAAAACCATATTAAAAAAGAACATATTTCGAAACAGCTGATGAATGGAATATCCAATAATTAAAAACTCATATCAAAAATTTCTAGATACCAATAAAATATTTCAAAATAGCAGACACAAAGCCCCAATAATGAAAAAATGACACAAAATATGTTTTATCCCAGGACAAGCAGGATGCTAGTCCTCACATATGGGTGATGTCAGCAACGGAGCCCTAGGCGGGAAAGTTTTCTGTCAAAGTTTCTAGAAACATTTGACTGGCACTGTGGTGCCACTGAGCATGCCCAGCATGCTATGATATTCTCTGCCACAGGTGTCACTCTTCAGTCTTCATCTTTCCGCGCTGCTGTAGGCATCGCGGGATAGGAGCCATTGAGATTCTCTCAACACAATTTTTGACTGTATAGTCAAAGTTTACTTGATATTCTCTCTCACAAGTCTCTCGAAGTACTGTTTTCACCGGCCGGTGAGTAACTCTTTCTCTTATTTTCTTTATTTGAAGAAAATGTTTTTCTCATGAATTCCCGTTTCTTTTCGACGGCCGTCGACTAGAAAATATGGCTACAGGTTTTAAAAAATGTCCTGTATGCGCTCGAAAAATGTCGATTACCGACCCGCACACCGAATGTGTCTTATGCCTCGGGGAAAAACATGAGGTAAATAACTGCCCACAATGCGCCGAGATGACTCCGAAAAGTCGCAAAACTGGACTAGAAAAAATGGAGCATCTTTTCCAACTTCAACTTATCCCATCTCCTTCGGCGTCATCGAAGTAGTCTCCGGCTGGAACGACTAAGCGCTTGATAATTAAAAAACCTCACCCGGGGCCATCGGGGGATCCTTCATCGCCGTCATCAACAAAATCCATCTACCCTCAAAAGTTGAAACACAAGCATTGACATCAACCATCGATGCCCGAAACTGCTTCCCAGGAACCCTCGATGGCAAAGCGGGCCACGGACTGAGGAAACATCGGCGCCTGGGCCTCATCCTCCGTCTCCGGAGGATAAGGCCCAGGCGCCGATGTTTGCAGGGCCCTGCATCGGATCCTATACCTCAACCTCCGCCACCGCTTACAACTGCTCTGGTACCATCAGTTGTAATGCCGGAATTGTCTGATATCTCAGACAAGCGGTATCGAAGGCTTTCATGGAGAAACAATGGATTCAGACGAGCTCATCGATGCCGATGCTCCCTGCATCGATGCCGGCAACTTTGCCGATGCCGGTGGGACCACCGATGCCGGTGTCGACTTTCGCACAGAGGACTAAAGGTGACCTCTTCGACGTCGATACCAATAACTCCGCCGACGTCAGTTTTAACACCGAGACGACAGCCTTCGACATCGATTCCGGCGGCCATTCCATCGATACAACCATCACAAGAAGAGCCAGAAATTCAAGATCTAGCCTTCTTCCAGTGTCTACTGCAACGGTATCAAGATGTCATCGACACTTTACCAAAGCAACCAGAAAAACAAACACTTCCATTACATCCCATCGATGACCCATTACCAGGTCCATCAGGATTACATCTACCACCCAAGTCCATCACAAAACTACCCTATAGGGATGATGATGATTCTTGAGAGAGCCACGAGACTAATACATCTTCTGAGGACTTTGTCGGAACCTTCTCCACCAGAACCCAGAAAAAAGTCCCCCACAGAAGACCTATCGTTCTCCAGTTTTATTCAAGACATGGCAGATACCATACCTTTTAAACTGTCAACAGAACAAGACACTAGACAACATACTCTAGAAGTCTTACAATTTGTAGATCCACCCAAACAGGTTTTAGCTATTCCAATTCATGAAGTGCTCTTAGACCTGCAACACCAGATCTGGGAGCACCCTTCTACAGTTCCAGCAGTAAACAAACGAGTGGATTCCACTTATCTGGTACAGACGGCACCTGGGTTTCAAAAGCACAACTACCACATAATTCAGTGGTAGTTTAATCTGCCCAGAAAAAGTCAAGACTTGTCCGTCCTCACTCCTCAACTCCTCCAGGTAAGGATCACAGTTTCCTTGATTCATTGGGGAAAAAAGGTGTATCAAGCAGCAACCCTAAATTCCAGAATCTCTGCATACCAGTTATATATGACACAGTATCAGAGATTTATGGAAGCAGATGGAACAATTCATAAATTCTTTACCTGCACGGTTTCAAGAACCAGCACAGGCCATAGTGAACAAAGGCCTAGAAGCAGGAAAGCATGAAGTCAGAGCAGCTTATGATAGCTTTGACACTGCCTCCAGGACTGCAGCAGCTGGAATTACTGCTCGTAGGTATGCATGGCTCAAGGCCTCTGATCTCAGGCCTGAGGTCTAGGAAAAACTTGTGGATCTACCATGTTTGGGAGACAATTTATTCGGTGATAAAGTCCAAGAAGCAGTTCAACAGATAAAGGACCACACCGAAACATTACGTCAGCTATCCCAAATGCCTCAGGATACTTCAACACAATCACAACGACGCTTACCCCGCAGGGAACCAAAGCGTACTTACTACAGGCCACGTAGATACTACTCACAAACATCCAGGGGCAGATCTACTAGCCCTCAACAACGCTCCCAATCAAGACAACCTAGACCTCCTCGCACGCAACCTCCACCTCAGTCAGGTCCAGCGGCAGGATTTTGAGAGTCAGACCAGAGAACAAGCCATAATTTTAAATCCTCAAATACATCTGCCAGTGGGAGGAAGAGTATCACACTTTTACACACACTGGCAAACAATAACAGACCAAAGGGTTCGCTCTATAATCGCCCATGGTTACAAACTAAATTTTCTCTCCATTCCACCAGATTTCCCACCGATTTTTCTGCCCACAGCAAAAATCTCAACTACATCAATTAAAGATAGAATTATCCACCCTTCTGAGAGCCAAAGCAATCCAGTTAGTACCTCGGACTCAGCAGGGCAGAGGATTCTATTCCCGTTACTTCCTCATTCCAAAGGAAACAGGAGGCCTACGTCCCATCCTCGACCTCAGAAATCTCAACAAATTTCTAAAGAAAGAGAAGTTCAGGATGGTTTCTCTAGGCACCATGCTCCCACTTCTTCAAGAAGGAGACTGGCTTTGTTCTCTGGATCTTTTTTTTATTCTGACATTTTCTTAAATCACTTTTCATTCTCTATACTCCTTCAGACATGTCCACTCTATTGCAGATCTTAGTGACATCCGCAAATAGACAAACCTTTCCTTTTATCCCTTCTGCCAGGTTGCTCACAAAGATATTGAACAGAATCTGTCCCAAAACCGATCTCTGACACTCCACTGAACACCATTTTTTCAGAGTAAGTTCCATTTACCATTACACGCTGTCTCCTGTCAGTCAGCCAGTTTGCAATCCACAGTACTACCTTGGCACCCACTCCCAAGCTTCTCATTTTGTTCATGAGTCTTCTATGTGGGACCATATCAAAGGTTTTGCTAAAATTCAAGGAAATCACATTGAGCACTCTTCCCTGATCCAATTCTGTAGTCACCTGATCAAACAAAATCAATCAGATTTATCTGATTGGACCTTACCCTGGTGAATCCATACTGCCTCGGATTGAGTAACCCACCAGATTTTGGATAGTTCACTATCCTTTCCTTGAGCAGAGTTTCCATTAATTTTCCCACCACCAAGGTGAGGCTAACTGGCCTTTAGTTTCCAATCTTCTCTCTGCTCCCACTCTTGTGAGGTGGAACACCACCGCTCGTCTCCAAACTTGTGGCGGGTCTTCTTTAGCGAGCAGCAAACTGAAGTGCATTTGTTTAATATTTTGGCCATTTCTTTGTCTCTCTCCACACATTGATCTTTGTCGCCTTTCAGTTTTACTATACCACTTTGGACCTTTCTCTAATGTATCTGAAAAATGTTTTGTCTCATCACTTTACCCCTTTGGCAATCCTTTCTTCCACCAGACTTTTTGCTTTGATTTCTTTCTTCATCTCCCTCAGTTTCACCAGATATGTGTTCCTCTTTTTGGGATCCTTTATATTACTTGAACGCTGTTCTTTTTGCTTTTATTTTAACAGCCACCTCCTTTGACAACCAGGTTGGTTTCTTATTTCTCCTACTTTTGTTACCTTTTCTAACATAGATTTGTTGCCTTTGTAATTACTCTTTTTAATTTGGCTACTGTTCCACCTCTCTCATTTTCTCCCAGTCTTCTAGTTTTGCCTCCAGGTATCTCCCTATTTTGACACAGTCTGTATTTTTTTTAAATTCAAAACTCTCTGGTTTTTGTGTGAGTTCTCCGTATCCTATTTGCAATATCGAACCATATCGTTTGATCAGTGGTGCTGAGATGGGCACTCACCCGGACATTAGAGACATTATCCCTGTTAGTGAGCACTAGATCCAGTATAGCTCCCTCCCTCGTGGGTTCCATTACCATTTGTTTAAACAGAGCCTCTTCAGGGCATCCACTATCTCCCTACTTTTTGTAGATTCCGCAGAACAGATTCTCCAGTCTATGTCCGGCAGATTAAAATCTCCAACAATCAACACTTCTCCCTTCCTTCCAGGCAACCATGAAGGCACACAAAGTTTGAGCAACAAGCTGCATCATTAGCACATTTAAATAATCTTTTGATTGAGGAAATATATGCAAAGCGGCAATGGTGTGATCTGAGTACATACCTTCACATCACACTATTTCCTAATACAGCTACCTCTGCTGACAGCACTGTAGGACCCACAGTCCTCAAGCATGCCACATCCTTCTAACGGGGAGTCCGGCTTGCAAAAAAATTTAGTCACAGAAAAATCGAAAGATTGCTACAAAGCTTAACTGTTTTAATGGCAATCCTCAGTTTGGGACTCCCCATGGATCGTGGCTAATTCAGCCTGCTTATCGACTGAAAAAAGCAAGTTTTGCTTACCATAAACTGTGTTTTACATAGAATGAATGTCATGCAACCCCACCCTCCTCCCTGCACAGCAACTTCTACTACTTCAACTAGCTTTATCGACTGAACAGAGTTCTGGAACTATTGTGAATGCGGGAATACCCGCGAATGCTCTGCATACAAAAACTTTGCCTGAGAGACAACTCTGCAACATACCACCTGCTGACGTCTCCCCTATGGAACATGGCTAATTCATCCTGCTATTTACGGAAAACATTGTTTATGGTAAGCAAAACGTGTATATCTCCAATTTTTGTAAGCCTGTTAAATAGTTGAAATTGAGTCTCTATGTGTTTTCTAATTGGGTATAACTTTGTAACTGTGCTAATCCCCAAAAGATGAAACTTTATTGTTCAAATCTAATATCAATGCTTACTATCTTACAAATTTTGTTGAAATAGTGCTCATCTGATTTACACTTTGTGTGTTTAGTATTAAATGCAAAATTTGTTTTATAGTATACAAACACTTAGCATGCAGACAGGCAGGCCAAAGTTTTCCCAGATATTAAGAACTTTTTAAGTGTTCACTGAGGAAATGTGCTGGAATTTTGGATGAGGATACAAAAGGCTGGAATGAAATCAACTGCAAGAAGTATTATGAATGTTGATAAGCAATTCATGGCAATATTTGAAAACAACTCCATTTTGAATAAACTAGGAAAGAAATTCAAGATGAGATGGATGTTCAGCAGATGTGACAATTTTAAATTATATGGAAATAATATCACTGGATTTGAGAATGATGACTCCTTACTTCCTATATTTTGTGCAGGCAAATTTTGAAGTAACACATGGAAACTAGTGTTTTGCATCCTCTTTTGTTCATATATGTATTTCTGTTTGCAGCAATGTGGGATAAATGCAAATGATGTGAAGAAGTTAGAAGAAGCTGGATTTCACACAGTTGAGGCAGTCGCTTATGCACCAAAAAAGGAACTACTGAATATTAAAGGGATTAGTGAAGCCAAAGCAGATAAAATCCTGGTAAGATCTGTTGGTTGATTTGCAGTGAAAGTAAGCCATTATTTGGCTGCTTTGTTGTACAGCTGCTGACACCCAGTATTTATGTAGGCATGGAGTACAGGCAGTTGACTGAACTTCATGATTATTTTCAAAGGTAAATGAAGCAACTATTCAAACTGTTGCTTGAATGCACACTTACCTCAGCTCTGTGTACCTTTTTTGATTAAATGCACAATATGCCCTTTATGGAGGTAAAAAAAAGTATGTAAATAGGCAAGGCAATTTATAGTTTAGCTAGTTGCTTGACCATTTATTTTGAAAACTCAAAGGATTTGATGAGGAGTTAAAGAATATAGTATTTGTAGGAATAAACAGTGTGTAGTTTTTAATTACAAAGTCCAGACTTCAGTTTAATTTTTGGGGCTTAAGAACATAAAAATATTTTTTCTACATTTTTCCTTGCAATTAGACTTTTTGTGCTGTACTTGTAGTTCATATATACTTTACAGTAGCAAGAAAAAAAACCAAAACCTGGAGGATGAACTGGCCCTGTGTAGTGTCGCCCCAACCCTCCCCTCCCTTTAAATCCCCAATGTCAGGAATGAGAAGGACTCTTCTTCACAACTTGTATAAAGCTACGTGTATTACAGCTTCGCAAGTTGCTCATATTTATGTGCGGGTGACTCTCACACCAGAGGAGAGAAGTGTGTATATGAAGGTGAAGGCTCAGCCGAGACCATAGGCCCACAACGATTTTGGAGGTTGAGAATAGGTATACAAAAGGGTATATGGGAAGGGTCTATATATGTATGTGTAATCCCATATGCCCAGCAAGGGACATAATGAACACTAACCTATCCCCACCTCAAACTGAAGCCCTTTTTAGCCAGGGAGAATTAGAGATCGACCCCGGTGCCCAGTTTGCTGAAGCCTGGGATCATGGTTCCTGTGTTGGACAACGGTCCGATATCATTGGTTTTATATAATCCAACAGTGCTGACCAACTTTCCTTCACCTCCCTGTTCTTCTTACTGCCTACTTTTGTGGCTATTAGTAGCTCGTGGGAACACAAATTAAGCAATCTCTTAAACCAATGTTCTTTCTCAGGGGGAGTGTCTGCCAGCCAGACGGATAATATGACCTTTTTTGCCACCAGTGCTGCTTTCATAAGGAAAAGCAGCAAAGTGGGTTTTTGGATGTCCTGACAGTCGTGTGACCAAATAAGCATAAATCTGGGTCTTTAGGTATATCATGCTTCCAAATCACAATACATTGTTCCTGTATCTCTCCCCAGAATATCTGAATAAGCGGGCATTCCCCAAAACAATGGACATATGAGCCCTCAACCTTTTTGCATTTATGGCAGTTTGGTGTATCCCTTAAACCGTATCTGAAGGCTTGAACTGGTGTCACATAGCGGTGGTCCCAGCCCCGGAAAGGGAAATTGGCGCCGGCCAGTATTCTATTTACTTCACCGTGCCCAAAAAGGACTGGTCCTTCCGCCCAATATTGGACCTCAAGAGGGTCAATTGGGCTGTCAAGATCCCCCACTTCCGCATGGAAACCCTGCGGGCAGTCATTGCGGCGGTCCGCCCCGGAGAGTTCCATGCTTCCCTCGATCTCGCAGAAGCTTATTTTCATATTCCCATTCACCGCGACTATCAGAAGTATATCCAATTCCACATTCTCAACCAGGACTTCCAGTTTCGAGCTCTCCCCTTCGGCCTCGGAACCGCTCCTCTCACCTTCATGAAGGTCATGGTAGTAGTAGCAGCGGCCTTGCGCCGGGAGGGGATTCTCATCCATCCCTATCTGGACGATTGGCTCATCAGGGCCAAGTTGGAGACCTCTTGCCGGTGGGCGGTGGATCGCGTCTTGGAGCTCCTTGCCTCTGTCGGGTGGATAGTGAACTTTTCCAAGAGCAAGCTTCAGCCCTCCCAGGAGTTGGAATTTCTGGGAGCCCACTTCGACACCTGAGTAGGCAAGGTTTTCTTACCGGTATGATTTGCATTTTAATGTAAGAATGTTGGTATATAAAAATTATAAATAAATAAAAATACCTCGGGCTCGAGCCCTCAAGCTGATCGATCAGGTCCAGACTTTGATTGCCCTACCTTCCCCGACAGCCTGGGATTATCTCCAAGTCCTGGTGTCGGAGCAGTTCCATGTAGTCCTTCCGTTCTTGGATTCTACTGCCGACGAATTACAGTGGTGGCTGTCTCTTCCTCATCTTCTGCAAGGGATGCCTCTTCAAGCTCCACTGTGGACGATAGTGAACACGGACGCCAGCCTGTTGGGCTGGGGTGCGGTCTGCCTTTCTCTGTCCACCCAGGGAACATGGTCGCAGACTCAGTCGCGCTGGCACATCAATCGACTGGAAACTTTGGCGGTCCGCCTGGCTCTTCAGGAGTTCCTTCCCCTGATCCACGGCAAGGCGGTACGAGTCCTGTCTGACAACTCCACCACGGTCGCCTACGTCAATCGCCAAGGGGGCACTCGCAGTCCCCTGGTAGCCTTAGAAGCCAGCCGTCTCCTCGCTTGGGCAGAGCGTCACCTACAGTGCCTTGCGGCCTCACATCGCCGGAAAGGGCAATATTTAAGCCGACTTCCTCAGCCGGCAGTCGCTCGATCTGGGAGAGTGGGAGCTCTCGGACGCAGCCATGGCTCTGATAGTGTTCTATATTTTTCCTATGACCACATTTCGTTTGGTCTCCCTTAATGTTAAGGGACTTAACTCTCCGTTTAAACGGCACACTTTCTTTAAAGAAATGGGAGTGTTAAAAGCGGATATAATATTTGTTCAAGAATCACATTTGAAAAGTAAGTACGAATCGCTCTTGAAATCGCGTCAATATCCGCTCCAATATTTTACACCGTGCCCCAAAGCGGCGAAGTTTACAGGCGTAGGCATCCTATTTTCCCAACACTTGGTGCTTGATTGTCAAACCTGCATTAGGGATCCTGGCGGTAGATACCTCCTTCTGAGGCTAAGGATTGAAGGAGAGGAATATACCCTGGTTAATGTATATGCGCCTAACCAGGATCAGGGAGTGTTCTATGAGACACTCCTCACCTCGACCTCATGGCGACTCTGCGCAATGCCAAGTCCAATCGGTTCTTCAGCCGCTGGAGGGAGCATGGCGCAGAGGGCGTGGATGCTCTGGCTCTACCTTGGCCAGCGGACGTCCTTCTGTACGTGTTTCCCCCGTGGCCACTGGTGGGGAAAGTTCTCAGGAGAATCGAGCTCCACCGGGGACCGGTGAGTCTCGTCACTCCCGAGTGGCCGCGAAGGCCGTGGTTCGCGGATCTCATCAATCTAGCGGTGGACGGGACCCTGCGCCTCGGTCATCCCCTTGTCTCCTCCAGCAGGGGCCTGTATATTTCGACCAGGCCGATCACTTCTGTCTTGCGGCCTGGCTTTTGAACGGCGTCGCCTGAGGCGCAAAGGTTATAGGGAGGAGGTCATCTCCACCCTGCTGCGAGCCCGGAAGCAGTCT
This sequence comes from Rhinatrema bivittatum, assembly GCF_901001135.1. Lineage (NCBI taxonomy): Eukaryota > Metazoa > Chordata > Amphibia > Gymnophiona > Rhinatrematidae > Rhinatrema > Rhinatrema bivittatum. Next base: position 102,999,300 of record NC_042618.1, read on the forward strand.
ACTTCTCTGGCCTATGTGCGGATCTGGGAAGTTTTTGAGTCCGCGTGTACAGAGGCGGGTGTCCCTGCGTGCTCCGCCTCAATTCCTTTGATTCTTTCTTTTCTTCAGAAGGGTCTCTCTAAGGGCCTCTCCTTCAGTTCTCTACACGTTCAAGTCTCTGCGCTCGGCTCTCTTTTGGGCCGGGTGGACGGTCATGCCTTAGCAGCTCACCCTGACGTGATTCGTTTCCTGAGGGGCGTTAGACACCTCCGCCCCCCCCCTCTCGGGCCACGTGTCTATCGTGGAGTCTCAGCCTAGTCCTTCGTGCTCTCTGTGCGGCTCCCTTCAAGCCTCTTCGCCACGCTACGCTCAAGGATCTTACTCTAAAGACTGTCTTTCTGGTCTCTATTTCCTCTGCTCCCCATATCTCCAAGCTTCAGGCGCTGTCCTGTCGGGAGCCCTTCTTGCGTTTTTCGGATTCCGGGGTCTCTCAGGACGGTTCCTTCCTTCTTACCTAAGGTTGTCTCCACTTTTCACGTCAACCAGTCGGTAGAACTCCTCGCGGTACTAATGACTTCCGCGTTTCGGACCATCTCTTCGTCCTTTGGAGTGGTCCCAACCGGGGAAAGCAGGGCTTCTAAGACCACGATTGCGCATTGGTTGAAAGAAGCCATTTCCTCGGCGTACCTTTGTCAAGGTCGTCCGCTTCCTGAGGGTCTGAAAGCCCATTCCCTGCGTTCTCAGGCTACTTCGTGGGCGGAGAGTCAGTTTGTCTCCCCGCAGGAGATTTGCAGGGCTGCCACTTGGATGTCTCTGCACACTTTTGCTCGGCACTACCGTCTGGATGTACACGCTCCGGTGTTCGGTTCCTTTGGGCGGCAAGTGCTTCGAGCGGGACTGTCTCAGTCCCACCCAGTTTACAGAAGCTTTGGTACATCCCACTGTCTGGACTGATCCGGGTACGTACAGGAAAGGAAAATTAGTTCTTACCTGTTAATTTTCGTTCCTGTAGTACCACGGATCAGTCCAGACGCCTTTCCCAGTCTGTCGTCTGTCCTCTCGAAGCTTGTTTTCTTGCAGGTCTGCAGATTTTCATATATTTCTTTGTGCAAGATTACTGAGCAATTACACTGGAAGCCTTGGTCGTTTTCTTATACCAAGTTGATGCAAGAGCGTATAGGTATACCATGTTTTTCTACATTATTCTATATTTGCTCCGTTGAGCTTTACAGTTACTTGCTTGATCCTATTCTTGGGTTTGTTGTTTTATGCTTTGACATACGTTATACTGAAGGGGTAGAGGATAGGCTCTGTCCTGATATAGGGCATCCTTCAAGTTTTAGTCTGTCTCCACCTGCTGGAAAGGAGGCTCAACCCACTGTCTGGACTGATCCATGGTACTACAGGAACGAAAATTAACAGGTAAGAACTAATTTTCCTTTAGACTGTTTGGATTTCCCACCCCTCGCCCACCCACCCCTAGCTCATCCTTTAATTTATAGGCAGGTTCCACGTTCACAAAAAAAACCCCAAACCAACAAAAACTTTGAGTGTTTGATTAGACCCCGGTAGGCCACTACCAGACATATAGTGAATTCACTAATACATTTAAAGGATGTTAGACACATTCCTGCTCCCATAGCAACCTAAAACTTAACTAGGAACTGATCAAAATTGAGATGAAGGCAGCAGTCCAGCAGCAAGAGGACGGCTTCCCCGTCTTTTGCATAGAGTGTCACATGTATGATTTTTTACCCACCGGTGAGAAGTTGTACATGTGCATGCGATGCAAAGAGCTCCTGGCTCTCAGAGAACGAGTCTGATCTCTGGAGGCTAGAGTGGCAGCCCTGGAGGAGCTGAGGCAGACAGAGAGAGGTATATAGATGAGACCTTCAGGGACATAGTAGCCAAGTCCCAACTTCAGACTGGCAGCCCTGGTGCTGCCTTGGAGGAAGAAGGTTTCATGATTGGAGAGCATCAACCAGGTGCAGCAGGAAAGGTTCCTGTAGCAAGGACCTGCTCTCCAGGTGATGCCTTGTCCTTTCGCACTGAGCATATCTCCCCAAGGCCTACTGCCCAGGAGGGAAGGGTTAGGTCGGCCGTCATAGTTGGTGATTCGATTATTAGGAATGTAGATAGCTGGGTGGCTGGTGGGCGTGAGGATCGCCTGGTAACATGCCCACCTGGTGCGAAGGTGGCGGACCTCACGCGTCACCTAGATAGGATTTTAGATAGTGCTGGGAAGGAGCTGGCTGTCGTGGTACATGTGGGCACCAACGACATAGGAAAATGTGGGAGGGAGGTTCTGGAAGCCAAATTTAGGCTCTTAGGTAGAAAGCTTGAATCCAGAACCTCCAGGATAGCATTCTCTGAAATGCTCCCTGTTCCACGCGCAGGTCACCAGAGGCAGGCAGAGCTCCGGAGCCTCAATGCGTGGATGAGACGATGGTGCAAGGAAGAGGGATTCAGTTTTGTTAAGAACTGGGGAACCTTTTGGGGAAGGGGGAGTCTCTTCCGAAGGGATGGGCTCCACCTTAACCAGGGTGGAACCAGACTGCTGGCACTAACCTTTAAAAAGGAGATAGAACAAAGGGGAAAGCCAACAGTCGCTCAGCAGCGCATGGTTCGGAGAGAGGTATCTTCAAAGGATACTAATGATGCATTAGAATTAGGGCATCCTGACAGTGAGGTTCCAATAATAAGAAAAGTAGTCCAAGTGCCTGTAACTAAAAACTCACCTGAGCTAAAAAATTCTAACTTATCCCTATCAATTAAAAAGCAGAATGAAAATACAAACAAAAAACAAACTTTGAAATGTTTGTATGCTAATGCCAGAAGTCTAAGAAGTAAGATGGGAGAATTAGAATGTATAGCAGTGAATGATGACATAGACTTAATTGGCATCTCAGAGACATGGTGGCAGGACGATAACCAATGGGACAGTGCTATACCGGGGTACAAATTATATCGCAATGACAGAGGAGCACCCGGGAGGCAGTGTGGCGCTTTATGTCTGGGATGGCATAGAGTCCAACATGATAAATATCCTGCATGAGACTAAATGCAAAATTGAATCTTTATGGGTAGAAATCCCTTGTGTGTCGGGGAAGACTATAGTGATAGGAGTATACTACCGTCCACCTGGTCAAGATGGTGAGACAGACAGTGAAATGCTAAAAGAAATTAGGGAAGCTAACCGAATTGGTAGTGCAGTAATAATGGGAGACTTCAATTACCCCAATATTGACTGGCTAAATGTATCGTCGGGACACGCTAGAGAGATAACGTTCCTGATGGAATAAATGATAACTTTATGGAGCAAATGGTTCAGGAACCGATGAGAGAGGGAGCAATTTTAGATCTAATTCTCAGTGGAGCACAGGACTTGGTGAGAGAGGTAACGGTGGTGGGGCCGCTTGGCAATAGTGATCATAATATGATCAAATTTGAATTAATGACTGGAAGAGAAACAGTATGCAAATCCATGGCTCTCGTGCTAAACTTTCAAAAGGGAAACTTTTTGATAAATGAGAAAAATTGTTTAAAAAAAAAAAAAACAAAACTGAAAGGGGCAGCTACAAAAGTGAAAAAAAATGTGTAAAAGGCGTGGTCATGGTTAAAAAAAATACCATTCTAGAAGCACAGTCAAGATTTCCACACATTAAGAAAGGTGGACAGAAGGCAAAACTATTACCAGCATGGTTAAAAGGGGAGGTGAAAGAAGCTATTTTAGCCAAGAGATCTTCATTTAAAAATTGGAAGAAGGATCCAAGAGAAGAAAATAGGATAATGCATAAACGTTGGCAAGTTAAATGTAAGACATTGATAAGACAAGCTAAGAGAGAATTTGAAAAGAAGTTGGCCGTAGAGGCAAAACTCACAGTAAAAACCTTTTTTTAAATATATCCGAAGCAGAAAGCCTGTGAGGGAGTCAGTTGGACCGTTAGATGATCGAGGGGTTAAAGGGGCACTTAGAGAAGATAAGGCCATCGCGGAAAGATTAAATGATTTCTTTGCTTCGGTGTTTACTGAAGAGGATGTCGGGGAGGTACCTGTACTGGAGAAGGTTTTCATGGGCAATGATTCAGATGGACTGAATCAAATCACGGTGAACCTAGAAGATGTGGTGGACCTGATTGACAAACTGAAGAGTAGTAAACCACCTGGACTGGATGGTATACACCCCAGAGTTCTGAAGGAACTAAAAAATGAAATTCCAGACCTATTAATAAAATCATTAAAATCATCCATTGTACCTGAAGACTGGAGGATAGCAAATGTAACCCTAATATTTAAAAAGGGCCCCAGGTGGAAAGTGTTCTAAACATCAAAATCACAGAACATATAGAAAGACATGGTTTTATGGAACAAAGTCAGCATGGCTTTACCCAGGCAAGTCTTGCCTCACAAATCTGCTTCACTTTTTTGAAGGAGTTAATAAACATGTGGATAAAGGTGAACCGGTAGATGTAGTATACTTGGATTTTCAGAAGGCATTTGACAAAGTTCCTCATGAGAGGCATCTAGGAAAAGTAAAAAGTCATGGGATAGGTGGCGATGTCCTTTCATGGATTGCAAACTGGCTAAAAGACAGGAAACGGAGAGTAGGATTAAATGGACAGTTTTCTCAGTGGAAGGGAGTGGGCAGTGGAGTGCCTCAAGGATCTGTATTGGGACCCTTACTTTTCAATATATTTATAAATGATCTGGAAAGAAATACGACGAGTGAGATAATCAAATTTGCAGATGATACAAAATTGTTCAGAGTAGTTAAATCACAAGCAGATTGTGATAAATTGCAGGAAGACCTTGTGAGACTGGAAAATTGGGCATCCAAATGGCAGATGAAATTTAATGTGGATAAGTGCAAGGTGATGCATACAGGGGAAAAATAACCCATGCCATAGTTACACAATGTTAGGTTCCATATTAGGTGCTCAAACCCAAGAAAGAGATCTAGGCGTCATAATGGATAACACATTGAAATCGTCGGTTCACTGTACTGCGGCAGTCAAAAAAAGCAAGCAGAATGTTGGGAATTATTAGAAAGGGAATGGTGAATAAAACGGAAAATGTTATAATGCCTCTGTATCGCTCCATGGTGAGACTGCACCTTGAATACTGTGTACAATTCTGGTCACCACATCTCAAAAAGATATAATTGCGATGGAGAAGGTACAGAGAAGGGCGACCAAAATGATAAGGGGAATGGAACAGCTCCCCTCTGAGGAAAGACTAAAGAGGTTAGGACTTTTCAGCTTGGAGAAGAGACAGCTGAGGGGGGTTATGATAGAGATGTTTAAAATCATGAGAGGTCTAGAACGGGTAGATGTGAATCGGTTATTTACTCTTTCGGATAATAGAAAGACTTCATGAAGTTAGCATGTGGCACATTTAAAACTAGTTGGAGAAAGTTCTTTTTCACTCAACGCACAATTAAACTCTGGAATTTGTTGCCAGAGGATGTGGTTAGTGCAGTTAGTATAGCTGTGTTTAAAAAAGGATTGGATAAGTTCTTGGAGGAGAAGTCCATTACCTGCTATTTAATTAAGTTGACTTAGAAAATAGCCACTGCTATTACTAGCAACGGTAACATGGAATAGACTTAGTTTTTGGGTACTTGCCAGGTTCTTATGACCTGAATTGGCCATTGTTGGAAACAGGATGCTGGGCTTGATGGACCCTTGGTCTGACCCGGTATGGCATGTTCTTATGTTCAAATTGTGACCTTGCTATTTTCCTTCATGCATAAAAATTTGGTGTTTTGTAGGGGAGCTGTCAAGGGCAGTACTCATTTATCTCTTCTCAACTATTTTAGTTAGTCACCACCTGCCACCATTCTTTTTCTAATTTTTCAGGCAGAAGCAGCAAAGCTAGTTCCGATGGGCTTTACCACAGCAACAGAATTCCATCATAAACGGTCCGAGATCATACAGATCACCTCTGGGTCCAAAGAACTTGACAAGCTGCTTCAAGGTAAGAGTTCCCCCAACTTGTCACCTTGTGAATTTTCCATTGCTTTATTTCTCGTACATGCCTCAAATAATTCACATGGTCTTGAAGTCAATCTCTGCAAAGCCCAAGTGCTCTCCTTGGAGAGCACTTTTCAGAACCAGACCACTGTATCAGTGTCCTTATGATTAGGATAATTAAAAGAAAATTTAAAACAATTAGGAATGTAAGACAGTTTTTTTTTTTTTGTTTGGTTTTTTTTTTTTTTTTTTTTTTATAAAGTCTAAAATGAGTAGACATTTTGGAACTGACGAGAGGACTTGACAAAGACATAGGCCATAAAATTATATTACCTGTTGCCTTCTGATCACTTATCAGTCCCCCTCATTTCTCCTTCATACTATTTATTGAAATGCCTTTTATGATTCACTTGTATTTTCTAATAATGACCTCTTGCTCATTCTATTTTGACCTGAGGAAAGGAGTATTTTCTCTCGCAAGCTAGTCACTAAGGGGCAGATTTTAAAAGGCCGGCACGCCTATGTTGCATAGGCCGCTGGCGCGCGCAAAGCCCCAGTACACAAGTAAGTCCCAGGGCTTTGCTTGGGGGGCGGGTCGGGGGCGGTGCGGCTTTCGGGGGCGTTCTGGGGGCGTGGTGCCGGCCTGGGGGCGTGGCTGAGGCTTCCGAACTGAGCCGGGGAATTGCATGCTGGTGTGCGCAAGCTACGCCTGCCTCAGGCAGGCGTTACTTTCTTAACAAAGGTAGGGGGGGATTTAGTTAGTGCTGGGGGGGTGGGTTAGGGAGGGGAAGGTGGGTGGGGGGCCTTAAAAAAAAAAAAAAAAAAAAAAAAAAAGTTCCCTCCGAGGTCGCTTCGATTTCGGATTTGCCTCGGAGGGAACTGAGGCAGGCTGCTCGGCTCAGCGCGCGCAGGTTGCACAATTGTGCACCCCCCTGCACGCATGTTATAAAATCAGGCATAGATTTAAAAATCTACCCCTAAATGTATTAGTCCAATAAAAGGTATTGCCTTATTTCTTCCCCTTTGTTTTGTTTTTAATTTCCATGCATTCAAGTGGACTAACATGGCAACTGCACTACTTTATACACCTTGTACAGTCAGTACTATTGGATAAGTCTCCTTATGGAGCATAATTCAGGGCCACCACTAGAAAGCATAATTCATAAAATCCTTGTCTGTGACCAGTAGCAGTGTGGCTCCTTTTGCCAGTGTTTGCCCTGTTCTCAGTAGGGAAGGACCATATTGTTGCTCTTGCAGTGGCAACCATTTTTCTTCATTTTTTTAATGCCTTTTTTGGAAATGCTGTCACTGTTGCTGGAGGTCATGGACTGCAAGTGAGGCTGTCTTCCTGCTACTCTTTCACACTGTCAGATCCACGATGTGCCAGGAGAACAGGATTTTGACTATTGTTCCCAAAGGGTCTCCCAAGAGGTGCAACTGGCAAGGCTTTAGGAAGGTAGACAATTTGTATTTGGGTGGTTACTGCACCAGGGTCACCAGCACAGAGGCTCTGAGTTTGTGCTAGGCCCTAAACTTTGTTTTGTTTTTTTTTTAAAGAGAATTGTTTTCTTCTTTTTATACTGCAACACTCAGTGCTCACTATTGGGGAGTTGCAGGTTACCTCCTATATGAAAGGGTGCATGCGTGCCATGGGACTGTGAAGAGCTCCAGGCTTTCTGCCTGTTGCTAGCTACACTTTACAAGATCCTGTAGTCTCTTCCCCAGTTAAGAACTGAAAATTCTCTTAAGTGCAGCAAGGGAGGTGCTGTCTTAAATGTAGTGACAAACTGCGAACTATGGCAGAGGGTTTTCTGCCTACCCTACCATCTTATACTCTCTAACTCTAATCCTTTTTTAGCAGTCAAAAAGTCATATTTCCTTTCATGCTACTATGGATCCTGTGCTGGTTTACTAGCTAAACGAGCAATTTCATCAGAACCTCAAACTTTGATTTTGGTGCTATACCTCAGCTCATTCTTTTTTTTTTTTTTTTTTTTTTAAACCTATTTAATAAATTATACATAAGCACATATTTCCTACAGAGATAGCATTTGAATGTTGTAATGTTACAGAAAAATAAACAAAAAGACATTAACTACAAATCAAGCACTGGTAGACCACCACAATTTGAGGGAACCCAGAAAGGGAGAAAAAACAAGAAATGGGAACCCCCACCCCCAAAGAAGGAAAGAGATCTTCCATTGAGGGCATTATACACTTCGTACTTAAATCATGATAGAACAGAGCCTGTCCTAAACCAAATTCTTTCCAATAAGGAAACACAATCAGAATATTAACCATTACCAGGGACTCGAGCATTAATGAATGATCTAAAGCAGTGGTTCTCAACATTTTTCTCGTCGTGACACACCTGATGGACAGTGCTCACATGTGTGACACACCACTTGCAACAATCCACAGCTAAACTAAAAAAAAAAAAAAAAAGCCTCTATATTACTTTAAGAATAAGAGTATTCTCTCTGAACAGAAATTAAATTTTTGTACAAGTTGCATTCCCTGTCCCATGTGGGGCCACCAATCTTTTTTCTTCTGTTGTCACACTCGGACCCAGCAGGGGAAGATAGAATCAATTATCCCTAGCCCAGAAGAGAAAGAGGATTGCCATTTCTTCTGGGCTCCAGCAGGAATGGAGGACAAGAGCTGTGTCGTGGGTGAAGAAGACTGTCTTGTGAACCGTACAGCCTTGCTCACCCACCCTCCACATACAATTAAAAATTATGCATTTATAATAGATTTTATATGAAAAATGACAAGTACAGTTTGAGGTAAAAAAAATCACATGTATATTATATTTACATGCACTGTTGTGGTGCCAACCAGAAAACGCTGCAAAAAAGTAAAAAAAAAAAAAAACAACAAAAAATCAAAATAAAACACTTGGAACCCATATGGCATTAGGATTATTGTAACATGTTCAATGTGGGTTTAGCACTCAGTCATAAGTAAAAGAATTATAACAACAATATAGTAAAACCTCCATACTAAAACAAAACTAGGAACCAGCACATAAACATTAACAACCCTACTTATGAAAAATACCAATACACTTCATGTTAAGAAAATTGAGCAAGCCAGGCTGCTATAGATCCCTACACAAAAACTACACACTGGCAGAATAGCTCACCTCGGTCATACATGCAAAATACAGACAGACCCTCGCCAAATACAGAATAAAAAGAGCATTCTTGTTAGTATGAATAGAAATATACAAACTGAACTGGAAACCACAACAGTACAACAATGGAAAAACAATTACAATTCCTCATTAAAAAAAACCAAATATAAAAAAATGCATGTTTCATAACTGAACAGATAACATTCCAGCATTTAAAAATACACTTCTACATACGTATGTATGTACACACACAGGCTGTCTGTCTCACATGCTCAGTCTCACACAGGTGTGCACACATGCTGTTTCTCTCCTCCTGGGAGCTCAAGTAACAGCAGCCTGTCCTTCAGCCCCTGTGGTTCTTTTTCTTGGGGCTACAGGGGCTGACGCTGTGTCTCTTCAAACTTGGCTCAGCACTGCTGCTTCTCTCATTCCTGCACGGGTTAACTTTAATTCTTCTTCGGGGCCGTGACAATAAGGAGGCCAATACTGCCCAAGTGGGACCCCCTCACATATTCTTTCTAGATGGCTGCTTCCTGCTGCAGTTGGCTCTGCTACTACGTTCCGCCTGGGCTTGGAAATGCTGACAGCCTGGGTGGAAGAGGAAATCTCTATATTCCACTGGGACAGAGGAGAGATAGGGAAGATTAGCCGAATCAGCAGGAGACCAGGGAGCTCAATATTTTGAAGCAGAGGTAGTGACACACCAGCTTGTGCTTTGCGACACAGTGGTGTGTTGTGACACACTGGTTGAGAATTGCTGATCTAAAGGGTCAATTTTTAAGATCCGCATGCCAACTTTATAATTGGCATTCATGTTTCGGTGGGTTCATATTCGTGCACACATTGGGGGGGATATTTTGTAAAGAAACACGTGGCTTTGCGATAAGGCCTCCCCCAGTTCCCGATACTCCTACCTTTTTTTCCCTCTCCTCCCTCTCCTCCCTGATCCCTAACCCTACCTACTTACCCTTTTTTTGTTTGTTTGTTTTATAAATTTCCTTCTCTGAGCAGAAGTAAGCCAGCCGGCACACGCTTCCCCCAAGACAGAGCCTAATGGTCACTGTCCTGGTCGTACCCCTGCCCCGCCCTTTTACATAACCCGCACTTCGACACATGTCAGGGGATACGCGCATGGCTGGGCCATTTGTAAAATGTGTGCAGCGCGCACGAGGCCCAGCCACACACACATATCCCTTAGCTTTTTAGCACGGGGGCATTTTAAAATTTTGCCCTAAGAGACTAGGTTCCAAAAAGACACTTCTCAGAGGAGAAAAGTAACAATGCATTTGCAAGGAAATAGCAAGAAAAAACGAGCTCCCAAATCTACAATCTCTTGTCACATATCTAGAAATGCTTTCCTTTGTATCTGTTTAGCCCTACAGAAATCAGGAAAAATATGAATTTTCCCCCACATGAAAGAAATATGCATAGCTTGAAAATACAAAAGTTAAATCATGATCAAAGCTCAGTCACTATTAAAGTGGATCTATGTGACACACCAACAAGAAGTCTAGAGCAGCGCTTCTCAACCTGTGTGTCGTGACACATCAGTGTGTCGCCAAACACCAGCAGAGCAGGTGTGTTGCATCTCCCGGGGTCCCACTGCCCCGTTGTACTTTCCTTCTCCCTTTTTCCAGCCCCCGCGGGCCACTTGGAAGCCTCCTTGCTTCTTACCCTCACTGCCCAATCAGAAGCCACCTCCCTTCTACCTGCCAGTGGGAGTAGGAAGAAGGGAGGAAGCCTTTTGATTGGCCGATGAGGCAGGCATCACATAGCCCAGGGATAGGGTGGGAGGAATGGCAGTGTCGAACCCCGACCAAGCAAGCCCCCATGGTGGCGAAGAGGAAAACCCGACCCCTGACTAAGCAAGGCCGCCACGGATGCCCATCCCTCAGGCGGTGAAGAGGAAACCCGACCCCCAACTGAAGCCACCACAGGAGCCCCATCCCGTGGTGGCGAAAAAAGAAGGCCCACCGGAATAAAGCCGCAGTGGAACTGGAGCTCATCCCTGCAGTGAAGAAAGAAGAGGTTTTTGGTGAGAGCCTATATTTATGGTTGTGAATGGGTGGCTGGGTGAGAGCTTGTGTCTGTGGGTGTGAATGGAATCCTGGGTGAGAGCTGGTGTGAATGGATGTGAGAGAATTTGTATGTGATTGAGAGCTTGTATATAAGAGAGCATGTGTGTGATTGAGACTGGTTAGGGAGGTGATATGTTTCTGTGTGAAAGAGAGAGACTAGTCGTGGAGTCTAATTGGGGGTGTGTGTGTGAGTGTCTGGTTGTGGGCGCTAAGGAAGAGGACTGAGGACAGAGCTTCAGCAGCCCTTGCTGCTTCTGGTGAGTGCTATTGGCCTGGAAGGAAAAAGAATAGGAGAGTTGCTGGAGAGGGTAAGTAAATGTGGCTTTTTAAATTTATTTTTCTTGATTGACTACCATTTTAATTATAGGAAAATTAGTTTCTTACCTGATAATTTTCGTTCCTGTAGTACCAAGGATCAGTCCAGGACACCTGGGTTGTGACTCCGCACCAGTAGATGGAGACAGACTAAAACTTGTGGGCGGAGCCTTATATGCCCCTGTGCCAGTCACAGCCCCTCAGTCATACGTAATGTCAAAGTAGAAACCCAATTAGGCAACCATAGCTAACTAGCCAAACTCGCTACTTAAACGGAAACAATTCCAACCCTTGCAGGAACCAGACTCCCCAACCGGGAGAGCGAACAAGCAGAGAGCGTACGGAAACAACGATGAGCGGACTCTCCGATACCTTAGCGTAGTACTGCGGGCGGGATCCTGGACTGATCCTTGGTACTACAGGAACGAAAATTATCAGGTAAGAAACTAATTTTCCTTTCCCTGTACGTACCAGGATCAGTCCAGGACACCTGGGATGTACCAGAGCCAACTTACCGAGGGTGGGAAGCAGAGAGTCCCGCTCGGAGTACCCTCTCCCCAAAACCTCCGGCCTCAGCGGCCTGAACATCCAGACGGTAACGTCGGACGAAGGTATGCAACGACTTCCAGGTAGCCGCCCTACAAATCTCTTGAGGCGACACCTGAGAAGCCTCCGCCCAAGACGCAGCGTGAGACCTTGTCGAATGAGCCCGAAGATCCACCAGCGGAGGCTTTCCCCGTACCATGTACGCTGAGCCTATGGCCTCTTTGACCCAACGGGCAATCGTCGTACGAGACGCTGCAGCACCCTTTCTTGAGCCGGAAGGAGGACAAACAGATGATCCGTTACCCGAAAAGGATTAGTGACCTCCAGAAAGCGAAGGAGGGACCTCCGCACATCCAGCTTCCGTAAATCTCTCTATTTCGGATCCGACGACTCCCCGACCGCGAAAGCGGGAAGTTCAACGGATTGGTTCAAATGAAAAGCCGAGACGACCTTAGGAAGAAAGGAAGGGACAGTCCGCAAGGAAACGCCTGTGTCGGAGATTCGCAAGAACGGCTCCCTACAGGACAACGCCTGCAATTCCGAGAGACGGCGAGCCGAAGAAATTGCCACCAGAAACACGGTCTTTAACGTGAGATCTTCGACAGTAGAGCGCTGCAAAGGCTCAAACGGCGCCGAACATAAGGCCGAAAGAACCCAATGGAAATTCCAAGCCGGACAGGGAGGACGCAAGGGAGGATGGAGATGTTTAGACCCTTTCAGGAAACGGGCTATATCCGGGTGAAGAGCCAGGGAGGATCCCCTGACCTTCCCCCGCAAACAACCAAGTACCGCCACTTGGACCCGTAGGGAACTGCACGCCAATCCTCTGGCCAGTCCCGCCTGGAGGAAAGCCAGAATATCAGGGACCGCAACGGTAGTGGGATCCATCACTTTCGTGAATGTCCGAGGAGCCGTTGCAAGGCCAAATGGGAGCGCCCGAAATTGGTAGTGCCTCCCCAGGATGTAGAACCTCAGAAACTGCTGGCACGATGGCTGAATGCCCACGTGAAGGTACGCCTCCGTGAGATCCAGAGAAGCCAGAAATTCGCCCGGACGCACCGAAGCGATAACTGACCGAATCGTTTCCATTCTGAAGTGGGGAACGCGAAGACATCTGTTTACTCCTTTCAGGTCCAGAATTGGTCTTGAAGAGCCGTCCTTCTTGGGAACCACGAAGTAAATGGAGTAACGGCCCGTGCCGCGCTGATCGACAGGGACGGGGGATATGGCCCCCAAGCTTTCCAGCCGACGGATGGTGTCCAACACCGCCGCCCTCGTCCCGGAGGCCTTGCAGGGCGAGACCAGGAATTTGTCCGCTGGGATGCGAGCAAGTCTAACTCGTAGCCGTGGCTGATCACGTCGAGGACCCATTGATCCGACGTCACCCTGGTCCACTTCTCAAGGAATAAGGTTAATCGCGCCCCTACATTTGGAACGGCGTGCTGCGGGCGCGACGAGGGGTGGACCGGCCAGACTTCATTGGGAGGGCTTGGCCCCTGCACCCGACGGGGCTCCTCCTTGCCTCCCGCAACGTTTCCCACGAAAGGACTGCTGCCACTGAGTGTTCCGGGAAGAAGATGGTCTATACGAAGGTCCGGCGGATCTTTGAGGGCGCGATTTCCTGGGCGCCCGGTATCGGGACCAGGCCGGAAAAGAGGACCGCGCTCTGGCCCTATCCTCGGGCAGCTTGAATGCCCTGTTCTCTCCCAGAGAAATCATCAAATCATCCAACTCCTTACCGAACAACGACTTTCCCTTGAAAGGTAACGAACCCAGGTGGGCCTTGGAAGAGCCATCTGCTGCCCAGTTGCGCAGCCACAGGAGACAGCGCGCTGAAACTGCTGCCACCGTGGACCTAGCCGAAGTGCACAGAAGGTCGTGGAGGGCGTCAGCCCCATAAGCTATTGCCACCTCCAATCTAACAGCCTGAGACGTCTCTTCCGCAGACAGGCCCGCATTCGCCTGAAGGACTTGGGCCCAGCGTAAACTAGCTCGCCTGGCGAAGTTAGTGCAGATTGCGGCCCGCGAAGTTAGTGCAGATTGCGGCCTGCACCCCTAGGGCGGATACCTCAAATATCTTCTTGAGCTGCACCTCGAGCTTCCTGTCTTGTAGATCCCGAAGGGCCGTCGCCCCCGTGACCGGGATAGTGGACCTTTTCGTCACCGCGGAGACCGCTGAATCCACCATTGGAAGTCGAAGAAGTTCCAGCGCCTCCACCGGGAGCGGGTAGAGCTTATCCATGGCCTTGTTGACTTTCAACCCTAACTCCGGGGTATTCCACTCCCGGAACAAGATATCCGAAGAAAAATGAAAATGAAAAGCCACCGCCGGTCCCGTGAGACCTCGCAGAACTGGATCCATATTGGCCTCCTGGCGGACCACCACGGGTGGAGCCTCTATCCCCAGCTCCTGGAGGATGGCCAGGACGAGTGGCGACAGTTCCTCTCTGCGGAACAGGCAGACTACCTTGGGGTCATCCCCGTCTGCTGCCTGTGTACCTTTTCCCGCGCCGGGCTGGGCGGAATCATCCGCCCCCGACGCCTCGGCCCCCCTCGGGGACTCTTCGGGATCATCAGTATCCGCCGTGGAGGAATCTTCTGAATCTGCCTCCTGGGGTACGCCCCGGGGCCGCCGTTTCCCTCGCGAGGGAACCTGGGTGTGCACCGCGGTATTTTTTTTTTTTTTTTTCTTTGCCTTGCGCTTTCTCGGTGGGGCCTGGTGGGGGCCCTCCTCAGAGCCTCCCCCCTCGGGAGCGCTTGCTACGCTTGTACTTAAGTACCTTGTGCAGCGAAACCGCGAAATCCGCCGAAAACGACCCCGAGTCAGAAGAATCGGCCCCGGAATCCCCCCGGGGCCGAAGCCCCTCCGCGACGCCCCCTCCCGCCGTGCTCCGCTGCGGGGAAAACGCGGGAGGTAGAACCGAATTGCCCGCCGCGGTCTGCGAGAATTCCCTGCCGGTGGCCCAAAATGGCCGCCACTCCCGCGCTGAGCGGGAAAAAGTCCTGAGGCTTATCTAATTGGCCTACCCCTCGCGGCGGCGAACGCGCGCTCCGGGCCCGAGCCCCTCTCGATGCCCCGGACGTTCCTTCACCGCCCGGGACGCAGGCCAAGCAGAGGCCCTCTCGGGACAAACGCGCGCGCGCCGATCCGCAGGCTTGCAGGAAGAACCGCGCGGCATGCCGAGGAACGCGGGAAGAAAAAAACTGAGGCGCGCGTCAAAATTAATCAAAACTAATTCGGCGACCTTCCCCCCCTGCCAGCGGCGCCCCCCCGCGTGAAAAACGAAGGAGTAGCGACGCCGAAGCAACGGAGAGCCGGCCGCAACAAAATAAAACAGGAAACTTTTTTTTTTTTAAACGCTGATGCTGGCCGCTGTCCCGGGTCCTGGAGCCCTAGTCCTGCAGGGGTGAGTGAACCGGGCTCCCCGGTGTCACCCCTGACGCTGCCACTAGCCCAGCCGGGTCCTCGACCCTGGCAGCG
The DNA here is from genome assembly GCF_901001135.1 of Rhinatrema bivittatum. NCBI lineage: Eukaryota > Metazoa > Chordata > Amphibia > Gymnophiona > Rhinatrematidae > Rhinatrema > Rhinatrema bivittatum. The sequence continues at coordinate 103,014,807 of NC_042618.1, forward strand.
GCCTCAACCGGGGGAGGGTAGTCCCCTCAGGACCTCTCAACTCCCCTGGGAGGCAGGGCACCCGGGACTAAGGATTAAAAAACAAACCCCAAATTGGTCATAAAACAACTAGGCCTAACAAAAACTAACTCAAAATTCAAACCTGACTAACCACCAGAATCAGGTCAGGCAGGGCTGTGACCGGACGTGCACCATCTACTGGAGACAGAGTAAGACTGAGGGGCTGTGACTGGCACAGGGGCATATAAGGCTCCGCCCACAAGTTTTAGTCTGTCTCCATCTACTGGTGCGGAGTCACAACCCAGGTGTCCTGGACTGATCCTGGTACGTACAGGGAATGAGTATTATGCAATGTCTGCTGTTTTGAAATATTTTATTGATATTTGGATGTGTTAATAATTTTTATAAGTTTTTAATTGTTGGATATTATTCTGTTCAGCAGCTGTTTTGTAACATTTTTAGTATAGCTTTACAATTATTTCTGTGTGGGGGCTCTATAGCAGCTTGGCTTATTCTGTTTTCCCAATAGGAATGTATTAGTGTTTAGAGCCTGGTTTAATAGTTGTATTTTAGATAGGATTGTTACTCTTTGAGTGTTCCATAATACAGGTGCAACTTTGTGCGGGTTAGTTTGTGTACATTATTGCAAATCCTGAGTCTGTTAAGTGCTATATTTCTCTTTACATTTCTCCAGGTTCGCACTGCATGCAGAGTAGCTTTTTTTGGTTTTCCATTCCAGTTTCTGTCTGTATATTTATAATTTGTGGTTTTTCTGTACTTGGTGAAGGTCAGTTTTGGGTGTGTGACCGATTTTGTGAGGTATTTTTACTAGCATGTAGGTATTTGTATCAATCTTATTTGTTGTGTTTTCTCAATAGGATATGCATTAGTGGTAAATTACTGTCTTTTCATAAGGTAGGCTATTGTGCCTGGTAGTAAAGGGAGTTTGTTTTGCTTTTACTGAGAAGTTGTCAGAAACAATATCTTTTTTGTATGGCGAGTTGTACAGGGTAATGCCCTAGATCTGCTCTGCACTCATTGCTGGGGGTTGAGGGGATTTCTGTGGATGCAGAGTGCATGTTTACATTTAGCCCCGTGATGGTCACATGTTCAGTGTGTCACGCATGTGAGAACCATCTGTTAAGTGTGTCCCAGCCAAAAACAGGTTGAGAACTACTGGCCTAGAGGATAGTAGAAATATTCAGAAGTTCCCCACCAGAGCTTGATACATCTTGAACAGTACCTGCTTCTTCAGGGCCCTTTAACCCCAGAATGGTAATAGGCCTTACGAATTAGTTGAAGGGCAGATTGAGACAACCCAAGTACTTCCCGTATATAGGTCTTAAAAGTAATGATGGAGGAATCATTTAGACCACTAGAAAATTAAGAATTCTAAGATTAGGTGATTTTTCAGAACATAAGATATGCCATACTGGGTCAGACCAAAGGTACATCAAGTCCAGTATCCTGTGTCCAACAGTGACCAACCAAGTCACAAGTACCCAAACATTAAATGAATAGATCTCAAGCTAATAATCCTTATTGATAGCAGTTTATGGACTTCTGCTCTAGGAACTTATCCAAACTTTTTTTTTAAACCCAGTTACACTAACTGCCGTAACCACATCCTCTGGCAATGAATTCCAGAGCTTAATTACGTGTTGAGTGAAAGATTTTTCTTTTTTTTTTTTTTTTAATGAGCTACTTGCTAACTTTCAGGTCTATCCTGTAAAGTGCGTCCGCGGTTTCCCCGTCCCTAACCGGCTCTCTACTCACTTTCCGGCCGCGTTAGCCCTTCCTGCGATCCCGAATCCCCTTTAACCTATTCCTACCGCGTCCTAAATTCCCCGGGCAACCCCTTCCGCACGCGGCATGCATATTGCATGCAGACGAGCGAATTAGCTATTCCCTAGCATCCCGTAACCTGCGCCCCGACTATCGCTAGTTTTCCCTGCCGTTTGTCGCGCGTTTAACCTGCAAACTTACCGCCTACCCTGACCCCTGCGGTAGAGGCAGGGGTAAGGGTAGGTGGCAAGCTTTCCCCCAGCCCCCGCTCACCTGCCCCGGCCGCGATCATGGGTGCCGGTCTCCGGGGCAGCCCCAGTCCTCTCCCCTCCTCCCGAAGCGCAAAAAAAAAAAAAAAAAAAGCGAAAAAAACTTAAAAGCAAAAAGTAAGTCGCTTCGCCGCTTCACTCTTCCCTCCTCCCGGAGCAGGGTGCGAAAAGCAGCCTGCTCCGGGAGGAGAGATGACAGCGGCGAAGCAACTTACTTTTGCATCCGATCGGACCCGACTTCCTGGTATCTGTCATTTCAAATGACATTTGAAATGACAGATACCAGCGTGGCGTGAAGCCTTAGGCCCGCGCACCCAGGATACTGTATAGGCGCTCTATCCAGTAAAATGGGTTGCGCGGGCCTAAGGCTTCACGAACGCGGTTTACATTTAAATAAAATTAGTGTTCAGGATCGAGCGGTAGGTGAGCTGCACTGTGCGTGCGGCAACCGCGGGTGCCGCAGGCACTAGCGCAGCTCTTCCTACCGCTCGGTACTGGATAGACCTGTTTGAGTGCCCACTAGACCTTGTATTATCTGAAAGAGTAAATAACCAATTCACATTTACCTGTTCAAGTCCTTTCGTGATTTTGTAGACCCCTATCATATCCCCCGTTAGCTGTCTCTTCTCCAAGCTGAACAGCCCTAATCTCTTTAGCCTTTCCTCATAGGGGAGCCAATCCATCCCCTTTTTCATTTTGGTCTCCCTTCACTGTCCTTTCTTTGGAGTTTTCTAGAGACTCCAGCCTACAGTGCACAACACAATTATCTTGTATCAAACTATTCTGGACAGACAAAATTTTCCCCAGATCAGTTTCCAAAGATGTTATCTTTCCAATATTTGTAGAGCAAGTGTCTCTGGAACTTGCATTCTAGGCAAAACGTTATTCACTGTAGCAGTAAGAGGTAAGGACTGCTGCACAGAGGAAAGTACCATCCAGATATTGTCTAAGGTTATAGGAGAGGATTTTGATAAAGAGAGATGAACCAGAGACTGCAGCAGGCAGCACCTCACCTGATGCTATAGTTGACCCCATAGTTGTAGCTGTTGCTCCAGCTGAAATTGAAGCTTCTCCAGTGCCATATAGGGCCTGTGATAATCCGGTACCACCTCCACGGATGACCTCCATTGTGCTGTGGACAAACTCTGCAGACTCTCCCCTTGTCTACATCTGGGCATTCCTTACCTGGAACCACTTTGACAGATGGTGGCATCACCAGCAACTGTGTCAAGGAGGGGGGAATCCTAATGTCAGGGCTGAGCATGATGTCAAAGCTTGCTTTAAGCCTGTGTTCTGCTCCTTCAGAAACAGCAGTAAAAAAGGCTGGCCCTGCCTGTGAATGAAGTGAGAAGCTCCAGAATAATCATCTGTCTCTCAGAGAGACTTTGAAGGTTAGTAGAAGGAAACATCTTTAAGCCCATTTCCTCGCTTGACCAGTGGTAGTGAGGAAACAGCCTAGGAAATCTAAGAACTCCAGGAGCACTCTTAAACCACGTCCTCGCCCAATGCCATCTTGGGCTCTCCTGCTGCTCATTCTTATGGAGATGCCATTCCTTCCCTCTGTAATAACTCCTTCCAGACCCAAGTACCTATATCTCTGGGTGAGTTTTCTCATGTCTCAAATATTCTTTAGGCTGTCATCCATCCAATTTCCTTAACATATGGGCTGACCCACAGGAGTGTGGGTTAAGATGCTTAAAAATAAGTTTTGCAGAAAATCAGTTTAAGTAGTCATACAGCACATGTCCAGACAGACTTTTTTGTGTTCTATGGAACTTGCGAAGAAATAGTTAATCATAAAAGTACATTTTGAGATATGGACCAAGGTTCATTGGGTGAATTTAGCCTTACTGTTGGCAATTTATAAAGCTTATATCTTGAGGGGAATGATCGCATGGTTGAGTTTTGGAGAAGAGGAGCAAGATTTTTATGCTGTCCTTAGCAAAATCTTTCCCTGGCCACTAAAGTTTTAACATTCTTTTTGACATGATATACTTTCCTAACTCTATGGCTTTCATCAATGCAGTCAGAAGGATTCTGTGATTTTAGAAGCTGATCAGCTGATGTTTCCTTGAAGTCATTTTTGTTAGGAACTCTCTTAAAGGTTTGCATTTCTTTAGGTCCAGTTTTAAGAGTTTCCTGACTGAGAGCTGAAGGAAAGAGGACTTTTTTCCCTCAAGACCAGACCAAGAAGTAATTCTATCAATCTTTATGCCCAGGGAATCCTTACACTTTCATTCCTTCTAATCACTCTTCAGATTATACCAAACTTCTTCCTCCAGTTGCTCTAGAGGATGTTGTAGACATAAGAGAGAGCCCAGCTCTGAAGGCCTGAAGAAGTGGGGCAGGGGAGACTGAATAAGGTTTTTTTCATATTTAGAAGAAATCTGTGCAGGTTCTCTGGATATTATTCGATATAGCTCCTCCTGATTTTTTTTTTTTCATTAATTTGAGATTTACACAAGACATCAGAAAGACTTGTGTATTTCAACTGGTTCTGCAATTGAAAAAAAAAGTGTGATATCCATCTGGTGCCCCTGAAAGAGAAATTCTCAGGTATACACCAACTGCTTCTTAGTTTCCAAGAGATCAGGGTTAGTATAAATCAAATAAATAAAAGGAAAATTGGTTGTTACTTGCTAATTTTCATTCCTGTAGTACCACGGATCAGTCCAGAATCCTGGGTTTATGCATCCCTGCCATTTAGATGGAGACAGTTTCACTGACACTGCTTGATAAGCCCTAGTGCCACCTGCAGTTCCTCAGTATTGATCTGTACCCAAGCAATAAGAAAACTGCAAAAACCAAACTAATCAAAACATTCTTGAACTATTTCAACAAAACAGTCTTCCATAAGAAAAACAGCTGAGCAGGTAACTCTCTTCACCACCTCATATTGGGCGGGTTCAGGACTGATTTATGATACTACAGGAATGAAAATTAGCGGGTAAGAACCAATTTTCCTTTCCCTGTACGTACCCAGATCAGTCCAGATACCTGGGATGTACCAAAATATTTAGGGTGGTACCTGGAGAGTCTCACTCTCGCCAAAGGAAGGAGAACCCGAATCTCCCATATCCAAACGATAGTGCCTCGCAAAGTTATGTAGCGACTTTCAAGTCGCTGCCCTGCAAATCTCCTGAGGGGGAAACCAGTTGTGCAAACGCATAGAATGAGCCTGCAAGCCCTCCGGAATCGCACAACCACCAGTATGTAAATGGATCCAATCTTCTCTCTTAACCAAAGCGCAATAGTAGTAGCCTTAGAAGCTTTGAAAACTCATTTCGCGTCGCTCCACAAAGCAAAAAGGTGACCGGACCTCCTGAAATCATTTGTCACCTCGCGACAGCGCAGTAGAGCTCGCCAAATATCTAACTGCTTGAGCTCCTTCGCATGTGGAGCGGAGGCATCTACAGTCAGGCTGGAAGCTCCACTGTCTGGTTCACATGAAATGTGGAAACCACTTTTGGCAAAAAAGACACTGTGGAGCATTGGGGCGATAACTTTCCCTTACACTGGGCTGGAGACTCTATCCGCTACCTTGGAGTTCAACTGTCCACAAATTTAACACTTCTCTATGGGCTTAATGTTGCCCTAGTTTTACGTCTCTCACGAGATAAAATGCAGGCATGGAAAGATTTACCGCTATCCCTGGGGGGGCTGGGTAAACCTATTCAAGATGGCCCTTTTGCCGAAATGGTTCTATGTGCTCCAAAATTTGCCCCTTAGACTTAAGCCCAAGGACCTTTTAGCCATAAGTAAAGCCCTACGTTCCTTTTTGTGGAAAGTTAAAAAGTTGCGCATATCTCTGAGGTGGTTACAAGGGGGGTTGGGGAGGAGAGGCATGGGAGTTCCCGACATTGCTCTTTACAACATAGCCAGTAATCTGTGCCTCTTGCGAGACTGGATCATCGATAAATCCCTATTTGTAAACCTTGAGGCAGAGAGGGCGTTAGTTTCCCTGTTAGATCTATGTTACGTGCTGCAGGCCCCTACAAAAGACCTTCCCCCATCTTTGCGACGACATATTTTATTAGAGCCTATGCGGTGGGCATGGACGCAGGTGACACAGAAATTGGGCATTCCGAGGCTCTGCTCGTATCTATTGCCTTTCCAGGGTAACTATGCATTTACTCCTGGGTTGCACACTGCAGCCTTCCGCTTATGGGTGGATCAAGGAATAACACAGATTGGGCACATTCTAGATGGGGAGGGGTAATTCTGACATTTCAAGATTTGGTAGATCTTTATGGGCTGCGCTCATCCCACATTTTTTCTTACTTATAGGCCCGACACTGTTTCCTCTATTATAGGAATCTCGAACTCCCAGAGTCTTCAATGCCATAAATAACGTGCTTTTACTGGAGAATCCACAGCCTCCCTTATTATCAAAATACTATAAACATTTGCGAAGGATTGTTTCCCCGGATCCCACTTCTGTTTTGATGGCACACTGGAACAGGGGGAGGGAGTGTTCGCCTTGACTCCCTCGGTCCTTCAGTCTGGTTTCAGGTAAATCTCAGCTACCTCAATAAATGTGTATTACAGAGAAATGCAATTTAAATTTTTGTGCTGGGCATACGTAACCCCTTATACCAGATATTTATATAAATTATCAGACTCGGCTCTTTGCGTCATGTCACCAGGCATTGGGTCTCTATCCCATTTATTTTGGGACTGTCCCCTTATTAAATGTTTATGGGGCCGTGTCGCTGCCTACCTTGCTGGAATACTTCATGTCTCGCTTCCCTTATCCCCCAAACTTTTTCTGTTCAATTGTATTCCCCCTTTACTGGTTAGGTGTCAAGGACCCCACCTTCTATTCAAGAAGGCAAGTGTGGTTGGGAAACACATGATTCTTCAACTCTGTACTATGGCAGACTCTCCATTTTGGATGTGGTGGAATCAGTTCTGTCGAATGATGCAAATGGATAATATGGCATCTCGGTTCTCCCTGCACCATCATCTGAAATTTGTCAGTGTGGAACAGCTAATACAAACGCTTCCTCATCGGGCCAGGAGTTTGATTCTGAATGACTGTTGTGGGTTCCTGCGTAGGCGAACTGTGGGAGGCGATAACACCATTCCATTGTTATGGGAAGGAGTGGTTTTGGGAGGGGGGGAGATCAGGGAGGGATAGAGGGTGGAGGGAGGGTTACAGCAATGCACTGAACTCAGCAGTTTGGCTTGTTGTATTTCTTTATTATAAAATTAAGGTCATGTTTTGTTGTTCCTTGCAGAAGACTCACAGCATAAGTCTCGCAGGATGATGTTATTTGGTATTGCAACTAAAAATTGTTGAAACATAAAGAAGCACTCTCCTCAACGAAACCCCTGAATTCGAAATCTAAAGAAAGGGATCCCAACAGGGCAAAGCTTGTAACTGTGAAATCCTTCTAGCCGAGCATATAGCAACAAGAAAAACTACTTTGAGAGAGACAAGTCCTTCAGTGTCGCTCTCAGCAGAGGTTCAAAAGCTGCCACACACAAACCTCTGAGACCAGATTAAGGTTCCTGGATGGACAAACACTTCTGATCGGAGGAGGCAAATTCTTTGTTCCTCTAAGGCAGAGCTTCCCAAACATGTCCTGGGGACCCCACAGGCAGTCGGGTTTTCAGGATATCCACAATGAATATGCATGCGTTAAATTTGCATATAACGAGTCTCCATGATATGCAAATGAATCTCATGCATATTCATTGTGGATATCCTGAAAACCCATCTGGCTGTGAGCTTCCCAGGACAGGTTTGGGAAGCCCTGCTCTAAGGAACCTAATAACATCTAGATGAGCTGAAATGGCAGAACCCTCATTCTTACCACAAAGGCAGCCTAAGGCCACAACCTGTACCTTACGTGAGCTAGGAGACTAGCCTTTAGCGAAACAGTCTTGAAGAAAGGAAAAAATGTCAGGGATGGAGGACCTGAGAGCTCGGACTCCATTGGAAGCGCACCAGGACTCAAACACCTTCCATAATCTAATGTAAGCCATATTAGTGGGTGGTCTTCTGGCTTGCAATAAGGTGGTTATGACAGTTTCTGGATAACCTTTACTCCTTAAGTCTCCTCTCAAAAGCCATGTCGCTAGCCAAAAGTGAGCAGCCTGGTCTGAAAATATGGGGCCCTGATGGAGACCCTCCAGATGACCGAAGCAAATCTGTCCATCCACTGCCAGGTTGATCAGATCCGTGAACCTCGGACGCCGAGGTCACTCTGGTACGACCAAGACCACCTTGCTGCGATGTTTTTCTATGCGACGCAGCACTTTGCCCACTAATGGCCAGAGGAGGAACACACAGAGGAGGACTCCTTGTGGCCAAGGCAGAACTAGAGCGTCCATGCCTTCTGCTCCATGCTGACATCTCCGACTGAAGAAACGAAATGCTTTGGCATTTTGACGAGTCACCATTTAGATCCACATGGGGAGCACCCCACCGATCTCGAATGAGTTGCATTGCAGTTTCCGAAAATTCCCACTCTCCCGGGTCTGAGTCCAACTCAAGAAATCCGCTTGAACATTTTCAACCCCAGCTATGTGTGACATAGCTATGTGCTCTAGGTGACATTCTGGCCTCCTGAGCTACTGGTTGGATATTGGTTCCACCCTGCAGATTGATAATTGCCACTGTCGTCACATTGTCTGAAAGAATCCTTTCTGATCAACCTCACACTGGAGGCAGAAACTCTCTCAAGGCCAAATGGACAATCCTAGTCTCTAACCAGTTGATAGACCAGGCAGATTCTCTCGCGGACCATGTTCACTGGACTGAGTGCCACTGACAAACTGCTCCCCATCCACAGAGACTGGCAGCGGTAGTAACTAATCCAATCCGGAACCTCTAGGTCCACCCCTCGAACAAGATTGGAAGTTTGAAACCACCAGGAAAGGCTCTCTTGCAGTACCCTCGAGGGGCAACGGCATCTGAAATTCCTCAGATATCTGCTGTCATCGATCCAAAAGCGCTCCCTGTAACTGTTTTAGATGGAAAACGCCCACGGCAACAACTCCAGGGTCGAAGCCATTGAGCCCAGGACCTGCAAATAATCCCAGACCTTAGGAATACGTAACTGCAACAACCGGCGAACCTGATTCTGCAGTTTTAATACTCTCTCCTCCGAAAGATACACTTTGCCGCACAAGGATTCGAATCGAGCTCCTCTCAAAGATTGCGTCGAGATCAAATGACTTTGCCACATTCACTACCCAACCAAGAGACTGGAGAAGATCAAGAACCTTGTGAACCAATTGGCAACAAAGGGCCTCCAACTTTGCTCTCATAAGCCAGTCGTCCAGATATGAGTGCACCAGAACATCTTCCCTCTGCAGCGCCGCTGCTACCACCACAGTCACCTTGGTGAAAGTGCGCGGGGCCGAAGCCAGACCAAAAGGAAGGGCCTGAAACTAAAAATGCTGACCCAGAATTCATGAAGCGGAGAAAGCACTGCGAATCCGGATGGATGGGAATGTGGAGATAGGTCTCTGTGAGATCCAACGAAGCCAGAAGCTCTCTTGCGAACCACTATCACTGACCGCAAGGTCTACATCCAAAAATGTGGCACGTTGCGATCTGCATTCACCTTTTTCAAATCAAGTATCGACCGAAATGTGCTCTCCTCCTTCAGGACCACAAAATAGATGGAATATCTTCCTTTGCGAATTTCTGCAGAGGGAAACTGGAATTACCACCCTCAGGCGTTGGAGATGGTCCAGGGTCTCCTGTACCACCGACTACTTGCTCATGGGACTGCAGGGGGAAATTAGAAACAGTTCGCAAATGGGCTGAGCAAATTCTAAAGCGTAGCTATCTCTGACTACACTGAGAACCCACTGGTCTTGTGTAACTCTCCACTCGTCATAGAACTGTGAGGGAGTCAGTTGGACCGTTAGATGATCGAGGGGTTAAAGGGGCACTTAGAGAAGATAAGGCCATCGCGGAAAGATTAAATGATTTCTTTGCTTCGGTGTTTACTGAAGAGGATGTTGGGGAGGTACCCGTAATGGAGAAGGTTTTCATGGGTAATGATTCAGATGGACTGAATCAAATCACGGTGAACCTAGAAGATGTGGTAGGCCTGATTGACAAACTGAAGAGTAGTAAATCACCTGGACCGGATGGTATACACCCCAGAGTTCTGAAGGAACTAAAAAATGAAATTTCAGACCTATTAGTAAAAATTTGTAACTTATCATTAAAATCATCCATTGTACCTGAAGACTGGAGGATAGCAAATGTAACCCCAATATTTAAAAAGGGCTCCAGGGGCGATCCGGGAAACTACAGACCAGTTAGCCTGACTTCAGTGCCAGGAAAAATAGTGGAAAGTGTTCTAAACATCAAAATCACAGAACATATAGAAAGACATGGTTTAATAGAACAAAGTCAGCATGGCTTTACCCAGGGCAAGTCTTGCCTCACAAATCTGCTTCACTTTTTTGAAGGAGTTAATAAACATGTGGATAAAGGTGAACCGGTAGATATAGTATACTTGGATTTTCAGAAGGCGTTTGACAAAGTTCCTCATGAGAGGCTTCTAGGAAAAGTAAAAAGTCATGGGATAGGTGGCGATGTCCTTTCGTGGATTGCAAACTGGCTAAAAGACAGGAAACAGAGAGTAGGATTAAATGGGCAATTTTCTCAGTGGAAGGGAGTGGACAGTGGAGTGCCTCAGGGATCTGTATTGGGACCCTTACTGTTCAATATATTTATAAATGATCTGGAAAGAAATACGACGAGTGAGATAATCAAATTTGCAGATGACACAAAATTGTTCAGAGTAGTTAAATCACAAGCAGATTGTGATAAATTGCAGGAAGACCTTGTGAGACTGGAAAATTGGGCATCCAAATGGCAGATGAAATTTAATGTGGATAAGTGCAAGGTGATGCATATAGGGAAAAATAACCCATGCTATAATTACACGATGTTGTGTTCCATATTAGGTGCTACAACCCAAGAAAGAGATCTAGGTGTCATAGTGGATAACACATTGAAATCGTCGGTTCAGTGTGCTGCGGCAGTCAAAAAAGCAAACAGAATGTTGGGAATTATTAGAAAAGGAATGATGAATAAAACGGAAAATGTCATAATGCCTCTGTATCGCTCCATGGTGAGACCGCACCTTGAATACTGTGTACAATTCTGGTCGCCGCATCTCAAAAAAGATATAATTGCGATGGAGAAGGTACAGAGAAGGGCTACCAAAATGATAAGGGGAATGGAACAACTCCCCTATGAGGAAAGACTAAAGAGGTTAGGACTTTTCAGCTTGGAAAAGAGACGACTGAGGGGGGATATGATAGAGGTGTTTAAAATCATGAGAGGTCTAGAACGGGTAGATGTGAATCGGTTATTTACTCTTTCGGATAGTAGAAAGACTAGGGGACACGCCATGAAGTTAGCATGGGGCACATTTAAAACTAATCGGAGAAAGTTCTTTTTTACTCAACGCACAATTAAACTCTGGAATTTGTTGCCAGAGAATGTGGTTCGTGCAGTTAGTATAGCTGTGTTTAAAAGGGGATTGGATGAGTTCTTGGAGGAGAAGTCCATTGCCTGCTATTGAGTTCACTTAGAGAATAGCCACTGCCATTAGCAATGGTTACATGGAATAGACTTAGTTTTTGGGTACTTGCCAGGTTCTTATGGCCTGGATTGGCCACTGTTTGGAAACAGGATGCTGGGCTTGATGGACCCTTGGTCTGACCCAGTATAGCATTTTCTTATGTTCTTATGTTTTTAACTGAGTCAGTTGACCTCCTATAATAGGATCGACGGAGTGGACCAGCCTCTCCTCATTGCAAGGACTTGTCTCCAGCTACAGACCTGTCAGTGGCTCCTTGGAACGGCCTCCGGGTACACCAAAAAAGACTGCCCCCAGGACTGACCTAGAGGAGAGAACTGTCTCTGAGAACTGATCGTGGCTCTCTAGGGCCGAGACGTCCTGTCAGGGAAAGTGAAATCACACCTGCAAAAACCTCTTGGCTTTAGACTTACCCTCGGGTAATCAGAGGGCCTTATCTCCAAGCAACTATATCAACAACGCAAGATCCTCCCCAAATAAGAGCTGAGCCTAACTGCTTCTTGTTATGCAACCAGAGCAACCTTCTGGCCATCACAGCTGAAGCCATAATTTTAGAGGAGGTATGAACGAAATCATGAAGAGCATCCACCCCCATAAGCCACAGCAGCCTCAATCCGCTCAGCATTATTGTCTGTCTCCTCTCCTGACTGCGGCAGACTTTCCTGCATCTGTTGTTCCCAGTGGAGGTACACCTGCATGAAACTGGTACAAATAGCCACACACAAGCTCAAGGCCGAAATCTAAAAAATCCACTTAAGGTGGATCTCCAACTTGTGATCCTTTACATCCTTCAATGCAGCAGAACCTATCACCGGGACAGTTGTTCTGTTAGTGACTGCAGAAACCTCAGCGTCAACCTTAGGGAGAGCAAAAAGTTCCAACACCTGCTCAGGCACCGGATAAAATTTCAACATGGCCCGCCCCACTTTAAGACCGGAATCCGGCAGACTACATTCCGCCTCACCAATTTCCTCACTGAAATGTGATAGGAGAAAGCCGTCTGAGGGCTGCGCATACCATCCAGAATGGGATAGGCTCCTTCCAAATCGAACACTGCCTGGAGGAGCTTTACCCCAGGACCTGATAGGCCAAAGGCAATAAAGCCTCAAGTTCCTCCCTCTTAGAGGCAAACCACCTTCGAGTCATCCCCCTTGGGAACTGAGGCGACCAAGCCATCAACTGGGTCTGGCCCTCCGGTCTCCAGCTCTACCGGGTCGACCGGGGCATCCTGCCCAGAGGACTCCCCTGCACCCCTAGGGACCTGGGATATATCCTCTGATATCTCCTGTGACATTCCAGAAGCAGGAAGAGGGATATAGCAGCCTCTGGGCCTTGAAGGCCTGGCTGAGTCCAAAGTTGTTCCCCCTGGGGACCCCTGACAGACTAGCCACAGGGTGAAATGGTGGGGACTGGGAAAGACTAGCCCTGCACTCTGGTTGCTGCATTGTCATATAGGCATCATGCAGTAGCAGCACAAAATCCATAGAAAAAGGCCTCATACTGGCTGCTCCCCCCTGCAGGGGAATGAACCAGTGGCTTTGGGCTTTCTTCCTTCTCCCATGCCCCTCTATCGAATCTGGAGAAGGAACAGGCCGGGGAAAGGTATGTTGTGCTTTTTGAGTCAAGTGGTCTCTACAATAGAAGATCATGTACTTGGAAGAATTCCTTCTTCTTGGGATTTGATCCATCTTGCATGCTCCCTTCCACACAGCAGGCTGGGAATTCTGCTGTCTAGGGCAAAATGGTGTTACCAATTAGACAAAGTTGTAACAAGCTGAAAAGACTGCAGCATTTGGCAAGTGCTTTGGGCTACTGGGTCTCATGGTCTTATGAACAGAATTAGTCCCTTGGGCAAGCTTTTACCTGCACCCTCTTCAAAATTAGTTGATAGGCAGCTGGACTTTGCTAATAAAAGATTTGGCCTTTATTCTTTGCATGAGCCAGAAAGTCAATATGTTGCTATTCTGATGGACTCTCCTTCAGAACCTTCATTAAAGGTTGATCTAAAACTACCAAACTGGGAGTCTTCAGGGCCAATCATTTTTGAAACAAGGTTTCTATTCTGTTCAAGTGTTGCCATCTAGATTGCAACCTGCAAGTGATTGGTAATTGTTTTGCAACTGCTTAGGGTCTTGCCAAAAAAGCAGCTGATCCACTTTGTTTATAGTGGGCAAATGTAATGGGAGAGCTCAAGGCTAAAATTTCTTTTCATTGTGTCCTATGTCTGCTTACGTTCATTGGAAAAGTAGTTGTGCTAATGGGAGGAATCCATGCTGTTGTTGATCACAGAGGAGGACTTGGTGTTTTATTCTATAGCAAACTAGTGGTACCACTAGTTTGCTCAAAGATACAGCCTATTTAGAGTTTTATAGAAAAAAAATTGGCAGGTAAGTGAAGTTCTCTTCTTTACTGTTGAAATCTAGAAAGCTGGTCATTGCTGCAGTTGCTGTAAGTAAATCTCCCAATAAGAACATAAGAAATTGCCATGCTGGGTCAGACCAAGGTCCATCAAGGCCAGCATCTTGTTTCCAATAGAGGTCAAACCAGGCTACAAGAACCTCGTAAGTACCCAAACACTAAGAAGATCCCATGCTACTGATGCCAGTAATAGCACAGACCATTCCCTAAGTCAGTGGTTCTCAACCTTTTTTCTGTCGGGACACACCTGACAGATGGTTCTCACATGCGTGACACACTGACCCATGATCGTCACAGGGCTAGATGTAAATGTACAGTTTGCATCCACGGGAACCCCCCTGATCCACAATAATGGATGTAAAGCAGAATTATGACATTCCCCATTCAACTCATCTACAAAAAAGATATTCTGGTTCTGGTGTCATCTCAGTAACAGCAACTCAAACTCCTTCTACTTTCAGGCTCAATAGCCCTACTTATGAAAAGACAGCAGTTTACCACCAATGCATGTCCTCTTGAGAAAACGCAACAAATAAGACTGATAAAACACTTACATGCTAGTAAAATATCTCTGTAACAGACACAGAACCGACCTAACATACTCCCAGGATCTGTAGTAATGCACATAAACTAATCCACACACAGTTACACCTGTATTATGGAATACACTCAAACAGGAGCAACCCTATCTATGAAAAGGCAACACTATAAATATTAAAATCAGGCCCTAAAAACCAATACACCTCTTATTAGGAAAACAGAACTAACAAGCAGCTATAGATCCCCACACAGAAATAATTGTAAAACTATACTAATAAGCAGAATAAATGTTTCACAACAACTATGAACAGAATAACATCCAACAATTAAAAACTCATAAAAACTATTAAAAATTCTCCAAACACCAATAAAATATTTCAAAAAAAGCAGACACATCACATAATATTAAATAATTAAAATGGCAGTCAATCAAGAAAAATAAACTTAAAAAGCCACCTTTACTTACCCCCTCCAGCAGCTGTCCTACTCCTCTTCCATGCAGGCTGTAGCACACACCAGAAGCAGCAGTAGTGGCTAAGCTCTATACTCATGGTCCTCTTCCTTAGGGCCCATGTCTCTCACACACACACACCATACCAGTCATGCCCCCATGACCAGTTTCTGTCTCTCACACACCAATCATCTCCCAGTCTTTGACAAACACACCAGTCACCTTCCTGAACAGTTTCTCTCATGCCATACACACACACACAGGCTTCCCACTCCCGTGTTCCACTTACATATATGGGCTTCTCACTCTCATAATCACTTTCTCTTTCTCACATACACTCACCAGTCTCTCACTCCCATGCTTGTTCTCTCCACATGCACAGGCTTCTCATTCCCATAATCACTTTCTTTCTCTCACACATACACACACACCAGTCACCTGATCTCTCTCATGCATACACACACACAGGCTTCCCACTCCCATGTTCTCTTTCAGATTTACAGGCTTCTCACTCCCGTGCTGTATCTCACACACTCCCATGCTCACTCTTCACATGCACAGGCTTCTTATTCCCATAATCACTTTCTTTCTCTCTCTCACATACACACAAACACACACCAGTCACTTGATCTCTCTCATGCATATACACACACACATAGGCTTCCCACTCTCATGTTCTCTTTCAGATATACAGGCTTCTCACTCCCATGCTGTGTCTCACACACACACAGGTTTCTCACTCCCATGCCCACTCTTCACCTGCACAGGCTTTTCATTCCCATAATCACTTTCTCTCTCTCACACATACACACACACCCGTCACCTGATCTCTCTCATGCATACACACACACAGGCTTCCCACTCCCATGTTCTCTTTCAGATATACAGGCTTCTCACTCCCGTGCTGTATCTCACACACTCCCATGCTCACTCTTCACATGCACAGGCTTCTTATTCCCACATACACATACACACACACCCGTCACCTGATCTCTCTCATGCATGCATACACACACATACACAGGCTTCCCACTTCCATGTTCTGTCTTACATACACAGGCTTCTCCCTCCCATGCTGTGTCTCACACACACCCAGGTTCTCACTCCCATGCTCACTCTCTTCACATGCACAGGCTTCTCATTCCCATAATCACTTTCTTTGTTACACACACATACACACACACCAGTCTCTCTCTCTCTCATTTCCATGCTCGCTCTCCACGTGCACAGGCTTCTCATTCCCTGAATCACATTCTCTCTCTCACATTCACATACACACCAGTCACACCGTCACCTTACCAACCAGTCTCTCTCATATACATGCACACACACAGGCTTCCCACTCCCATGCTTTCTCACATACCCAGATTTCTCACTTCCATGCTTTTTCTCTCTCTCTCTCACACACACACAAACACACATCCCTGACTGTCTCACATACACATCAGTCATCTCCTTGAGCAGTCACTTTCATTGTCTCTCACATATACACATACATCAGCTCTCTGACCAGTTTCTCTCAATCACACACATACTCTCGATCAAATACATTCTCTCACTTACACACAGGCTCTCAATCACACACATTCTCTCACACACAGGCTGGCTGGCTGCTTCTCTCTCTTTCTGTCACTCACTTCCTCTCTCTCTCCCTCCCCCCCCCCCCCCCCAACGGTAGCTGCTCCTCCTCCTCCAGCCCCCGCAGGCCAATAAGGAAGAATTCCATCGATCGCGGGAGGCTCCTGCTGCTCTCTCCTCTCCCGATTACCGTCTGCTGCAATAGCTTGGGGGCCGATGCTGCAGCGGCCGCTGCTACTTCATCACGCGGCACGGCCTTTCTTCTTCCCGCGCACCGCGTATCACTTCCTGGTCCGGGGGGGGGGAATGCAGGCGCGGGAAGAAGAAAAGGCCAGCCGCGGATGCCACAGATTTTTTTTTTTTTTTGCACCGCTGCCGTTGCCGCTGGGCTTGAACGTGCTGATAGCCCGGCGGCAACGGCAGCGGTGCAAAAAAAAAAAATCTGTGGCATCCGCGGCTGGCCTTTTCTTCTTCCCGCGCCTGCATTTCCCCCCCCCCGGACCAGGAAGTGATACGCGGTGCGCGGGAAGAAGAAAGGCCGTGCCGCGTGATAAACTAGCAGCGGCCGCTGCTAGTTTATCACGCGGCACGGCCTTTCTTCTTCCCCGCGCCTGCATCCCCCCCCACCCCGGACCCGGAACAGGAAGTGGTGCGCGGGAAGAAGAAAGGCCGTGCCGCGTGAGAAAGGCCGTGCCTGCTAGTTTATCACGCGGCACGGCCTTTCTTCTTCCCGCGCACCACTTCCTGTTCCGGGTCCGGGGGGGGGGGGGGATGCAGGCGCGGGAAGAAGAAAAGGGCAGCCGCGGATGCCACAGCTTTTTTTTTTTTTTTGCACCGCTGCCGTTCCCGCTGGGCTTGAACGTGCTGATAGCCCGGCGGCAACGGCAGCAGGGAAGAACGAGCAGCGGGAGGGACCGGGAGCCACGCGACACACCTGCCGGTGCTTGGCGACACACTGGTGTGTCGCGACGCACCGGTTGAGAACCGCTGCCCTAAGTGAACTTGATTAATAGCAGTTAATGGACTTCTCCTCCAAGAACTTAACCAAACCTTTTTTAAACCCATCTACACTAACTGCACTAATCACAACCTCTGGCAACAAATTCCAGAGCTTAAATGTGCATGAGTGAAAGAATTTTCTCAGATTAGTTTTAAATATGCTACTTGCTAACTTCATGGGAGTGCCCCCTAGTCCTTCTATTATCCGAAAGTATAAATAACAGATTCACATCTACTCATTCAAGACCTCTCATGATTTTAAAGATCTCTATCATATCCCCCCCCCCCCCTCAGCTGTCTCTTCTCCAAGCTGAACAGCTCTAATCTCTTCAGCCTTTCCTCATAGGGGAGCTGTTCCATCCTCTTTATCATTTTGGCCGCCCTTCTCTGTACTTTCTCCATCGCAACTATATCTTTTTTGAGATGTGGTGACCAGAATTGTACACTGTATTCAAGGTGCCGTCTCACCATGGAGCGATTATAGAGGCATTATGACACTTTCCATTTTATTAACCATTCCCTTCCTAATAATTCCTAACATTCTGTTTGCTACAGGGAGTCCTGGTGCATTTGGGTTGAAGGAGAGAAAGAGCGGAATGAGTGCGCTTTTTATAGTAGGCTAGCACTTGCTTACAGTCTAATGAATAGAGTCTTCGCTCACCCTCATTTGCATGAGGTTTTGGGTAGAAAGTCAGGAGGGTGATGGTTAGGTTGATGTGGAAAATAGAATCCACTTTTGGTAGGAAGTGAGGATGCGCACGCAGTGTAACTTTATCATGGTAAAACTCAAGTTAAGGTGGATAGTGAACTAAGTCTTGTAGCTCACTGGGCGACTAGGAAGAGTACTTTCCAGGAAAGGTACCTGGGATGACAAGTGTCCAACGGTTTGAAGGATAGTAACATGAGTTGTTCCAACACAAGAGGTTTACGAATTGGAGGCCGTAAACGTAGGACACCTTTAATGAACTTGGAGACAAGTGAATGACAAGAGAGATAGGTTTCCCATTGAGAGGAATGTGGTAAGATGCTATAGCGCTGAGGTGTACTCGAAGTGAGGTAGTGGCGAGGCCATCCCTGTAGAACAGATGGAGATAATCTAGGAGGCGATCTGGTAGACATGTGCGTTGATCTGTTCCCTCAGCCGATCACCATGTTAGTGACCATTTTCATTGGGAACTGAGTCTAGTTGATGGTTTTCTGGAGGAGACCAGAATACTTGAAGTTGAGAAGAAATGTTTAGGCTCTGGCATACGAGCCTTTCAGCCTCCACGCAGTGAGATTCAGCGATGAATGAAGTGGGTGAAGCAGCGATCCTCCTTCTTGGGTAAGCAGTTGAGGGCTGTTGCCCAGGGGGGAATCGGTTTGCGTGTCGATAGTTGACCATCGCAACTCTTTGTTTCCTTTAACCCGAAAGCGCCAGGCCTTCCAGTGGCAAAACGAACCATATCTAGTTGGATCAGTTTTGTTAAGACAAGCAACGAGAGTCGTTGGCTGCATGCCCCACAGCGCATCAAACACGAGCGGGGGCTGCCTCTCTAGCTCACCTCAAACATGTTCCACCATTAGACATCTGTAAAGCAGCCACTTAGGCCTCCCTTCATACATTTACAGCCTATTACTGCTTAGATTAACAAACAACCAATGATGCCAAACTTGGGCGTTCCCTTCTACAGGCATTTGGCGCAGATACTTCTAAGTCAACAGACACTTAATTACATCACGCTTCACTTACATTAGAGACTGGCATACCAATACTGTGTGATGGGGAGCTTAGGATTCCCATGACAGCATGGCTAATTCAGCCCTGCTATCAATGGGAAAAAGCAAGTTGCTTACCGTAGACGGTGTTTCCGTAGATAGCAGGATGAATTAGCCATGCTGACCCTTCCACCTCTCTGTCTAGTCGACTTTCTTTCTACACGACCACGCTTGCTTTATCACAGACTGAGAAGAGTCGTTTTCCAGCGCGGGAAACCACGCGCAGTCTCAGAGCAAAGCTCTGACATCACTAGTGAAGCTCCGCCTCCTGGGCCTGATGGACAGTTCCCATGACAGCATGGCTAATTCATCCTGCTATCTACGGAAACACCGTTTACGGTAAGCAAACTTGCTTTTTTTCCCGGCATTGAAGTTAGGCTCACAGGTCTGAAGTTTCCTGGATCGCCCCTGGAGCCCTTTTTAAATATTGGGGTTAGATTAGCTACTCTCCAGTCTTCAGGTACAATGGATGAATTTTAATGATAGGTTACACATTTTAACTAATAGATCTGAAATTTCATTTTTTAGTTCCTTCAGAATCATGGGGTGCATACCATCCGGTCCAGGTGATTTTGCTACTCTTTAGTTTGTCAGTCTGGCCTACTACATCTTCCAGGTTCACCATAATTTTGGTTCAGTTATTCTGACTCATCACCCTTTTAAACCATCCCTGGAACCATATCTCCCCAACATCCTCATTAGTAAACACAGAAGCAAAGAATTCATTTAGTCTTTCTGCAATGGCCTTATCTTTACTAAGAGCCCTTTAACCCCTCTGTCATCTAATGGTCCAACTGGCTTCCTCATAGGTTTCCTGTTTCGGATATATTTTAAAAAGATTTTATTATGAGTTTTTGCTTTGTTTGCCAACTTCATTTCAAATTCTCTCTTAGCCAGTCTTATCAATGTTTTACTCTTAACTTGACAATGTTTATGCTTTTTCTTATTTTCTTCAGATGGATCCTTCTCCCAATTTTTGAAGGGTGTTTTTTTGGCTAGAATAACCTCTTTCACCTCACCTTTTAACCATGCCGGTAATCGTTTTGCTGCCTTTCCACCTTTCTTAATGCATTGAATACATCTGGACTGCACTTCTAAGATATTTTTAAACAATATCCATGCCTGTTGTGCACTTTGAACCTTTGCAGCTGCACCTTTCAGGTTTTTTCCAACTATTTTCCTCATTTTATCAGTTATCCTTTTGAAAATTTAGTTTTTGAGCTGTAGATTTACATATTGTCACCCTTCCAATCATTAGTTCAAATTTGATCATGTTATGATCACTATTGTCAAATGTCCCACTACCATTACCTCTTTCACCAAATTCTGCATTCCACTAAGAATTAAATCTAAAATAGCTTACTCTCTCATCTGTTCCTGAACCAATTGCTCCAAGAAGCAGTCATTTATTTCATCCAGGAACTTTGTCTCTAGCATGTCCTGATGTTACATTTACCCAGTCAATATTGGAGTAATGGAAATCTCACATTATTTCTGCACTGACAAATTGGTTAACTTCCCTGATTTCTCTTAGCATTTCATCGTCAGTCTCATTTTGGCCAGGTGCACGATAGTATACTCTTATCCAACAGACATAGTATTTCTACCCATATAGGTTCTGTACATTTAATCTCTTGTGTAATCTTCTGGACATGAAGCGCCACACTCCTACCAAGTCTATCCTTTTACAGGTATTTATCATAAGATCTCTGCAGAGTTCTGTTACACCAATATTTTCAAATCTTTTTATGCTGAAGGCCACCTGTATTTAAAAAATATATATATAAAAAAATAGTGTGGTACTCCAGCTGCCACAGAGCAGGCAGTGCAGACATGGAGGGACTCCTATGACCAAAAGAAGAGCTAAGGAAGCAGTGAAAGCCTCATCAGTTTCTTCCAAATTTTAAAACAGGGGGAGAGGTTGGTGAAGAAACACGAACCTGTTATGATGAATGAGTTATCTCTACATGCAAGGGCAGAAGGTGGGCGATATTGCTGTGGTATGGGCAGCTGGCTCAGTTAATTTGGCTGCTGTATGCGAATACTAGAGCTTCTCTGATGCTCCCAATATTCAGATGAGTCTCCCCATCTCACTCAACCTGGGGTAAACACAGAGGCTGGAAGGACTGTTGTGTGTGCTACACAAAGTGGGGCCTGGCTAGCCATGCTGCCCATTAATTCCCACACTCCATGGCTCATGCTATAGCTAGGATGAAGAGGCAAGAATGATTATACATGTTCTCAGAAAGGAGTTCCTACAAGAGTCATTGCTGGGGTGTCTTGTTGCTGCAGGTAGCTGAGTAAAGCCCAGGTGCTGTCCTGGATCTGAGCATCTGGCAATGGTGACTTATCTGACACACCTGATCAGATCTGAAGGCCCACTAGTGTGCCATGGCACACTGGTTGGGAAACACCGGATTAGAAGGTTCTTCATAATATGCTCCTCGCTTTTCTCTTGGGTGTCTCCTTTTTTATGATCCATGTTTGAGGTGCATGAAATATTAAATGATTTTGCTTTTATTTTCCATTATTGAAATTGAGCTATGTGCCACCTTTTTTCTCTTTCAAGTTTGATGCAAACAGAATTTTTTATGCTTTCATGAGATCATATGCTTTGAAAAAAAGTGATGTCCATTATAGAGTCTTATCTTTCCAGCTAAGTATCTTTAGTTAACTGTAAGATTCCTGAAGTTCCTTTATTTCTCTTCTAGGTGGTTTTGAGACGGGCTCCATTACAGAAATGTTTGGGGAATTCCGAACTGGCAAAACTCAGCTGTGTCACACTTTGGCGGTAACCTGTCAGGTGAGTAGCTAGAGTTCTAACCAAGCATGAAACAATTGAAATAAATCTTAACTCGCAAGTACAAAATCATTGCTACAACTTGTCTGCACCGCATCTAATAATTCCAGTTGGAATTATTTCTATTTAATCCTATCTCTGCCTGTAGAAGGTACAAGTGTACCTCAGGAGGCTGATATACTAAAGTGTTACCAAATTCGTAAGCCTTTATATTTTATAAAATGATTTCATATGATGAAATTGCCAGTAGTGTCAGTTTATCATGTTAACATGTTTGAATAATTTTGTGCATGAAATTTAGTATTTTCAAATTTGGCTATGGTGTATGAGAATGAGCGGTGATTCCCACAGGCCTGGAGACATAAACTAGTCTGATGCCAGCCTGCCTTAAAACACTTAGCTTTATTATAACTTCACAATCGCACAACAGTAGACTGTCTTCCCTTCAGAATAGTGTACTTAATTATTCACAGTTCAGCTTCATCTCAGCTCAGTGTTTGGACAGCGATATTCTACAGGAGCTGCCTTCCTCCTGGAACCCTGAGCTTGATTTGGTTATTCCCCAATCCCTGGTTATGCCCTCTGAGCCCCATCTGTGCTGCAGGATTCTGCCCAAGGAGCATACTCTCCTTAAGGAATTTAAGGAGGACCAGGCATCTAATCTGGTCTTGCACAGATATAAGGGAACACTAGGGGCACTGCCTCACATACCCTTCTCCTCAACTTGGACCCATCGGCCCAAGCATCCCTACTCCCTCCTGGATCCCATCCAGAAGAGTCCAAGACATCCCATTCCCCTTCCTCTGGCTTCCCACCAGCTATGCTTGGGAACAGGGACCTAGTAACATGCTCACCCCGTCCCTTGTGGTTACCCTCAACAGCGTCACGACCACCACTCATTGTGCCATTCGCGCAATGCACATCCCAAGTCCTTTGCTGGCTCCATTTTCGAATTCCACCCCAATGGAGCTTTATGAACCTACTGGGGAACCATCAGTTCTGGTTCCTCTATAACCAGCTGCGCCCACTTCCTGGCAACTGGTATATGGATCCTTGGTATCAATTGTTGGAGTCTCCACGGTGCCATCCTCTGGGCTCTCCATGGACTCTTCTTCCAGGTTCTCTGCAGTGCCTTCCTCTGGGCTCTCCGCTGTTTCCTCCTCTATACACTCTGCAGCGCCTCCCCATTGGCTCTCCGTAGTTTCTACCTCTGTAGACTCTGGCCATTCGTCCACGCTGGTGGCTGGCTCCTCCACAGCCTCACTCGCTGGGGTCTGCCAGAGATTGCCCACAACTGTATCCTCCCCTTTTCTGTTGCAGGGAGAACTATAGTCAACATGATTAAAAGACACTGGTCAGCCTTATCTCTCACTGATCTTATGCATGGTCCACTTCGCTTTACATTTAGAAGAGGAACTAATCTTCAGGACCGGCTTGTACACACAGCAAGCCCTTCTATTAACTTCCGATCACAAGTGAGAGGTCAGCATACCCCCTGTGGCCACTGTACTATGTGCCGGCATACGGAACCCCTGACAGAGTTTATACATCCGAGGACGGGACGAGTGTTCAAATTGTTTTCTCAATCGGACTGCACTACTAAAGGAGTCATCTATGTTGTAAAATGTCCTTGCCCACTGCTGTACGTGGGCAAGACTTCACGCATGATTAAAACGCGTATCATCGAGCATTGCTCCAACATCAGATCCTCAAGAATTGATGAGCCTCTAGTATCCCACTGGCTTCAGGCTGGCCACTCCATCGCTGCCCTCTCCTTCCTAGTTCTAGAGGTGGTCTCGTTCCCCCAGCGGGGAGGAGACTTCGCTGGTATACTTGGTCGGAGAGAACAGCGCTGGATTTTCACTCTGGATACAGTGTGTCCCAAAGGCCTTAATAAAGACATAGAATGGCATTTGTTCTACTAACTCCTTGTTAACCTGTCATTACTTCCATATGTGTCTGTTTGCCTGCGTTTGCATCTTGCAAGAGTTCTCTTTCGCGCCTTTTCGCTCTTTAAATGGCTGTCACTGTTAAGGACGCTTGCGCTCCTGAGGCTACTTTGAGAGGTATGTAACCACTATGTTGTATTTTGTTTTGCAGCCTTAATGTTCCATTCCTCATAGATATTATTATATTGCAGATTATAATACGTCTTGGTCCCTCCCGATGCAGCCACCGCGAAACACGGGACCGTGTCGGGGGACTATTAAAAAATTATCTCATGTCATCCTGAACGGAGTTGCCGTATTGAATGAATTGTGACTATTCGGATTTCAAATAAAATAACTTTAACCTTTGAATGGAACTCTATATTCTGTCCTGCACCAGTTTACCTGGGTAATTGAAATCTCCCATTATTATTGCACTGCCAAATTGGTTTGCTTCCCTGATTTCTCTTAGCATTTCATCATCTGTCTGACCATTTTGTCCAGGTGGACGGTAGTATAATCCTATCATTATACTCTTACCTAACACACATGGGATTCCTACCCATATAGATTCTACTAGCATTTAGTCTCTTGTATGATCTTTATCCTGTTAGAACTTTATGTTTGGGAGGATATAGAGTCCGTGTTGCAAACAGATTGACTGACTGTGGGAAGACCCCCACGTTGCAAAAAGATCTTGAGTTACTTCTGGGTTCAGCTCCCAATTCGTGTAGCCGAAAAATTCTGCTGAGCTTGTCTCCTCTGGAGTTGTGAATCCCTGGAGGGTATGTTGCCTGTAGGGAAATGGATCTTTGGTGAGCCCACTCCAATATTTGTACTGCCTCCTTGCAGAGGTTCCATGAACCGGACCCTCCTTCTTTGTTATAGAACATGGTCACTTGATTGTCTCTGTGTACCATGACTATCTTTCATTGAAGGGAACTTTCGAAGACTCGAAGGGCGTTGTACACCGCTCTGAGCTCCAGAAGGTTGATATGAAGTGTTCGTTCATATGAAGTCCATAGACCTTGTGTTTGTAACATTTCCAGATGAGCTCCCCAACCTTTGGGAGATGCATCTGTGGTTGGTATCACCTGATGTCGAAGGGGTCTCAGTGGGGAATCCGTGGAAAGCGTTAATGGGAGCAACCAACCACCATTGTAGGTCCCGCTTCATGCTGTTGGTTACGGAAACAGGTGTGGACAGTGGCTGCAGATATTGAGTCCATTGGAGTTTGAGGCCCCATTGCAGGCAGTGCATATGAAGGCGTGTGTGTGAAATTACATAGGTGGCCGCCACCATATGTCCCAGAACAGTGAGGACTTGCCGAGCTGGCACTGCACTGTGAAGTAGAGTGGTAGATAGTGTGGAGAGAGCTAATGCTCTCGGGTGAGGTAGGAAAGCCTTGTCGTGGATCGTGTCGATATAGGCTCCTATGAACTGTAAAGTTTTTGAGTGGGTTCCAGTTTCGATTTCTCGTAATTGATCAGAAGACCTAGATCATCCAGGCAAGAAATTGTTAGTAGAAGATTCTGCTGTAGCAGTGCTGGATTGGATGCAACTAGGAACCAATCGTCTAGATAAGGAAATATCTGCACCCACTGACGATGAAAGTGCGCCACCGCCACTGCCATGCATTTGGTGAAGACCCTGGGGGCTGAGGATAGGCCAAAGGGAAGAACTCTGTACTGGAAATGTTGGTTGTCCGCCTGGAAACAAAGTTAACAACAGGAACTGGGGTGCATTGTTATGTGAGTCCATCTTTCAAGTCCAGCGAGCACATCCAATCTCCTGGTTGAAGAAATGGAAGAATGGACTTGAGAGAAGTCATTTTGAATTTCTCCTTGTGGAGGTGTTTGTTGAGGGAACCTAGGTCCAGAATTGGGCGTAAACCTCCTGTTTTCTTGGGAATCAGGAAGTATTGGGAATAGAAGCCCTGATGATATTTCTTGGAAGGTAGCTTCTGGATGCAGTGATTCTGTAAGAGAAGTTGGATTTCCTGCATGATATGCTCCTTGTGAGTTACGAATTTCTGAGGAACCCAATGTGGGAGGTTTGGGAGGGATGAGAAATTGAGGGCATAGCCCTGTTGTATGATTGATAGGACCCATTGATCGACGTAACTGATTCTAGGCTGGAAGATAACTGGACAACCTTCCTCCCTCAGGTGGTGACGGTGGCTTTATAATCTTTAAAAACTGGACTGGGCCTTGGCAGGTTGAGGATCGGATTGCTGCCGTGGCTGTCTTGGAGTTCTAGTATGCTGGTGTGAAGGCTGCTGTTGATAAGCCTGCTGCCTTGATGGTTGAGTGTACTGAAGCTTATAATAGCTGTAAGGTTTATAGGTCTTATAGGAAGACCTACGGTAAGAAGTCGAGGCAGAATATTGACGTCGAGAAGTACTTGGACGTTGCGGCGATGTTAAGGAAAGAACTGCCGTCTTTTGTTCCTTGAGTTTTGCTACAGTCTCAGTGAACTGATCTCCAAACAAATTTTCTGGACGACATGGTAAGTTTGCTAACTTATCGTGGACATCGTCTCTTATGGCACTAGACTGCAACCATGCAAGGCATCTGGCTGCCAAGGCATTCGCTGAGATTTTTGATGAAACATCAAAGCCTTCGTAGATGGATTGTAATAAATGACGTAAACCTTCGGGTAAGGAAGCGTCTGCAGAGGATTGCTGTAGATGTGGTTGCAAAGCCTGCAGATTCTCAAAGAGATATTGCGTTATGTAAAACTGATGGTTTTGAATGCGAGCATTGAGCATCACAGAGGAATATGGTTTCTTTGCAAAGTCATCTAATGTCTTATTATCTTTAGTCGGCGAAGTATTAGAATGAATTCTGGATTTACGAGCTTTTTGCATTGCCGACTCAACTACCACTGACTGGTGTGGAAGTCAATTTTGCAAGATGTTGGAGGAACTGTCAAGGGAGTATCCCAAGATTTCTCCATTAAAGTTGTCAAAGCCATGTGTTGTGGGAGAGCCACAGGATCAGCTGGCATATCTAAAATCTTCAGGATGCCTAACATTTCTTGACAAGAATCTGGTATCCTCTTGGTCTGTATGTTGAGGAATTGACCTACCTTCTCTATGAATTGAGACTAGGTAAGGTCTTCTGGAGGTAAAGAAGGCTCAGGAGGTATGTCATCATGGTCAGATGGGTAACCAGTTGATGAATTTGAAGAGGAATCCTCTAAGTGAGACACTGGGGAGGTTGGAACGTCCCGTGGTGCTGGAGGAACTTTTAACCTGCCGCCGACGCATCTCCCGCACTCAGGGCCAATTTTTGGCTGGTGCTTCCCAGTCGATGGTCTGACCTGGGGGGTTCGACTGAAGAGGCCCTCTGCTTCAGGAGGGGCCTTTTCTTCAATGTTGGAGCTGGAACCGATCTGACAGACTTCTGAAGAGGCAGAAGAGCCTGAAATCCTGGATCGCAGCTCTTGATGCTCTCTCTGTCTCCGGTCTTGAGGGGACAGTTTTCTGCAGGCTTCACAATTCCACTGGTCGTGGGATCCGAAGCAGAAGTGACAGGAGAGGTGGCTATCTGTAGCCAGCATTAACTTGCCTCAGGAACAGAATTTCAAGCCGGGATGAGCATTTGTTATAGATTTAAAAGTTGTTTTACTGTGGTGATTTTCTTTTTAAACTATAAACTTTTAAAGAACTTCTTTTTCCTCACAGAATGTAACTTTCTCTGGAGAAAGAGCTCCGCGTGCCTAATGGTCTCGCGGAAAAAAAACTGATTGAGGAGCCTGAGGTAATCCTGTCAGGATACAGGAGGGAGCACCTAGCTTGAAAGACTTTGAGAGACTTAGAGAGCTCCGCCACCTAGTGGCACGGAAGACGTACCCAGACAGCATGGCTAATTCAGCTGCTATGTGAAAAATACAAATATATATCCACTGATGTAAGCACATTTATGTAATCAAATGGAGCAAAAAGCTAAATGGACACTATGAATCTGCTAATGGTTTTGAATTTTAGAACTATTTTATAAAAAGGACAGAATTCATTAATTTTAGCTTTAAGGCCACCAAGAGTAAATAAAATGTTTGGGCACCCAAAATAGTTGAAAATTTTCTGTGAGCTTGTTATTACTGCCTTGTTATCCTAGAGTAGCCCAGATAACACATTACATTCTGTAATCTGATACTTGTTCTGCTCTGCTTTTGCTTTCTATTTTTCATTTAGCTCCCCATCGACCGAGGTGGTGGTGAAGGAAAGGCCATGTACATCGACACCGAAGGTACCTTCAGACCTGAACGTCTACTTGCTGTAGCTGAAAGGTATGTTCATGTACTTTAGGAGTTACTCATGCACAGAGCCCCCAGTTTCCTGTGGCAGACTTTTCAGGAATCTGTGGCAATTATGTGGCAAATTTACATCATTTTGCATAAAGATTTGCACCTCTGTCCACTCCACGCTACCCCTATATCCCCCTTCGCTTCAGGGGATGAGGAAGAGAGATGTTTTTTAAAAATAAATAAAAGCGATTTTCTTAAGTTATCAGTTTATTTCTTAGTATGATTTCACCATTTCATAAGCCCCCCCCCCCTAGGTTTTACCCACGACTTATCCATGGGTGACAGATAATTCTTGATTTTGGGCCCCAAAACATATCCTTGACTTATACATGAGATTGGTTTATATATGAGTAAATATGGTAAGTGCTTGCCAGATGCATGTCTGGAAGAGAATATGTATATAATATACAGACTATTATGTGATATTAGTTATTATTTTCCTGTATTACTTGCCTTAAGTCTTAGATCTTTAGTAAGCAATTGAATATGTATTGGAACATCTAATTTCATTTGAGAACATAAGAAATTGCCATACTGGGTGAGGCCAAGGGTCCATCAAGCACATCATCCTGTTTCCAACAGTGGCCAATCCAGGCCATAAGAACCTGGCAAGTACCCAAAAACTAAGTCTATTCCATGTTACTGATGCCAGTAATAGCAGTGGCTATTCCCTAAGATAACTTGATTAATAGCAGTTAATGGACTTCTCCTCCAAGAACTTATCCAAACCTTTTTTAAACCCAGCTACACTAACTGCACTAACCACATCCTCTGGCAATAAATTCCAGAGCTTAATTGTGTATTGAGTGAAAAATAATTTTCTCCGATTAGTTTTAAATGTGCTACTTACTAATTTCATGGAGGTGCCTCTTAGTCCTTCTATTATCCGAAAGAGTGAATAAATGATTCACATCTACCCATTCTAGACCTCTATCATATCCCCCTTCAGCCATCTCTCTTCCAAGCTGAATAGCCCTAACCTCTTTAGCCTTTCCTCATAGGGGAGCTGTTCCATCCCCTTATTCATTTTGGTTGCCCTTCTCTGTACCTTCTCCAGGGCAGCTATATCTTTTTTTGAGATGCGGTGACCAGAACTGTACACAGTACTCAAGGTGTGGTCTCACCATGGAGTGATACAGAGGTATTATGACATTTTCCGTTTTATTCACCATTCCCTTTCTAATAACTCCTAACATTCTGTTTGCTCTTTTGACTGCCACAGCACACTGAGCTGACTATTTCAATCTATTATCCACTATGATGCCTAGATCATTTTCCTGGGTGGTAGTTCCTAATATGAAAGCTAACACCGTGTAACTACAGCATGGGTTATTTTTGCCTACAATCAATACCTTGCACTTGTCCACATTAAATTTCATCTATCATTTGGTTGCCCAATTTTCCAGTCTCACAATGTCCTCCTGCAATTTATCACAATCTGCTTGTGATTTAACTACTCTGAATAACTTTTTCATCTGCAGATTTGATTACCTCAATACTCATATTCCTTTCCAAATCATTTATAAATATATTGGACCGGTGCTTTTCAAGTACAGATTCCTGAGGCTCTCCATTGTGTACCTTTTTCCACTGAGAAAATTGACCATTTATTTCCTGTCTTTTAACCAGTTTGTAATCTCAGGACATTGCCTCCTATCCCATGACTTTTACTTTTTAGAAGCTTCTCATGAGGGACTTTGTCAAATCCTTCTGAAAATCCAAATACACTACATGTACCGGTTCACCTTTATCCACATGTTCATTAACCTCTTCAAAAAAAATGAAGCGGATTTGTGAGGCAAGATTTCTCTTGGGTAAATCCATGTTGACTGTGTTCCATTAAACCATGTCTTTCTATATGCTCTGTGACTTTGATCTTTAGAATAGTTTCCACTTTTGTTTTCAGCACTTAAGTCACGCTCACTGGTCTATAGTTTCCTGGATCGCCCCTGGAGCCCTTTTTAAATATTGGGGTTGCATTGGCCACTCTCCAGTCTTCAGGTACAATGGATGATTTTAATGATAGGTTACAGATCTGAAATGTCATTTTTCAGTTCCTTCAGAACCCTGGGATGCATACCATCCGGTCCAGGTGATTTGCTGCTCTTTAGTTTGTCAATCTGGCTTACTACATCTTCCAGGTTCACAGTGATTTGGTTCAGTTCATCTGACTCATCACCCTTGAAAATTCTCTTCGGAGAATTCTTCCCCAACATCCTCATTAGTAAACATAGAAGCAAAGAAGTAATTTAGTCTTTCTGCAATGGCCTTATCTTTCTTAAGAGCCCCTTTAACTCCTCAGTCATTTAACTGTCCCATCAACTCCCTCACAGGTTTCTTGCTTTAGATATATTTTTAAAAGTTTTTGAGTTTTTGCCTCTAGAGCCAACTTCATTTCAGATTCTCTGTTAGCTTGCCTTATCAATGTTTTATTCTTAACTTGACAATGTTTATGCTTTTTCCTATTTTCTTCAGGCAGATCCTTTTTTTGAAGGATGTTTTTTGGCTAAAGTAGCCTCTTTCACCTCACCTTTTAATCATGCTAGTAATCGTTTTGCCTTCTTTCCACCTTTCTTAATGCATGGAATACATCTGGACTGAGCTTCTAAGACTGTAATTTTAAACAAGGTCCACACCTATTGTGCACTTAATCTTTGCAGCTGCACATTTCAGATCTTTTTCTATTTTCCTCATTTTATCAAAGTTTCCCTTTTGAAAATGTAGTGTATTTGTCCCCCTTCCAGTCATTAATTCAAATGTGATCATGTTATGATCACTCTTGCCAAGTGGCCCCACCACCATTACCTCTCACCAAATCCTGCATTCCACTAAGAATTAAATCTAAAATAGCTCCCTCTCTTGTTGGTTCCTGAACCAGTTGCTCCATGAAGCATTTGTTTATTTCATCCAGGAACTTTGTCTCTAGCATGTCCTGATGTTACATTTACCCAGTCAATATTAGGGTAATTGAAATATCCCATTACTACTGCCCTCCCAGATTGGTTAGTGTTTCTGATTTCTCATAGCACTTCATCTGTCTGACTATTTTGGCCAGGTGGTTGGTAATATACTCCTACACTCTACTCTTACCCAACACACATGTGATTTCTACCCATATAGTTTCACTGAGCATTTAGTCTCTTGTATGATCTTTATTCTGTTGGACTCTATACAATCCCGAACACAAAGTGCCTCACCCCCCACCAAATTGATCCACCCTATCTTTGCGATATCATTTGTTCCCTGATATAGCACTGTCCCATTGGTCATCCTCCTTCCACTAGGTCTCTGAGATGCCAGTTATGTGTCTCATCATTCACTGCTACACACTAATTCTCCCATCTTACTTATTAGACTTCTGGCATTGGCATACAGACATTTCAAAGTGCGTTTATTGTTTGCATTAACAACCTGCTTTTCAGTTGATAGGGATAATTTGGAATTCTTTAACTCTGATGATTCTTTACTTATAGGCGCATGAACTATGTTTGCTTTTATTGGAACTCCTCTGTTGGGATGCCCTAACTCTTCTATTTCATTAGTATCCTTCAAAGATACATTTCTCTGAACCATGCACTGCTGAGTGACTGTTGGCTTTCCCCCTTGTTCTAGTTTAAAAGTGCTCTATCTCCTTTTTAAAAGTTAGCGCCAGCAGCCTGGTTCCACTCTAGTTAACATGGAGCCTGTCATTTTGGAAAAGCCTCCTCCCCCTTCCCAAAAGGTTTCCCAGTTTCTTACAAAACTGAATTCCTCTTCCCTGTACCATCGTCTTATCCACATATATTAATTTTTCTGCTAGTGTCCTACAAGGGGATGATTAAACTCTCAATAAGGGTAAGTGTGGTATTATGATTTAGATAAGAGCCTGGTTTTTAAAGAGAAAGTGTCTCTTGTCTAAAAATCAAGGGTTGAGCTAGGGATGGGTGGATGGGATAGACAGACACTAGAATTAATTCCCTCTGGCTTGTTTATTATCTCAGAGAGACAAACTCTAAAGAATATATCCCACTATTTTATCTCTCTCCAAACTTTCGGATAATAGAAGGACTAGGGGGCACTCCATGAAGTTAGCAAGTAGCACATGTAAGACTAATCGGAGAAAATTCTTTTTCACCCCACATACAATTAAGCACTGGAATTTGTTGCCAGATGATGTGGTTAGTGTAGATAGTGTAGCTGGGTTTAAAAAAGGTTTGGATAAGTTCTTGGAGAAGTCCATTAACTCCTATTAATCAAGTTGACTTAGGGAATGGCCTCTGCTATTACTGGCATCAGTAGCATGGGATCTTTTTAGTGTTTGGATACTTGCCAGGTTCTTGTAGTCTGATTTGGCCTCTGTTGGAAACAGGATGCTGGGCTTGATGGACCTGTGGTCTGACCCAGTATGGCAATTTCTTATGTTCTTGTTCTTTAAGTCCTAAGATTTCCCAAAGCTATACTTACCAATCCTCTTTCAACCACCATTAAGTTGATCTTCACTCAGAGGCGCGAGCTTCCAGTTCTCTTCTACAGCAAAGGGTGCGGGGCCTCTGGAAGCTGTGGCTGTGGAGTTCAAAGACTGGATCGCTTGCTATGACATCTGGAGTCCTCTCCCAGGGGATGCTGGAAGCAATATGCAGATGAGTCTTCTGATCCTCTTCTATTGAGATTTATTAAGCTGTTCTTATGAATACCACCTATGTAAACCGTCAAGATTTGTTGATTAATAATTATGAATGTTACTTATGTAAACCATTGTGATCATTACACGGAACGATGGTATATAAAATATCTAAATAAATGTGGGGCACAGAAGGAGAGATTTCCCTGTAGTCTGTTTGAAAGGAGAGGGACTGAATGCAGGCAGGCAACCTGTAACTTTCTTCAAAAGATTAACTTAAGAGGTGGGCAAGCTCTTCCAATATGTTCAAGGCGATACTTGCCTTGCACGTCTCCAAGGGGGGTACTAAGAATGAGATGTTAGCCTAGATGCTGAAAAAGCACTTGATATAATGGAATGGCCATATTTGTTTTATGTACTGCAGAACTATCAGCTGTTTGGATTGGAGCAAACTGCTTTAAAATCAGAAAAAGAACAAAAACAATGGCAGAAGGAAAGGCTCGCGCCTACTGAGTGAAGATCAACTATCTCTTATTTAGATTTTCGTAGCGTGTAGCAGATGAACTCAGGACCAATGGGTATAGTGTACTCCTGATAGCAGTTGGAGACGGATCAGATTTCAATCTGACG
Source organism: Rhinatrema bivittatum (assembly GCF_901001135.1). Taxonomy (NCBI): domain Eukaryota; kingdom Metazoa; phylum Chordata; class Amphibia; order Gymnophiona; family Rhinatrematidae; genus Rhinatrema; species Rhinatrema bivittatum. The sequence continues at coordinate 103,048,455 of NC_042618.1, forward strand.
TCAGCCCTAGTACATACACCCCTGCAGGAAGTGCAGCTCTTCAGTATTTCCCGTCTCCATAGCAGGACTACCTGCACGCTCTCACAGTGTTAGAACAAATTCAACGGAGAAAACCCAAATTCAGAAGAAAACCTACCTCAACAGACGAGCCCCACTCTCCTGCGGTGATACCCTCAGGTCCATCCCCCAATCGAGAATTCCCGAGGTGATTTCCGTGGTCCCTCGGAGGTAAGCCTTGGTCCGGCGGCAGGGACCTAGCCCCCGATCTCGGGCGCAGCTGAGAGGCAGCGGGTGCATCCTCGAGCGCGGCGGTGAAGGTATTTGCCCTCTCCCCCCCGCAGCCAGGGACCACCCGGAACGAAACCGGGAAGCGCTGAAGACGAGGTAAGGTAGAAATCTTCTTCATAAACTCCGGTCTCCAAGGTCGAGGAGTCGCACAGGTCGCCGGCCAGGACCAGTGCCACCGGGGTTGATCTGCCCTAGCAGGGCCAGGCCCCGGTTAGATCCAAGGGTTCTCCCACAATGGAGACCCTCCGAGGTGTTCCGCCATAGTGCCCGCTTGGTCACCGTTGCCATTTATGGCCCTATTTGCCGCTCTGTCCGCCATCTTCGTCCGGGCGCATAAGGCTAGCTAGGCGCACAAAATACCTGTGCGCATAAAGTTACACGCACAGAGTGCAGTGCGCATAAGATATACGCGCATCGCGCGCTAACTGGGCTGGGCGCATACCTGCGACTTGGGCGCACACCTGCGCGCACACAACCCGCACGCACATCTTAGACACACCGGAGCGCATAAGGATTTACGCGCCTATATCCATGGCACCACTGGAAACGGAGATCACGGCTCAAGGCCTCTGTCCAGCATGCCACATCAGAGCCACACAAAACGAAGAGGCCAATGCCCTGTGCGTTCAGTGCGAGGAGGCCCTGGGAGATCCAGTCCAGGGCCAGTCCCACCCAGGGCCGAGTACTAGTTCCTCAATGAGTACCCCGGACCTAGCAAATTCCAGCGGGACATCTTCTCAAACGGGGACCCCCAGGGACCCAGCGTCTATCTCATGGGTGGAATTCTTCAAAGGCCTACACCCTTTCATTCACATGCAGGCGGAGCCTCCGGCTGAACAGCCACAGCCTCCACCAGAAAACCTTTATGCCCCAGGCCCCTCTAGGCCCAGACAAATGTTTCCACCACCGCCCAGAAGCCCCACCTACAGGGACACAGACAACTCTGAAGAGGAATCAGAGCCCTTAGAAGAGGGGGAACTCCTCCGGGGACAGAGCCTCACCGAACCATGAGACCACTTCTTCACCCAAGGACGAGCTCCCAGACCGGGTTACCAACAGCCTGAAGGAACTTGCTATCCTGGGCACAAGTGCTTCGGGGGAGCCTAAGACGAATCCCCTGCTAGAGGGACTCCGCCAGACCTCTCGCCTTTCCCTCTGTTACAAGCTGTCCAGCAGCTAATGAACCTGGAATGGGAGTGCTCCAGAGTCCACATTCCAAAGGGGGACGAGCTATGGCAGCCATGTACCCCCCCCTGTACCCAGTGGCCAAAGACCTTCTGACATGCCCAAAAATGGATGCAATGGTCTGCGCGGTCTCAAGCGCACTACTCTATCCCAGTGGAGGGAGGTGCATTGCTCAAAGATGCTCATGACTGTCTGGAATCCATCTCAAACAATCCTTTGTCATCGCCGCTGTGTCCCTACAAATAGCGGCCTGCTGCACCGTGGTGACACATGCCTGCCTATCACAGACCAGGAGTAACACCCCTGGGGAAGGCCTTGGAACCAGCAGTATCATTCCTTGCGGATGCTGCTTCCGATCTGGTCGCACAGCGGCCAGAGGAGTGTCATCAGCTGTGGCAGCCAGGAGGCAACTCTGGCTCCGAAAGCTGGTCGGCCGCATCTTCCAAAACGCGACTCACAAGGATGCCCTTCAAGGATCCTCCTGTTCGGCAGTGAACTAGAGAAACTGGCTAACAAATGGGGGCGAGTCCCCATTGCCCGCAACTACCGGATGACAGGAATAAGAAAAACCAGCGACCCTTCCCCCGGTCCTCCAGGGGCAGAGGTTCACAGCGCTTCAACCCATACAGAAATAATTAGCAAGCGCCCCGCCCTACAGGCAGGAACCAGTCCTTTCGGAACAAGCACAACAAAAGGGGAACCAGCTCGGGTCTAGGCCCCAGCTGCACCTCATAATGAGATTCAGCCAACCCGTCCAAGGGAAGAAGCCATAGGGGGCAGACTAGCCCTATTCTACCACAGATGGGTCGAGATAACTTCGGACAAGTGGGTCCTAACCATCATTCGAGAGGGGCACTACCTGGATTTCCTACAAACCCCTCCGAACAAGTTCATGGAATCCCCCTGCCACGACCCCTTCAAGAGGGTGGCAGTGGAAGCTACACTGTCCAGACTACTGGCCCTCAAGGCAATAACCCCAGTACCCCCACAAGAAATAAATACTGGGCATTATTTCATTTATTTTATCGTCCCCAAGAAAGAGGGGACGATCGGGCCTATCCTGGACCTCAAGTCTGTCAACCACCACCTGAGGATTCCTCGCTTCTGCATGGAAACCCTATGCTGTGTAATAAGGGCAATACAACCGGGAGAGTTTCTCACATCCCTGGATCTTTCGGAAGCCTACCTACACATCCCGATTCATCAGGAACATCAGCGCTTCCTACGCTTCAAAAATCCTGGACCGTCACTACCAGTTCCGGGCACTACCCTTCGGGTTAGCCACAGCACCCCAGACGTTCACCAGGGTCATAGTTGTTGGTGGTGGCAACACTGAGGAAGGAAGGAAATCCTCGTAGACCCTTACCTAGACGATTGGCTGATCAGGGCGAAATCCCTAGAGGAAAGTCACCAAGCAACCAACAGAGTCAAAACCTCTACTGGAGAGCCTCAGATGGGTGGTCAACACAAACAAGAAGTTGTCTGCAGCCCTCACAGTCTCTAGAATACCTAGGCGTCCAATTCGACACCAAGAAGACAAGGTCAGGCTGACTCCCACAAGGAGATCAAACTGAGGAATCGGTTACAAATCCTACTGAGCAAACCTCTCCCCACAGCATGGGATTACCTGCAAGTCCTCGGTCTGATGGCATCCACACTGGAAGTAGTGCCATGGGCGTGAGCTCACATGAGACCCCTACAGCGCTCACTTCTATTGCAATGGAATCCACTGTCTCAGAACTATGCCGCACATCTACCACTCCCGGGCAGAGTTCGAACCCAGCTGCGATGGTGGCTGCAGGTCAGCCACCTGAGCCAGGGAACAAGACTATCTTCACCAACCTGGACCCTGCTCACCACAGACGCCAGCCTACGAGGATGGGGAGCACACTGCGAGGAGCTTAACCGCCCAAGGGCAGTGGAACGCAGAAGAGTCGGGATGGAACATCAACCGCCTAGAAGCGCGGGCAGTCAGACTAGCCTGCCTACGTTTCGTTCACAGACTCCGGGACAAAACGGTCAGAGTAATGTCTGACAACACCACAACAGTGGCCTACATCAACCGTCAGGGGGGAACCAGAAGCCAACAGGTGTCTCTGGAAATAGACCCCCTAATGTCGTGGGCAGAAGTAAATCTCCAGGAGATCTCGGCCATCCACATCGCCGGGAAAGACAACATCACGGCGGACTACCTCAGCAGAGAAAGTCTAGACCCAGGAGAATGGAAGCTGTCGACCACAGCGTTCCAAATGATAGTGAACCAGTGGGGAACACCAGACATGGACCTTCTGGCAAACCGGTCCAATGCCCAAGTACCCAGGTACTTCAGCCACAGGCGGGAACCTCAGTCCCAGGGGATCGATGCCCTGGTACAAGACCTGGCCACAGGGGACTCTATTATACGCCCTTCCCGCCGTGGCCCCTATTGGGCGCAATCATTCACAAGATACAGCTACATAGGGGACTAGTACTTCTGGTGGCCCCGGACTGGCCAAGAAGACCGTGGTACACAGACATGAGAAGACTACTGGCAGGGACCCCCCTGCACTGCCCTCCACACAGAGACCTGCTTCAACAAGGGCCAATCCTCCATGAGGATCCAGCTCTATTTCTCTTACGGCCTGGCCATTGAGAGGGCTCGCCCTGAGAGAGAGCGGATACATCGGGGGCTGTAATCGACACACTACTCCGAGCACGCAAGTTCTCCGCATCTTTAATGTACATAAGGATTTGGATAGTATTCGAAGCCTGGTGCGAAGACCACGACATCATACCACACTCAGTCAAAGTTCCCGCGATCTTGGAATTCCTACAGAACGGGCTACAGAAGGGTCTGTCCCTCAACTCCATCAAGGTACAGGTGGCCCGCATTGTCATGCTACAGCACCAAGAGCGACAGGCATAGCCTCTCACCTGGACATTTTACGCTTCCTGAAAGGAGTCAAAACACATCTGCCCACCCCCTAAAGTGGCCATTACCTCTTTGGAATCTCAACCTGGTCCTGGATTTTCTAGCAGGAGCCTCCTTCAGGCCCCTCCGCGGACTGTCTCTCTCCGACTATTAACTTTGAAGACAGCATTCTTGCTGGCAGTCTGTTCAGCCCCGCCGTATTTCAGAACTACAAGCACTGTCCTGCCGTGAGCTGCTCCTCAGGCTCACCCCCGGGAACCATCCAGCTACACACGGTCCCTTCGTTCCTTCCCAAAGTTGTCACACTTCCATCTCAACCAAACCATCTCAGTACCAACCCCTGGATGAGTTTAAGAATTCAGAAGAAACTCGTAGTCTACACCACCTCAACATCGGCAGACTCCTATCCAGATACTTGGAAATGTCGGAACCCGTACGAAAAACGGACCCACCTATTTGTCCTTCACAGCGGGAAAGAGACAAGGGGAAGCGGCCTCGTGGGCAACCATAGCTCACTGGATCAAGGAAGTCGTCAAGGCAACCTACGTAGAAGCAGGCAAGCCGCTGCCTCTACAAGTCAAGGCCCATTCTACTAGAGCTCAGGCAGTGTCCTGGGCAGAAACCAGAATGTTGTCATCCGCCGAGATTTGCAGGGTGGCGACATGGTCCTCCATCCACACCTTCTCCAGGTTCTACCGCCTGGATGTTCAGGCTCGGGAGGACACTGCATTTGCAAGGGCAGTACTAAGTGGGTCACGGGCAGCCTCCCACCCGGTTCGGGAGTAGCTTTTATACATCCCATTGGTCCTGAATCCATCTGCTACAAGCTAGGAAATGGAGAAATTACTTACCTGATAATTTCGTTTTCCTTAGTGTAGACAGATGGACTCAGCATCCCACCCTTGGCTGCCGTTACTCATGGAGTTTCGAATTATACAAGGGTAAGCCATGCTTTCCTTTACTTTGGACACCCATCCTACCAGGTGTTGATGCTTTCTGGTTGAGGGCACTGGCGGTCTCCAGCTATAGCCAATTCAACCAGATCAAGTTAATCAAGTTATAAAGTTTAACCAAGTTATGAAGTTATTCAAGTTAATCAAATTAATCAGTCACACATATATCCACAATGCTTTTCGAGGAGAATACTGAAGAGCTGCACTTCCTGCAGGGGTATATATACTAGGGCTGACGTCAGATTGAAATCTGATCCGTTTCCAACTGCTATCAGGAGTACACTATACCCATTGGTCCTGAGTCCATCTGTCTACACTAAGGAAAACGAAATTATCAGGTAAGTAATTTCTCCATTAGTGTCACTAATAATATCTGTTTAGATATGAATATTGGGGCATAAAGAGCTGGGTAAATAAATTGAAACAAAGAACAAACTAAACTTCCAGAAGGGTCTGGTTGTACCTAGATTGGGTGTGGCTATCTCAGAACTAAGGGGGGGGGGGGGAGGAATTAATTCTGCAAACCAGCACATCCATTGCAAGCAGTGCACAGCTTGGACACTGACTATTGCCTGGGCAGATAAGTCTTTCCTGCTTAATACTTAAATTATTGTAGAAGGCTTCTGTGTATAATTGCTGTCTGTGATTTCATTTCATTATAGTCCGATATAAACAGTGTATATTCCCTGTATGTACCAGGATCTGTCCAGACTGCTGGGTTATGCCTCCCCTCCAGCAGATGGAGTCTGGACTGATCCTTGGTACTACAGGAACGAAAATTATCAGGTAAGAAACTAATTTTCCTTTAAGTTGCTTTTTGGGTATCTCTGCTGTTGTGTTCAAGATTTTAAAAAAACAAACCATTTCAGCTTTATCTGTTAGAATCTATCTCTTATTTAGATTTAGTGTCACTAATAATCTGTTTAGATAAGAATATTGGGGCATAAAGAGCTGGGTAAACAAATTAAAACAAAGGACAGACTAAACTTCCAGAAGGGTCCGGTTGTACCTAGCTTGACCAAGGGTTAACTGTTTAACTCCCTCCCACCCCTAGGTTTGTTTTTCTAATATAGTCTGTCTAAATTCATTTATAATTGACAACAAAATAAATTAGTAAATTTGTATTTCCCTAAGTGTTATCCATCAAATAAATTACCAAAATGAGGACAATCCAATGTAACTATTGTGGAGCCTTTATTCTGAGATTAATCATCTGGAAATGTAGAGCTTGCCCCATTTGTTCAGAACTCTCTTTCTTGGAAAAGGAGCTGGCTGAAGTTAAAGCTGAATTAGCTTCAATGAAGAAAGTTTCATCCACTGGGGAATTAATTCAGGAATTAATTCCCCATTACCACAAAAAAACCCCCCAAAAGTCAAGGAAAAAGAGGTTTACAGTGGGCTCAGGTAGGATAAGACCTGTGACCCACAGGCACCCATTCTTGACAGCTGTGCAGCCCACAAGTCTACCCCACCCCCCCTCCCCCTCACACAGGGCACAAAGGAACTCATTAAACAGGAATACAGTGGGCTCTGGTAGAATTAGACCTGTGATGCAGAGACATACATTGCATCAAGTGCAACAAGCACAAAAAGTCTTCTCTGTATTAAATACTGAAGAAGTTCTTGAGAAAAAGATTGAAGTGTTAACTGAAAAGGAAGAAGAAACCCAATGCATACAGAAATTCCAGATCAATAACCAAAGGAAAAAGCTCATTGTGCTGGATGAATCTGTCATCAGAGGCACTATTCCTTTCCTTTGCACAAATGCAAAGGGAAAGGGAGAAGTGGATAACAAAACTCAACTAAAGAGGTCACAAAAGGAGTCCAGGAACAGCAGTAACCTGAACAAGGAAAGCTGGAAAGCTATGAGCATAAATGCTCATAGTTTGGGCAATAAAATCCAAGATCTGCAAACCCTAATGGTGGAGGCGGACTTGGACGTTGTTGCTGTCACGGAGACGTGGTTCATGGAATCTCATGATTGGGATATGACAATACCAGGCTATAACTTGTTAAGAAAGGACAGAGAGGATAGGAAAGGGGGGGAGGAGTGGCTCTTTATATCAGAAACAATATTCAAGTATCTGAGCTGCAAGGAAGATGGGGCAATGAAGAAGCTCTATGGGCCAACATAAAATAGATGGGGCATCCATTTTTATTGGAGTGATTTACAAGCCTCCAAACCAAAAGGAAGAGCTTGACAGAGATCTGGTTGAAGACATCCAAAAGATGGGAAAGAAGGGAGAAGTGGTGATCGTTGGAGACTTTAATTTGCCGGATGTAGACTGGAGAATCCCATCTGCAGAATCTAACAATAGTAGAGAAATAGTGGATGCCCTGCAAGGAGATTTGTTCAAACAAATGGTAATGGAACCCACAAGAGAGGGAGCTATACTAGATTTAGTGTTCACTAATGGAGATAATGTCTCTGATGTCCAGGTGGGCGCCCACCTCAGCACCAGTGATCATCAAACTGTATAAGAACATAAGAAAATGCCAAACTGGGTCAGACCAAGGGTCCATCAAGCCCAGCATCCTGTTTCCAACAGTGGCCAATCCAGGCCACAAGAACCTGGCAAGTACCCAAAAACTAAGTCTATTCCATGTAACCATTGCTAATGGCAGTGGCTATTCTCACCGGCAGGAGCATCGACAAGTCCATCGACAAACCTTGCCAGGAGCAGCAAGGCAGCAGTGACCATGCGTCACCGACGACATCTTAGAGCATTGGTATTTTCTTCCTCAGTGCTGAAGAAAGACCGGGCTGAGCACCAAGGGAAACTGTCACCGGCACCGGCGCGAGTCTACTCCCGGTGCCGGCACAGACACCACATCGGCTTCGATGGCTATCGAGCCGATGCAGAAGAGGACACGGGTAGACGAGCCTCCAGCTTCCTCTTCACCTGAGATACTGAGGCAATCCCCACTGACATTGATGCTGGGTACTGAGCCCCCACAGACTCCTGTGGAGGTACCAGTAGCGCCTAGCCTTATACCTTTGGAGAAAAACCATGGCAAATTTAGAAAGCTGATTAAGAATTTATCTTTTACAGGCGTCTTCTGGTTAGCTGATTCTTTTCCCACCGTAGAGACTTTTTTTTTTTCTTTTTAGCAGCTCTTACTATTTTATGTATTGAACCTAGGTTATTGTAGTTTTATTATGTTTTTTTTGTCATTTCCTGTCAATAGCAGGGCTGAATTAGCCATGCTGTCTTGGGACTGTCAGCCTTGCATCGGAGGCGGAGCTTCCCAAAGCTGACACAGAGCTTTGCTCTGTGCGGCTGCACGAGTGTTCCCACGCAGAAACAGCTTCTCCTCAGTCTGTCTTTTTCCGCGAGCGGGAACGCACGCGGAGCCACGACTCTCCTCAGATTCGATTGAAAATAAATACAAAACTTCTCCATTTCGACCCACAAACATCAACAGCAAGTATGCTGCGGCAACCAGGTTTTAAACCTTGCGGTTGTGGGAAAATAATGTCCATAACGGACGGACATGGGGCCTGCTATCGCTGCTTAGGCCCGAATTGTGACCAAACAATTTGTGTGCATTGTGGTCATATGTCTCCGCGAGCGAGATGCCAGAGAGCGGCAAAAATTGAGCAATTAAAAAATATAGCTCATTCTGGTTCCTGCCCTTCCCCGTCAGAGGCCCACTCCTCCCCGGGACCGAGGTCGAAGCATGCGCCGACCATTCGAAGGGCCGTGTTGCTGGAACCGAGCACAACTAAGAAACAAAAAGTTTCTTCAAAACATCGACATACCTTGAAAACATCGAATCACAGAGGAGACTCGGCTGAGTCCTCATCTGCGTCGAAGTCATGCGCTGAACCAGGCTCCTCCAAGCATGCTCCGGATAAACATGCGTCAGCTTCATCGAAGCATCACAGGAAAACTCCAAAGCGTCGATCGACGCATGGAGAGGAGTATCACTCAACTCACTTACCGACGCAAGCATCGAAGTGTGCGCCGGATATCAGCCGAGGCAATCCTCGACGCATGTCTCGACGCATATGCCGTTGTTTGCGTCGACACACAAAGAAAAACAGCTTTCGATGCATATTTCAACACCGCAAGTAAATATATCGACGCTATCGAGCATCCAGTGAAACAACTTCAACTACATCACTTGAAGCACTCTACTTATACTCTAGGCCACTTGCCTCATGAGCCATCGACTCATCCACACAAAACATTGGATAATCCCCAGAAGCCTTCTACTTCAAAGGATAGCTTGTCTTCCATACAGCCAGCACAGAATACCCCACCTTCTGTTCACTCTTTTCATGGACAAGGCCCCCCGGGGATGGAGTTACCTATAGACTCAGAGGATTTGGTTAGGGTATCATCTTCCTCTCCATCTCCATCTTCATCATCTTCAGAGAGAGTTTTTTCAGACTTATCGTCTGTATCGAAGAGACGACTGGCCTTGCCTCACTTACAGAGCCCTTACATAAGTGTCCAAAATTACATGAAAAAGTCATATTATAAAAACATCAACCACCTACTAAGGACTCAGATATTTTATTGGCTGCAGTTCCAGCCAATCCATCACCTCCACAGCCTCAGATTCCAGAGGATACTCAAAAGAGCGATAACTCAATTATTACTCACTTTATCAGATTTCCTATCCTCCATTCACACAGGTTTTGGACTTCTGCACCAACTCCTATTACCCTAATAGAGGAAACTCCAATTTCACCCCTTCCAGTAGACAAATCACAGCTAAAGACTTGGCTTAAGCCCTCCACAAGTTCAGATCCAACACCACAGAAGGAACCACAGGTGATACCACAGTTCTCACCTCAACCTTCAACACCTCGACCGATACTTCACCTCCAGTGACAAATCAACCTGGCTCAATTCCAACATTACCAGGATCATCCATGGGGTATCCTTCAGACCCTTTAGAAGGTCCTCAGGAACCATACTCACCCCTCTGAAGACTTGGCGTACCCTAAGTTCATCGATAAGGTGGGCTTAGCACTAAATGTAGAGGTGCATAAACAGCCAGATCCCAGATCAGAGACGTTAGGTTTGTTGAAGATCTTTGACCTTCTTTCAGACCCTTCGGCTCTGCCACCTCACAAGGTTCTTGATTCTGTCCTTGAGAAATCTTGGCACAACCCCGGTATCCAGAAAAACAGACATCAAATACAGGATGCAGCAATCAAGTTTTTACTCTACAACTCAATTGTCACACAATTCAGTTGTAGTTGTATCTGCTATGCAGCGAGCCAGAAAATCAAGACTTCACTCGAATACACCACCAGGTAAAGACAACAAATGTCTTGATGATTTCGGGAAACGGGTTTTCCAGTCATCCATGTTGGGTGCAAGAATACACCAGCACCAATTCTATATAGTCCAGTATTTATTTGAGACACTACAACAGCTCAAGGAAACCATACTGGACTCAGACCCAACGTCACAGCCCATTCAGCTGGTGCAGAATATGGAAGAAGGGATCAGACACCTTTTACGAACGGTATATGAAGGTTTTGAATAGTCTTCCAGGACCTCAGCATCGGCCATAGCTGCCAGACGCCTAGCATGGCTAAAGGCTAGTGCTATATGCAAAGACGTACATGATAAACTAGCGAACCTACCCTGCCGTGGTGATACTTTGTTTGGAGATAAACTCCAGGAAACAGTAGCTCAACTAAAAGAGCAGTACAAGAAAAAAAAGTGGAAAAAAGGCAAATCAGCAGAAAGTTTAACCAAATTTAGGAAACTAGCCTATTATAAAAAAAAGTAATTCTTGACGCAAAAAAACTATTCTTTAGCTCAAAAATTGAAAAACTTGCAAACAACCGAAGAACACTATTTAACATAGTAAAAAATCTGACTAATGACAAAACAGAGGCGCCCCAAACCCCAGAAGAGAATAAATGCAACGACATAGCACACTATTTCTCGGACAAAATCACAAGCCTTAAAGCGAAGATTCCGATCTTGACAAAGCAGGAAATTAAGATGAACAAAAGAGATGTGACACAATGGTCCATATTTGATGAGGTTTCCCAGATCGAAGTGGAATCCATGATAAAAAAAAAAAAACTTGAATCCCGCCCCACATAAAATTGACACCATTCCCACCATGGATTAAAAAAAACTAGCTGATATAACTTCCTACACAATAACCAAAATAATTAACCTATCACTTAACGAAGGAGTAATGCCAGACTCACTTAAAGGTGCAATAATAAAACCAATACTGAAGAAAAAAAACAGTGACCCAAATTTCTTAAGTAACTATAGACCTGTTTCAAACTTACCTATGCTTGCTAAATTAATAGAAAAAGCAGTACAAAAGCAAATAGCAGAACATCTAGACCAGCGGTTCTCAACTGGTGTGTCGCGACACCCCAGTGTGTCGCCAAGCACCGGCAGGGGTGTTGCGTGGCTCCCGGTCCCTCCCGCTGCTCGTTCTTCCCTGCTGCCGTTGCCGCCGGGCTATCAGCACATTCAAGCCCAGCGGGAACGGCAGCGGTGCAAAAAAAAAAAAAAAAGCTGTGGCATCCGCGGCTGGCCTTTTCTTCTTCCCGCGCCTGCATTTCCCCCCCACCCCGGACCAGGAACAGGAAGTGGTGCGCGGGAAGAAGAAAGGCCGTGCCGCGTGATAAACTAGCAGTGGCCGCTGCAGCATCGGCCCAGTGGCGTAGCCACGGGTGGGCCTGGGTGGGCAGGTGCCCACCCAACTGGCACCGGAAACTGCAAGGCTGTCGCGGGATCCCATCCCCGCGACAGCGAACAAGAGAACCCACGCCTCGCGCGCCATCACCGCACACATGGGGAAGCGCTGCTGCGGCCGTATGGCCAACCGGTCTTCCTGTTGGGGGGGGGGAGCGGAAGCGCCGCGCGCAGCTTCCGCTTCCTCCCCCCAATGGAGGAAGATCAGCTGCCTCTCCTGCTGCCACCGGCCTCCTGCTATCTTCGGGCGTCGGGCTGTATGGCCCACCGATCTTCCTGCTTGGGGGGGGGGGGGAGGGAGGAAGCGGACGTTGTGCGCTGCGCTTCCGCTCCCCCCCCCTCCCGACAGGAAGTTCGGCTGGCCGTACGGCCCGACGCCCGAAGATAGCAGGAGTCCGGTGGCAGCAGGAGAGGCAGCTGATCTTCCTGCTTTGGGGGAGAAAGCGGAAGCTGTGCACATGCTTGAATGTGTATGTGTGGTTGAGAATGGGAGCCTGGGTTTGTGGGTGGGTGAGAATGGGAGCTTGAATGTGTGGATAAGAATGGGTGCTTGAATGTGTGTATGTGTGGGTGAGAATAGGACCTTAAATGTGTATATGTATGGATGAGAATGGGAGCTTGAATATGTGTGGGTGAGACTGGGAGCATGGGTGTGGGTGAGAATGGGAGTCTGGGTTTATGTGTGTGGGTGAGAATGGGTGCCTGGATGTGCGTCTGTGTGTGCATAAGAATATAAGCCTGGGGAGGGGTGAGAAAGTGAGAACTTGTATGTGTGTCTGCAGAGAATGTGAGCTTGTGGGGGGGGGGAGAGCATATGAGAGTGAGAGCTTGAGTGTGTGAGAGGGAGTCTGTGAGAGAAAGTGTGTGTGTGTGTGTGTGGAAGGGAAGAAGACAGTAATAGAAGAAAGACACTGAAAAGGAATTAGGAAATGAGCTATAAGGGAAAAAATGGGAAAAAGAGACCAGGACCAACTGATTAGAAAAATACAAAGATCAGACAACAAAGGTAAAAATATATATCTATATTTTGAGATGTTAGCAATTTAAATATAAGCAACACAACCGCTCTCTCAAAATTTATGGACAGGTAGGAGCCGTGTATAAAATCGTAATAATAAGAAGGCTAAAGTACCACAAATCACCGTGAATTATGTTTGTATCATTAAGTAAACCTCATACTTAGGCGTAGATGTGAATGCTATGCTGCATAATTTGGCATTATTTATCAGTAAAAAAACAACTAGTAGACCTGCATGCCTACAGCCCACCCATGTTAATCTTGTGCCCACCCAAAAAATCAATTCTGGCTACGCCACTGCATCGGCCCCCAAGCTATTGCAGCAGACGGTAATCGGGAAAGGAGAGAGCAGCATGAGCCTCCCGCGATCGATGGAATTCTTCCTTCTTGGCCTGCGGGGGCTGGAGGAGCAGCTACCGTTTGTGCTCGGGGGGGGGGGGGGAGAGGAAGTGAGTGACAGAAAGAGAGAGAAGCAGCCAGCCAGTCTGTGTGTGATTGAGAGCCTGTGTGTAAGTGAGAGAATGTATTTGATCGAGAGTATGTGTGTGATTGAGAGAAACTGGTCAGAGAGATGATGTATGTGTATATGTGAGAGACAATGAAAGTGACTGCTCAAGGAGATGACTGATGTGTATGTGAGAGTGTGAGACAGTCAGGGATGTGTGTGTGTGTGAGAGAGAGAAAAAGCATGGAAGTGAGAAATCTGGGTATGTGAGAAAGCATGGGAGTAAGAAGCCTGGTGTTGTGGGGGTGTATGTGAAAGAAAGCATGGGAGTGAGAAGCCTGTTTATGTGAGAGAGAGCATGGGAGTGGGAAGCCTGTGTGTGTGCATGTATATGAGAGAGACTGGTTGGTAAGGTGACTGTGTGATTGGTGTGAATGTGAGAGAGAGAGAGAATGTGATTCAGGGAATGAGAAGCCTATGCACGTGGAGAGCGAGCATGGAAATGAGAGAGAGACTGGGTGTGTGTGTGTGTGTGTAACAGAGAAAGTGATTATGGGAATGAGAAGCCTGTGCATGTGAAGAGAGTGAGCATGGGAGTGAGAACCTGGGTGTGTGTGAGACACAGCATGGGAGGGAGAAGCCTGTGTATGTAAGACAGAACATGGAAGTGGGAAGCCTGTGTGTGTGTGTATGCATGAGAGAGATCAGGTGACTGGTGTGTGTATGTGTGAGAGAAAGAAAGTGATTATGGGAATGAGAAGCCTGTGCAGGTGAAGAGTGGGCATGGGAGTGAGAAACCTGTGTGTGTGTGACACAGCATGGGAGTGAGAAGCCTGTATATCTGAAAGAGAACATGGGAGTGGGAAGCTTATGTGTGTGTGTATATGCATGAGAGAGATCAGGTGACTGGTGTGTGTATGTGTGAGAGAAAGAAAGTGATTATGGGAATGAGAAGCCTGTGCATGTGGAGAGAACAAGCATGGGAGTGAGAGACTGGTGAGTGTATGTGAGAGAGAGAAAGTGATTATGAGAGTGAGAAGCCCATATATGTAAGTGGAACACGGGAGTGGGAAGCCTGTGTGTGTGTGTATGGCATGAGAGAAACTGTTCAGTAAGGTGACTGGTGTGTTTGTCAAAGACTGGGAGATGATTGGTGTGTGAGAGACAGAAACTGGTCATGGGGGTATGACTAGTATGGTGTGTGTGTGTGAGACACATGGGCCCTAAGGAAGAGGACCATGAGTATAGAGCTTAGCCACTACTGCTGCTTCTGGTGTGTGCTACAGCCTGCATGGAAGAGGAGTAGGAGAGCTGCTGGAGGGGGTAAGTAAAGGTGGCTTTTTAAGTTTATTTTTCTTGATTGACTGCCATTTTAATTATTTAATATTATGTGATGTGTCTGCTTTTTTTGAAATATTTTATTGGTGTTTGGAGAATTTTTAATAGTTTTTATGAGTTTTTAATTGTTGGATGTTATTCTGTTCATAGTTGTTGTGAAACATTTATTCTGCTTATTAGTATAGTTTTACAATTATTTCTGTGTGGGGATCTATAGCTGCTTGCTAGTTCTGTTTTCCTAATAAGAGGTGTATTGGTTTTTAGGGCCTGATTTAATATTTGTAGTGTTGCCTTTTCATAGATAGGGTTGCTCCTGTTTGAGTGTATTCCATAATACAGGTATAACTGTGTGTGGATTAGTTTATGTGCATTACTACAGATCCTGGGAGTATGTTAGGTCGGTTCTGTGTCTGTTACAGAGATATTTACTAGCATGTAAGTGTTTTATCAGTCTTATTTGTTGCGTTTTCTCAAGATGACATGCATTGGTGGTAAACTGCTGTCTTTTCATAAGTAGGGCTATTGAGCCTGAAAGTAGAAGGAGTTTGAGTTGCTGTTACTGAGATGACACCAGAACCAGAATATCTTTTTAGTAGAGTGAGTTGAATGGGGAATGTCATAATTCTGCTTTACATCCATTATTGTGGATCAGGGGGGTTCCCGTGGATGCAAACTGTACATTTAAATCTAGCCCTGTGACGATCATGGGTCAGTGTGTCACGCATGTGAGAACCATCTGTCAGGTGTGTCCCGACAGAAAAAAGGTTGAGAACCACTGCGTTAGAGAATAGCCACTGCCATTAGCAATGGTAACATGGAATAGACTTAGTTTTTGAGTACTTGCCAGGTTCTTATGGCCTGGATTGGCCACTGTTGGAAACAGGATGCTGGGCTTGATGGACTCTTGGTCTGACCCGGTATGGCATTTTCTTATGTTCTTAAGCTCTTCACGCCACACTTGTTGCTGCTTTGACACTCTTGACAGCTTTGGAGGTTCATGCCATTGTTGTTGATGTCCTTTGTCCTACTTTTGGAGCCTTGAGGTGTTTCAGCCACTCTTGATGCTATTTTGCTCCTCTGATGGTGCCCTGCAAAACTCCTGCCACTACTGATATTCCTTGCCTCATTGTGGGTTAGTGCATTCCTCATGCCACCTTTGGTGCAACATTGACATATTCTTGATGCAGATGATTGCCTTCACATTCTGATGAGGTATACTCACCAGTTTTATTAAAAATTATTAGAGAAACCCAATTTAGGAGCCAAAAATAGTCTGCATTGCTTCTTCCCCCATTGACGATAATGATAAACAAAGGAACAAATGATAAACTGAATGAATGACTATGATCTAGCAAACAAGTGAATGAACCAAAAATATTTTTGACTCTGCACATGCCAAGTAGGCATACACATTTTTTCATATTTTAACCTTTATGAATTTTAACCACAGATTACAGTACATATTATGCCATCTTCTAAAATAGTCATTACTACAGACAACCAAAAGACTGAAGTCAATATGCATCATTTGTTATCTTTTTTGTACACAGTCTTTCCAGTAAAGAAAGTCCTAATTCTGATGTCTGGACTTTGGTATTCCATAACTCTAATTAGAAAGCATCAGTGGCTCATCTTGAATGTAGGCACATATGGGGCAAGTGATTCATTCATTTGAGACTGAATTTTCTCTCCAAAAAATAAAAATAGCTTCTGCAACTACATAATGAGAGATTTGTTTTGGTCATATGCTTGAATAGTTGGAGAGGTCATGGAATATGCAGAGAAGCCTTCTGTTAATGTCACTATACTCTTGTCTCTCCACAAGGCAGAATGGACAAAAAAAAAAGCTTCTGTACCATAGCCAACTCTCAAATGACTTTTTTAGTTAATTAAAATTATTTTAATAGGAAAATACTCACGAGACAAAGTCTTTCCAGAGACATCCTGTTGAGCTGTACAGAGATAAACAATAGCACAGTATAGTTAAAATGTACCTTTAATAAGACTCAAACATATTTACTGTACCTAAATGTAACTTGCCTTGAGCTATCAATAAAATGGTGTGAGCTAAACACACAAAGAAAAAAAAAATATAGGTTCTTATTTAGAGCTGTTTATTGCCAATGCTAAACCAATGAGTGAATTTATATCTGGCGCTAACTCTGTTAGTGCCAGAACACAAGACAGATTTAGAACAGGTTGCAAATTGCAACCTTGTTGCAGTTCACTTCTTAGCTCTGCATCTTTATTTAAATATGACATCAAGGTAGAGAAATGCTAAATAGTTAATGTAATATATTCTGATTGAGCTGCTGTATAGCCAATCTGTATCATGAAATTTACAAGCATATTATACTGCAAGTAAGGGTTGTTAGAGGAACTGAATCTGTTAGAGGTACTGAATTGCATTTTTAAAAAGCAGAGGCAAGTTGGGTGCACTGGAGCTGAATCAGGAAGCTGAGTCAAAAGCAGAGAGAGCAGAAGAGGTGGCTGCAATGATAGTGATTTTTTAGGATGGGTAAGAAAGATCACAGTGAACAAAGGAGAGACACAGAAGACATCATAAAAGTATTTTTGGATTGATGATGAATCATTTTGTCTGTGAGAGGAGAAAATGATTGAAGGGTACAGATTTGCCTCTCACTTATAGCCCTATTCACAAAGATACATAGGGATGGTAATTTTGAAACAGCCGTGCGGACACACATGTTCATGCATATGCCAGCTCGCGCCAAAGGACATGGTCATATTATAATATACGCACCTATATGCGTACATAGTATAAAATAGGCAGTACACACATACATGTGGGTACAATTTTATATGGATGCGTGCATGTGCGCGCAAATGCGCCTCTACCACATAAGTGAGGCATTTTGTAGACATGTGCTGATGCAATTACCAATTTCCCCTGTCCATTCCCAGTTCGCTCAGATGAAGGACAGGACTTCCTAACCCCACTAGGCTAATTAGCCTCCCTTTCATTCTGTGAGTCCCAACTCTTAAACTCCCGCTTACGTGTTCAGCTTTTTTTTGTTTTAGAACTTGCACGGCATCCATGGCAGAAGTAAAGTTACGTGCTAGGGGACCCCAGTGAGTGCTTGTGTGCATAAATGTTTATGCACTGGTTTCATTCATAAATCCTGGAACACCGATGCCCTGCCCAGACAAACACCCACCCCGTCCCTTTCTTCAAGAAAAAAATTGTGTGTATGTACCAGGAGATACATGAGTATGCAGGCATCTTTTAAAATCCGGACGGCGCATACAGGCCCAGTTTCTGCACGTATCTCCCTGCTTTGACATGTACCGGGCTTTTAAAACTCATCACGAAGGGTTCATGCACTGACGTCCACATTATTAATGAACAGGCAACATTGAAAATAATGGAGTCTGCTGTCAATAAATGCACATTTTGGCATGTTAGTTCTTAGTGCACCTTTGTGAATAGGGGTGTTAATTCTGGAATTGTGGTCCCCTTCCCAATCCCGATGGCACATCAATCGCTTAGAAGCCCGAGCTGTTCGTCTGGCCCTCAAGTTTTTTCTTCCTCTGATTCGTCACAAAGCTGTCCGAGTACTATCAGACAATTCCACCACTGTAGCTTACATAAACAGACAGGGCGGAACTTGGAGCCGTCTGATGGCGTTAGAGACCAGCAAGCTTTTTCTTTGGGCAGAGAGACACTTGGATCGTCTGGCGGCTTCCCACATAGCGGGGAGGGAGAATGTTCAAGCCGACTTTCTCAGTCGTCAGCATCTCGATCCCGGCGAGTGGGAGTTATCGAACGTCGCGATGGATCTAATTGTGCGCAGGTGGGGTCCCCTCACCTAGACCTCATGGCTACGCTAGCCAACGCAAAGGCTCCACGGTTCTTCAGCCGGTGGAGGGAGCATTGTTCAGAAGGGGTGAACACGCTAGTTCTTCCCTGGCCCTCCGACGTTCTTCTCTACGTGTTCCCTCCGTGGCCATTAGTGGGAAAAGTCCTTCGGAGAATAGAGCTCCATTGCGGTCCGGTCATTCTCGTGGCTCCAGAGTTGCCTCGGAGACCATGGTTGGCGGACCTGATGAATCTCTCGGTGGGCGGTCCTCTCCGTCTCGGTCATCTACCCCATCTTCTGCGCCAAGGTCCCGTATTTTCCGATCAGGCGGATCACTTCTGTCTAACGGCATGGCTTTTGAAAGGCGTCGTTTGAGACGCAGAGGATATAAAGATGAGGTTATTGCCACCCTTCTCAGGGCTCGTAAGCAATCAACTTCCATTACTTATGTTAGGGTTTGGAAGGTTTTTGAGGATGTATGTGAAGAGTTGGGCATTTCGGCTCGTTCGCCATCTGTGGCGGTATTACTTTCTTTTCTTCAGCGTGGCCTTTCTAAAGGTCTCTCGGTGAGCTCTCTGCGTGTTCAAGTTTCTGCTCTTGGTTCACTTTTAGGCACCATCGAGGGTCATCCGGTCGCCTCTCATCCTGATGTTGTTCGTTTTCTAAGAGGCGCTAAACATCTGAACCCGCCTGTTCGGTCTATTTGTCCTTCATAGAATTTAAACTTGGTGCTTCATGCTCTTTGTTCGGCTCCGTTTGAACCTCTTCGTCGTGCCACTCTTAAGGACTTGACTCTTAAGACTGTTTTCTGGTTGCTATCTCTTCTGCCAGGAGAATTTCTGAGCTCCAAGCTCTATCCTGTAGGGATCCCTTTCTCCGTTTTTCGGATTCCAGTGTCTCTCTAAAGACTGTTCCTTCCTTTTTACCTAAGGTTGTTTCATCTTTTCATATTAATCAGTCTGTTGAACTTCCCGCTTTTTCACCGGAGGAGATCTCTGCCTCCGGTGGTAACGATCTCCGTCGTCTCGATCTCAAAAGGATCTTGTTGCACTATCTTGAAGTTACCAATGACTTTCGTCTCTCTGATCATTTGTTTGTCCTATGGAGTGGACCCAACAAAGGTAAGCAAGCTTCTAAAACTACTATTGCTCGCTGGCTGAAGGAGGCAATTTCCTCAGCCTACATTTGCAAGGGCAGACCAGTTCCTGAATGTCTGAAAGCCCATTCTTTACGTTCTCAGGCGACTTCTTGGGCGGAGTCTCAATCTGTGTCGTCTCAGGAGATTTGTAGGGCGGCTACTTGGAAATCTCTTCATACCTTTGCTCGTCATTACCGACTCGACGTTCAGGCTCCAGTTTTTGGTTCCTTTGGTCGTCAGGTTCTTCGAGCGGGATTGTCTGGATCCCACCCTTTGTAGGGAAGCTTTGGGACATCCCATGGTCTGGACTGATCCGGGTACGTACAGGGAAAGGAAAATTAGTTCTTACCTGATGATTTTCGTTCCTGTAGTACTACGGATCAGTCCAGACACCCGCCCATTCTTCTCTTATCTGCTCGTTTTTCCTTCTTACAGGAATGTTTGTCTTTTTCTTGATCTCCTGCATCATATGTTTTTTGAAGTTCACTGTTAAGGCACCGGAAGCATCTTTTGATGATCAGGGGTAGTTATACAAGAGCGCTTAGTTACACAGTTCTTTTGTCCCAATTGTTGGGTTATTTGGATATTTTTATTATATTTATTACTTATTCTGGTACTTGCTTGATCTTATACCTTTCTACTTTGACAATAGTTATACTGAGGGTTCCGGGGTAGGTTCTGTCCTTATATGAGCTAGCCTCAGAATTCTGAACTGTCTCCACCTGCTGGAACGGGAGCTTAACCCATGGTCTGGACTGATCCGTGGTACTACAGGAACGAAAATTATCAGGTAAGAACTAATTTTCCTTTACCTCTCGCAACACGGCTTCAGAAAACACTATAGCACTGAAACATTACTAATCTCTCTAACAGATAACGTACTACGCGGATTTGACAGTGGAAAACACTACATTATGATATTACTAGACTTGTCAGCAGCATTTGACCCAGTAAACCATAACATACTACTAAAAAGGTTAGAAGAAATAGGATTACAAAACAAAACAATTGAATGGTTCAGATCTTACCTAACAATAGATTTTTTCAGGTACAGATAAAAAAACACAATATCAGACAAAATCGAGCTAAAGACTGGGGTCCCCCAGGGTTCAGCACTTTCGGTGACTCTATTTAACATTTACATGCTGCCTCTATGCTACCTATTGGCAGGACTAGGTATCATACATTACATATACGCTGATGACATTCAGCTAATTCTGCCGGTAGAAGAAACAATTGAAAAAACATTAAACTTTGCAATGTTGTACCTAGATATAATAAAACTACTACTAAACCAAATGGAACTAGTAATTAATATTGAAAAAACAGAATTTATACACCTTGAACGAAAAAACATTGAAATAATTCAGAATCCCATCAAACTTAAAAATAAGATAGTGAAGCTAACTGAGAAAGCTAGGAACCTAGGAGTAATAATTGACATGGAACTCAGCTTTAAGCAACACATATCACTGAAAGTTAGAGAAGGCTACGCCAAACTAAAGGTCCTTAGGAGATTAAAACCCTTATTAGCCCAAGCACACTTTTGAACAGTTCTGCAAGCACTTATATTCGCTAGCACGGACTATTGTAACACACTCTTCCTGGGATTACCACATGCAAAACTAAGACCACTACAAATCCTACAGAACTTGGCTGCCAGAATACTTACTGGAAAAAGCAGGAGGGATCACATCACTCAAATACTTGCCGAATTACTCTGGCTGCCAATAGAACAAAGAGTGCAGTTTAAAACGCTATGCACTATTCACAAACTAATCAATGATGAAAATGCTGATTGGCTAATCACTGCACTGCGATTGCATGTCCCCCAGAGAAATCTCAGATCAGCCAATTATCTCTAACCATACCCTCGGTCAAAACAGCAAAACTGACCCCAAGTGAGAGAGAGATCACTATAATTAGCGGGTCCAATATTATGGAACACAATGCCACTCGAAATAAGATTAATGAGAGATTTAAAACTCTTCAAAAAAAAGTTTAAAAACATGGCTCTTCAAAAAAGCTTTTCACAGTGAGATCGGTGAGTGAGAAACACAAAAGAACACAGACACACAGCTGAAAGTCACCTAACAGCGTAATTGCTTACTTTATTATTTTTTTCTCATAAGTATTTATTTAAAAGTACAGTATAAATCATATATGATTATCCAATTAATGGAAATACCAATCCACTTTCCATATAGATTATAATTTTTGAAACATGTAACCGAAACATTTGTTGGCACCTACTAGATAATTTATAAACCAATCCAAACTTATTTACGTGCCTATTTGTAAACAGTTGTGATGGTGCATTACTAAACGACAGTATAGAAACGTTTTTAAATAAATAAAATTAACAACTTCTGCTACATATGGTTTGTTTTCTCGTCGCTACTTTCGCCAAGTAGAAGATCACCATATCAGAGATGCCCATTCAGGTCTTATCCATCATACAGACCACAGCCTTATACACAACCACCTCGCCAACCCCCTCAAAATAATCAACAATGCAGGGGTCATCCACGTACACAATGACAACAAGGACAACAACTGGCCACGACTGCGAAACAACCAACTTCTTTTTAGTGTTTCCGGGGCCACCACCCCCCACAGCCGTGGGAGACAGAATCTCAGCGTTCAAAGAGTCTGGCATACAATCACATCCGACCGCTGGGAACTGGAGATAGTATCCCAGGGTTATCAATTGCATTTCCAATCCAAACCGATTCTTCTGCATTTAACTGCCAACATAGGCAATTACTCAAATCACATTCATTTGGTAACGGAACTTTCACTGCTCAAAAAACCAACAAGCAATAAGAACTCTACCATCACACCTTCACAATATGGGGTTTTATTCCCCGTATTTCCTAATCCCCAAGAAAACAGGAGGCCTAAGACCAGTTCTAAACTTACGCAACCTAAACAAACATCTAGACAAAAGTTCAAGATGGTCTCACTCAAAATAATTCTTCCACTCCTTCAGCCCAACGATTGGATGTGCTCACTGGACCTCAAGGATGCATATGCACATATTCCAGTGCCACCCTTCTTCATTGAAATACCTTTGTTTCCAATACAAACGCCAACATTACCAATACAGGGTTCTCCCCTTTGGCCTCTCATCAGCCCCATGGGTCTTCACAAAATGCATGGCAGTGGTGGTGGCCCACCTCGGTCAACGGGGAATTCAGATCTTTTCTCTATCTAGATGACTGGCTCGTAGTAGCATCAGACCAAGGATGTTATTAGATCACCTACACCAAACTATCTCCTGTCTACAAAGTCTAGGGTTGATTTAAAAAACTACAAAAAATCTAACCGGATTCCCTCCCAAAAATTGCATTTCATAGGAGCATTACTGGACATCACAAAAGCAAGAGCCTATTTACCAACAGACAGGAAGTTGTTGCAAACACTGACCAGAGATCTGTCTTGCAACAAAATCAACAGCCAGACAATTACTAACTGTGCTGGGACATATGGCTGCAGCCATTCACATGGTCCCAAATACTTGCCTTCACATTCGTTGACTCCAATGGGGCTTAAAACATCAGTGGAGACAACATTCTCAGCCGATGACTCGCAGAATATCCTTAACTTTAGCAGTGAAGGATTTGCAGTGGTGGCTACGGCCACACATACTCCAGAGAGGTGCACGGTTTTCAACACCACCTCACAATATTGTCCTAACAGATGCTTCTCACAAGGGATGGGGAGTACACCTCAATCAACTAGAAACACAAGGACTATGGACCCCCTCGAGAGGCTGCTTATCAAATCAATCTCCTCGAACTCAGAGCAATCTGTTATGCCCTGCAGACCTTTCGGACGTAATTACAGGGCAAACGAGAAATGATTTACACAGACAATCAAGTACCCATGTTTTATATAAACAAACAAGGAGGGTCAAGTTCATGGATTCCCTGCAGAGAAGCCCTTCTCATATTGGACTGGGCATCTCAACACTCAATACTCTTGCAAGCAAACTATCTCCCCGGCATAGCCAACACGAGAGCAGACCGGTTGAGTCTAATATTTCACCCTCACGAATGGGCTCTAGACCAGAAGGTAGCCAACAAAATTTTTTCCCATCGGGGAACACCATCCGTAGACCTCTTTGCCACAGAAAGCAACAGAAAGGTACCTCATTTCTGCTCCCTGTTTCCTAGTCATCTCAGAGTGGCTCAAGACGCCTTCTTACTCCCGTGGACGGGAAGTCTAATGTACGCCTTCCCTCCCATTCCACTAATAACTCGCACACTACAGACATGCATTACAGAGGCGGTGGATTTTATCCTCATCGCCCTGGCGTGGCTGAGACAACCATGGTATTCTTACCTCCTTTGTCTCTCGATTGACACATCCATCTCCTTGGGCAACAGGGAAGGACTACTATCCCAAGACCAAGAAACTCTCCTTCACCCAATGCAAGACTCCCTCCACTTGACAGCGTGGAGATTGAACGGGAACTATTCAGAGAGCAAGGAATCTCGGAACATATCCAAACAGTTCTTTTAGCAGCCAGAAAACCTACCAGGAAAGCATACCAATATAAATGGAAACATTATGAATCATGGTGTTCTACCAATCACCATGATCCTTTTCATTGTGCTCCTACGAATCTCTTAGATTATCTATTCTCATTGCATTCATCAGGATTAGCAACTACCTTAGTGCGAGTACACCTTAGCGCCATTGCAGCCTACCCTAGGCCTCTTCAAGGTCAACCAATCTCACAACATCCGATGGTTTCCAGATTCATCAGAGGTCTCTACCATCTGCGACCTCCAATTTCTAAGCCGCCAATAGCCTGGAACCTCAATGTAGTTCTTGAACAACTAGTGCTTTCACCATTTGAACCTCTAGATTCAGCACATATGAAATACCTCACATGGAAAGTAGTATTCCTTGTTGCAGTAACTTCTGCACGACGAGTAAGTGAACTTCAAGCATTGGTGCATTACAAACCTTACCTACAGTTCTTTCACCACAAAGCAGTCCTACGAACTCATCCTTCCTTCCTCCCGAAGGTGGTTTCACCATTTCATATCAACCAATCTATTGAACTCCCTACCTTCTTCCCAAGGCCACATAGTAATGAGAGAGAAAAATTACTCCACACTCTGGACTGCAAAAGAGCGCTGGCATATTATAAGACTAGAACACACGTAAACTCAAGACCATCTCAGCTGTTCTTATCCTTTACCCCAAATGCTCCTGACCTACCAATTGCAAAACGAACAATTTCTAGCTGGATTGCTCAGTGCATTCAGTTTTGTTACAACAAAAGACAAAAAACACTACCTGTGAAACCACATGCACATCAACTTCGGGCAATTTCTATGTCCATAGCACACTTAAGTCACGTTTCACCTACTGACATTTGTAAAGCAGCAACCTGGTCATCTCTGCATACGTTTACATCTCACTACTGCTTGGACCAACAGACGTCCCAGGATGCTAAGCTGGGACAAGCGGTATTGGACACCTTGATTTTAAAAAATAAAATAAAATCTACCTCTGCTGTCCACTCAACATGTCATGCAAAAAAAAAAAAAAAAGGTGACAACACTTTTTTAGCGTGACAAGGGAGCTTGGGACTTCCAAGACAGCATGGCTAATTCAGCCCTGCTATAGACGGGGAAAAAGCGAGTTTGCTTACCGTAAACAGTGTTTCCGTAGATAGCAGGATAAATTAGTCATGCTGACCCACCCACCTCCCTGGACAACCTTGCATATTTCTAACTGCTACAACACAGACTGAGGAGAAGCTGTTTCTGCGTGGGAACACTCACGCAGCCGCACAGAGAAAAGCTCTGTATCAGTTTTGGGAAGCCCCGCCTCCGACGCAAGACTGACTGTCCCAAGACAGCATGGCTAATTCATCTTGCTGTCTACGGAAACACCATTTACGGTAAGCAAACTTGCTTTTTTTAATTGAAACATAATATATAGAAGTATGTATCTGTAAACTTTATTTTGTAAATTTATTGTAAGATAAACAATAAATCAAGACAAACTAAAATAAATTTGGGTAACAAGCTAATCAAATGCAATCCTCAGCTGAGAAGTCCCCACTTATTTGGCTGACTTTATCCTGCTTATCCAAAAAGAAAGCTAAGTTGATAATTTGTAACAGGTGTTCTCCATAGACAGCAGGATAAATCAGCTACATAATCCTTCTCACCTCCCCTTAGAGATGAATAGCTTGTGGTAAAGTCTGAGGTGACTCACGTAGCAGGCAGCTTTTCTGTTCAGAAGCCACTGAGTTGACATTACCAACGTATGTGGCTGATTTTTATCCCACTGTATACAGAGAAAACTGTTATAAATCAGCATGAGATGGGCTTTAGATTGGTTTTCCAGCACTGATTCAAACCACTTGAAGGCTATGGCTTTAATTCATGTGATCTTTAATCATTGTATCAGGTGCTCATTATTGACTATGTCAAAGGCAGTGGACAGATCTAGTAGGACTAGGAGAACATAGATGCCTTAGCATTTTTTGATGAATATTTTTGGCTATGGCAAGTAGAACAGATTCTGTTCTGTTTTTTCAGAATCCAGATGAGCAAGGATGTAGGAGGGTATTTCCTTCTAGAAAGTCCAGGAAGAAATAGACCATTTTTTCTACTAGTTTCGGTTTAAAAAAAAAAAAAAAAGGGGGGTAAACTGGATACTGGACGTTAGACTATTTTTGGGTTAGAGCCTGGTTTCCTTGGTAGGGGGGAGGGGAAGTGCCTTGAGTTAGAGTGTTTAATCCGGTGGCTAACTGGAGGCAAGATTTGGTTCTAAGATATGTATTTAGGAGGAATTGAGTCCAGTGGAGAAGTAAATCACCTGATCATTTGGGGATTTTTTTCTACTGCTTTGGAGGAAAAAGTCCTGTGTTTGAAGAATGGGATGCTATCTGGAAAGGGTTGGTTTTCTCTTGGTAAATTTGTGGGAGGAGTATCTGAGATTGGGTGTTAGAGGAACATATGTCATTTAGACTTAGTAGGGGAAGAAGGAAGGGTATGAAAGGAGGAGCACATCATTTGCTGAATTCTTCATGAAAAAAATTCAAAGTCCTCAGGTGTGTGGGTCCATCAGTAGTGATGGTAGGAATCAGGGTTTTAGGCTTGGTGAGTTTCTGGACCTGTTGAAAAAGTTTTGTTGGGTGACTTTTTTTTTTTTTTTGATAGCTCTGATTGTTTGGTATTGTACTCTTTTGCTTGTCGAGTGACAACTTTGTGTGTTCTTAGCAGGTGAGTAGGATGGCTTCTGTTCTTTGTTTTTGCCATTTGTAATCAAGCTGACTGGATTGTTTTAAATAGGAGGAGACCTTCATGGAACCAGGGAGAGTTCCTGGGTGGTCTGGTGGGATTGAATTTGAGGGAGGCTAGCATCTTGATGTCTGTTGTAAATTATTCATTCCATTGTTGTACTAGGAGATCTGCTGGCTGAATAGCAGTGGGGATATCTGATATATTGAGCTCATATAGCTTGTTAGGTGTGCCAAAGGACCAGTTTCTGGTAGTGGGGGGGTTTGTGTACTGGTGTTGGAGAGTTTAATTTGACATAGGAAAGGTGGGCCCATACTAGATAATGGTCTGACCAAGAGAAAGGGCCTACGATTACTGCGTTAGGATCTATGTTTACGCTGGAGGAGTGAAATGTAATATCAGATCAAGAGTGTGACCTGCCTTGTGGGTAGGAACTGTGACTAGTTGAGCAAGACCAAGGTCTTCCATTTTGTGTTGAAAACCGATTGTGTTGCCTTTAGGGGAGACCTCAATATGGTAATTGATCACCTTGGCCAAGACATTTGTATGTAATGGTGGCTAGGTCAAACATGAATTCAGATAGTTTAATAAATGAGTCAAAATGATTACTTTGAGGATGGTAGAATAGGGCAAGTTCAAGTCCCTCATTTTGGAATTTCAATATAAGGCAGTCCAATTTGACATTTTATTTGTTTGCAATTAGTTCGATGGCAAGGGAGTGATAGAGATGATAGAAACACCACCACCATGGTGTGTGATGTATTTGGTATCCTGATGGGCATAGTTGTGAGAAGGCGATCTATCCAGATCTCTGTGAGGCATATGATGTGCAGTTTCTATTCTTCAGTTAGATCTGGGATGTGTGGGCTTTGCAGTTTGTAGATTTTGCATTGAGGAATCCTAGAAGTATAACGGTGGTATTGTTTGTTCACTATTTAAACTGACTATGCTATTCACCTATCAATGCTGTAGATTACATTGTATGTCTACATTAGTCTGGCATAGAAACACTGAAACAGAAAATAGAAAAAATGTCTAAACAACCCTTCCTGACTCTCCTGTCCCCAGGTATGGTTTATCAGGCAGTGATGTTCTGGATAATGTGGCATGTGCTCGAGCATTTAATACAGATCATCAGACCCAGCTTCTCTATCAGGCATCTGCCATGATGACTGAATCCAGGTAAGAATTATGCCTAGTTTAAAGCTTTTGGGTTTTTTTTGTAGAACAATCAAAGGAGCATAATTATCCAGTGCTGTCAATTTTATTTAAACACGAGAAAGAAATTACTTCCTGTTGATCACGTGTAGGTGCTAGTCAAACATTTTAACAAATTTGTAGCCTGCTAATTCACAGAATTTAATATCCACCCACAGAGATTAAAATAATCATTTAAATATGCACTATTCAGTGTTATTTATTAATAAACAAAATGCAAAATTCTATGTATTCATATTTAAAGCTATCTATCACACTCACCACCCCCCATTCACATACATTAAAAATACATTGAAAATGTCAAAAACATATAGATCTTCCTCTAAATCATCACATAAGTCTTATTTCTTATACCAAATGAATTCAATGTACAATATTGTTCAAACAAGTACTATAAATTGTCATGTATTTTATATTTTCTATCAGCTGTCATAAAGTCCAAATATTACAACTCCCACTAAGTGTCTTCCCAAACTTTCTCGTTGTCCTCCACGTTCTCAATATTCTCCTAAATCTTCTCAACATCCTCTGCTGTTCTCCGACAAAGAATTCTCTGTTTCGCCCTCTCATGTAAGGGCTTACTCAGGGAAAATTGTATCTACTAATATCCACATGACTCTTCATTTATTTATACTGTTTCAAAGACTCGTCTCTCAACCAGTCCTACAAAATCAAAAAACAGATAGTAAGTAGCTGCCCACTTCTATTACATTACCTAACACACCTTAACCTATATAAATTAAAACTCACCGTCTATTTTAAATAGGCGGTACTCTTTCATCTACTCAATCGTTTCCAATGCGATCCCCAAATCCACATTTACATTTTCACAACGTTTTCTCCTTTTTATGTTTATTCCCTCGCCTTAAAAGCATCACGTCTTCTGTAACACACAAAATATACACATTTCAATTCCAAACCATAACGCACAACTTTACTGATCTAAGCTCGAGCTCCAACAGTTACTCACCCTGATACCGGAAATTATGTCAATCAAGATTTCTACGTACATACTGCATAGACATTTCAATACAAAGGGGGCTATTTATATCCCTATTCATTAACCAGACCAATCATTATCACTTAACTGAAGCGGAATAAACCCCACAATCCAGCAGTCAAAGAATTTTTTATCATCACATCCTCAAACCCAAGATGGTGAGACAGAGTGAAATGCTAAGAGAAATTAGGGAAGCTAACCAAATTGGTAGTGTATAGGTAATTGAAATCTCCTATTATTACAATATTGACTGGGTAATTGTATCATTGGGACATGCTAGAGAGATAAAGTTCCTGGTTGGAATAAATGACAGTTTTATGGAGCAATTGGTTCAGGAACAGTCGAGAGAGGGAACAATTTTAGATCTAATTCTCAGTAGAGCACAGGATTTGGTGAGAGAGGTAATGGTGGTGGGGCCGCTTGGAAATAGTGATCATAATATGATCAAATTTTAATTAATGACTGGAAGGGGGACGGTAAGAAAATCTAATGCTAAACTTTCAAAAGGGAAACTTTGATAAAATGAGAAAAATGTTAGAAAAAAACTGAAAGCAGCTACAAAGGTAAAAAGTGTGCAAGAGGCATGGACATTGTTAAAAAAAAAAAAAAAAAAAAAAAAAAAATACCATCCTAGAAGCACAGTCCAGATGTATTCCACACATTAAGAAAGGTGGAAGGAAGGCAAAGCATAAGCATTGGCAAGTTAAATGTAAGACATTGATAAGACAGGCTAAGAGAGAATTTGAAAAGAAGTTGGCCGCGGAGGCAAAAACTAACAGTAAAAACTTTTTAAAATATATCCGAAGCAGAAAGCCTGTGAGGAGTCAGTTGGACCGTTAGATGATCAAGGTGTTAAAGGGGCACTTAGAGAAGATAAGGCCATCACAGAAAGATTAAACAATTTCTTTGCTTCAGTGTTTACTGAAGAGGATGTTGGGGAGATACCCGTTCCAGAGAAGGTTTTCATGGGTAATGATTCAGATGGACTGAACCAAATCACGGTGAACCTAAAAGATGTAGACCTGATTGATAAACTGAAGGTAGTAAATCACCTGGACAGGATGGTATACACCCCAGGGTTCTAAAGGAACTAAAAAATGAAATTTCAGATCTATTAGTAAACATTTGTATCCAATCATCCATTGTACTGAAGACTGGAGGGTGGCTAATGTAACCCCAATATTTAAAAAGGGCTCCAGAGGCAATCTGGGAAACTACAGAGCAGTTAGCCTGACTTCAGTGCCAGGAAAAATAGTGGAAAGTGTTCTAAGATCAAAATCACAGAACATATAGAAAGACATGGTTTAATGGAACAAAGTCAGCATGGCTTTATCCAAGGCAAGTCTTGCCTCACAAATCTGCTTCACTTTTTTGAAGGAGTTAATAAACATGTAGATAAAGATGAGCCAGTAGATGTAATGTATTTGGATTTTCAGAAGGCATTTGACAAAGTCCCTCATGAGAGGCTTCTAGAAAAAGTAAAAAGCCATGGGATAAGTGGCAATGTCCTTTCGTGGATTACAAACTGGTTAAAAGACAGGAAATAGAATAGGATTAAATGGACAATTTTCTCAGTGGAGGTGGGGGTAGGCAGTGGAGTGCCTCAGGGATCTGTACTGAGACCTGTGCTTTTCAATATATTTATAAATGATCTGGAAAGGAATATGACGAGTGAGGTAATCAAATTTGCAGCTACAAAATTATTCAGAGTAGTTAAATCACAGGTAGATTGTGATAAATTACAGGAGGACCTTGTGAGACTGGAAAATTGGTCATCCAAATGGCAGATGAAATTTAATGTGAATAAGTGCAAGGTGATGCATATAGGGAAAAATAACCAATGCTATGGTTACACGATGTTAGGTTCCATATTAGGAGCTACCACCCAGGAAAGAGATCTAGGTGTCATAGTGGATAATACATTGAAATCATCGGTTCAGTGTGCTGCGCAGTCAAAAAAGCAAACAATGTTAGGAATTATTAGAAAAGGCCTGGTGAATAAACGGAAAATGCATCGTTCCATGGTGAGACTGCACCTTGAATATTGTGTACAATTCTGGTTGCCGCGTCTCAAAAAAGATATAGTTGCGATGGAGAAGGTACAGAGAAGGGTGACCAAAATGATACAAGGGATGGAGCAGCTCCCCTATGAGGAAAGACTTAAAGAGGTTAGGACTGTTCAGCTTGAAGAAGAGATGGCTGAGGGGGGATGTGATAGAGGTGTTTAAAATCATGAGAGGTTTAGAACGGGTAAATGTGAATCTGTTATTTATTCTTTCGGATAATAGAAGGACTAGGGGACACTCCATGAAGTTAGCATGTAGCACATTTAAAACTAATCAGATAAAGTTTTTTCACGCAACGCACCATTAAACTTTGGAATTTGTTGCCAGGGGATGTGGTTAGTGCAGTTAGTGTAGCTGTGTTTAAATAAGGTTTGGAGAAGTCGTCCCATTTCCTGCTATTAATCAAGTTGACTTAGAAATTAACCACTGCAATTACTAGTATCAGTAGCATAGGATAAACTTAATTTTTGGGTACTTGCCAGGTTCTTATATCCTGGATTGGCCACTGTTGGAAACAGAAACATAGAAATGACGGCAGAAGAAGACCAATCGGTCCATCCAGTCTGCCTAGCAAGCTTCACACTTCTTTTTTCTCATACTTATCTGTTTCTCTTGTCTCTTAGTAACCTTAGGTTCTATTTCCCTTTCACCCCCACCATTAATGTAGAGAGCAGTGATGGAGCTGCTTCCAAGTGAAATATTAAGTTTGATTAGTTGGGTAAGCGGCAGCATAGCTCTCTGTCGTTGAAGCAGAGAGCAATGCTGGATATGCGTGAAGTATTAATTTTTCTTCTCCCCTGCCGTTGAAGCAGGGAGCTATGCTGGATATGCATTGAAAGTGAAGTATGCCTTGAAAGACACATTAACTATCATCAAATATTGAAAAGCCTAATAATTGATAATTGAATAAGCCTAATAATTGGTAATACTTATAGCCCATGAACCCATCCCTGTTTGTTTTGTTTTGGTTTTTTTTTAATTTGGAGATGGCAGCCCTCCATCCTTCCGTTCCGTGAAGGTGGAACACCAATCACTGGCCACTGGCATCCCGCTCCGTGAATGCCTCTGTGGCTACTGCCGCTCCGTGCAGTGTTTTGCTGCCTCCTCTTTATACGCGTCCTCTAGACCTGATGGATCCACAGTGTTTATCCCACGCCCCTTTGAAGTCCTTCACAGTTTTGAACTTCACCACTTCCTCCGGAAGGGCATTCCAGGCATCCACCACTCTCTCCGTGAAGAAATACTTCCTGACATTGGTTCTTAGTCTTCCTGACATTGGTTCTTAGTCTTCCTCCTTGGAGCCTCAGCTCGTGACCTCTGGTTCTGCTGATTTTTTTCTGACGGAAAAGGTTTGTCGTTGTCTTTGGATCGTTAAAGTTTTTCAAGTATCTGAAAGTCTGAATCATATCATCCCTGCTCCTCCTTTCCTCCAGGGTGTACATATTTAGATTCTTCAATCTCTCCTCGTATGACATCCGATGAAGACCCTCCACCTTTCTGGTCACCCTTCTCTGTACCGCTTCAATCTTGTCTCTGTCTCGTTGTAGATATGGTCTCCAGAACTGAACACAGTACTCCAGGTGAGGCCTCACCAAGGACCTGTACAAGGGGATAATCACTTCCCTTTTCTTACTCTATATTCCTCTCTCTATGCAGCCCAGCATTCTTCTTGCTTTTGCTATCGCCTTGTCGCATTGTTTTGCAGACTTCATATCATTAGACACTATAACCCCAAGGTCTCTCTCCTGCTCCGTGCACATCAGCCTTCTCCCCCCCCCCCCCCCCCCCCCCATCGAATACAGTTCATTTGGATTTCCACTCCCCATATGCATGACTTTGCACTTCTTAGCATTGAATCTCAGCTGCCATATCTTCGACCACTCTTCCAGTTTCCTTAAATCCCGTCTCATTCTCTCCATTCCTTCCGGCGTGTCCACTCTGTTGCAGATCTTAGTGTCGTCCGCAAAAAGACAAATCTTACCTTCTATCCCGTCCGCAATGTCACTCACAAAGATATTGAACAGGACTGGTCCCAACATCGATCCTTGCGGTACACCACTTAAAACCGCTCTCTCTTCAGAGAAAGTTCCATTTACCATCACACATTGTCTTCTGTCCGTCAACCAGTTTGCAATCCAGGTCACCAAATCTGCACTCACTCCTAAGCTTCTCGTTTTATTCACCAGTCTCCTATGCGGAACAGTATCAAAAGCTTTGCTGAAATCTAAGTAGATGACATCGAGCGCTCTTCCTTGATCCAATTCCTTGGTTACCCAGTCAAAAAAGTCAATCGGATTTGTCTGACAGGATCTTCCCCTGGTGAATCCATGCTGCCTCAGGTCCAGTAATTCTCCGGACTGTAGATAGTTCACTATTCTCACTTTCAACAGTGACTCCATTACTTTTCCCACCACCGAAGTGAGGCTAACCGGTCTGTAGTTACCAGCCTCCTCTCTGTTCCCACTCTTGTGAAGCGGGACCAACACCGCTCTTCTCCAATCACTCGGCACCACTCCCGTTTCTAGGGATCTATTGAACAGGTCACACAGCGGACCCGCCAGCACATCTCTGAGCTCCCTCAGTATCCTTGGATGAATCCCATCAGGTCCCATGGCTTTGTCCACTTTCAGATTCTTTAGCTCTTCCCATACATTTTCTACTGTAAAAGGGTTTTCGTCTATTCCACTTCCTTCCAGTTTCTTGTTGTGTAGAGATGGTCCTTCTCCAGGGTCGTCTTTAGTGAATACAGAACTGAAGTATTCGTTTAATATATCTGCCATTTCTTAGTCTCTCTCCACGCATTGATCATTTCCACCTTTCAATTTCACTATACCGCTTTGAACTTTTCTCTCTTCACGGAAACAGGATGCTGGGCTTGGTCTTACCCAGTATGGTATTATGTTATGACATTTTGTGCCTATGCAAAATTCATTTCAAAAAATGTTCAAGTCCGTGTCCTAGTGAGAGCAAATTTTAGGTGAAATTTTTGAAATGTTGAGGATCAAATTAGAAATTGTCTTGGTAAAAAATGTTGGTTAATAACGTAGCATTACTGCATAGACACCAATATTTTTCTAAAATTCTAGTTTAATTTTCTTCATTGTTCAATTTCTCATTGGTCTTCTCTTTTGCTTAGCATGAGTTTTTTCTTTTAGTTTTTCCATTCTTGACTTCTGCTTCTTTCTTATTGTATCCCATTTCTCTGTTTTCTTCTGCATCTCATATCTTTTTGTCTCTCTCCTTCAATTTCTTGCCCTTTTTTCATATTTGCATACAGTGCATGTCTAGCTCCCTTCTTTCCTTTTGTTCCTTCTTTTCTTTTGTCTGTCTTCACCTATGGTTCTTTCTTCCCCCCCCCCCCCCCTGTAGATGAGCAGCATGAATTAGCCATGCCTTCTGGGGATGTCCTCCGGTCTTGTAGGTGGCAGAGCTCTCAAAGCAAAATTCTGAGTCTTGCTGTAGTGTGTGCCTGCTTGGCATCTCTCCCGCTTTCTTCAGTCTCCTCAGTCCATTTTTTCCCGCGAGTCTAACAGCATGCGGAGCTCTCTGTCTCCTCACACAGTTTTTCTGTGAAAAAAAAAAGGTTTTTTTTCTCACTGCCTCATTACTGTAGTTAGGCTTAACTACTTTCTTCAAATTTGTTGTCATCGAAGAACAGGAAATGCCTCATCCAGGCTTCAAATTCTGTCAGTGCGGGAAAATGTCTGTTACAAACAGGCATACCCTCTGCTTCATTTGCCTGGGTCCAAACCACTACCAGGCTAACTGCAGGGACTGCGGACGCATGTTCCCAAGAGCACAGAGACAACGGGCAGCCAGAATTCAACAATTAAAGGAGGCTGCGTCGGGATCTTATGCCCCCTCAGAGGAGTCTGCTTGATCCTCCCTGGGACCTCCCTGTGCTTAGAAAGCATCAGTGCGTCCATGGGCTGCTTCGGTGGGGCCTCCTACTTCGTCTGTCGACCGCGAAGAAGTTGCCATCGGTGCCAACACACGGTGTGGTTGACGCACCTGCTGCGTCGAAGACTACATCGGCGACTGAGCGTCGACTGGCTTCTAGGCTCCGACACACCATCGATTTATCAGGTGCTGGTAAGGGAAGCCATGCTTTGGGCTCGAAGCATGGACATAAAACTTCAAAGCATCGAAGCACATCAGCTCCAACGTACCATCACTACCTTATGCCATCGACTCCATCGACGCAAAAGCCTTTTAAACCACCAAAGAAGCACATATCTGGCTACAAGAGGCAAAAAGAACAGTCTCCTCTCTTAATTGTGGATGAAGATCCTTCATCTTCTGCCCCAGACGCATCTCCAGCATCCTCTGCATCTCCAGCATCCGGCCCTGACGAGCCTTTATGCAAGAGGGCAAAGTCATCAACAGTCCCTATAACCCCAATCTCAGGGATGGAACAACCCACTCTGCCACTGCAAGCTCCACCACGGGGTGCGGCACTTTTACCTGACATACCACCTCAAGAAGCATTGGCCTCGCAGGCGATGTCACAAATTTCTTTGATTTTATCACAATTCTTGGCAACAGTAGCGACTCAAGGTGGACTCCTGCCAGAAGCACCACAAGGACTCCAATATCTCCTCAGGACAGCCCCAGTCCGGGACCTGCACCTGCACCACCTTCCCCTTCTCCTCCTTCTGGGGACCAGTCACCTCAGACATCTTCACCAGGCTTCTCAATGGGGTACCCCACCCCAGGACAAAGGCCGGAACCAGTCTCACCCCCTGAGGATCTGACTTATTCTAAGTTCCTCGAGAAAGTGGGTCAAAAACTAAACATTGAAACCAAGAGACTTCCAGATGCAAGAGTGGATGTTCTTGGCGTCTTAAAAAATTTTGAGCCCAGCAGAACCTACTGCGCTTCCATCTCAGTAATGAAGAGAGCCTGGGAGACACCCCTATCAGGCCCTTCCACTTCAAGGAAGTCAAAATTGAAATATTGAATGTGACAATCTTCCTACTACTTATGCTTCAGTAGTTGTCGAATCAGCTATGCAAAAGGCTCGTAAGTCTCACCTGCATTCAAATATCCTTCCCGGTAGAGACTCCAAATACATGGACGATGTTGGGAAAAGAGCATACCAATCGGGTATGCTCAGTGCAAAAATGCACACCAGTTTGTAATCATCCAGTACTTATTCGAGTGTTTACAAGTCCTGAAACCCAAGCTTCAGGAGGGATCTCCTGACTAGCAACTCCCAGAAGAGTTCCATCATATTGAGGAGGGTTTGTGACATCTCATATGTACGGTATACGAAGGGTTTGAAACATCTACAAAATCTACAGCCAATGCCATCGCAGCTAGAAGACTTGCATGGCTGAGAGCAAGTACTAACAGAAGATGTGCATGAAAAATTAGCAAACCTGCCCTGCCTACCCAACAATCTGTTTGGTGACCAATTCTAGGAGACAGTAGCCCAATTAAAGGTGCAAAAACTAGCAGTGATGTCTCTAACCTTTCCATCTGACCCTTCATCCTCCAGGCGGTATTATCAGCCTTACTGCAAGCCGTCATATCAATGCCTGCCCTTCAGGCCTTATCCAACCTCACGTCCACTGTACTACTCTTCTTCTCGCCCTCAGGCTTCACAAACATAAGGGCCTAGAAAGCATCAGAGGACTCCAAAACAATCTCAGACACCTCAAGATCCAAATCCCCCGAAACCATCACAAGGTTTTTAGGGAACCCAAACCCACCGCTACCACTCCCGGTTGGAGACAGATTATCCCATTTCCTACCTGCATGGGGAAGCCATTATGACTGATTTCTGGGTATTAAAAATAATACAGGAGGAATTATCTCTCAACTTCCAATCCTCCCCCCCCCCCCACATGCCACACCTAGTACTTCCAAGATACCTAGCTGCGCACTACAATCAAATGCACTTGGATATCAACAACTTACTCCAACAGCAATGCATGCATCTGCGAACTACCTGTACTGCAGTTTCACACAGGATTCAGTTCCCAATACTTCCTCATTCCAAAGAAATCAGGAGGGTTATGTCCAATCCTGGATCTCAGAGCTCTCAACAAGCACTTGATGATGGAAAAATTCAAGCTGACGTCCCTCAAATCCATTCTTACCTTCATTCAATCCAACGACTGGATGTGTTCATGGATCTCAAGGATGCTTAGACCCACATACTGATGCACCCGGCCTCCTGGCGGTACCTCTGCTTTATGGCCACTGGCCGCCACTTTCAATACAAGGTTACTCCCATTTGGTCTCTCCTTGGCTCCGAGTTTTCACCAAATGTCTAGTGGTAGCGGTGGCTCACCTACGACGACAAGGAATCCAAATATTCCCCTATCTGGATGATTGGCTTGTAGGCGAGATGGTCTGGGTGCTACTAGTAGGCAATCTCATTACTACCATCAAATTCTTAGATGGTTTGGGCCTAATGATCAATTATGAAAAATCAAATCTGCAACCCACTCAAGCCTTGCCATTCATTGGAGCCCATATCGACACCTCAATGGACAGGGCTTTCCTTCCCGAACGACGAGCGATCAACTTGACAAAGCTCGCACAACAACTACGGCAGTCTGCCACTGCCCCTGCTCGCCAAATCCTAACACTCCTGGGGCATATGGCGGCAGCTATCTATGTGGTTCTCCACATGCGGCATCTACAATGGGGCCTAAAGACGCAATGGAACCAGTTCTCCAACCGTCTCTCTACACCCATCACCGTCACGCCCAGCATGAAGCATGGCTTGGACTGGTGGTTAACACCAACAGCTCTCACAGTGGGAGCCCCACTATAACCCCCAGTTCATCATATCATATACTCACCACAGACGTGTCAACCAAAGGATGGGGCGCTCACCTAGCCTGCCTGCAAACTCAGGGCTATGGTCCACCTGGGAGCGTGCACAGCAAATAAATCCACTGGAACGGAGGGCAATTCGAAATGCTCTCTGAGCCTTCGAAAAAACACTAGAAGGGAAAACAGTCATGATCCACACGGACAATCAAGTAGCCATTTACTGTATAAGCAAAGGAGGGTCTGGTTTCTGGACTCTGCAAGGAGGCAATAAAATCCTGGAATGGACAAACAAAAGATCCATAACCCTGCAAGCCACCCACCTACCTGGCATCAACAATGCCAGAACGGACAAACTGAGCAGAATTTTTCATCCCCACGAATGGGAACTTCATCAGAATGTGGCACTCAAACTTTCAAACCTGAGGCTGGCCACACATCGATCTCTTCACTACGGAGCGCCACTGCAAGGTTCAGACCTTCTGCTCGATATATCCAAGCTCCCTGAGACTAGTGCAGGATGCATTTCTCATAGACTGGATGGCGGGCCTGCTGTATGCCTTCCCCCCCCCCCCCCCCAAATACCGCTGATTTCTCGCACGGTCCAGAAGTGCATCACAGACAACGCGATCTCATTCTGATCGCTCCAACGTGGCCCAGACAGCCATAGTACGCATACCTGATTTGGCTATCTGTGGAACAACCAATTCCCCTGGGAAGCAACCCTTGCCTCCTCACCCAGGAAAGAGGCTCCCTCCTACATCCACTCCATTCCTCTCTGAATCTCACAGAGTGGAGATTGAAAGGCTGTTATTCCAAAGCCTAGACCTATCACTTCAGCTCCAGTATATTCTGATCTCTTCTAGAAAGCCCTCCACGAGAATAAATTACAGAAGGAAATGGACACGGTATGCCTCTTGGTGCTCGGACAGTGATCTGGACCCACTCACCTGTCCTCCAGAAAGGGTATTAGGATACCTTCATCTACTCTACCAAAAAGGGTTAGCCACGGCCTCAGTCAGAGTCCACCTAAGTGCCATAGCAGCGTATCACTCTCTGCACAATGACGAACAGATATCCTCTCACCCCCTAATTTCAAGGTTTATGGAAGGGGTTTTACACCTATGCCCACCGGTCCGGAAGCCCCCTGTACCTTGGGACTTAAACATTGTGCTAGAACAATTCATGTTACCTCCTTTCGAGCCTCTGAATGCTTGCCATCCCAGATTCCTTCCCTGGTACACTATTCTCCGTATCTGGAATTCTACCACAACAAAGTCACGTTACACATGCATCCTATCTTCCTCCCTAAGATGGTTTAATCCTTCCACTTCAACCAATCTATAACTCTTCCAACTTTCTGTCCTAAGCCTCATAGTGATGCTGCAGAACGTAGATTACACACACTGGATTGCAAGCGTGCACTTGCTTACAATAAACAAAGAACGGCCTCGGATACTAGCGCATCACAGCTATTTGTCTCGTTTAACTCTAATGCTCTAGGCCTACTTGTTTCCAAGAGGACACTATCAACTTGGATCAAAAACTGCATACAATTTTGTTACCAGAAATGCTCAGAGTCCTTAGCTACATCACCTAAAGCACACCAGCTGCGTGCTATTGCGGCTTCCATTGCCCACCTGCGTGATGTGCCCATTGTGGACATTTGCAAGGCTGCAACCTGGTTCTCGCTGCATACCTTCACCACCCATTACTGCTTGGACAAGCTCACAGCGGCCAATGCTAACATGGGCACGAAGATCCTTGAAGTGGGCACCTCCTAACTCAAGAATGACACAAAGGACTGTCCGCAGGGTTTTTCTCCAATGTCTTGAGGGCACGATAAACCTAATCACAAACATGATCAAAACGTGTCGCTCAAGCCTCTAGCTGGGGACTCCCAGACAGCATGGCTAATTCATGCTGCTTAGCTAAAGGAAAAGAGCAAGTTTTCTTACCGTAAACGGTATTTTCCGTAGATAGCAGATGAATTAGCCATGCTGACCCTCCCACCTCCCCGGACAGTATGGCTAATTCATCTGCTATCTACGGAAAACACCGTTTACGGTAAGCAAACTTGCTCATATTCCCTCTTGGCATCTTATGAGTTTTGTATATTGAGTTAGGGTTAATATTAAAATTATTATGGACTCCAGAAATCACATTAGCAGCAGTAAGACAGAGTCTTAGTTAAATAACTAGTCTCTAGTTAAATTTCTAAATCAGTGACTGGATTATCTCCCCCTTGAGAATTCTTTTTAACATTGAAATAAGTTGCTTTTAATTATCACGACTCTTATGGGGCTCACTTCCTGATTTTGGAAGCTGGCTTTGAGCTCTTCTTACCTGATTTGGATCTGGTGTAGATGAAGCTGATGGCTGTTAAGATGATTACAAAAAGCTATTGTAAAGTACTGTATTTTGTATTCTCTAGATATGCTTTGCTGATTGTTGACAGTGCTACAGCCCTCTACAGAACGGATTACTCTGGAAGGGGAGAGCTATCTGCTAGACAGATGCACTTGGCAAGATTCCTGCGAATGTTGCTTCGACTTGCAGATGAAGTAAGCTTTCATTGGATTCTTGGTTTCTCTTTCCTTATATTTTTGTATGCTAAAGATATTCTTTAATCCTGATTTCTTTCCTATGTCCTGGCAGTTTGGTGTAGCTGTAGTGATTACTAACCAGGTAGTGGCACAGGTAGATGGAGCTGCCATGTTTGCTGCAGACCCAAAAAAGCCTATTGGTGGGAACATCATAGCACATGCTTCGACCACCAGGTATGTAAATATGCCAAAGGACTTAATTGCATCAGGAACTGGAAGCATTTAAAAGCTATTGATTTCTAGAAAAATTTCTGTCACACAGCAATGTGCTTAACCTAGCAGATCCTTAATTCTCTACATGGTTTCTGAAAGGATATTTTCTTCTCTTGCTTTTTTTGAACCAGCAGCAACCTAAACCAGATATACTTCTGAGATGTTCAGATTGGTAGTTTTGAGGTATAATCATAAATCACTCTATATTTTCTTTTTATATAAATTTTACATATGCAAATAAAATTTATCTGGAAGTAATTAGGCTGGATGAAAGATCGTATGACCCATCTAGTGTGCCCATCTGCCCAATTTAATTTAGTTGTATAATTCCCATTACTCCCTTAGAGATTCCCTGTATTTATTCCATGCTTTCTTAAATTCAGATACTGATTTTGTCTCAACCACACATCCACTAGGAGGCAGTTCCATGCATCCACCACCCTCTCTGTAAAAAAAAAATATTTCCTAAGGTTACTCTTGAGTGGCTTAGAAACCAAAAGGGTTTGTAAGTAAGATGGTGGCATGACCGTGACTGAGATACTACCTATTCTCTGTTTTCCTTCTTCTGAATTTACCTGGTTTGATGCCTCCAAAGCAAAAGGGAAAAGTCCAGGTCTTTTCCTAGCGTGTAGCCAGATGGACTCAGGACCAGTGGGTATTGTGCTCTTCTGCTAGCAGATGGGAGACTGAGTCAGATTTCTAAGATGACGTCACTCTAGATATACCCCTGCAGTAAACTCAGCTCTTCAGTATCTCTCTGTCTCCTAGCAGATGCGGACACTATCCACACACTAGAATAGTGTTAAGAATTACAGCAAGAAGAAACAAAATTTACCTTAAAAGAAGATCGAGCCCGACTCTCCTGCAGTGATACCTAAGGTCCTTCCCCCCAGTCGAGAATTCCTGAGGTGATCTCCGATATTCCTCAAAGGTGTGCCTTGGTCCGGTAGCCGGTTCCCAGCGTGGACTTAGCCCCCAATGTGGCTGAAAGGCAAAGGGTGCAGAACCGAGCACGGCGGTGAAGGTAATTCCCTCTCCCCCCACAGCTAGAGATCGTCCGACACACGATCGGTAATTGCTGAGACCAGGTAAGAAAAAATCTTTAAATTCGGGTCTCCGGTCTCCAGAGCTCAGATTGCCGTACCGAATTCTTCTTCTGGCGAGGTTAAAAAGGGGGCACTGATCGGGTTGAGCAGCCTTGGTTGGGCTAGGCCTCGATCCGGTGCAAGGGTCCACACACGTGGAAACCTTCTGGGGGGGGGGGGCACGCAATC
Organism: Rhinatrema bivittatum; assembly: GCF_901001135.1. Lineage (NCBI taxonomy): Eukaryota > Metazoa > Chordata > Amphibia > Gymnophiona > Rhinatrematidae > Rhinatrema > Rhinatrema bivittatum. The sequence continues at coordinate 103,090,681 of NC_042618.1, forward strand.
TTACGCGCAGGAATCATCTGCGCCATTTTCCCTTCTCATCCGGCGGTACGCACAGGGCAGGTCAGGCGGCCGATGCGCCTAACTTGCGCGTGTTCAATACAGATGCGCGCATAGCTGCACACACAACTGACACGCACACAACCGAGCGCACCCATGCACATAACGACATACACAGCTGTGTTTACAACTGCACGTGTGCAAACAGAGAAAATGGCACCAGCGCCCAAGAAGGCCAGAAGGCACTCTCTTTGCACAGCCTGCCACATAAGAGCCGCAGAACCTGAATTGGAGTCCTGCCTGTGTCAACATTGCGAAGAAGCCCAGGGGGAAACAAAGCCTGGTCCCTTACTGTTGGGGGGATGGGTCCAGAATTACTACCGATGATAGTTTCCTGGATCTATGCATCTCTGAGATGGCTTCTCCACAGGAGGGCACCTCTGGGGCCCCCCTACCCAGACTCCCCCTGGGATTAACATGGACCCAGGGACCTTCTCCTGGTTGGAATTTTTCCAAGGCCTGCAAGCCTTCGTTCAGGCGCAGTCAGCCCCAGCTGTGTTCTGGGCTCAATCCCTGCCGGAAGCACAAGATCCTCTCTGCCCTGCTCGGATGCCTCGAGACATGCCTCGCCTAACCAAGAGCTTCCCTGACAGGGACCCAGATACCTCAGATGATGAGGGTGACTCCTTGGAAGAAGGAGAAATCCCTCCAGGAATGGAACCATACCGAACCATGCTTCGTTTCTTCCACAAGGATGAATTACCAGCCCTTGTTTCCCAGTCTCTGAAGATGCTGGGTATTCCAGGCACGGACCCTATAGTGGAACCAAAGAAGAACCCCATCTTGGTGTCCCTTCATAAGGCCTCATGCTACTTTACAATGATGGAAGCCATCCAGGAACTGATTGACCTGGAGTGGGATACCCCAGAGGCCAGCTTCATCCCGTCATGGCTGCTTCTAGGTTTAAGCGATGCCCTCTGTGACCAAGGACCATGTCATCACTGATCCTCATAATGAATGTGTCCTCTGCTTGGGAACGTCATATGAAGTCTGGGGTTGCTGCAAATTCACCCAGTTGACCCCCAAAAGGACAGTGTCTTCATCTTGACAAGATGGAGCGCCTCTTTGGGTCAAAGAAGTCTGAGCCATCGGCATCAAAGGATCATAGAGCCACACTGATGGGTCACCAAGCCATCAACATCGGAAGGACTGTTGGTGCCATTGGCTAATAGACGCGCTGGAAACAGACCATCGGCCTCTGCACCAGGGAAAGACTGTGTCAAGCATTGAGGGAAGCCAAAGAAGCATAGTCTCTGTCAATGCATGGTGCCAGGCATGGGGATGCACTGGTGCATGCTGTGATGCCCCTAAAGCAACCCTGAGGTGAGGAGTGCTTGTCCTCTATCTGTGCCACAGGCTGCAACGGTCTCCATTGGTGTAGGTGCTAGTCGCCGATCCTTTTCTTGGTTCCAAAGAGGATCTGGTCACCCTTCCTTCTTCCCAGTCATTGTTGGCATTGAAGAGGAGCTTGAAAGGCAAGAACAGTTGGCAGTCAAGTGGGCGTTGGGGGATATCAGTCTTATGGCACTGAAGCAAGCTCCGTCCATCTTGGAGCTGCTGTTGGAGAAACCCCATGTGCTCATTGGCACATTACCACCTCCCTGCTGATACGGTGGTTGTGGCTGGTTCCTTGGAGGAGGAAGCTCTGTCTAGGCCAGCAGAGATCTGCAGCCCCCATCCAGCCCTGCTAGTGCCTGCATCTCTGGATGAAGGCTGAGCACCCAGGGCCCCTATAATCCCTGGGGGATAATACCTCAGAGTTCTCCACCAATGGCTGTGAGGATCTCCCTTCAGATCCTTCGCCTCCATAGGAGCAAAGAAGATCTCCCCCTGAGGACCTAACCTTTGTAGGTTTGTTTGGGCAATGACAGAGGCCATCCCTTTTACAGTTGCTTTCAGAGGAGGATGTCAGGAACAAAATGCTTGAAATCCTCCCTCCTAATGAGGTCAAGGCAGTCCCGGTGCACTACATCTTTGAGTTACTGCTGAGGATGTGGGAACACCCCCTCATAGTGCCTCCCATGAGTAAGAAGGCAGATGGGGATTACCTCATCCAGAAGGCTTCCAGATTTGATAAGCGACAGCTTCCCCAGCAATCGGTGGTAGTCTAATCTGCTCTTAAGCGAGCCAAGCAGTCTTGGGACCCATTCTTCGGCACCCCAGGGAAGGATCACAGAGCGATGGATGCTCTCGCGAGAGAGGTTTATCAGGGAGCCATGGTCATTGCACGCATTTCTTCCTAGGAATAGCCTAGTGGTTAGAGCAGTGGGCTACGAATCAGGAGACCAGGGTTCGAGTCCCGCTGTTGCTTCTTGTGAACTTGGGCAAGTCACTTTACCTTCCATTGCCTCAGGTACAAAACTTAGATTGTAAGCCTTCTGGGGATAGAGAAATACCTACAGTACCTGAATGTAAACCGATGTAATATCTCAGATTGAAAGTCGGTTGCAATAAAAAGTTTAACACAGGGCAGCAGGAAAGACAGTGTATTTCTCATGAATAAAGCCTTTATTCTTATGCGCATAAGGAAGTCAGCTCAGTAAGTCTAAAGAACTGACTTAATTTGTGATTGAAACGGCCATTCTTAAATATAGTTTTGGATAGCAATTAAAACACTGCTTTGATTTAGGGTCACGAGGTTACAGGGAAACATTTGCTTAAACATTTGCTACTTCTAACATTTCCCAGAGCCCTGAGAAACTAACTAACCTTGAAGAAATCTACATTTTATGACTCCCTTCCTGGGAGCCTGTGACTTCAAAAGATACATCATTTCTTCTACTTATCTAGAGAGAGACAGCTCAACAGAATGCCTTAATTTACAAGCCAGCAGTGCCCCCTGGATTCCTTTTGGTGCATTTCCACTAAACAGATGGCCGTAATATATTTTATTATCACACGGTATATAAAAAAAAGAATAAATAAAATAAATACATGAGCCAGAACTTGCAGGGCATCTGGAAGCAGGTGCAGAAGGTAGCCAAGCAGTTGCTGCAGCAGCAGTAGGACACATTCATGTCACAGGTGCATAAGGGCCTGGAATTTGGGAAAACATGAGGTCTGAACAACCTATGATGATTTTGAAATGGCATCGAGGGTCTCTACAGCGGGAATTGGCACCTGCAGAATAGCTTGGCTGCGGACCTCTGATCTCCAACCAAAGGTGCCATGTACTGGAGAGAATCTCTTCAGAGAGAGGGTGAAGGATGTGATGGCTGAGCTCCGGGACCACTATGTAACCCTCCAAAAACTCTCCGCCAGCACTTCGGACCTATCATCCTCCTTTGCTGAGAGGTCAGTGAGATTGGGGTAGAAGTCTTTCTTTCATCAGAAAAAAGTACTTTCCTCTGCTCCCTACCTCTTGTCAGCAGCATCAGAGCTCCCGCAGTCGTCCCAGGCAGCAGAGAGCTCCCAAGGCCCAGCCGGCACCTCACTATACTACCGTCCACCTGGCCAAAATGATCAGACAGATGTTGAAATGCTAAGAGAATTCAGGGAAGCTAACCAATTTGGTAGTGCATTCATAATGGGAGATTTTACCCCATCATTGACTGGGTAAATGTAACATCAGGACATGCTAGAGACAAAAAGCTCCTGGATGGAATAAATGACTGCTTCATGGAGCAATTGGTTCAGGAACCAATGAGAGAGGGAGCTATTTTAGATTTAATTCTTAGTGGAACGTAGGATTTGGTGAAGAGGTACCAGTGGTGGGGGCCACTTGACAATAGTGATCCTAACTTGATCAAATTTGAAGTAATGACTGGAAGGGGAACAATATGTAAATCTACAGCTCTAACACTAAATTTTCAAAACGGAAACTTTGATAAAATGAGGAAAATAGAAAAAAACTGAAAGGTGCAGCTGCAAAGGTTAAAAGTGTACAACAGGCATGGACGTTGTTTAAAAATACAATCTTAGAAACACAGTCTAGATGTGCTTCTAAGAAGCATTAAGAAAGGTGGAAGGAAGGCAAAATGATTACCAGCATGGTTAAAAGGTGAGGTGAAAATCTATTTTAGCCAAAAAAAAAATCCTTAAACTGGAAGAAGAAACCGTCTGAAGAAGATAACTTGACAATGCTTATGCTTTTTCCTAAGTGGAAAACATTGATAAGGCAGGCTGAGAGAATTTGAAATTAAATTGGCCATAGAGGCAAAAACTCATAATAAAAGCTTTTAAAAATATATCCGAAGCAAGAAATCCTGTGAGGTGTCGGTTGGACCATTAGATGACCGAGGGGTTAAAGGGGCTCATAGAGAAGATAAGGCCACTGCAGAAAGACGATGGTCCCAGAAAACAAAACGGAAGCCGATGAAACATAGTGAAGTAGCAACCAAAAGAAGTTGATCGGTAAAAGGGATTCTTTATCAATACAATGTATGGTAACCAGTAAAGCCTGACTCTGGCTGAGTTTCGCTCATGTGACAGAGCTGCTTCAGGGGCTTAATAATCAGATAAGCTTTCTCAGTGGTGCTTCAAAGATCACATTCTATATTCTTTCTCTACCAGACACATAGTTACATAGTAATGACTGCAGAAAAAGACCAAAATGGTCCATCTAGTCTGCCCAGCAAGCTTCCCAATGTAGTTACTGCTGCTCCATGCAGGTCACACCCATGTTTCTATTAAGGGTAGTAACTGCTGCTCCGTGCCGCTTAAGCTTTTTTATATTCCCATCCTCTAGCCTTTAGGGATCCTTAATGTTTATCTCATGCCCCTTTGAAATCCTTCACAGTTTTAGGTTAGGACTTTTCAGCTTGGAGAAGACGGCTGAGGGGGGGATATGATAGAGGTGTTTAAAATCATGAGAGGTCTAGAAACGGGTTATTTCCTGTCGTGTAGCCAGATGGACTCAGAACAAGTGGGTATAGTATGCTCGTGCTAGCAGTTGGAGACGGATCTGACGTCAGCATGGGTGATTATATACATGGTCCCTAAAATCCATAAGGACATGGTGGACCCACCAGGACGCCCAATAGTAACTACTATTGGTTCTCTCCTGGAGCCTCTGTCCACTTTTGTTGATGTAGTGTTACAGCCTTTTGTGTCTCAATCGAAGTCCTTTTGCAAAGATACTAAACATATGCTGGTAAAACTTGATGAAATTGATAATGTGCAGGATACCCTATTAGTCACAATGGACATTCAGGCATTGTACACCAGCATCCCTCAGCGGGCGGCACTTAATATCATAGAGACTACTTTAAACAAACGAGTACGGCCACACCGTATTCCCACCACATTCTTGATGCAGTTGACAGAGATAGCTCTCTGTCAAAATTTTTTCATGTTTCAAAAAACGTGGTATAAGCAGATACATGGTACTGCGATGGGGGCCACTATGGCCCCCAGTCTGGCTAATCTCTATGTTACACAATTCGAAGAGTCTTGTTTATATGATGCTGTGGAATTTCTAAATGTCTCACATTGGACTAGATACATTGATGACGTGTTTTTTTTGTGGCACGGAAATCAAGACACACTGATGCATTTTTTGAATTGGATTAATTCTTTGGACAGTAATTTACAGTTCACTATGGTATTTCATCATGAACACATTGATTTTTTGGACATTCACATTTCTAAAAATGCTAACAAGTTGGCAACTACGATTTTCCGTAAATCTTGTGAACGTAACACCCTGTTGCACTTTTCCAGTTTTCACCCTTTTCAGTTGCGGAAAAATCTGCCAATAGGGCAATTCTTGAGGTTAAAACGAATTTGCAGTACCGGGGAGCAATTTCAGTTACAGGCAGAACAACTAGCCATAAGACTTTTACAACGTGGATATCCAATACGATATATTAAGTCTGCTTGGAAAAGAGCCACAAATGCACAAAGATGTTGGTTATTGTTGGATAAAACCATTGATAATTCCTCCCCGTTGGTCTGCACTATTCCTTTTTCTGACAGAGCTGCCTCTATTGCACGTTCAATTTTACATCATTGGTCTGTTCTACGATTGCATAATGATCTGTTTCAGAACAATCCTATTATTGCCTACAGTAGAGGACGCAATATCGGAGATACAGTGACACATTCGTTTCTACAAGAACCACCAGAAGATATTTTACCACATGGCACTTGGCCATGCACAGGATGTTCGATGTGTAACCAAGCTATCACTGGTGCGACCTGGACAGAGGCAAGAGGGTATTTACATACTGCTCATCATTACACTGATTGCCGGTCTACTCATGTAGTCTATCTGATTGAATGCCCGTGCAGACTCTGCTACGTAGGAAGAACAAAAAGGATGATCCGCACACGTTTAATAGAACACCGTAGTTGTATCACTACAGAAAAACTGACAGCTCCTGTGGCAATGCACTGTAAAGAGTTCCAACACTCATTTGACATGTTGCGATGGAGAATTTTAGAAAAAATCCAACATCATCCCCGCGGGGGAAATATTAATAAAGTTCTCAATACAAAAGAACAGCAGTGGATTTTCAGGTTAAACACTGTTAGCCCAGCTGGGCTTAATGCCTCTATTGAATGGTACACGCTCATTTGATTTTAGGGGCGTGGAGGCTGTCAATTGATTAGTGGGAGGAGTTGTATGACGTCAAGGTTTCATCAAAAGCAGGGGTTCCGGGAGATACCGGAAATGCCACGGAAAACGTTGAAGCGCCATTTTTGAAAAAAGTTCAACAACTGTGTAAGTACTAGTGCGCTCTGACGGCTGTTTCTCTTATAACTATAGTCCACTTATAAATTTTCTACGGATCAGTTAAGACTTTTTGAACTTTGATGTAAATTATTGTTTGACGCAGAATTACCACCCTTGAAGAAGGACTGATAGATGGTGAAAGCAGTCCGAAACACGGCTCCGTGTCGGGTCAGCACTGCGACTATCGTTATGGCTTAAGATTTTCACATATTGAAGCGCTGAAAGATAAGTTGAAATCTTCAATGTTGGATTTGCGAAAGATAAGTTGAAATCTACAATGTTGGATTTGCACAAAGCATGACATTACTTTTGGCTAAATACCGCCTTTGTTTTGGTGAATTTTAATTGCATCACATAAAATTTCTTAAAAAATAACTTTACTAATATGACCTATGATTATTTATAAGGCCGAGTTGATTTGGCGAAAGCCTAGACGAGGAAGCCTAGTATGATGGTCATTGAACGTTGTGAGCTGTGCAGCGTCCATAATATCTGGTTCAAGGTGAAGAGCACTGGGTTATTTATTATCATTGATTATATACCCCCACAGGAAGCGTAGCAACTTAGTAATTTCCATCTCCAAAGCAGTTTGGAGAGCCTGCACGCTTGCTGAGCGTGTTTTCCAAATCTTTTCTACTTTCTACTTACTAAAACTTCTACAGCATCGAGCCCCGCACTCCTGCGGTGATACCCTAAGGTCCCTCCCCCAGTAGAGTTTCCCGGGGTGATTTCCGTGATCCCCCGGAGGTGTAAGTCCTCGGTCCAGTGGCCGAATCGCGGCAGGGACACAGCCCCTGGGCGAGGTTCGGGTGAGGCTTACGAGGCAGCGGGTGCATATCCTCAAACGCGGCGGTGACGGTATCTCCCCTCTCCCCCCGCAGCCGGAGACCGCCCGGGTTCCAGCCGGGAAACGCCGAGGATCCAGGTAAGGTGTACGGCTTTTACTTCTGGTCTTCGAGGATCGGCGGCGTGGCACGCCGTGGAGGGCGCCATTTTGTGGCCTTGTCAGGTATTGAGCGCCCGAGATAGGCGCAGATCTATGACTAAGTGCATATTCTATTCCTCATTGTGCGTATATTGCTACCCGCTTATTACTAAGCGCATGTTGTCTACCATTGAGCGTGTATTGCTAACCGCTTATTGCTGAGAGCATTTGACTGACATTGAGCGTGTCTTGCTAACCGCTTATTGCTGAGAGCATTTGAATGACATTGAACGTGTCTTGCTTACCGCTTATTGCTGAGAGCATTTGAATGACATTGAGCGTGTATTGCTAACTGCTTATTGCTGAGAGCATACTGGAAAAAAAAAAAAAATTATATTGAGCGTGTATTCCTGGCCACATATTGCTGAGCGCATATGGCATATCATTGAGCGCATATTGCTGCCGCATATTATTAAGCGCCTGTTGTGTTAAGCGCATATTTGCTGCCGCATATTATTGTTGTGCGCCTGTTGTATTAAGCGCATATTTGCTGCCGCATATTATTGTTGTGCGCCTGTGGTATTAAGCGCATATTGCTGCCGCATATTGTTATTGTGCGCCTCTTGTATTAAGCGCATATTGCTGCCGCATATTATTAAAGCGCCTGTTGTGCTCAGCGCATATTGTTCACGCTTTTCATTCAGCGCATACTTTTCAATGGAACAGAACGCCTCAGCGTCTTCAGCGGGGGCTCCTCCTGCCTCCAGCATTAAAGGCCTCTGCTCTGCATGCCAGCTTCGAGCCTCGCACAGTGAAGAGCCAGACTCCCTATGTGCCCAATGTGAGGAGGCCGTGGGACGCTCGGGCCAGGACCAGTCTCAGCCAAGATTTGCTGACAGTTCCCCAGGGGCTACCCCGGATTTAGCGGTCAGTCTCGACCAATCGGGAATCCCGGGGGATCTTGTACCCCGGCGATTAGAGGCTGCTTCCATTTCCTGGGTGGATCTCTTTAAGGGGATTCATGCTTTTGTACAGATGCAAACGGCTTCCCGTCCAGGCCCTGCGTTGCCTGCTGTTCCTGTTGGTCCTGCTGTTTCTGCGGTTCCTGCGGTGACTGCGGCGGCCGCTGCGGATCCTGTTCCTGGACCCTCCCGCCTTTATCGTGAGTGGGACCTCCCGCCGCTGGACAGTCCAGATCAGTCAGACCAGGAGGTTTCACCGGACGAGTCCGAACTCCCAGACGAGGGGGACCTTCCCCCAGGGATTGAGCCATATAGAACCATGAGGCGGATCTTTCGGACCTGGTGTCTCAGTGCCTGGCAGAGTTGGATATTACAGGTCCCAGCGCTACAGTGCCCTCTGCGCAGAACCCCCTGCTGGAAGGGCTTCGTCCTACAGCCCACCATTTTCCATTCTTGCAAGCAGCACAGCAACTGATAGATTTAGAATGGGCTGCGCCGGCGGCCGCGTTCAAAGGCGGTCGGGCCCTGACGGGCATGTACCCACTGGCGCCGGCTATCCAGGAGCTGCTGGCATGCCCTCAGGTGGACGCCTTGATTAGCGCTGTGGTCAAGCGCACTACCATTCCAGTTGAAGGGGGGGCGGCCCTCAAGGAGCCTCATGACCGGCGACTGGACACCATTTTGAAGCAGACTTTTGAGGTGGCAGCTTTATCTTTGCGGATCGCGACCTGCTGCACAGTGGTGACGCGTGCCTGTTTGTCACAGGTCAGAAACAACGCTCCAGCAGCAGACATGGAGTCCGCTCTCTCGTTCCTCACGGATGCTGCATCGGACCTAGTCCGAACAACAGCCAAGGGGATCTCATCCTCCATAGCGGCCAGGAGGCAGCTCTGGATCCGGAAATGGTCAGCCGATGCGCCTTCAAAGACACACCTCACCAGATTGCCCTTTAAGGGCTCTTTCCTGTTTGGCAGCGACCTTGATAAACTTGCCAGCACATGGGGCGCTTCTCCAGTGCCTCGACTGCCGGAAGATCGGCTCAGAAGGAACCAGCGCGCCTTTCCAAGGTCCTCCAGGGGTAGAAGCTCCCAGCGCTTCATTCCCTATAGGAGTCGCTACCAGGCACCTCGTCCTCAGGCCAGGAACCAGTCCTTTCGGACCAAGCAGCGCAAGAGGGGAGCTGGCCCGGGCTCTGGTCCCGGCCGCGCCTCACAATGAGAATCCGCCGATCCATCTGGGGGACGGAGCCATAGGGGGCAGGTTAACCCTCTTCTACCCCCGATGGGTCGAGATTACGTCGGACCAGTGGGTCCTCGCCATCATCCGGGACGGGTATTATCTGGATTTTCATCACTTCCCTCCGGACAAGTTTGTGGAATCTTCCTGTCCCACGCACAAGAAGGCAGCATTGGAAGCTACCCTGGCGAGGCTCCTGTCCTTGAAAGCCATCATCCCAGTACCTGCATGGGAAGTGAATTCTGGACACTATTCCATTTATTTCATGGTGCCCAAGAAAGGGGGCACCTTTCGGCCTGTACTGGACCTCAAGTCAGTCAATCGATACTTAAGGGTCCTGAGGTTTCGCATGGAAACTCTGCGCTCCGTCAAGACCGCAGTACAGCCAGGAGAATTCCTCACGGCATTAGACTTGTCGGAAGCCTACCTGCATATCCCGATCCATCCGGATCACCAGCGTTACCTACGCTTCAAGGTTCTAGGGCGCCACTTCCAATTCCGGGCTCTGCCCTTCGGGTTGGCCACGTCACCGCGGACCTTCACCAAGGTGGTCGTAGTGGTAGCAGCGGCACTCAGATGGGAAGGAATTCTGGTCCATCCCTACCTAGACGACTGGCTGATCAGGGCGAAATCTCGAGAGGAGAGCCATTGGACAACCGACAGAGTGATCGCCCTTCTGGAAAGCCTGGGCTGGGTAATCAACCTCAGCAAGTGTTGCCTACAGCCTTCCCAGTCACTGGAATACCTGGGGGTTACAGTTGGACACCCAGGCAGACACAGTCAGTCTCACTGCCAAAAGAATGTTGAACCTTCAGACGCGTATCCGGTACTTGATGGGAGCCAGTCGGCCCACAGCTTGGGATTATCTGCAGGTTCTCTGTCTCATGGCATCCACCCTGGAAGTGGTACCTTGGGCGATGGCCCATATGAGACCTCTACAACACTCCCTACTCTCTCGCTGGAGCCCCCGCTTGCGGAACTATTCCACGCACCTTCATCTGCCAGCCAGAGTGCGGACCCAGTTGCGGTGGTGGTTGCAGTCCAACCACATGAGCAGGGGGTCGAAGATGTCATCACCCGCGTGGACTTTGCTCACCACAGATGCCAGCCTGAGCGGCTGGGGAGCACACTGCGAAGAACTCACTGCATAAGGGCGGTGGAACAGAGAAGAGTCAGAGTGGAACATCAACCGTCTAGAGGCCCGGGCAGTCCGATTGGCATGCCTTCGATTTGCTCACAGACTGAAGAACAGAGCAGTCAGAGTGATGTCCGACAACGCCACCACGGTGGCCTACATCAACCGTCAGGGTGGAACCAGAAGCCGTCAAGTATCTCTGGAGATCGCCCCACTGATGGCTTGGGCAGAGGCGAATCTTCAGGACATCTCTGCCGTCCACATCGCCGGGAAGGACAACACCACGGCAGACTTCCTCAGCAGAGAAAGCATAAATCCGGGAGAGTGGCAGCTGTCACCCACAGCCTTCCAGATGATTGTGGATCACTGGGGGATTCCGGACATGGATTTACTGGTGGACAAGTCCAATGCTCAAGTACCCAGATACTTCAGCCGCAAGCGAGATCCGTTCTCCCACGGAATCGATGCCCTGGTTCAGCCATGGCCTCCAGGGACTCTGCTATATGCCTTTCCTCCATGGCCTCTGCTGGGCGCCATCATCCACAAGATTCAGAAGCACCGGGGCCTAGTTCTTCTAGTGGCACCAGACTGGCAAGAAGACCCTGGTACGCGGACATGAGAAGACTTCTGGCAGGGGAGCCTCTTCCCTTGCCTCCTCTCCGGGACCACCTACGTCAAGGTCCCATCCTCCACGAGGATCCAGCTCAATTCTCTCTTACGGTCTGGCCATTGAGAGGGCTAGACTGAAGAAAAGAGGTTACTCGGAGCCTGTGATAGATACACTCCTCCGAGCTCGCAAGTTTTCCACATCCCTCCCCTATGTAAGGATCTGGAGAGTATTTGAAGCATGGTGCAACACTCATGGCACCAATCCACATGCGACTACAATCCCTATTGTGTTGGATTTCCTGCAGGATGGACTTCAGAAGGGTCTCTCCCTCAGCTCCATCAAAGTTCAGGTGGCTGCACTGTCTTGCTATGGTCCCAGGAGAGATGGCAAGACCATTGCCACGCATCCAGATGTCTCGCTTCCTGAAAGGAGTCAAGCACATTCGTCCGCCACTGAAGTGGCCACTGCCTTTGTGGAACCTCAACCTTGTCTTGGATTTCCTCGCGGGATCCACCTTCAGGCCCCTTCGGGGCCTGTCTCTCCGTTCTCTAACCTTGAAGATGGTGTGCTTGCTGGCTGTATGTTCAGCATGCCGCATCTCAGAGCTACAAGCACTGTCCTGCCGTGATCCCTTTCTCAGAATCACTCCTGAGGCTATCCATCTTCGGACGGTTCCCTCCTTTCTACCTAAAGTGGTTTCACAGTTTCATCTTAACCAAACCATATCCTTGCCTACCACGGCGGGTTTGAAGAAATCCGAAGAAGGGCGTTTACTACGCTATGTCGACATTGGCAGATTGCTGCCCAGATATCTTGAAGTAACACAAGAAGTACGAAAGACGGACCATCTGTTCGTCCTGCACAGCGGGAAACGACAAGGGGAAGCGGCCTCTCGGCCCACCATCGCCCGCTGGATTAAAGAAGTTATCAGAGCAGCGTACGTGGAGGCCGGGAAGTCTCCACCTCTACAAGTCAAGGCTCATTCTACCAGAGCTCAAGCGGCATCCTGGGCAGAATCCAGGATGCTGTCGCCTGCAGAAATCTGTAAAGCAGCGACGTGGTCCTCCCTCCATACCTTCTCCAGGTTCTACAGTCTGGATGTCCAGGCCAGGGAGGACACAGCATTTGCGAGGGCGGTCCTACATGGTCCTCAGGCAGCCTCCCGCCCAGGCTGGGAGTAAAGCTTTTGTACATCCCATTTGTTCTGAGTCCATCTGGCTACACGACAGGAAATGTTGAGATTACTTACCTGATAATCTCGTTTTCCTTAGTGTAGACAGATGGACTCAGCATCCCGCTCAGCTGCCTGTGTACATGGGTTTCACCGATTCAAGGTAAGCCATGTCATCTGTTTCCATAAGAGCGTACACTCTACCAGGTGTCAACGCCTTCCGGTTGGGAATGCTGGCGGTCTCCAGCTACTATCAATCGGTCAGGGGAATCCTGTTTCACTTTTCACTAAGCGTCAGTACACACATCCATAACAGCTTTTGCAAGGAAGATTACTAAGTTGCTACGCTTCCTGTGGGGGTATATATACACCCGTGCTGACTTCAGATCCGTCTCCAACTGCTAGCACGAGCATACTATACCCATTTGTTCTGAGTCCATCTGTCTACAATAAGGAAAACGAGATTATCAGGTAAGTAATCTCAACAATGTGGATCAGTTATTTACTCTTTCGGACAATAGACTAGGGGGCACTCCATGAAGTTAGCGTGTGGCACATTTAAAACTAATTAGAGAAAGTTCTTTTTCACTCATCGCACAATTAAACTCTGGAATTTGTTGCCAGGGGATGTGGTTAGTGCAGTTAGTGTAGCTGTGTTTAAAAAAGGATTGGATAAGTTCTTGGAGAAATTCATTACCTGCTATTAATTAAGTTGACTTAGAAACTAGCCACTGCTATTACTAGCAACAGTAGCATGGAATAGACTTAGTTTTTGGGTACTTGCCAGGTTCTTATGGCCTGGATTGGCCACTGTTGGAAACAGGATGCTGGGATTGATGGACCCTTGGTCTGACCCAGTATGGCATGTTCTTATGTTAACTCCTTCAAAAAAGTGAAGCAGATTTGTGAGGCAAGACTTGCCTTGTGTAGAGCCATGCTGATGCTGTTCCATTAAACTATGTCTTTCTATATGTTCTGTGATTTTGATATTTAGAACACTTTCCACTATTCTTCCTGGTACTGAAGTCAGGCTAACTGGTCTCTAGTTTCCCAGATCGCCCCTGGAGCCCTTTTTAAATATTGGGGTTACATTAGCCACCCTCCAGTCTTCAGGTACAATGGATGATTTTAATGATAGGTTACAAATTTTTACTAATAGGGCTGAAATTTCATTCTTGAGTTCCTTCAGAACCCTGGGTGTATTCCATCTGGTCCAGGTGATTTACTACTCTTCAGTTTGTCAATCAGGTCTACCATATCTTCTCAGTTCACCGTGTTTTGGTTCAGTCCATCTAAATCATTACCCATGAAAACCTTCTCCGGTACGGGTGTCTCCCCAACATCCTCTTCAGTAACACCGAAGCAAAGAAATCGTTTAATCTTTCCGCAATGGCCTTATCTTCTCTAAATGCCCCTTTAACCCCTCGATCATCTAACGGTCCAACTGACTTCCTCACAGGCTTTTTGCTTCGGATATATTTTTAAAAGTTTTTACTGTGAGTTTTTGCCTCTATGGCCAACTTCTTTTCAAATTCTCTTAGCCTGTCTTATCAATGTCTTACATTTAACTTGCCAATGCTTATGCATTATCCTATTTTCTTCTGTTGGATCCTTCTTCCAATTTTTGAATGAAGATCTTTTGGTACCAGGTGAGACCTCACTTGGAATACCGTGTACAGTTCTGGAGATGGCACCTTCAAAAGGATGTAAACAGGATGGAGTCTGTCCAGAGGGTAACTACTAAAATGGTCAGTGGTCTTTCTAAAGCATATGGGAATAGATTTAAAGATCTTTCCCTAGAGGAAAGGCAAGAAAGTGGAGATATGATATAGAAACATTCAAATATCACAAAGGTTTCCATGCACAGGAGGTAAGCCTTTTTCAATGGAAATGAGGCTGTAGAACGAGAGGTCATGAGATGAGGTTGAAAGAGGGTAGACTTAGGAGGAATCTTAGAAAAAAAAAAAGATATATATATATATATATTTTTTTTTTTTTATTTTTTTTACAGAGGGTGGTGGTTGTGTGCAACAGCCGCCCAGTAGAAGTGGTGGAGACAAAAATAGTAAATAAATTCAAGAAAAGTATAGGATTAAATACAGGGGATTTCTAAGGAAGTGATGAGAATTATAATGCTAAATTAGTTGGGCGGATGGCTATACGGTTTTTTTCTGCCATTGTGTTTCTATGTAACCACTAGGCTACTACGCTTTCCTTTCTTCCTTGCCTGGGCCTTTATTCTTGACATGGAGGAGAATACCACCTGTGCACCTCTCTTCTTTACCCTCTGTCCCAGAGCTATGAAGTCAGTTTTGACATGATCTGTGTGGTACCTTGCAATATTCTTGCTAACATGATGGACTAACATTAGATAGTAATCAACAACCTTCCGTAATGTCTTGGATTTTGGCACCCAGTAGACAGCACGCTCCCAGGAAAGCATGTCTGATTAGCAGATGGTTGTGCCTCCATGCGCCTCAGAAGCGAGTTACCAGCCATTTCCCTCTGCCTCCTAAGTGTAGTAGTGGTGGTGCCTACAGATTTGGGATTTGAATGTTTTGGTTGCTCCTCCTCGTAGGATGGTATCCTCCTCCTCCACCACTTCCAGGGCTGCATACCGGTTGTGCAGTTCAAGGGATATCGGAGCTATGGTGTAAGATCTAGTAGCTGTAGTAATCTGGGTCCAGCTGTCATTTTGTGGTCCAGTTTCACCTTCCTGTCTGCTTCAGTTCTCCATCTTAGATGCCTTGATAAACATTTTATTGATGTAGTCTTCCAGTTAAGCTTATAGAATGAAATCTGTGACTCCAGTTGTATATTTTCTTCCCTTACTTTTTAAACTTCAGTGTTTTCTTAGGTATAAATTTGAGTTCATTCTGTTGTAGTGGTGACTAAATACATTGTCCTTTCTCCTCCTCTCTCTCAGGTTGTATTTGAGAAAAGGCAGAGGTGAAACACGAATCTGCAAGATCTATGATTCTCCTTGTCTTCCTGAGGCAGAAGCAATGTTTGCTATTAATGCTGATGGAGTAGGAGATGCTAAAGACTGAAATGTGTGGTTGTCATCTGTAAATACTGTAAAATTAAACAACATTGTGGAATATCAAATGAATAAAAATCCAGTGGGTACCACAAATCCTGAAGAGAATGTAGTAGTATTAAACAATTAAACATGTAAATTAAACGAAATGGATTCTTGTAAACCTTAAAGGCTATAGGTAAAATACAAAGTGTTTAGGTCTCTAAACATCACTCGCAAAGTACAGAATTTCATATTTTCTTTTTTTTTTTTAATAGAGTAATTTCCTTATGCAGTTAAAACACACCTAAAACAAATTCAATTTTGAAAAATCATTCTTCCCAAAAGAACCTATAAATCTGATTCATCCCACATCCAGAACTATGAAGAGAGGGACAGACAAGTAATAACTTGACATGATCCTTGTCTCAATAAGCCTGTATTTGGTGTTGCTGCTTGCTTCCCCCAAAACAGGTTTCTGTGGAAATGCAGATCTTGTCAGATTATTACTTGCAGATCCCTCACTTCACAGTACTGGATGTGGGACAAATTATCCGATTCACAGTAGCTTTTGGGAAGTATAATCATGTTGTAACTGCAAACAAAATTTCTCAATAAAAAGGAAAAGATGAAAAGATTCTGGACTTTGCGAGTGACTATTAGAAACATACACTATAACCTATAAGTTTTTGTTTTGGTGCTGTTACTTAGACTATTACCAGGTGGAGCTGTCTGCACATCTTCCTGCAATTACAGTATATTCATACAACAGCTAAGGCAGTGGAAGAAAGTTTGTCAGAAGAAGTGACTTTTTTCATGTGTGAATTGATCAGTAACTATACTCAGCATTGTTTGAAACATTTGACTGTTGAAGCTAAAGTTATAATAATAACTTGTATCTTTTCCTTGACCCTCTGTGGACTATGCCATCATAGAAAATGTTATATTCTTCTTGCAGTCGTTCTTGCATTAATGCCCCATTCTGTGCAAATTGTTAGTTTATCAAACAGTCCATAGTTAATTATTGTAGGTGATGGGTAAGGCATGGATATGTTTTTTGTTACTCTGAATTTCTTTAAGCATGTATACATTATAAAGATTTCTGTCACAATAGCAAAGTAAGCAAGAATGAATCTGATTTTTGTACAACTATGCTCTACTGAGTCATAACGGCTAAAAATCCTAAGTCATTCCCTAAATTACAGCTGTTGATTTTAATTCAAAATTTGCTTGGTTTTCAGCCAGTTCAGTCCCTATGAATTAATAAAAAGATGCTAAGACTATTAATTATGAAACATCTTGTCATCGGTAATCATTTTGCCTATCTCTTTTTCCTGTATTCCTGTATTGATCTGCTCTTGATGATGGATTCTGAAAAGTTTGAAATATTAAATTACAGCTGTATAATAGTAACAGCATCCAAGTCACTCCTAGAAATTATGGTAAAATAGAATTCATCTCATTTACAATCGAAATCTGATTTAGATTAGAACAGTCAATAAAATGTTTGGGGGTTTTGGGTTTTTTTTTATAATTTGAGGTATAGTAATTTTGTCTCATTGTATCTGTGAATGTTATGACTGTTTATTCAAGAGTAAAGTTTAGTTAGAGATTTGCACATTTTTGTTCATATTTCCTTAATCAATTTATGTGTTCATCTTTATATTCACAGCTCTGGAGGAGAGGGGTTGCGGGGAAGTGATCTCATCCATTGCACAAGAGTCAGTGTACATGTATATTTTTCAAACAAACATGCAGCCCCTACTAAGGACTGTTATTACATTGGTTATAGTAGGAAGGTGGGGCTTATCTGAGGAAAAATTAAAATTGAAAAAAATATGGGATATAAATGACCTTTATCAGTTAGGAAGCAAAGACAAAATTGGAAATCAAGTAGTTTCTGTGGTATGGTGCTGTACACCACTTTGGATGGCCTTGTCAGGGAAGTGGTCTAGAAATTGATTAAATTAAAAAAAATATATATATTGCAGTAGGTAAGGAAAATGTGTGGCTAAATCATCCTTGTTGACTTCATCTTCCTTCAAATTTATTTGGGAAGCAAAGAGGTTAGTAATTTTCTTCATATTTGATTACACAGTAGAGTGAGAGATGCACTTTTGGAATCAAGTGTGGCTGACAAAAACAGAATAACTGCTATCCTTACCAATCAAAATAACCACCTTAAATTTTCAGATTAAGTTTATTTAACTGTTAATTATAACTTAGTGAATGACTGCAAATAGTTCTATACAATGTAACAAAAACTTGAGTCTTGGGGCATCAAGTACTGCATGTCCAAACCTTTTCTGTGTTCTAGTCATCCTATGTTTTAAAAATCTGGAAACAATGAAAAGAATACAAATAATTTCTTTTCAATAATTCTAGTAAACAAGCCACATAAACTAAAAACCAGGCAGATTCCTACTGTTCCTGCCAAAGCTCCCTTCCTTCCTATGAAGGTGGAGTCTTCTGTCTGACATGAAAATGTCTTTGTTCTGCCTCCCCTAGCTAGACAGCATAGCAAATGGGAGAGATCCTGGTTAGCATGAAGACAATGATTTTTTTTTTTTTTAAATATGGTTTAACATCAGTATTCTACTTAAGCTATGATATAAAATCTATAGCATTAATCTAACATTTTAGAAGTGTTTACATTTTTTTAAAATGTGAATTTCTAGTTGAGATGCAGTAGAGGAAGCAGCATAGCATAGGAGCTCCCACCAACTCAGCCTAATTTATACTGCTAGTATATTTTAAGTTCAATTAGTTTTATTGAAGTATAGCCAAACAAACAGAGCAAAAAAATAACTCGTACATCATCAGATAAGAATTCATTAGCACAAAGTAGATTAAATGAGAGGAATTTTAAGAAAATCCTAATAAACATAGCAGTAGACTCAACTATGAATATCCATGGTTGGTTACACATGTAAAAAACATACATAATTGTAAAACAATTATGCAGACATCACACACTATCTGTCCACTAGTTTATCCTTTCTGTTAGTCCAATAATAATGTATTGCCTGTAACTTGGTTGGCCCTCATGTCTATATGTTGAAAATGTTAAGGCAGCAGCAAACTATTGATGCCTACAGTGTAGACAAATCAGACAGAAAAATACTAAGCATAAGGAGGAAAGACTTGTCATGAAAGTCTAGCCCACTTTGAGCCCATCTTTGACAAGGAAGAGGATGGTGCAATCCTAGTCTGAACTGATGCTATAGTAAGTATTAAAACTATTATGGATGAACTTTCTTCTTCCCATTGACTCAAGATTAGAGAATTTTTCTAGCAATATTGCACAGATTATAGTTACTCATAGGAACATGTGGAGAGACTTCATATTGTGGAAACTTGAGAGCATGAACTAGATGAGACATCTTGATCCACATCTACAAAGTTGAAGCTTTGGAGAATAAAGTTAAATATCTTACAGACTATCAAGAATATCAGAAGAATCATAATAAAATGAACAACCTGAGAATTGTGGGTGGGCCCTGAAATTGGAAGGACTACCTCCTTTTTTCCCCCCCATCTTAATCAGTCCCTGGAAAATGACAGGAAAAGAGGGGCTACATTCTGGAATGGAGACAACGAGACCTCCAGCAAGTTCGCTGATAGTTATGAGGTGTGTGTGAGAGAGAGAGAGTGAATGAACGTGTATATGAGAGGGAGAGAAAAGTTTGTGCATTTCTGCTGCCCCCACCCTCATTAATCTACAGCAATCTGAGTGACTGGAAATAAAAATTTTCCAAGTATAGAGAACAAAGGTTTGTTTTTAATCCTTATTAGTTTAATTGAGTGTGTCTGCCGCTTTGAAATATTTTATTGGTGTTTGGGAAATTTAAAAAAAATGTTTATAAAGACTGTAATGGTCTTTTTCTGCCATCATGTTTCTATCTAGTCTGCCGGTCTATATCAGTTACTCAGCTTTATAATTTCAATGTTTGTTAGGGGTGCGCAGTGTTCTGTTTTAATTAGTGTGCACTATTTCTATTTAGTACATGCTAATTTCCTGAACATAACCAGATCAGTCCAGGCAAGTGGGTTTATGCATCCCTATCAGCAGATAGTCAGAGAACAAATATTTTGAGGCACCTGCAGTCCCTCAGTATTTCTGTCTAGCAGATGGTAGAGTTGCAAACCTGCAGTTCTCCAAAGTGCCAGGTTCCTTGGTGGGCCATCCCTCAGGTTGGATACCCCTGGCGGTTGCAGTCCACTGGTTCTGGGCTTCTGATAGCCATGGGACTGGCTCCCTCTATGTGCCCCGAAGTCCCCTCCTGTCCGCTGCTGGTTTGTTCAGGGAAGTAACCCCTGTTGGGGTTTGTTTTTTTTGTTTCTTTGTCTTCCATTAAAGTTAAAAAAAAAAAAAAGATAGAGCCGGGGCACCAGGAGAATCGGCTTGCGGAGCAGTGCCAGGTACGGGAGACCTCTGAGGGTGCCTGGGTCGCTTGGGGGGGGGGGGGGAAGAGACATTTGTCAGCACGTGATAGCTGCAAGTTCCCAGGTGGGAAACAATTCTTTTTCTGTGCCGCGGCTTTTCTCTTTGTGAGCTGCTTTTGGCGCGCGCTTTTCTTGCCGCTCCTGTTCCCATGTGCTGCTGGAGTCTATGCTGCGGCATGTCGGCAGCTATGTGGTGTGGCCTACATCGCAGCAGGCCGTGTGTTTGTGACAGGTCAGGTACGATCAGACCAAATGGCAGACAAGCCACGTGTGGAGGCCTGCGGGCTGTGGTCAGCCCTCTTGTACTCCCTTTCGTTGTGCATGGGCTGTGCCTTGGGGGAGGGACCCTCTGCTAAGGGTTCTAAGGCCCAGAGGACCTCTCGCTTAGCGGGGTCTGCGGCAGGGGGATTGCAGTCGGGATGCCCACAGGCCTGGACCATGATTACTCCCCTTCGTCCCTCTCTCCTGTGGGGCAAGATCTTGAGGATGCTTGTATTGCGGGAGTGGAGTTAGAGCCCAGTAGTCCTGAGGGGGCTTTTTGAGGGCCCGCAGGGTTTTCCCCTCAAGTTTGTGTTGCTCATGCACAATGCCTTTCTGGCAAGGAAGCCGGGTAAACGGGAACCCAAGGAGAGGGCTTCGGCCAAGAGGCCTTGTGTGCCCTCAGGGGGGTCCTCTGGGTATGCTGACAAGCATCGGGGGTGTGGCTCCACGTGTGTGGAATGAGACCTCAGAGATCTGGATGATTTGGATGAGCCACAAGAGGATGTGGTGTCTTCTCCAGCTGTGGATCCCGAGGGGGGATCTGGATGGGACCAAGGATGATGCAGATGACCCTCGAGTGGTCCACCTGTTTAAGAAAGGGGAGCTGCAGCCTCTTATTCCTCAGGTCTTGGAGGAAATGGGGGTGAGGTTAGCTCAGGAAGAGTCAGATAACGAGGGCATCAATCTGGTCCAGGATGGTCTGTGGGGCCCGCCTAGTACTTTTCCCATACCTAAGAAAATTCAGAAGCTTATTAGCTGGGAGTGGGACTTCCCAGATGCAGGCTTGAAGGTTGGGAGAATGATGGCAAAGCTGTATCCTTTGCTGGAAGAGCATTAGGACCGCCTTAAAACACCAAAGGTGGATACGACTGCTTTGACAGTGACCAAGAGACCACGATTCCAGTGGTGGGGGCTGCTGCTCTGAAGGTATCCAGGATCGCAAATTGGAGATCCAGTTGAAGCGCATATGTTTGAGGTGTCCTCCTTGAGTCTCTGAGCGGCAGTGTGTGCTAGTACGATGCAGTGCGCATGCTTATGTTGGATTCAGAAGCCGCAGGAACAAGCGTCTTCGGGAGTCCTGTCCCCCACCCAGGTCTCTCAGCTGCAGATGGGGGTGGCTGATGCTTTGTATGATCTGGTGCGTGTATGGTGTCGGTGGTGGCTGTGCAATTGGTCGGTGTACATGTGGTCCAAGATTCAGTTGTGTAACTTTCCTTTTAAGGGGAAACTTCTCTTCGGACAGGACCTGGATCAACTTATGAAATCCTTGGGAGAAACCAAGGGCAATAGATTACCAGAGGACAAGAAGGGCTCTAAGAAGACCTTTCCCGTTTCTATTATTCCTTTGTTGTACTGCATTTAGAAAGGCTTGTTGCAGTTTCTACTTCTGTTTTTGCCTGCACGTTTCTATTTATAATTTATTTGATGAGGATCTACTTGTGTTGTGTGTGTGATTGAGGTGAGGTATTCTCTAGTATGTAATTTATTTAGGGATCTATAGCATCCTGTTTTCCTAATACAAGGTATACTGGTGTTTTAGGGTCTTATGTAACATTTGTAATGTTGACTCTTCATAGGGTTGTTTGAGTGCTAGCAGTTAGTTTTGATATGGGAGATTGAATTATAGTATAGTAAGTTTACTCATGGCTTTTTGAGGGCTAAACCCACAGCCAACATGCATTACAATAGACTTAATTCCATATAGGTTCCAAGTATCTTGCTTTTTTGCAGGGTTTTCAAGGTTGGTATCACAGCAGTGTATGTAAATATACATGTGATATTTTTGCTTCATAAGAATATACTTGTTAATGTAAAAATTATTATAAATGCATAATTTGTAATTGTGTGTGTGGGGGGGGGGGGGGGGGGGGGGGGGGGTGTTAGTGCACAAGATTGTAAGGTTTGCCTAAGATGCCCCGAACTCTTGTATCACCCCTGCAACCATCTATCTACTCACCCTTCTACCCAAACTCTTCACTTGAGCCCATCTGTCCACGGATCCAATATGCTTGAATAGGGCAGGGGCTTGAGCAATCCCCAGGCTCTCCTGCCCTGCTTGTAGTTATGCTGGTGGCACCATTTTGTTGTGCCTGTGCATAATAAAATGGCACTGATCATAGGGCCAGCTAGTATTATTTTTACATACCCGCAAGTGGAGCAAATGCATCAGGGGATTGCTCCTGCCGTACTTAGGTCTTTTTGACCTGCAGTTGGAGTTCAATAGGTTCACCGTGAGGATGGCTATCAGTTTTTGAAGGTTTGATTACCAGAGGGAGCTGGGCCTTTTTCAGCAGGGAAGAGGGGCCAGGAACAGCGAATGAGGTTGAACAAAAGTGAGACACATACACAGGTGTAGTTTGCCTTTTTTTTTTAAGTGGGGGGGGGGGGGGGGGCCTGTCCCTGCAAGGATTATAGTGGTTTTAAGGATTGTGAGACAGAAGAGGGAGCTATTTCAGCACTAGCCTGCCGGGGGAGGGGGGGAGATTGCCATGTTCCCTCCCTAAACTTCACCTATTGAGAGTGTTTATTAGAGTGTGTGTGAGACAGAGACTGAAACAGACCAACCATTTCTAATATATGGTGTTGGAGAAACACTGAAAATGTAAGCATTAAAAAAAAACCCAAAAACCCCACACAGGAGCTGAGGGTAGCACGATAACTGTTCATACATGGTAATATAGTATAAAAGCTCTCATTGGTCTTGCTCTCCTCTTAATTGCTGTAGGCTGTTGCTGGGGAGGGGCTGCTTTCTGCAGGGCTTTAGTCAATAGAGTTGGGATTCCAGCCCTGTATGTCTTGACCAGGGACAACAGAACAGCACCAGCCCTGGTAATTAGCCATTCTATTTACCATTCTGTACCTTGTAATTTTAATTGCTACTGTTAGTGTAACCGTCTGTTTTAATCAGTAAGGAGGTCCAGACAACTGATCCGCAAAGATAGACTTTTATTGCCAGCAAGATGCAGCTAAGACAACGGCTTAGTACAACTGCATGCCACGCCCCCTTCGGAGCAAACCTTTATACACTTTACAGTTCTTATCTTTCACACATGCGTTCTGGTTTTGCTGAACAAACATTTTACAAACTGCTGAGCGAGCAGATTCCGGCTGAAGGGGCTACTGACCCCCTCCCTAGACACCCTGGAACTTTCGTGAAACTTCTCCCATGTTCTGCAGGAGAGGCTGCTGGGACTTGCAGTTCTGGAAAGGAATTCGCGAGTCTGCAGTAATACAGCCCATCACATAATACATCCATTGTTCTAATCTAGGTTACAGCAGTGAAAGCTTATCAGAGAATAAGAACAGCGAAGCCAAAAAAATGAAAATGTGCAATGTGCTGACAGAGAGTTTCTCAATGTCCTAATTACAGCTGTATTGCAGACTGTAAGTAAACCCGTCATGAAGCAGGGAATTCTGGTATATGAAGTCCTTTGTCAGGTTGAAGCGTTCAGACTCCTTCATTCCCCCCTTTGATACTTCAACTTTGGTAAGAAGGCGTAAGTATCACCTTCATATGTGAGGTAACGGAAATGACAAGAAAATAATTAGTACCATAATACTGAGTAGGGCCCTAAATTGTTAGCCAGGTCGATGGTGTCTTCACCGGTTTGAGACGGATGGGCCCTATTGGCTCCACCCCCCTTTGTAGCCGGACTTCACCTGAGCAAACAAGGTGGCCGTATGTTTTAAATTAAAAATTAGTGTCATAGTAAACTGAAGATTCATCTTCTGAGTCTGAAGAATCACTGAAGGGTAGCGAAGAAATTGAAGCGTACTGGTTCAGCATCATAATTTGGGCTGCTGCTCGTCGATCAGTGATCTTCTCCATCATAGACGAAAGGCTCCTGAGGAAAAGAGGGAAACACATAGGGAGGAGTGCACAGGATAGTAAGAAAAATAATAAAGGGAATAAAAGTTCCCTGAACCCAGGAATAGATGTAAGCCAGGAAGGTAATGAAGCTGTCCAATCCAAGGCTCCGGACCAGGATTGTACCGGAACATGAGCCAACCGCACCATACGGTCTGTGATTTCTTCGATGACTTTACTCTTATCATCGATCTGCAAACAACAATTGGAAAGGTTAGAAGGGCATATGATAGTTAGAGCGGTTACCAGGAGGGTACTGATAACCCACTTCCAGAGCATTGAGATCATATGCTTTTGATGCCTGCGAGAGAAGAAAGAAACAAACAGGTTATTAGTATTTCTGTGACTGCATTAGTTTCTATAGTAGGTTGACCTTTGCTGTATTTCTAGTAAAGCGCAGGGTGCTGTCACCGGTCTTGGAGACCTGCCAAGTTTCGGTGGCTGGTTTAACTCGGGTCCAGTGGATCCAGGTGGGACAACCGGATACTTTGAGAGCGGTGGGTGTGGTTAACAGCACAGTGAATGGTCCCTTCCATCGAGGTTTAAGGAAGTCTGATTCGTCCCATTCCTTGATCCACACAGAGTCGTCCACCTGGAATTTATGGATAGGATTGATTAAGATTAGTGGCTCTGTCTCACAGGTATATTTGCGAATTGCTTCCACAGTATTGTAGAGTCCTTTCATTTGGTTGCTGAGTGACATTTCCCCTTGGACTTGTAAGGATTCGGGGAAAGAGGGCAACGGTGGCGGTCTTGCGTACATCATTTCATAAGGGGTTAGTCCTGATTGTCGTGGAGTGCATCTGATGTTGAGCAATGCCAATGGTAGCATTTTGGGCCATTTGGTTCTTGTTTCTTGACATAGCTTGGCTAATTGACTTTTCAAAGTTCTGTTAGCTCGTTCAACAGTCCCGCTACTTTGAGGTCTCCATGTGCAATGGAGATGCCATTTGAGGCCCAATATTTTGGTGAGGTGTTGAGTTGCCTCGCTTGTAAAAGCTGGGCCGTTGTCTGAGTTGATCTGCCTTGGTAATCCATATCGTGGTAAGATTTGGTTCAATAAGAGGGAAACGACTTCCTTTGCAGTTTCTGTTCGCGTAGGCACAGCTTCAATCCATCCGGTGTAGGTGCATACTGCCACCAGCATGGCTTTGTAACCTTGTGCAGGGGTCATGTGGGTGAAATCAATTTGACAGACTTGAAATGGTATAGTTCCCCGGAGAACGTGTCCCGGTGCAGGACCAGGTCCATTGCGAGGATTATTTCTTGCACACGTAACACATTGATTAATTGCATGTTTAGTCAATTGTGTGATTCGGTTTATATAGTATGTTTTTGCCAGTAGTTTTGCCAATGAATCACGTCCCAGGTGTGTATGACAGTGTGCTTCTCTTACTATTGTCCACGCAATAGTATCAGGTATCCATATCCGTCCGTCTGATATGATCCACCACCCATTCTGTTGATGGAAATTTTCAGCTTTTGCCCAGTCGTTTTCTTCGGCTGAGTAGGTGGGTACTTCAGTTGGAAACTGCAAGAGGGGACATATGGTCATTTTTGTTTGATAAGGGTCTTGGGCTCCTGCTTTGGCGGCAGAATCAGCTTTCTGGTTTCCCCGAGCGATAGGATCAGATTTTCCAGAGTGTGCTTTGCAATGCATTACGGCCACTTTGTGTGGTAGCCATACGGACCTTAACAGTTCATGGATCTCTGGCGCATTTGCCAATTGTTTTCCTTCGGCATTGAGAAATCCTCGTTCCTTGTACAATGCTCCGTGTACTTGGATGGTTAAGAAGGCATATTTAGAGTCTGTATAAATATTTACAGTTTTCCCTTCTGCCAACTGAAGAGCTCGAGTAAGGGCAATTAATTCAGCTTTTTGTGCAGACGTTCCTGAAGGCAAGGGTCCAGCTTCAATGATATCATCTTCAGTTACTACTGCATAGCCAGCCACTCGTACTCCATCCTTTACCTGACTACTTCCATCTGTAAATAAGGTCCATGCGCCTTGCCAAGGCTGATCTCTTAAATCAGGTCGACTGGAGTGTACTGTAGCCATGACTTCTTCACAATCATGGCTTACTGGTTCAGGTGCTGGCATTAGAGTGGCTGGGTTTAAGTTTTTACTGTCTTGTATTTGAATTTCAGGAGTTTCACATAGTAAGGCTTGGTACTTTACAAGACGTGAGTTGGTCATCCACTTTGGTCCATGTGTTTCGAGCAGTCCCTGAATAGTATGAGGAGTTGTTACTTGCAAAGTTTGTCCAAATGTCAACTTGACTGCTTCTGGAATTAGTAAGCATGCAGCCGCAATGCTTTGAAGGCAACCAGGCCATCCTTTTGCAACATTGTCCATTCCTTTTGACAGATATGCAACAGGTCTTTCCCATGAGCCTAGAGTTTGAGTCAATACCCCAATGGCCATGCCTTTCTTTTCGTCGACGAATAGATGGAATGGTTTCATTACATCTAGCAATCCTAGAGCAGGTTGTTCAATCAAGGCATCTTTCAGTTGTTGTAAGCTTGTCAGCTCATGGGTTTCCCACTGAAAAGGCTGAGATTCTGCCTCCTTTCCCCGCAGCTTGTCGTACAGGGACTGGGCGATAACAGCGTAGTTAGCAATCCACAGCCTACAGTATCCTGCAGCTCCAAGGAACGCTCGGAGCTCTTTCTTGCAAGTGGGTACAGGTTGACCTCGTATTGAACTGGTACGGGATATTCCAAGGCAACGGGTACCTTCCCGGATTTGGAATCCCAAGTATTCTACTTCCAATTCACAAATTTGTACCTTCTTTTTACTTGCACGGTATCCTTTTTGAGTACAACGTCTTTAACAAGTGGAGTGTGGCTATAGCACATTCGTGATACGTTTCACGAAACAACAGAAGGTCATCCACATACTGTATTACTGGCCCATACGTGACTTGGTACATCTTCAAGTCTTTTGCCAGTTGCTCCCCGAACATCGTGGGTGAGTGCTTAAATCCTTGCGGTAAACGAGTCCATGTGTACTGCTGCTTGATTCCAGTTTGTGCATTTTCCCATGTGAAGGCAAAGATCTTCTGGCATTCTTCTGCTACTGGAACGGAGAAGAAAGCATCTTTGAGGTCAATGACACTGTACCACTTGGAGGTAGGGGAAACTTGAGCCAAGATTGAGTATGGATTTGGTACAAGGGCTACTAGATCTGCTACTTGATTGTTCACTTTCCGTAAATCTTGTACAGGTCGGTAGTCAGAAGAACCGGGTTTCTTTACGGGCAGTAGAGGGGTGTTCCAAGCAGATCGGATTCGCCTGAGAATACCCAAATCATACAGTCTTTGCAGATGTATCTGGATTCCTTGCCTGGCCATATATGGAATGGGGTATTGAGGTTGATTAATCACCTGTGCATTCTGTTTCATCTCTATCCATCAGTTGTCTTCGCTGTTCGTTAAGAGGGGGGGGTGTTGTTTTCATATCGATGTTCGATGGTTCGTTCGACTATGGGAAGATGTAGTCTCCATTCTTCTTGGAGGGGACAGATGAGTATCACTGGATGGTCCCCGAAGGAGGCTTTAACTTCCCCTGTTGGTTGAAATCTCAATGTGGTCTGAGGCTTACACAGCAGGTTCCATCCGATAAGGGATACCATAGTCCCGCCTACTTGTATACTTCATTCTTTCTGCAGAGGGGCAGTGAGTACCTGACCTGAGGCACCCACTATAAAAACAGTCTCTTTCGTCGGGGGGGGCCGATTGGTGCAGTCATGACAGATCGTTGGCCTTTGAGTCCAACAGGCCCCTGATTTTTGTTGTGTTACCTCATGGATCTCCACCAGAGGGTCAGTGGGGATTCTTCCCTCCCGATCTCTTCAGGCTGTATGCTCCTTGTCGCCTCCCCCGCCATCTGCCAGTGGGGGTTGTCCAATCTCCTTCCTCCTCGGCCCCTTTGTGTCGGTGCAGGTCCATTTTTGTCGTTAGTATTCACTGCAGGGCTCCCGTATTTCTTTTGCCATTCTTCACAGTCTCTCTTCCAATGGCCTTCATTTTTGCAGTACGCACACTGATTCTTTCCCAAAGGGGGGTCTTGTTCCCCCTCCTCTTCGCGGTCTGCCATTGTCTTGGCTCCTTCCCGTCCCGAGTGTCCTCGAGAGCGGCGGCTAACAGTCACTTTCTCCTTCATGTCTCTACTTGCTTCTCTCTTTTCTCTTCCACTTCTCTATTTCCACATACTTGGTCTGCTATAGCTTTTAACTGGCTGAGGCTCATGCCCTCAAAGCCTTCGGCCTTCTGCAGGTTCTTTCGGATGTCAGGTCTATTATTAAGTTCCTGGTTGCAGGGACGGGCCCCTTTTCTTCTCTTCCTGATCCTTGTTCCCATACATCTCAAAATACGATGAAAAGATCACAGTCCATCTGGGAATTGAATAGGTGACCTGCGCCTGGAGGCAAATCAATTCTGACGAGGCTGAGAAGCTGCAAAACATTGCTTCCTTCATACTTGTAAGTTTGGCATTGGGTTAATTCAATAAAGTCAACCTGGATCTGCAGGCAAGGATCCAGGGGGGGGCGCCTTAGGTGTGCAGGAGTGATGATCAAACCCTTGGAAGCCTTGTACCAATTACATTGCAAACACTAAGAACATATGGTAATAGCCAGAGCCCAGCCCCCACCAGTGGTAAAAGAACATAATTGCAATATATATATATATGTGTGTGCTACTACTTTATCATTTGGGCCGACTCATTTTTGCTCTTGTTCCTAATCTTGCATAGTGGCCCCTTTCTTGCCCACAACTTCCAATAATCCTTATCTTGCGCCTGCCACTGAATCAAAATTTTTAATATTAAGTCTTTGTTTTCTCCGTTTTTTTTTTTTTTGTTTTTTTTTTTTTTACAAACGGCATCCTGTAATTCCCACAGTCAGCGCTGCACATGCTTGGCTGTCTTATCTTGCCAGTTCCTTAAAACAGGGAGTAGCTCTGCATATTTAACTACTGCTAGCCAAAGAAGCAACAAGGAAAACTTTAACAAAGAACCCATTCTTAATCATTTCTCTAAATTTCCCAGAGACAGCTTCAAAATAAACTGCGTCAGCAAAAGAGAGTTCATATTTTATCATGCGTTCCAATGTAACTTTTAAATAACAGATAATATATAGGAGACAAGTAAGAACAATAATTAACATGGTTTTAGAGAATAATTGATTAACCTGTGGATGTATCGAGTGAAGGCGCAATGAATTTGCTGCTATAAAATGTCTTAAAAATAGCCCGCATCATAAGGCACTAAATGATTTGTAAGGGACCCTTGGTTCTGGTATTTCTTTGCAAATAGCAATCCTTTGTCAGATTACAGACAGTTTTAGCAAGGACCTTGGAGAATAAATTTAATCAGCAGAAACTCGGAGCTACAATTTCTTTTAATTAACATACCACAATTCTATCTTTATTCACATACGCACACCATGAACTAACTTTCAATAATGTTCTGTTAAAACAAACGAAACAATTTTCATTCACCCAGGCTAGCCAAATGTCCCTTTTTTTTTTTTTTTTCTCTTCTCTCTCTGGCTCCATCCCCTCCTCTCTCCTGTAAGTATCTCTGCTGTTAACCCTTAACTGCCATCAAGTTCTAAACTTCAACACCAGTAAATGCATTCTCCAGTAATCAAATCAGTATTTTAACTTAACACTGTACATTAATTTGTTGTATAGTAGTCTTGTGCAGCATCTGTAAACCAAAATCTCTTCTTATTAGGGTTTAAAACAATTAAAACAATTAAAAAAATCCCTGGTACATGTGCTTGCAATTCACAGATAGCAGTTATCAAAAGAAATAATGCATTTGATCACAAAAAGAAATTTGTCTAACCGATCTACCACAGTAGAATTTTTTTTCCTTTTTTTTTTTTTTTTCAGGTACCTTACAGACAGACAGACACTGGGGACTTCCGGTTCCCCAGGGCAACCCGGGTTCCCTTCTCGTATGACTATTTTATGGACCCGTGTGGCCGTTTGGAAATTAAAAGTTCCTGTAGGAGGCCAATTTACACAGAAACCGGGCCATTTATGGGTGCATCGTTGAATCATTCCGGGTTTTGTACATTTATGTTCATCGAACACTTCGCTATAGTGTTCCGTCATGACTTTTAACGGAGTCGACCCGCTCCCTCTCATTAGGATAGAGTTCACAGACAAAGGAGGGAAGGGAAGACGGATAGGTAAGGGGTCCTTATCCGTCAGACACAAAAGGGTCACACTCGCCCCGACTAGAACGCGGTCAGCCCGGCCTAGAACTGCGAGGCCATTCACTCTCTTTCACACAACAAGAAACCTATTCCCAAGATTTCTTTCTGATTCCCAAAATTCAAAAATTTCTGAAATTCCAATTCAGGTTTTCAGTAACGAGGTCTTCGGAGGGGGAGCCCCTACTAACCACGCTGTGGGGTTTGATCAACGCCCCCTCGATCCATTTTTCAGGATCGGCTGGTAATTTAGCTGTATCTGGTTTCTAATTCAGGTTCCCACTGGTTCTTATTCCCGTGCAGATAAAAGTATACTTGCCTGAAACGTTCTCTCGATCGCGAAGAAAGCCTTCTTTTCGAATCACCAGCCCAGAGGTCTCAAGAAGTTCCTTGTGGAACGGTCCCCTCAGAAACCTGATCGCTGAACTCAGCGGTGGCCACTCACCAAGTAAGTCTGGGGGATCGCTCTGCCACCAAACCACCGGACCAGCTGGGGGGCTAAAATAGCGTCCCCGGCACCTCCTGGCTGAAGCTCGCCAAATGTAACCGTCTGTTTTAATCAGTAAGGAGGTCCAGACAACTGATCCGCAAAGATAGACTTTTATTGCCAGCAAGATGCAGCTAAGACAATGGCTTAGTACAACTGCATGCCACGCCCCCTTCGGAGCAAACCTTTATACACTTTACAGTTCTTATCTTTCACACATGCGTTCTGGTTTTGCTGAACAAACATTTTACAAACTGCTGAGCGAGCAGATTCCGGCTGAAGGGGCTACTGACCCCCTCCCTAGACACCCTGGAACTTTCGTGAAACTTCTCCCATGTTCTGCAGGAGAGGCTGCTGGGACTTGCAGTTCTGGAAAGGAATTCGCGAGTCTGCAGTAATACAGCCCATCACATAATACATCCATTGTTCTAATCTAGGTTACAGCAGTGAAAGCTTATCAGAGAATAAGAACAGCGAAGCCAAAAAAATGAAAATGTGCAATGTGCTGACAGAGAGTTTCTCAATGTCCTAATTACAGCTGTATTGCAGACTGTAAGTAAACCCGTCATGAAGCAGGGAATTCTGGTATATGAAGTCCTTTGTCAGGTTGAAGCGTTCAGACTCCTTCATTAGCATTCTTAATGTATTTTTTTTGTTCCTTTTTAAACTTTTTTCTGTTCTCAATAATCCATACAAATTTTGTCATTTCAATAAAGTTTCCTGAATCTAAATGTGAAAAAAGCACCAGTAGGGAGGGAGAGGGGAAAAGAAAAGTATCAATGGTGCCATCTCATGCTCTTTCTCACAGGACAAGCAGGATGGTTGTCCTCACAAATGGGTGACATCGAGGATGGAGCCCAACCACGGAAAACTTCTGTCAAAGTTTCAGGAACTTTGACTGGCCCCTACTGGGCATGCCCAGCACGGCACTAACCCTGCAGCCAGCAGGGGTCTCCCTTCAGTCTTCTTTTTCCGTGCAGCAGTAGCCACGCGGTTAAGGAGCTCTTACCACATTCCTGACAGGAATTTCTTCAACTAATTTCTTGAAGAAAAAATGTGCCCCTCAGGGGTCTCCCCTCTTCAAATTTTGCTCCGCGGTACTTCGGTAAGTTTTTGCCGTTGTTTTTGTCGACTACCGTCGAGTTCGGCCCTCGAGGCCTGTTGGCAGTCGACGGCTAAATTTTGGCCTATGGCCATGGCGTCAGGGTTCCGTCGGTGCCCGGACTGTACACGTACTATGTCCATCACAGACCCACATAGAGTCTGTGTTTTGTGTTTAGGGAGTGAGCATGATGTCCTGACTTGCACCAAATGTGCCCTAATGGCACCAAAAGGTCGCAAAGCCAGAATGGAGAAAATGGGACTCCTTTTCCATGCTCACACTCCGACCCCATC
Organism: Rhinatrema bivittatum; assembly: GCF_901001135.1. Taxonomy (NCBI): domain Eukaryota; kingdom Metazoa; phylum Chordata; class Amphibia; order Gymnophiona; family Rhinatrematidae; genus Rhinatrema; species Rhinatrema bivittatum. Next base: position 103,123,155 of record NC_042618.1, read on the forward strand.
GATTGCATCAACGTCATCGGAACCAGCACCGTCGAAGTTTCACCATCGTTGACAGCCTCCCGGTGGACCGCCTGCC